>NC_068277.1:45998365-46692532 GCF_025860055.1 Xyrauchen texanus
CCTTCCAATACATTACACATATAGCCAGACCTTTGACTTTGGACTTTGACTTGTGCCATCTGAAGCTGATTCTACACTTTGACAAAAAAAAAGCCAGTCCCTTTATAACATCCTCCTACAGGAAGTGACATCATTTTAGGTATTTTATTTTCTATTTGTCAGATTGTCTCACTCTAAAATATAATGTCCTTTTGTTACAAAATATTTTAAGTTCAAAAGATGTGTTTTTCAAAATATGCATCGATATGAAAATTGTGGGCCGATAATTATAACAATGTCAAAAAAAATAAAAAATAATATTTGCCTATACTGATCCGGATTTTTAGCCATTTACCTAATTTTGTCATCAGATCACTGTTTTACTTTGAAATTATGCTTTAAAAATGCTGTGTCCTCATTTCTGCCCAGAAAATAAAGCTTTTTTTATTGATCTAAAATAAATTATTTATATTGAATATAGACTGTATCTGTTGAACACATGACAGGCTAACATTTTATAGAAAACCACAATGAAAGGTAAATAGAAAATGTAAATATAAAAAAATAACTAGTATCAAAGCATGATGATTGATGTGGAAAAACAAATATTTGTACTTCTAAATTAGTTTTTGAACTTCTGTTTTTGGAGTTTAAAATAACAAATCTCACATTTTACATGTTTGTACTGTAGTATAAAGTAGAACATCACAAATTAATTTTATGCATATGTTCCAAGGAAATGTCCACCACATCAAGGAAAAAAAGTTTTAATCAAAGGATCAAATGCCCCTTTAAGTTCCATTGTTGTATAGTGGATCCTGGATAATGTCATACACACTGCTAGAGGGTGCCATTTGATTACACAATGCTGAATGAAGCGCTGATTGCAGTCTATTTTTAAGCTTTCAAGGTTTAGTAATCTCATAAAACCATAGTGTGATTTTAATCTTAATTCAATCAATCATACAGCCTTAATGGATACCATACCATACTTTGGATGGTTTTACCTCATTATGTATAAGTAAGTGTAGCTTTTACAACTGTCACATCTGTAACAAGGTTTTACTCATTAATGTGAGGCCGAGAAGGATTATAAATTAAATATGATATGTTATTAGGAGTGCCAAATACATTCTGTTATTTCTGGATTGTGCATTTTAATTCACAGAGTTTTTACAAAGTGTGATGATAATTAATTATAAATGAACCATCAGTTTTTCATATCTGTGTTTTCATGCTTAAACACGATATGCTGATGGTTTTAATTTGGTCAATAACTGGCTGATTAATATTGGCAGCTGATACATCAATTCATCCCTAATAACAATGCATGTCAAGTTAACACATTCATGAAAGCTTACTATAAATTGCTACATTTTCTTCTTTATTCCCATACCTTAGTAGGCTCCATCCTGTTAATTTATCTTGCCATTATTCATTTTAACTTGGTTATTTATACAGTTTATGTCCCAAAGTTTGACCAGAGCTTATCTCTGAAAGTCTGGTATAAAGTTTTAACACATAAATATTTTATAGAAATACTTCAATTACAACAAGAGAAATATATATATATATTTGTATTTTTTTAAGTTACAGTCTTTAAAAGGTACAACATAACAGATATTACAGACTTTTACAATGTTTATTCAGTAATACCCTTAAATGCTTTTTCATCAGTCGTTTTTCTTTTAATTGTTCTTTTCACTCTCAAGTGCTTATTTACATACTTATTCAAAGGTTAAAACACACACTGATCTGAGCAAGTTCTGAACTTGTGAGCATGTTTTGACCCTGAAGCAAAACTGCACTCACGATTACCCAACAAGGTTTTAACCTGGCATGTTCCAATAGCTGAATTGCACTAGGAGCAAAGGTCATTGCCCTCAAAGCGATGAACATGTGTTAGCAGTGTATTATTTTTGTGATAAGGGCCTTCGTTCCGCTAGTGTGCTCAAACACACATGCACACGCACAAATTGGTATGGGTTCAGGTGGCCTATGCTCCCAAGTCCTTGTGCAGTTTATTGAGTACCATAGTGAGTTGATGCTCTGCTGGTGTTTGGTGATCAGTCAACGCCCACACAGTGTCCACCGAGCATCTGAGTCTCATCCATAGTTGGACACACACCGCCTCCACCCTCAGAGCATGTGTGTATTTTTGTGAATGCGTGTATATTTGTATGTTCACATATGACTTCCAAAACTCTTTTTGAGAACAAAATGTGTGCACACTCCAAATATAGGCCATATCCTATCCTAGTTTATTATGCAACTATAAGTGAACCATTTGTAAGCCTTATCTTTAATCTATGATATACGCCATTGTTTTTTTGTACCATCAAAACAAAGATTATGTTGCGACTGCTGCAAAAGCAATCCTTTTTTTGTCATAATTTTATAGGATTATTCTGTGTTCAACACAAGTTAAAAATTATTTTGACTGGTCCATCCTTTAAAAAAAGCAAAAATCAAGGTTACAATGAGGCACTTAAATTGGATGTAAAAGGGCCAATTTTTGGAGAGTTTAAAAGGCAGAAATGTGAAGTTATTATTTTATTAAAGCACTTACATTAATTTGTCTGTTAAAACTCATGTATTATTTGAGCTGCAAATTTGTTTAAATCATAATTTGTACAGTTGTTTTAGGGTATTTATTTGCATTGAAATTGTATAATTTGGGAAAGAAATCGCTGAATAGCTGAAATCAGCCTCTGAGTCCTGTTGGTGGTTTCTTTTTGTGAAAATAACCATCTGACTCCTCATCATTCAACCTATTACAAGACTACTTGCCAAATAAACAAATAAATGGACATGACACTTTAAATTACGTTGAAATTGTGTAATTGTGTAAAATAATCTCTGAACGGCTGAAATGAACCTCCGGTTTGCATCAGAGTTTTGTTTTGGTGTTTATTTAGCAAATATGGCCGTCTGCCTCATTATCCAGGCTATTACAAGACTACTTATGAAATAAACAAATAAATGGACATGAACTCATTGATCTGAGTTGAAAATATTGTATTGCCTACCTTGAAGCAATCGCACAGTGTTCAAAGAACCGGAGAGATGGCTCTCAAGAACCGAATGAGTGGTCTGATTCGTTGCGCTGCAGTTGTTACAGAGCAATAACAGATGGTGCCAGTGACCAATCAGAATTGAGTATTCCAGGCCTCTGTGTAATAGACTTTTATCACACTAAAATCATGTTAATAGGATTATTGTTTACATCTTGTTGGCTATACTTTTGAAACAGTGAGTATTTTAACATATACGGATTGGCCCCATTAACTTCCATTGTAAGTGCCTCACTGGAACCCAGATTCTTTTTGGGGTTTTTTTTAAGAAAAGGAGGGCAAGTAAATTATTATAATTTTTCTTTAACTTTTTGGTAATCAATATTATGCAACAAATGCTGCAGATTGAGCTTAACTTGTATTGATGCCAGAATATTCCTTTAAATGTAAAATCTGTTGAGATCAATAATATTTTCTTAAGGCTTCTTTTCTCTTTTAAGCCAACAGTTATTGTAATTTACCTCAGCGTTTCAAAGCTAGAGGAAAATGGTACGGCTGGGCATATCTGTGTGTTCTCAAGGATGAATATCCCAAGGCTGGGCCTATCTTAAATGTGCAGTGGCCAGCATGTTTGAACAAATAAATGCAGGCACAGAGCTCAGTTGCAAGTCTCATTTTCCTCCAATCAACATATGCAGCACATTGCCTTGCGCATTCATAAAGGAAAAAAGAACTATTAAAAAAAACAGAAAAGAAAAAAGGAGAAAACTAGGCACTGGCCTGATCCTCAGATAAAAGCGCACTGCGTGCTAATACACGGCCCACAGATGCAGATACACTATGGGGCATTGTATGCTAATGCAGTCTTACAATGCAAATGAAACTAAACTGAATGTATACATGCACACACTCAATAGGGATTATTCTTTGGGTGTTGTGATAATGGGTATTTGAATAATAATCACGGAAGGTTCATATATCACGTTGTTCTATATCACTAGACATCCAAATAGTACGTGTCCCCTATGGTTTTGTTGGCATACATTACCAGTTAGCCTCCGTTTCATTTTGATAAAGGAATATTTTAGGAATGTTTGATCCCAGCATCACCAAGTCCGTCCATATTTACATGCATTCAGTATGTTATGAATACAGGGCACACTGTAGGTTGCTGACTCTGATCCCTCAGCCTGTCTCTCTTACTGGAGAGAAACTTGCACCCCATGATTGAAAGCCCATGTCAGTCAAGATATTCCCCAGCACCCCAGAGTTGTGTGTGAGAAATGTCAATTGCAAGACTGAAACGCATAGAGGGACCAGCTGAAAAAAAAAAAAATGCAATCTTAAACTAATTTATCTGTGCCCTGTGGTCTGCTTTCAAATGTGGTCCTTCAACTTGAATTCAGGATTAAACCAATGTATAGGCCTTTATTTTGGATAGTGGAAAACTTTATAATTTCTTTCTCAATAAAAAAAAGAAAGTTACTACTTTAGGTAAATTAATTTATGTAACTTCATAAGCATCATTCAGTTATTATATTTAGATGCTTACAGTACACTATCTATCTATCTGTCTGTCTGTCTGTCTGTCTGTCTGTCTGCACATTTAATAGTTAATTAAATCTTTAGAAATCTATTTAAAAAAATAAGCACATTCAAAATTACCCATAATTTACTCACTCCAGACAAGTCCCTTTGAAGTACTTTGACAGGCGCAATTCGTTTGAGTTTTCTCGACATATTTCCTACTGAAACAGGAAATGTGTACTGGACATGTCGAGCAACTTTTTAAAAACTGCATTCAGCTCTCGTGTTTGTGCGTCCAATTCAGAAGTGATTATTATCCCTATGCTTAATTCCCTTCAAAGAAAATGACCCTCCACTGTGAGCTTCAGACAGCTGAAAGGTGATAATGGTCATTCAGATCTCACTTAAACTATTCTTATTGAAAAATCTGTTTGGAACGATCCTACAGCAAGGATTGTGCTCCCTTCGAAGTGCCCTGTGAAGGCATGATCAGCACCAGTTTAAACTTCACACACCATCTTTAAAAAGTCCAGCTCAATGTCCAAGACCTTGGAAAAAAGAAAAAAGAAACAAGACATTTTCATCTGATGCATGTGTACATAGATCATCAATTAAAAAATTATGCAGATGGAATGCAATAATATGTCTTATGTGAATATCCCTTAAGACAAACTTGGACAGATTCACAACTCAATAGTAAAATGTATTGCTATGAACCTTAGGTTTATGTGAATAATGCCCGACATGGTATTCTGCTGTTGTAGTCCATCCACCTCAATGATCAATGTGTTGTGTATTCTGAGATGCTATTTAGCTCACTACAATTGTACAGAGTGGTTATCTGAGTTACCGTAGACTTTCTGTCAGCTCAAACCAGTCTGGCCATTCTCTGTTGACCTCTCACATCAACAAGGCGATTCCGTCCTCATAGCAGCACAAGTTTTTCTTTTTTGTTGTTGTTGTTGTTTTTGGCATCATTCTGGGTAAACTCTAGAGACTGTTGTGTGTGAAAATCCCAGGAGATCAGCAGTTACAGAAATACTCAAACCAGCCCATCTGTCACCAACAATCATGCCATGCTCTAAAATTAGATAACATTTTATCTGTATCTGCATGATTTAAAACATTGCACTGCTGCCACACCATTGGCTGATTAGTAGAGATGACAGAAATAAAGCGTTAACGCATGCAATTACTTTAAATAGTTTAATGCATACATTTTTCTTAATCGTGATTAACACATTTACCATTAATATAGCATAAACAAAGGTGTGAAGGGCAGAAACTTTGTAATGTGTCCACCCATTGTCATTACACTGACGCACACGCCACAGCCCTTCTACCAAGGAGCTATCAAGCTTAGTATAAAATAGCATAACGTGGCAGTCCCATAGACATTCTATGGGCAGAACTGTCTTAACATTTACATTTATTCATTTGTACGAAAAGTGCCATATTACAAAGTTTTACTAGCATCAGAAATATTTTAATTTTTTTAATTACTGGTTCAGTGCTCTTGGAAAAGATGTGTTTTTAGCCATTTTTTGAAGACAGAGAGTGAGTCAGCTTCAAGGATGGAGTTGGGAAGGTCATTCCATCAATGTGGTATGATGAAACTGAGAGTCCAGGAAAGTGTTTTGGTGTCTCTTTGTTTTGCTAGTTTGCTAGTTGACCGTTACGGTCTCTCCTATGTCAGAGTCGCGGAGATTGTTATCTCAGTAAATAAAAAAATCTCTGACAGCGCTTCACAGTCAGTGATAAAATGATGGCGAAAGGACCTCTTAACACTATTTGATGTACAAAATAAGCACATATGGGACTTGTGATAGAAATCAAGTATATTTCAGCCTAAGGCACATTTTAATTACCACAGAAGCACGTCAAGTCTGTCACCAAAACGTAGAAAGAGACATTTTTGTTTGCAAGTGCTTTTCATGGAGGGTTCAAAGCGGCACACAACGCGATTCGTGACTGCTGTAACAAAGTGGATAGCCACAGTCTACCAGCACATTTATATTGTGGAGTATGACAGTTTAAGGGATTTAATGCCCATTTCAATAAATATGCAACCCATATATGGACTAGTTCTTTCAATTTGTCAAACTCCCACTTAGACTTTGCTAAACGTTTAATTTTACTTGAATTGGTGATATTTTAGTGCATTGTCTTTATATTGAGAAAGGCTTTGTTAGGAAAATGTTAATAAAGCATTATATTGCTACATATTGTTTGTTTTCTTTCCTATGATTGAAATAAATGTATTGTGACAAGAAAATATGATATATTGTGTCAAATTTCAGCACTTTTAAAATCTGCGATTAACTACGAAAAATTATACGATTAATCGTGATTAAAAATGTAATTGATTGACAACACTAATTATTACTATATTACATTATAATACTCTAAATTCTCTCTATACATATATATCTGTTTCTATAGAGTTTTATATGTGTGTGTGTGTATATATAAGAGTGTGTGTGTATATATATATATATATATAATTTATTTATTTATTTCAGGCTGTGGAACCTTTTCTACTCCCCTGTATGCATCAGCAAACATGCTGATACAACTTAAAGGTCATGTTCTTTTCACGTTGACAGGGCCTTCTGAAAATTTGACGAGCCGGTCCCTCTGTAGGAGCGCTCCGTCTGTCCACATGCTATAAAGGAATTAAGCTTCCTATCAAACCTTTGTCAGCTCACTCATGTGCAGTGATTTGAAAACCCAGTAACTGAATGAAAATACTGGAACCACAACTCAATGTCCAAAGTAGACAAAGTGAATGAAAACAGTGCAGTCAAAGAGAAGAAGGTATGGTGCATAAGTTTTGGAAATATTGTGATAACCCCATTAAGAGATCAGTGAACTTGTACACAGCTTTCCCAACCTCCCACTGATCTCATGTGATCAGCAATTTAAATACCTCTCTGTAGCATAATTAAATGATGATATATAATAAGCATACCAGCAGGGCAGCGTTTCAACAGGCTGGAGCTCTTCGAGCTCCTTAAAAATAGGGGGTTTGATGATTTTCACTTAACACAAGCTTCCCAATCACACATCTTGGTCAGACAGAGTTTAAATAAACCTTCACTGCAAAACTCAGTATGTACAAGACATTCCAAGGTTTTGACTCCAAAATCTGAAGACAGAGGAATAAAAAGTATTAAAAAAATAGAGTACCATTTTTCCTACAAATAAAAACATATAATAACATGATTTTATCTAGTGGGTTTACATACATTACATACTTGCAAATTAAAAATGTAAAACAAATAAGCTCATGTTGTCTTCATAGATGCGAGAGATATGAACACTTTATGTACACAAAACTTGCTCAGTCTCTTGAGTATGAAATCAGTACAAGAAAATAAAAACTACGTACACGTCATCTTGCTAACCATCTGTACTTAATATTGCACAGCATGATAAACAATTACTCTCTGAGAGTTATCTTAATTCAAAGTGAAACGACTGACCCTCTTGAACCCACCTTGTTTTATTTAAGCTCAGTAATAATCATGAAATGCATTTCCTTTTTTTTAATGAAATGTGACACTTGAATCTTTGTTTAAAGAAATGCAGCAGATAGGGAATTTTAACTGCATTCCCATTATTGCATTGTAATCAGCTTTTGGTAGGGTCTGTCTTTACACATAAATGTTTTTTATGCTACATCTCCCAAACTTGCATGTATTGTGGTGACCTGCTTATGTGTAAGTCTGTCTACCCATTTATTCACCTGTATATCTGTGTTTTAGTGTAAAGATGTGTGCTGGTGTGTGAGTGTGGTTAGATGGTTCCTCTCCTCCCTCTTGTTTTAAAAGGCACGTGTAATAGCAAGTAAAGAATGGCCTTAAGAGACTCTGGCATGTTGATGCCTCATGCACAAAGGTCATTGATTCCAGGGCCCTCAGCTTTCTCTTAACAATTCGTCTGGATTTTGGCATTTGGTGAGCACACACAGGACAGCTTCTCGACAAGCCGACCTTGACAGCGAATTGGATAAATAAACCTTCAATTTAGCCTCTCTCCTCCCAGCTCCGTACAGCCCAGCAGCACGTCCCACCGGGAGACTTCACCTATCCATATCGCTCAGCCCGCACCTTCTTTCCCAGCGCCCGGCACGTCTGCTCTGCCTGCCCTCACTTCAGTGACAAACACGGTCTAGCACATGCACTAACAGCCCTCTCCTGCTAGAGTCAAAATCAATCCAACTCCCCTCAACAATTTAATGCCAATTCTGTCTTTCGCGCTGTCCGTCCTGAGCCTCGACCACCTCTTCAGCATTTATACACAACGTACACACACAAGCGTTCAACAACTCCCTCTATGTTTTCTCATGAGACAGCAGGGCTAGGGCATCACTCCATAACAGGTAATGACATGGCATTTAATGATACTGTCCGAAGTGATCCGCAGCCTGCAGACAGGTAATGCACCAGCGGTGTAGCGCAGATAAGCATGGCTGCACTGCTGCGTACTAGCGGCAAGGGTAACGGCAGCAATTCTGTATCTCTCACAGGCCCTGTTGGCAGATACCAGGTGACATATGCATTGCTATTCACTCCTCAACCATGCCATGAACCGTAGTTAAAGGAAAAGAGCATTTTCTGATGGAAAGATCCCTTAGTGGAGAGTGTGTATTCATGTATACAGTATGTAAGAGAGACACAGACAGATAAATAAAAAGTGATGAGTGAGCAAAAAAAAAAAGGAAGATAGAAAGAAAGAAAGAATGAACTATAGTAACTATAAACCATCAGTAACCAGGGTTGGACTGGGAAGAGAAATCGGCCCAGGATTTTACATGGCAACTGGCCCAAAAGCTGTTGAGGCAGTCAATTTCTGCATATCGCGGCACTGTTTTGTACTCTGTACTGCTTAACGCGGCGGCTCATTTTTGCTTATCGCGGCTCATTCGGCACGTTTCGGCAGGCCAGTCCACCCCTGATCGGCCCCAAAGTGCGATCGGCCCCAAAGTGCGGAAAAAAAAACAACATTTGTTTTTTGCAATTTTATTTTTTCTGTTACACCATTTCTAAGAGATAGATTGAGGAATACTAAAGAGGTTTGGGCACAACTGCAAAACATGGATGAGGTACAGGGGATGGAATGAGGTCCTGGGTCTCTTAAAGACACGTGGTATGTGTGTAAAGGGTTAACACTTTGTTCCAAATCCTCTTAAATTAGAAATAGTGTTGTGAATTATATCCTACAAATTTAAATTTCATTATTTTCATTTATAGTTTGTAAAATAAACTATTCTGGCATACATTCATAAAGGGTCAATTATACTGTAAATGAAAGTACATTTTAATTAAATGTTTGAACTAAAGCCACTTTCCCAACATCGGGCTGAATGGTTCTGAGAACGGCAAGGAATGGTTCCAATAGCATTTTCACTTGTTCACGGTTCGGCAAGACATGAAAATGTTTTGATGACTAAAGAAACTAAGGTTGAATTGTGGAAAGTCAACACAGCACTACATATGGCATAAAAAGGGCACTGCATACCAACATGAAAACATCATCCTAACTGTGAAGTACGGTAGATTGAGCATCATGATTTGGGGCCGCTTTGTTGCTTTGGGGCCTGGGCCACTTTCCACCATCAGTAGAAGTTGGGCAATGCAGCAGGACAATGACCCTAAACATCAATTAAATCACTACAGACTGGCTTAAAAAACAAAAAGATATTCACCTTTTGGAGTGACCCAGACCTTAACCCAATAGAGTGCTGTGGAATGACCTCAAGTGAGCCGTTCACACCAGACATCCTAAGAATGTGGCTGAGCAGAAGCAGTTCTGTAAGGAAGAATGTTCCAAAAATTCCTGCCACTGCATATTATTAATAATAATAATATATATATATATATATATATATATATATATATATATATATATATATATATATTACAATATAATTCACATCCACTCTTTGCAGTTTGACTGTTAATTGTAGTGTTTGCAGAAGGAATCAGGTCACATGGAAGAGAAGTGCACTTGACACATTCTGAATCTGAAGCATGTCAGCTGAATAGAGAGAAAGGAACAGACAGTGAGATAGAAAGAGAGGCACACAATGCTGAGTGATGGACAAGGGTAAAAGGAGCTGGAGGTTTTGATCATTTGCTCTTGTCATTCTTTAACCATGGCAAGAGAAAAATTGGGAGGGCAAAGTGAGCAGAGGGTAAAGAGAATAAAAAGTACAATAAAAGTGAGATGCAGAACTCTCAATGAGAGTGTGAAAGACAAAAGTACAGGATCGCTCTGACACCTCTGTCTATCCCAACTCTCTCTCCTGTTCTCTCCATCTCTCACAAGGGGCCTTTAAATGCTTTCTGAAATTACAGTCTGGGTGGAGAGAAGGGAAGTAGTAGTAGAAATTCTTCAGTTCTACAAGAAATGTAGCTGTGGTTATGAATCAAACTAAAGGTTTTAACATTTGTGATTTGATATGGGGGATTGGTCCATTCTAGTCTTCATCAGTATATGGGTTGTACTGACTAGACGGCTGGTTCTACTACAAGTCAAGGCATTTGTTTTGTATTGTATCCTGTAATGGCCAAATATGAAAAAGTGAAAATAAAGTGAAGTCTATTCAGGGGTCGGCAAGCTTTTTGACATGGAGTGCTATTTAATATTTTCCAGGTCAATGGCTGTCTTCCACACAGCCTGACTGAATTAAAGCAGGCGCATTTACTCGCACAATTAACCAAAAGTGAAGCGCTGCTGGCTTGTGATGTGCGAATGGTTTGCACGCGCTGCGCAAATCTGTTGGATATACTGCAGTCTTGTCACATTTTAACTTTTTGTTTAGCCTCCCATGCAGCTCATGACAACATGTGTGATCATGAGGAAGGATTACATCAGGATGCAGATTGGAATGCAGGTGCAGGATTTATATAAATAAAATTGTCTCCACTCTCGCCGTTGCTGGCGAAAGGGACAGGCTGTTTGTGTGCTGTCTGACTGGAGGAAATGACTGTTATCATAGCAAATGAAATCAACCCCTGATGCTCTCTTTCAGCTAACAGTACAAGGTCATGCAGTGGTCTCAGACCCCCTCCTAACCCTGCTAGTCATATTATGTAGACTCTGTCCATAAAATGGATAACTTTCTCTTTTTTTAAGCCAAGTCTATTGTGTATTTTTTTGTATCCCCAAGGGCAAATTTTCTTTCATTGGATATCAGCATGGGGGTTCTTCACAATAAACAAGAAGACTGGACAACATGAAACACCAGACATCTCTAAATGTACAAGAAACCCCAAACATCTCTAAATTAAATAGTGCTAAGATAAAATAAAATCTATATTATACATAATTAGGCTTGGGATTTATGCCTTTTTCACTCATCGATAATGGGAAGATTTTCCTGATAATTATAGTTCTATCAGGACTCGCAGACTTGAGTGAAATTTAAGATTACATTTATTTGATGAATATAGAACAGAAAAGTAATGTCTCTCTTTGGCATAACCCTGTCTGACGGTCTGAAGAAGTTCTACTCAGAACCGTCATATCCTGCCGGAGATAGGAGGCAGGGTCGAGGAGCCTACTCCTGTGCAGGACGGGACTCAACTGGTGGTGGTGGGGTGGTGGAGGTTGCCATTTTAGCACACTGAAACAGCAATGTGATAGATTGTGAGCAGACTTATAAAGCAATGGCTTACATGTGATTGGATAGGAATTACCCAGATAATGGTGCGATGATGTACAGCTGCTAGCCTTCCCGCTAGAACTATGCTGCCTTACATTTATGCTCTATATCTAAATTTTTTTCAGATATCAATAGGGCTGCTCATTGCACAGTAGTATTTTTTTAACCATATCTTTCCACACAACTTTGGTAAAGTGTGAGCGGCAGGGTTAATTAAAGGAGGTCAAACATTGGATTCATCTTGCGGAGTATATGATGCATTAAAAATTTTTAAACAGTTATTTTCTATGGAGGTATGTACACATCGGCAACTCTCAGCATCGAAATTCTGCAGTGCCACAGAGCAAAATTTGCATAGTTTTCCATTAAATTCAACTCAAATCATTATCAAACGACAAAGATTATCTAGCTATCATTGAATGATATATTGTTTATACTGTATGTATTTTTCATTTGGCCTACACAATGTATTTTCAGTAACAAGTACGCGTTTTGTGGTTTGACAGCTTGAATGAAAGACTTATTCAAGGCTACATACAGAGCAAATGCATAATAAATTACACCATTTCTAATCGTTCAGTTTGCGCAATTACACCAGTTTCATACACTAATCTACAAACTTTCTTAATTGGACTGCCTCTGTGTATGATACATGTGCTTGTCCTACCCTCGACCCTTTTTCAGTAAATTTTATATCACCCTCTCATGGTCTCCCAACACTATTACACCAGACTACACTAAACAGAAGGCCAATTAAGTGAGTTGGAAAGCATGCAAATTTGTCTTCGTATTTAAATGGTGCCTAATTTTAATGTATCGATGCCTCAAAAATATATACAGTACGTAAATAAAATAATGTGCTGATCAACAATTGATATGTCAATATTTTATGACATGCATATGACATATATATATCATTGCAATTTATAAAATATTTATTTTAATGTTATACCAAAACACTTCTTTGATTTAATTGTATATTTTATTTAAAAAATGTTAGATTCACTCCCAGGTTTAAATTAATTTTGAATGTGGACTCAGACTTTCTAACTCTGTAAATTGCATTCATAAAGCCAGAGAAATTGGCTAAAGTTTAGTTCAGTGTCAGGAATTCATAAGAGTTTACTGACAGTGACTGCTTGTGAATTAAAGTAAAAGGTTAATGGCTTTGGGTGAGACTGCATTCTGTTAACTTCTAAGAAGATCTGATGAACTGTGCAGACATATTAAAACACACACACACACACACACACACACACACACACACACACACACACACACACACACACACACACACACACTAGTGGTGTGTTAGGACAAAGAGGAAAGCTCAAGCAGGGTCTAAGACAGCTCTAATGACACCTTCAGCCATGAAAGCGGAACCTGGCTCTCCCTGTCTCTGACAGTGATAATGACTGGCTTTGCATAAACCTGTGTCACTCGTAGCAAAATACACCCAGCTAGCTTCATCATATAATTAAATCCTGCCCACTGTATCTCATAATAAATGCATGTAGTGCTAATAGCTACCTCTTTGGCATACCTCGGCTTTGATTTAGCCATTGCATTTCTTCAGGTAGCCTATGCTTTTTTCCCTGCCTTTCATTTATTTTTTTCATTTTAATTTATTATTTGATTAAAGTAATATACTGCTGTTTAAATGGAGATGTGGAAATTAAGTGATCTCAAGGACTGTCTGACTATCTTAAATTGTAAAAAAAAAAAAAACAGACATATTCAAAGTCTCAGATTTTTATGTGTGTGTGTATGTTTACGTGCATATGTGATAGACAGGGCCGCATTAATGCACAAGCTTGCCTGGGCTTAAGCCTCGGGTCCCGTGGCAGCAGGGGGGCCTTGAACATTCTCTGTAAAAATGCTGGTCTAACCACAGAGAGGGTGCGCAATGGCTAAACCCGTCCGTGTAGTGCAAGATCATCGAGTAAAAACGTTCCGCTCACCCCCAATCCCCCCCGACAACTGACAGGGGCCCAGGGCCCAAACTATAAGCCCCGGGGCCCAGGACCACCTTAATGCAGCCCTGGTTATAGATTCTATTGAGCCAGTGTGTATGTATGTGTGGGTAACAACAGGTGAGTGTCTCTCTCTGTTGTTTTGAAGGCCTTGAGGGCTGCCTGGGGGCTTGCCTGCAGTGTCTGTTCTTACACAGCTCCCAACATCAGGAAAGAGAGCAGACATGCTAATGCTTTAGCCTCCAGCAAACACACACAAACACACACACACACACACACACACACACACACTCACACACAAACCTGATTTTATGAAGCTTTCTTGTGCATATAAACAAGCTTACACCTACCCTCCTCCCACTTTAATTCACTCAGCTCTTTATGGCACTATAACAATGCATAAAAACACAAATATACAACTCCATATTATCCCTCACTCTCTCTAGCTCTGTCGTTCTGCCAGTATTTTAGAAGGGGACGTTTACACTGTTGATTCTCTGATTTTATTTTCATGGCATAAATAAATACATCAACATGGCTTAGTAATGCTTACAGCAAGGCCACAGCGCCACAAATCACCAACAGCGCTGGCCTACGCCATCACTCACGCACCCCGCACTTTACAACACAATTACCTGCCGTCTAACACAAATGAGCTGGGCCCAACAACCTAGAGCAAGCTAATTACAGCCCAGTATGGCCAGCCTCCCATTAAAACAGTGACGGCCTTTTGTGCCAGCACCACCACCAACAAACCGTCGCTGTTCAATGTGCTGATATGGATCTCATCTTCAGATCTTCAGTAAGAATTGAAATCAGATATTTCCTGCCTTTATATCATGTATATCACAATACATTATGCTAATTTCTGAGTACAAGATATCTGACACTACCAAAAAGCATTTGTGTGTCGGTGCAGAACAGTGACTGTTATAGAATTTTAAATATCATCTGATTACAGTGTTGTAAATAGGGGTGTAAAAATGCATAGATGCATCGACTTTTGACATCTTTTCTTAAATAATTTTGAATCATTCCAAAATAATCGAACTGAATCGAATCATGACCAAATTTGTGATTTTACGATGCATTGTAATAGTTAGGTAAAGAATCGTAAACGAATCGAAGTTGTAACGCTACATTAGGGGTCGATCGCACTGAATGCATTATTTTGTGTCCATCTGTGCTGTCTTTCCATTGTTTTTCTAAGTAAACATGCACTATACTGACATCTTTGCCTGTTGTGCCGCATCCATCTGTTGTCTTGTGCAAGAGCACCACAGGTAAAGAGCATTTAGACAGGTAATAAAAGAACATCAACTTTTAAAACCTGCATGTGTTGCACATTTTCTAGATGTTTTTTTCTTTTTCTTTTTTTAGCACAAGTACACATTCAGTCTGAACAGTCCTTTATACTGTCAAATTAAAAACAAAATTGCTGGTGTGGAGCAATGTGCATTCAAATTCATTTTACAATACATTAGGTATAGTTCACCCAAAAATGAAAATTCATTTTTCATAAATAATCATTTACTAATCCTAAAGTCCTTCCAATCCCCTATGACTTTCTTACATGGAAGACAGATTGTTAAGGACCGTGAGCAGCAGACACCATGTACTTTCATTGTTTGGAAAAACACCTATCTCTGATAAACAGAAAGGGGTGGTGGTGCAGACTGATCTCACAGTGAAATCAGAAACAGTAAGTTGACTTTTGTTTAGCTTAAATCTTTCTGTGCTACTAAACATTAGATACACTGCCCCCAGTGGCCAAAGTGGTAACTGTTGTTGGCCATAAGGGCACCTGTGAGCTCAATTTTGTAGGTATAATGTCCACAAAGGGGCACCAAAAGTGAGTTTTGAAGTGTGAAGAGGAATGCATATTTTATAAACTGTACCCCTAAAACTTTGAACATAACTATCAGTGGAGTAGAAATATAATGCTAAAGGGAAAAAGGCAACCTCCCAATTATGCTTGTCAACCAATCACGCTCGTCGATTATGCAAACAGAATTAATTTCTGGTTTTAACGCGAGGTCTGATTAGAGATGTCGTTTGTCAGTGAGTCAGCATAATGTGGCCAATCAGGTACTGGAACTCTCGAAAACAACATGCCGATTTCTTGTGTGATCATTTTGGGTGGTGTTGTGGGTGGTGCACTTCATGCTAGTCAGGATTAGGTTGAGCCTCTGAAACTGCTATTAATTCACATTAATGATATCAGGGGCCTCAGTCAAATGATGATGTACACGTTCCACAAGTGTAACAATAGAGAAAAAATGAAAGACAAAAGCCCCTTACCTCCTTCATTGGCGGAATAAAAGTACACTGATGGCGGATATTCCAGGCTCCTAATTACTAAATGTTTACAGTGCACTGCCTCTATACCTACCCTTAGGGTTATGTTCTGTGTACCTTAGATTCCAACAAAGGGGGTAGAAAAAGTGAGACAGAGAAAAAAAATACTTGTCAGGCATTTTACTTTGTTCCAGGAGCATAAAGACACAGAAAAGAGAGCAATATTGCCCAGTTCCATGTGCCTCTGCACTGTTGCTGGGTGCTCATTAGGGGTTTTCACAAATCCTTGGGGAGATACTTCCTGTTCAGCCACATATGACTGGACCTTTGGCTAACTTGTAACTAGCATATTTCATTACAGTTCTGCCTTACATAGGTCTTCAAATGTGTTTTAATAAACATGGCACCCATGGCAGAAGAAGCTAAAATATTAGCAAGATGCCATTGACATACGGGCTGGCATGTGTATTGACCAAAAATAAAAGAATTAAAGAACATGTCCTTTTGTGAATGGCATCCTAAGTCTACCATGCACAGACTGACAAACCTGATTGCAGAATAGATTTCTGTGGACTATAATCCCTAAACCTAACCAAAAAATGTCAGCATTTTACATTTTCAATAAAACATCATTTAATATGTTTTTAAGCTATTTAAATTATGGGGACACTAGAAATGTTCTCATAAACCACATTTATAGCATAATACCCTTGTAATTACCAGTTTGTAACCTAAATAAATGTCCTCATAAACCACATAAACATGCACACACACACACACAACACAACACACACAACACATAAATGCACTGTATTTTAATCTCTCAGTTTAAGAGGTTAAAATGAACAAGCTCATTTCAAACCACTACTGTCAGTCACCAGCCCGACCGGCATGGGTGTCATTGCTCGTTCTTGTTCTTTCTTGTTAAAGCCAGGTTTAGGGAGAAGGAAAAGGTCAAATACTTCCACAGTTGGGTTTGTGTTTATGTGTCATACATTTCTCAGCCATTTGTTTGTTCTTGGCATCCACGGCAGGGAGAGAAAAGGGAAGAGTTCATAAAACGGGAAGCATCTTGGAATCAACTCTTTAGCGTTTCCTCTTTAAGTGAAAATAAAAAAGAGCAAACCCTCATGAGTTTTACAGAAAAAAAAAAGAGTAAATATTTCCTCCTCCGCCATTCCTTTGGTCTTTAATGGTGTATTAAAACCATATTTTATGTCACCACTGACAGATATACGTTGTGCCTTAAACAATATGAACTATGCTCAAAGATATAAATTGCTTATACCGCAGGATTTCTTATTGTGACACTTCAATCCTAGAGGTTTTATAGAAATCTTTTTTCTTTTCCTTTTTTTTTTTTTGTCATGTTTTCTCCAATGCCAGCAGATGTGGAAAATGATTGCCATAAAACATCAGCAGATGTGGCAAATGATTGTCATAAAACATCCGTGATCAGAGAGATGAGGTGTTTGGGTGAGGTAGAACAGCATAGAATGCATTCATTAGCATGAATGAGGACTTTCATACTTAGTTACTCTTTGTACATGTTTTGGTTCGTGTTAGAATATTTAATGGTGCTCTAAGTGATTTTTTTTGTAACGAAATGACACAAAAAGCATCATATTATTGAAATAGGTGCCTTAAAATATCACAATCCTTTGGAAAAATCTGGACGTGGGCTAATTAGAACGGCTAAATAGTGGGCTAAATCGTATTTGTTTAGCTAAATAGAAGATTTTGAGGTGCTTCCTCTCTGTCAATCATTCTGCATGTTCACCGGTCAGCTCAAATGTGGCAAGCAGGAGTTTGTCATTTGAGAACGCTATTTTGCTACCGTTGCTTTTGACAACTAGTGCCATAGTATCTTAAAAAGTCAGTAAACCTGTTCAAATTGCATGTTTTATCTTTCGAACCTGTAACATTAAGATGCTCTCCTGCTCCATCTCTGATTAAAGTGATCTCCTAACATCATGTCTTTGGAGGACTTCCAGCACCTATAATATAATGGAGTGTGATAAAATGTAAAATGATATACTTTACCATGCATTAAAAATAGACATTAACATGAAATGAATAAGTTGGCTGTGCAGAGTGGTCTTGGAGCTAAAGACAACAGGGTTGATGTGCTCAGAACACTGCCGTGGTACAACAAAGGCAGTGCGATTAGTCACAGGTTAAACCTTAGCACATGGTGCATGTTCACAGATGCCCACACAGTCGGGGGTCAACTGGGCCGGAATTATCAGGAATGGTATTCCAACTCCTTTGATTCAAAAAAAAAAAAAAACTGATAGACAGTTTGGTTGTCAAAATATTTCCTGTATCCTCCAGTTCTGTTTTGATTTGATTCAATCCTTACGTTCCACACATTCAAAACATCTTCAAAGTAAAAGTTTATAAAGTTAATTGCATTAACCATTGTGTCTAACTATTATAACTAAGTAAGTTTACATGCCCAGTTACAATAAAACTAGTTTTTTGTTTTTTTTGCATAGTTAAGCTAATGTCTTCATCTGTCTGTTAAAAGCCCATTAACACTGGAAGTGACTTTGTCCTTGGTGTCGCTAGACTCTGTGATGGCTAGTGGGCATTCCTACTTTTTGTCCCTGTAACGTTATTGGATGACTTCACGTCTGGCCATAGCTTTTGAAAACCCTAACCCTTGAGACCGAATACCAGTCAAATTAAAATATTATTCTACTGAGATATTACAAGTGTATCTCACTCGGAATACAGACAGTTTCTGGCACGCTTTTCCACACATTATTACATCTACGCATGTGGTTACAGACCATAAAATAAAATGTCTTGTCGCTCTCCACTGTGATTTCTGTCACCAAAGTCTGCGACAGCGCGTAACGCCGGAAGTTGCTATGCTCTCATTGAAAATGAATGGGATCGTGTCACTTTCTTGCGCAATGTTGCTGACAGTGTGAATTTGAAGTAAAGGCATCAGCTGAAGAAGTCCCGGTAATAAACGTTGTCTTTCAGAGCATGAGCACAATGGCGTGGCCATTTGCGGTCCGATTATCATATATACATGATGGATGAAGCCGAGAAACAGTCGCATTATCTAGGTCTGTTAGTCCAACATTACAAAAAATTGACTGATTTTAGTTGGACTAAATTGTTTACATGACATTTTAAGAAGACAATTAGATTTTTTAGTCCGACTAAAATCGAATTTTAAAAGTGCATGTAAAAGTACTGAGTGGCATTGGGCATCCTTCTCTCAAACATGCCATTGCGTGTGACATCACATAGAGGCAAAACTCATGAATGTGATTTATTAATTAGGTTATGTGCAAATAATATAAAATAATCTTATACTGTTTTGATAAATAGTTGTTCTTGTTGACCAATTCAAGCGCCCCATAAATATTTCACAAAATGTATTTGATAACTTTATCGATACATCAAATAGTGTCAGTACTGGGTTTTGTTAGTCAGAGGATAAATACACTCAATGAGCACTTTATTATGAACACTATAGTCTTAATGTAGTGCCCGATGTGGTCTACTGCTGTTGTAGCCATCTGCCTTAAGGTTTGGTGAGTTGTGCATTCTGAGATGCTATTCTGCTCACTACAATTGTACAGAGTGGTTATCTTTTTATTAATTATCCCTTTTTCTCCCCAATTTGGAATGCCCAATTCCCACTACTTAGTAGGTCCTTATAGTTACTCACCTCAATCCGGGTGGCAGAGAACAAATCTCAGTTGCCTTTGTTTCTGAGATTGTCAATCCACGCATTTTATCACATGGCTCATTGTGCATGACACCGTGGAGACTCCCAGTGTTTGGAGGCTCATGCTATACTTTGCGATCCATGCACAACTCACCACGCACCCCATTGAGAGAGAGAACCATTAATCTCAACCACGAGGAGGTTATCCCATGTTACTCTACCCTCCCTACCAACCAGGCCATTTTGGTTGCTTTGGAGACCTGGTTGGAGTCACTTAGCACACCCTGGATACAAACTTGCGACTCCAGCAGAGGTGGTTGTCAGTGTTTTTTTAAGTAACTTAAGAGACTGTTATGCATGAAAATCTCAAGAGATCAACAGTTTCAGAAATACTCAAACCAGCCTGTCTGGCACTAACAATCATGCCTTTGTCTAAATCACTAAGATCACATTTTTTTCCTTTTCCTGATGGTTGATGTGAAATTTAACAAAATCTCCTGACCTGAATCTACAAGATTTTATGCATTGCACTGCTGCCACATGATTAGCTGATTAGATAAACACATGAGTATGTAGGTGAACAGGTGATGCTAATAAAGTTTCAGTGAGTGTACATGGATTGGGAACATTATAGCCGAAGGACTGATTGGTCTCATGGTAAATTTTTCACCTCTAGTACAATTATATACGGGTTCTAATCAACCCTAATACAACTTTTTAATTTAATAAAGAAAGATTGCATCTGTATGTCAGTAGATGTATATCTTGAGTGATGACACATCTGTTTGCATTTTGCTTTGCAATTGATCTGGACAAGAGTGCGAGCTGTGGAGAGTGTGCATCTGGGTGCAACATCACCTACCGCTTTCAGACAATGCCACTGATAACAGCCCAATGAGCACTCAACATAACATAAAAAAATAAACTCCAGCACTGGATCGCCATTTAATATAACATGCACAAATTAAATGGAAACTCTTGTTCCAGAACTAGAGATATTTATTTTGCTCTAGACACTCATCTGACAAAAAATATTTCAAAAAAGTGGTGAGGTCAAAATTGGCAAAGGCAAAATGTGGTTGGGACATGTCCCACCCATAAATGACAACTTTTTCCTTTCTATTTCTGTCATCGTCTTCCGGCAGGATCTGATGGTTAGAGTGAGAATCTGGGCCCTGAACCGTAGGATGGTTTTCCCCAATGAAATTATATATTTTTAGTTTATACACATTAATTCTAATATTCTCTGTGTCTTTCTGGTAGAAATGTGGTGAGCGTAAGTGTAAGCTTTTTTGCCATGTTGAAAGAGAGGAGTATTGCATGTCATTCTAACATTAATGTGTCTAACACATAAATCTGAATAACGAGATAAAGACGAACAGCTCACCCTTGACAAACACTTTCTCATTACTCTCTCTCTCTCTCTCTCTCTCACTCACACACACACACACACACACACACACACACACACACACACACACACACACACACACACACTGCTTGTTTCCTCTCATCTGTGATTGAGAACTTCCTATCTCTGTTGCAGCCACTCTCTCCACAGACACCACCCCTTGCTCTCTAGCTCATGCATATGCAAATTATTTTTATATGATGTGGTGATAGACATTTACAACCCTTGTGCAAACATCAAAAATACCACAGAAATGTACCGGCTGTTTTCCTGCATGCACCTGATTGTAAACACATCCAAATGAGTTTCAAATCCCAGAATGCCTCAGAGTCTGTGGCCCTGCTCCAATAGGGTTGTGTCTCATAGCAACCAGCTCTGTTTCTCTTCAAACAGGAACCCGCACACAGACTGCTGTTATTTTGCTCTACTCTGTCATTACTTCTCATTGACTAAATGATGGATACAGCAGCTCAGCATGACCGTGGCAGTGATGGGAACCAAAGCCTCCAGGGAAAGGTGGATTACACAGACAGGGTCCTGCTAGCCTCATGCCCAGAGAAGAGTGCTGTAGGCTGGTAGATCATGGAAGAGACAGGCATCTAGAGATTGACAGGTGGTGGGTGTACATGAGGCAAGTGTTGGTGATGAGACTGGCATTTAAATACAAACATACACTCACCTAAAGGATTATTAGGAACACCTGTTAAATTTCTCATTAATGCAATTATCTAATCAACCAATCACATGGCAGATGCTTCAATGCATTTAGGGGTGTGGTCCTGGTCAAGACAATCTCCAGAACCCCAAACTGAATGTCAGAATGGGAAAGAAAGGTGATTTAAGCAATTTTGAGCATGGCATGGTTGTTGGTGCCAGACGGGCCGGTCTGAGTATTTCACAATCTGCTCAGTTACTGGGATTTTCACGCACAACCATTTCTAGGGTTTACAAAGAATGGTGTGAAAAGGGAAAAACATCCAGTATGCAGCAGTCCTGTGGGCGAAAATGCCTTGTTGATGCCAGAGGTCAGAGGAGAATGGTCCGACTGATTCAAGCTGATAGAAGAGCAACTTTGCCTGAAATAACCACTCGTTACAACCGAGGTATGCAGCAAAGCATTTGTGAAGCCACAACACGCACAACCTTGAGGCGGATGGGCTACAACAGCAGAAGACCCCACCGGGTACCACTCATCTCCACTACAAATAGGAAAAAGAGGCTACAATTTTCAAGAGCTCACCAAAATTGGACAGTTGAAGACTGGAAAAATGTTGCCTGGTCTGATGAGTCTCGATTTCTGTTGAGACATTCAGATGGTAGAGTCAGAATTTGGCGTAAACAGAATGAGAACATGGATCCATCATGCCTTGTTACCACTGTGCAGGCTGGTGGTGGTGGTGTAATGGTGTGGGGGATGTTTTCTTGGCACACTTTAGGCCCCTTAGTGCCAATTGGGAATTGTTTAAATGCCACGGCCTACCTGAGCATTGTTTCTGACCATGTCCATCCCTTTATGGCCACCATGTACCCATCCTCTGATGGCTACTTCCAGCAGGATAATGCACCATGTCACAAAGCTCGAATCATTTCAAATTGGTTTCTTGAACATGACAATGAGTTCACGGTACTAAAATGGCCCCCACAGTCACCAGATCTCAACCCAATAGAGCATCTTTGGGATGTGGTGGAACGGGAGCTTCGTGCCCTGGATGTGCATCCCACAAATCTCCATCAACTGCAAGATGCTATCCTATCAATATGGGCCAACATTTCTAAAGAATGCTTTCAGCACCTTGTTGAATCAATGCCACGTAGAATTAAGGCAGTTCTGAAGGCGAAAGGGGGTCAAACACAGTATTAGTATGGTGTTCCTAATAATCCTTTAGGTGAGTGTATGTTGACAATAACATATCACACACTTTCCCTCTTTATCAAACAACACAATGAGGATGGGTGATGCCACATATTTTCTTTTCTGTTCAATATCAAGTACTTTTAAGATGGCCATGATTAAAAAAAAAAGTAATTGTGATCATTTCACGTCATATTTAAAAGCCGGTAGAGGCTGTTTGCACTAAGTGTGAATAGCAACGTAAAGCAGCTTTGCACTAAGTGCAGATAGTGGCAGATGATATTTGCACTCTTAATTAAATGATAACATACAGTATAATGACATCACTGCAGTGTGTTCATTGTGTTTATTTCGTAAACACAATAAACAAGTCCCACAGACAATCTACACTTACCACTACCCCTAAACCTAAACTTACTTTACAAAAATGTACAGATGTTTTATTACAGTATTCATATAACCATGGTATTTCATTGTAAGATCATAATAACCACAACATTAAAGATGTTTACTTTATTAATGCCATAGTACTGCGGCACCACCATGGGTCATTGCATTAAAACTATGGTTTCTGCCAAGTAACATGGTTTCTTCAATATTACAAGCAAGTGGGGATTTGAGGAGAGTTTTATGAGTTTATTCCAATTAAATAATTTATGGGATATTGTTTATTTTTCGGGTGACAAAATAGCAAGACGGCAGTGTCTGTTGTGTTCATCACATTGCAATGGCACCATAAACAGAACAAATGCAAGAAACCACAACACAGTGCTTCAACAACAGATTACTGTAGTGCAACCTCATCACTACTGATTTAGTTGTATTCAGATTTTAAAAAGCAAATGTGCATTTACACCTTTGAATGTATTTGGAATCCGACCATCTCCGAATGTGGTTTCAGTGATCTGATCAAAATGCCTCTTGGGTGCATTTACAGCTTTAATTTAATGTGGTCAAGTGTTATCCGATAGTGATCTGATCATTGAAAATGCATGTTAATGCAAGGTGTAAATGCCTTTTTTGCATATGAAATGAGAAACAGCGCTCACACACTGCAAGTTGTGGGTTTGCGATCGAAAATATAGTTTGCACTGCATCAACCTTCAATAATAGCCTCTTTGCAAAGCCTGCATTAAACATTGACAGGTCCACAACACAATCTGAAAGAAAAAATGCTTAAATGTGCCACAGAAAACGATAAATGGATAATTCACCCAAAAATTTAAATGATTACCCTCATGCAGTCTCAGATATGTATGACTTTCTTTTGCTGAAGACAAACAGCTTTTTTTATAAGAATATTTCAGCTCTGTAGGTTCACTCAACGCAAGTGAATAGAGACCAAAAATCACATAAAGGCCGCATAAAAGTAATCCATACGACTCCAATGGTTAAATCTATGTCTTAAAGGTGGGGTATGTGATTTGCAAAACGGCCGGCAGATTTTGAAAATACACAACTCTTCACAACCCTTCTCTCCTCCAACGCTGGCCCTGTCTCCACCCATTCGAAAAACATGGACACGCAATCATGCACTAGCGAAAACTCAGATGCGCGAGAGCGAGCCAGGCTAGCATAGGTTGGAGTTTCTGCATGACGTCACCATTTACCTGCTAAGACCGTCAACATGGCACAACATTCAGCGGTAAGTTGCACCAGATATTATTAACATTCAACAGTCACATAAATCATTAGTATTGTTAGAAAATTGATGTTTTTGAAATGTAAATATATATTGTATAAATATATATAAAATATATAAAAATATATTGGACGTCCTGGTTGTCACCGAAGTTTATGGCTAAATATAGGGCTGACCGATATAACGTTATCAGATGAGATTGTTATGCGCATCTCGTCAGTAAAGCACATAACATAAAGTGCATTCATTGATTAGTAAATCGCCATCAGCTGCTTTCAGATGGAGCGGCGTATACTACACAGAGCCGTAGTTCACTAACAAGCTGGGCCGTGATAATGAAGGGTAAATTGCCCAGCTTGTCAGTGATGAACTACAGCTCTGTGTAGTAAATGCCGCTCCATCTGAAAGCAGCTGATGACGAACGGGACACGCGCGCCAGGGTGGTGGGGGGAGGGGGGCATGGTACGACCGTTTGATTGACACATTTTCTGTCCAATGATTCTAGATGGTCTTGAAAATGATCGGCTGGAGTTTTTCGAGTCCTGCCCGTTCCACAGATGATTAAATTGCTTAAGTTTCTTTTCAGTGCTTCTAATTTACAGCCAGTAAGTGGGTTAGGAATAGGATTTCAAGTTATTTTGAAAAAATGGTCAAAAAAGAAAATCACATACCCCACCTTTAAGAAGAAATATGGTAGGTGTAAGAGAGAAACTGATCAATATTAAAGTCATTTTTACAATAAATCTCCACATTCACTTACACATTCAGAAAGTTAAGGTTTAAGTGGAGATTTATAGTAAAAAAGGATTTCAATATTGATCTGTTTCTCACCCAAAGCAATTGCATCGCCTCAGAAGACATATATTTATCCTCTGGAGTCGTATGGATTACTTTTATGCTGTCATTATGATATTTATGGAGCTTCAAAGGTCTGGTCAGCATTCAATTGCATTGAAAGGACCTGCAGAGCTGAAATATTCTTCTAAAAAAAAAAAGCTTTTTGTGTTCAGCAGAAGAAAGTCATACACATCTGGGATGGTATGAGGGTGAGAAAATTAGAATTTTCATTTTTGGGTGAACTATCCCTTTAAGGTTAGACTGAAAGGATTGTGCACCTTAAATACAAGGATGTGACCAAAAGACAAACAAAAGATTGAGGCTGACTAAATGTACAATTTTAAGAATTGTTCATTGATAAAACTCCTACTGATCTGCGGAGGGGGCATATCCTACTCAATGGTGGTTACAACCCTGCTCTTTCCTAACAGGGGAATCCTTCTAAAGATTATGTAGAGCAGCTGGTGTCAGTAACAGGACAAGGTTTTACAAACTTTCCCACCATTTACTCCTATTGTTAGTTCTTCTGATGTTGAAGAGTAATATAATCTATCCTACTTCCTCCTTATTGCCTCACCACACCTAAGACGGCCAACTTTCTGAACACTGAATAGGTGTCACTGATATGTAAAAGTGGGCGGTCATATTTCATTTTTTTTATATTTTTGGTTTTTATGTTAGAAATCCAAGGATTTCAGAAAAAGCTTTTTTGCAGATCAGTTTCATTTAATGATTTATTTTTGAAAGTGGGAGAAAGTTTTGCATTCTGTAATTTCCAGCAGGTTTTCATAGTACATTGTAGGGATGTGCCTGAAGCCAAATACCTTATTCAGAAAGGCACAAATAATGACTTCAAAACAAATAATGGATTCATCCAAATAATAGAAACAATATTTGTTTGACTGCTTATCCAAGAAATATAAGGATTAAGCAACATTTTAAATAAACATATTCAAAAATTACAAAGAAATGAGGAGACTGTGAAGTCAATATTAGTAGTCTTCTAAAGTGTAAAACTTAGGAAGGAAAATGTGCACAGTGTGATTTCAGATCGGATTGCCGTGGTCTCAACTCAGTTTGCAGTCTAATTATGCGTGTCAGGAGCTTGTAAAGCATAACATTAACTAAGACACTACATGTAGGATACATTTCTTAAAATGTTTATACTAATGTATCTCATGATTCACATGTTACGATTTCCATGTATTCATGAATAAACCAACCTGAACGCAATGTTAAATTCCTGACCTGAAGTGATGATTTGACAGCGGAGCTCATCTATTCATCTCTAAAAGTTGATCACATTTATTTTCACATCGCCTTATTTCATCAAATTACTCACTTTCGTAACGTCGGTGTCTAGGAGGGGGGAGAGAGGAGATGCAGGAGTAGAATCTTTAAATCCTTTCATTAAAAACGCTGGAGTGGAACAAACGATAGAGGGCATATATACACAGGGAAACTAATGAGGGAATGGAAGGCAGGTGCAGATGATGAACCGGTGGAAGTGATTAGGGCAACAACAGATGAGGGTATGATGATGCAGAAGATGAAGGATCCAATGAAGTTGATCAGGAGGCCTAGGGGGTGGCTTCAGGGACAGGAAAGGATCCGGGGGCCTGGGGGGCGGCTTCAAGGCTGGGAATAGGTTTGGAGGCCTGGAAAGCGCCACAGGGCAAGGACTGGAGGCGGCCACAAAGCAAGGACTGGGTCTGTAGGTGGAACTGCTGGATGAGGAGACTCTGGGGAAGTTAATGGAGCCACGGAAGAGTCTGAGGGCGTAGCTGAGGGAGGCGGAGCCAAAGGAGGCAGAGCAGTGAGAGGTTCGAGTAGAGGAGCTGTGGGTGGCTCGGGGCTGAGAGCCGTGGAAGAGTACAGGTAGAGACTGGGGATCGACCTCTGTGGTCGTAAGCATGGGCAGAGACTGGGGAGGAGGAGTCCTATTCCTTCTCCTCCTCTTCCGGCCAGCAGGGAGCATTGTTACGGGGACAGTCGAGGCTACAGGCACTGGGACGGTCAAGGCTACAGGTACTGGCTCGCTAACAGTGGCGGGCACAGGTAGTGGTCCGGGGTTCCCGCCACAATTCACAGCATATGGGGGAAATGTAACTTCCATGGTCGCTACCGCTGACTGCGGTAGGGTATTGACCTCTGTAACCTGGAAAGGATGAGCCCCCCAAAACAATTTTTTAGGGAAATTGAATGGAGAGTAGTTACCTTCGAGATAGGGGCATGGAAGGAGCGGAGAGAGGAGTCAACAACTCTAACAAACGTTATGAAAGTGAAGGGTAATATATATTCAGGGTGGCTAGGATGTAATTTGCCAAGGAAAGATGTTCCGCCTCTGGAAGTGCTGTGGGTCTGTGAAAGTTTAATCCCATTCCATAAATGGACTTGAGGTAAATGTCCGGTATTGATGTAAAAGCAGCAAGGTGAAGGAACTTGGTTGAGTATTCCAAGAGGGGAAGATCCTGCCTTAGTCCATGAATAACACTGTTGGCTCCATGCTTATGTGGGTTTGGATGAGTGGAAGGAGGATTAGAGGGGTCGCTGGAGTAGAGATGGATGTTTGCGAGAGCAGGTAAGTATATCCTTATTTTTGTAGATCAGTCCTTCTGTAACGTCGGTGTCTAGGAGTGGAGACCAAACGATAGAGCTAACTTAACAAAATAACAAAACAAGTAAAAACTTCATAAACTCAACGCAAGTCATCGCAACACTTCAAGGATGACAATTGATGAAGAAAACTAGAGGGTACATATATATAGGGAAACTAATGAGAGAATGGAAGGCAGGTGCGGATGATGATGAATCGATGGAAGTGATTAGGGCAGTGAACTCTGGGAAACTTGTGCAGGGGAAAACTTCAAAATAAGAGTCCTTGAAGGAAATGAGGGAGACAGACTTTGACAGCTTGACAATTTAAGATTAAGATAAAAAAATTGTCATTGTGCAGAGTACAGAGCCAATGAAATGCAGTTGTTTTCGCATATCCCAACTAAGCTGGGGTCAGAGCGCAGGGTCAGCCATGAAACAGCGCCCCTGGAGCAGATAGGGTCAAGGGCCTTGCTCAAGGGCCCAACAGTGGTATCTTGGCGGTGGTGGGGCTTGAACCCCCGACCTTTCAGTCAGTAACCCAGAGCCTTAACCGCTGAGCCTTCATTTTCAGCTTCATCTGGTAAGAAAAATAATATCAAACTTTATTAGGCTATTATTATGAATAGGCATAAACACGGCATATTTTATTTATAGAAACAATATATGTAATAGTGTTTCATTTTAAAAATGGGTGTTTCATTTAGTTTTGCCAAACTTCCGGTTTAAGCTCCACCCACATCATGTTCTATCCGAATACAGAGACAGATACAGATCATTTTGTGATAGTAACAAATACAGATAATAGCTGCACTGCACACCCCTAGTACAATTAACTCTTTTATATCAAACAATCAAGCAAAATTTGCCTTATTAAAACATGATCCATTTAAGGCAAGAATTTAATTATTTCTATTGAGCATCGTGTTATAGCAGCCTAATCCTGCATAGACCTTACATTCCTCAGAAAGCCATATAGAAAACTTAAGCCAGTCGAGATATAGGATATAGGCACCGATACTGCAGGATTTCCATCTAAAACTATTTTCCCTTTCCGTTCGAGACAAAACATTGACCCTGGCAAGTGAATAATCAAACCTGGGAGGGATGTATGTTATACAAAATCCTTTTTTCCCCATTATATTTCGTTTTTGCTTTTATTCTTTTCTGAATGTTAATTTGCTCTGTGCAAGCGTTCACCATGGATAATCTGTATGGTAATGGTTCAGACCCCTCCCAACACCACATATAAAAATGTCAGACTCGGCAGGAGAGAAAAAAAAGAAGTGTAAGGCGAAAAAAGAGAGAAATCTTAGAAAATTAGTCCCAGTCTCACTCCCGCTCTATTTTCTTCTACAAAATATTAATTTCAACCTCAGATGCTAGTGATTGATACTTAGCACGGTGAACTAATAGCTGAAATTATATTTGGTAATAATTCATGTTCAGTGGTCTCCAATGAGCTCCGTGTGGCCCCCTCATCTAATTCAGCTTTAGGAAGCCAATATGAATTTCATGCTTAAACAAAGTCCAATTCGGCCGCCTGAATTCTACTGGGAACAATCTCCGTACCATACACTTTTTGCTCTGTACAATTTCATATTCAGAGACCTTTTAAGGTTACTATGTCATTTTTCATAATGACATAAATGATTTATAAACTGGCCCCCTCATTTCATGCTTGTTCCTTCATTAGAGGATTGCCTCCTGTAACAAAACCCATGTATTTTTGGACTTGCACTCATTTTAATGTTTTTGCGTCTTTGTGTGTTTATGTTGCAGTTTTTTTACATATGCATATTTTAAACGAGTGACATATCAAAGCTGGGGGTTAGGAGGAGGTCATTAAGGAAAAGAACAATACATGTTTCTCACTTGTTTTGTCTCTCCTAATACAACAGATGACAAATTGCATCCCCCAGGTTGCTCTTGTTATTTCTCAATTACAGCAGGTACACGTGTTTGAGAAAGATTGTGAGGGGGCACACACCCCAATGCAGGGAGTGGATAATGCAGCTGAACCAAAAAAAAAAAAATATTTCACAATACAGACTAAAGATGGACAAAAGGCATAAAAACAGTATGACAGATTATAATTATTTGTATTCCTCTTTGGATTACTTTTGCTTTTTCCCTGTCTTTTGTAAAAATCAACATAATGTTAAGTGTCAACAGAGTGTTAACCCTTCTGTTTTGGAGAAGAAGAAAAAAGCTATATTGTTGTGTAAGAATCAAAAGTCATTTATACAAAATGCAACACAAAGATGAGTTTTTCAAATTATTTTTAAATGTTAATGGGAAACATCTGTGAATCTGAACATAACAGAAATGGTAGGTTTCACTCAGTACTTCTTTTACCTTTACTGTTTAAAAGAATGTACACTCCCACAAGATTAATACTGCAGTCATATAATTATCCTAATAAAACCGGTTTCATTTTACATGGAGTGGGATGCCTCATAGCGACCGACATGTTAACTTCCCAATTATTAGACAGATTCACTCACATAATAAATTGGAATAAATACAGTGGAAAGGGTCACTGAAAACTTTTGATTTCGCATGATGCTGCATCCACACCATTAGGTGTCAGTGTAAATCCAAGCTAACTGCCATTATGACCAGTACAACACAAAATCTGCTTCCTTAATCATGCTGGCACTTCCTCGTCCCTGGAGTTGTAAATATAAGATTAAAGTCAACATCAGGAGTAAAAGGACTAAAAGTGGGCTATACAGGTTAATGTGGAGTGAAAATTCTGTTGTGTTGTTGAGAAGAGGCCTTATATGTTAGATGAGGTGATTTAAAATTTACTGGGTGTCTTTCAAATATCCTCTCGTGCATCTGCATTAAATAAAAGCAATAAAGAAAGGCCCAGAGGATACACTCATCAGCAAGTGGTTTCAATCACCGTTAGCCACTGATGCTTGAGGTAAGGTGGGGGGTTGAATTGGGACGTGTCCCATCTGCCATAAAAAGTTATCCTGAATTTGGCTCACTTTGAAACATAAGATTTATTTGTAGATTTGCCGAGGGATGGGTTCGTACATAGTGTCAGGAATGGCCTGAGAGGATGACCGTTGCTCTAGCAGGAGACGTGTGTTTGGAAATGGAAGTTTAAACCTGTATTTTTGTTGGCAAAATCATGGAATGAGAACATATGCACCCAAACTGTCTGAACTATCAACAGAGTTTCAGTTAAATCCAGTATTTGTTTATTTGATTGAATGTTCTTGACCAGTGTATACTTGGATCTCAGTGTAGATTTGGGTCATCTGTTTACCTACCTGTCTGCCTTCATCTCCTCTGTTGAAACATTCTCCAGAATATTCTTTTCCACCTCACTGACTGCGACAAGTGAATGCAGAGCCGCCTTATTAACAGAATCAGAATGAGCTCCGAAAGCACAGCATCTGCAAAAATTAATTATGCACTTCATGATTTTAATAATATGCAATGAAAAGAAACAGAGGATGAGAGGAAGAAAAAAAAAACAGGTTCTGTCTTTTATCATGAAACCCTTTCCGAATTTAGAAGTGCTGTGTTGATAAGCCTGGCTTTGCTTTGAGGTAAGGAGGTTTTTTGACTGAAGGAAAGAGAGGGGAAGTGGAAGGACAAGAGGAAATGAATTAAAAAGGGATGAGTGTGCTCCCAACCCACCAGCTCGTTTAATAATTAGCTGTTGCCACCTCAGCGTTTTTTAATGAAACATTTCTGAAGTACAAGAAAGGAAGTTCCTTGTCTCTCTATCTCTCAAACTCTGTGTGTGTGTGTGTGTGTGTGTGTGTGTGTGTGTGTGTGTGTGTGTGTGTGTGTGTGTGTGTGTGTGTGTGTGTGTGGTTACACTGAGACACAACATCAAACCACACAACAACTGTCCCATCCAAGCATTTAACAGCATATGTGTGAGAAAGAAACATTGTGTGTGTGAGTACATATGCACATTAGCTCATGAGCGTGTCTTCCTTCTTAAACAGCCCGCTAATCACACAAATTATTGCATCTAATTACCACACAGGCTTTAATTAATTCCTCTAGTATCACATCATTTAGTACGCATTCACACCACAGCACCTGTTTTCGGCAAATCCACACCGTTAATTTGCTTATAAAACAAACAGCATTAGCATATAATGTTTAATAATGGGTTTAACCATTTGGCTGTCCCATGTCTCAGCCAGGCGGAGAGGTCAGTAGATAGCAAAGCGCTCAAAATCCGGCCGCCCCATTGTTCTGGCTCCTGCCCCATTGCACTCCACTACATATTAATAAAGCAAGATCACTCACTACTAATTAATATGAGCATGCGCTGCTAATTACTGCGCTGTACAACAAGCCGATTGTTGAACCCCCTTTAGAAAGGAGGAGAGAAGAAAAGGAAGAGGACGAAAGAGATGCGAAGGCAAACACACCATGTGTAGTTTGCAGGACAGGAAAGGAGGAGAGATCAAAATAGGTCACAGGCAGGGAGAGAAAGATCAGGATGAAAAATGGATAATCATGACAGACTGATAAAATGTGGTATTGATGTAGTGCAATGGAATTCTTTGATTCTTTGAACTACCTTTAGCTGAGGGCAGGGAATACAGAGGTTTCTAGGCCTGTGTTTGGGTTTATTTTCTTTATTTAACTGACAATACAAAGTTGTAATGTTTGTCCACATATGAATTATATTTTGCCCAAAAACATTTAACTAAAGTGATTATTGATTAAAGGATATACTATATTACTAATACTGTAAAAAATATATATATATATATAATATAAACCTGGAAGAAATGTATGATTTTGGGGGGAAATTAAGAAAAATAAATAAAACACAGAAACCAAAAATATTAACGATTCTGCACTGTTTCAAGTCAACAGTAGGTCAATGTCAGCAAATTTGTGACATCATCCACATCATCTCCTTTATTAGGATATATAAGTGGAATTTGTGTTCAATTTGAAAAATGCAAAACCAAGATGTTCTCCATATTACCAGTACGCCCCTGCAGTCAGTTTATACCACTATACCACGTATCCTCACTATTGACAGTCATCATTATGTACACAGATTTTAAACACAGTTATGGATGATCATGTACTTTCAGACATCATACTAACAGTGCACATAAAATCATGTTCAAAAAGTGGCTGAGAGCTTTTCAGATGACTGTAAATATCCCATTACACTAATGCTTGTTTCTTTGTACACTCTTCCCCCTACTGGTGTGAAAATATAATTATGGCACTGTCTTCAGATGGTTTATTCATTACATTTCATCTCATGGACAGTCAATCGATATTGAAATTTGAATATTGCTTAATTAAACTTTATATGTTTCTAACCCAAAAATGTGTAAATAAGAAAAAATGCATTAATGTATAATTTTCAGTGAAATGTCAAACACATACTGTTATCCAGATTGTGAGAAAGACAATGAGAGTATTAGAGAACAAATGCTTTTGATGTTGCTCAAATAATGTTCATTATAAATAGTTTGTAAATTAAAAATATTCTAGAACTGCCATTCCAACTAAACTGTATAAGTACTTGTGCATTTGTACACTGTGTAATGTCTGTGTATTATTGTGTGTATAATGTAGGCTATACATTGTGTAGACATTATTTTTATAGTGAATATACTGTGTATTCTGTACATATTGTATATTGTCTTTGAATGCATAATTGCACTTGTACTCGCTTTTACAATCTTTTCTATGATATAGTGACTATAAAGTGATTTGTTTGTTTTTTCGTTTACTGTGCTTTGTTTCAAATGTATATACATTGTTATATAATTTCTACCAGTATAATATTGAATGCTGTATAGGTGCACTGAGTTTACTAAGTGGGAGAGAGAGACTTTCGTGCATTCACACGCACACACACGCACACACACACACACACACACACACACACACACACACACACACACACACACACACACACACAAACACACACACATTTACAAGCCCCAGACATGTTTCCCTTTCCCCAGTCCTGCTTCACACAAATCATACAGGTCTACATAAACAGGATAAACCAGCAATGGGACACTGTACCATTCACGATAGAGACCAGACACATTTCCATCAGTTTATCTGAACGTATGCTAGAGCTTGCAACACTTTTTAAACAAACTCAAGCAGAGGTAAAGCAGGCAATGTTTTCACAAATACTCTCATTACTGTAGCTCTGAGTGGCCTGAAAAGAACTGAGGGTAGGTGGTGATGTTTTAACGTCCATCATGAAGAATTGGTTATTTTTTATTTTTCATGAGGCCTTCCAAATGTTTAACATAAATTTTTGACCCTATCTATCCTGGTCCAATATTTGTGTGGAATCAAATGAAATTGTCATTGTTATGTAGTGATGTCATTGTGAACCAGACAGTAATGTGTGAGCTTGTGTGCATGTAACTCAGAGAGAGACAGTCTATTGTTCCTTATAATATATAAGATATATTAGCGGTGTGTTGCCACAAGAACACACTGCATTAAAAAAGAACATGAACGCACCTTGTAAATTAAACTTGCCTTTTACGCAGTATCGCTTGCGCAAGCAAGCCAACATTCAAAAGGCAAATATACACAAACACACACACACACACACATTATTAAAAATGCCCCATTTTTTTTTTTTTGTATGCTCAGAAATACACCCATGCTCTACACACACACTTTATCCCTTCCCAGGGCTAAATAATTACCCCACTTCTCAGGGTGATTGCTCATTCTGGCTTTAACACTACATGCTATAGGCTCTCACTCATTAGAAGCCTCCAGTCCACCAGCACGCAAGCCCATGTGAGAAATTATCAATTAAAAGCCTTGCATCATTTGCATAGGAGGGAGAGGAGATTTATGGGAGTGTGAGGCACACACAGGGGCCACGTCTCGCCGTGCAATCCGGTACCACTCAGATTGTTTGTGACCAATCTTAAATTCTGGAGCTCCAGCCAAGATGAACGGCCGTGTTACAGTTAACGTCAAGGAGTCGGAGGCCCGCACTGAGATTTATTAAGAATATTATCACAAACATGTCTCAAGTTTTCCCTTTTAATATGTGCCAAGCTCCTCCGAGGAATGTTTCCAACGCTGCAATTACACTCCTCAGCAGCCACATTCCCATGCCTGGCATATAATATATTAATAAACATCTACTCTGCTTTTTTAATATATGTACGAGTGAGCGTGTGTTTGAAGGGGTTCGAAAATAAGCACCAGAAGATGTGCTTATAAATCATGTTTGTGTTTATTGTTGTTCTCTTTTCTCTATTTTTTATTTATTTATTTATTGTTTCCTTTCGTCCTTCCTGTATTAGGATGAAAAAGGCTGAGTGATCACAGATGTCTCTTGAAAGAGGGGAAAAAAAAGTAGCATAAGTAATATGTTTGATTTGGAGAAACAACATTTTCATCATTAAAATTTCTCCCCCTAAGCCATGGCATTGGCCTTTTCTAATGGAGTGTTGCCCTGCTAAATTACATCGACCTCTGAGCGTTCATGAGCGAGAGCACCTTGCTTTCTGTTGTTGTGTTTAGTAATCTTAAATTAGAAACTAAAAGCCGATGGATGTAGGGAATTACTGTATCCTCTAGTATTCGTGCATGATTTGTATCGCTGTGGGCTCTTATTGTGTGGCTCTTCAGGATGTGCCTGGCCTTCATTTACTTTAGCGACAGTAAAGCACATCTTGAATGTCTTTGAAATGTTTGCCAAAATAACATTAGGTTCGTCAGTCATATTCATATGCAACATCCTGGTAAATTCTTATTACTGTTATTTTTGTTATATTTGAAATAATGTTCTTATTAGTGATATTCATTTTTGCCATTTGTTTATTTTCCGTTCCTTTCTCTCAATTAAATATATAATTGACACATATGATTTCACAACTTTAGCTGAACATTTCATAGATTTTATTCAAATGTTTAATTTTGTAATTAGCAATTTTAAAAATTACGATAGACTTGTGTAGATAATGTACATAATTATAAGATATTTAAATAAGTAAAAAAAAGAAATTGCTGAATATTTATAGAAGTAAATCAAGTAAATAGATTTAGGAAAAATAGAGTTAACACATAAATCCTAGTATAAAATATTGCTACAAGCAGCAATTACAAGGCCAAGTACCAGCATGGCAAACACTGCACAACCCAAAGATCTCAAAGCAAGCACAGATCACATTGCCCCAGATGGATTTAGATGGACACTGCACCCACAATTTTCTGTTCCATCGTTCTATGTGCTATTCACTGCACCACACAGCATTGCCAGTTGACAAAGGGACCAACTTAGCTGAATCACAGCCGAGCACAGCTTTTACCATGATCAAATTTATATTCATGTAACTTTTCAACAAAGATGCAAATCAACATTTTATTAGGGAAAAAGCCCAGTCTCCATTCAGTAGCATAATACAAAAGTCTCCAGAACTACTCACATTTTTACATTATGCATGACTTTCTGGGGTGGGTATCGAGCTGTGAACATCCCATTTGACATTAAATGGCTCTAACCACTGGTCCACTCAGCCACTGGGCTAATAGCCCCCAAAAGATACATACTGTTCTAAGCATTCTTTATTTTTTATTTTTTTCAATAAGATTGACTTTGTATTCATGTAACTTTTCAAGAGAGATCAAATTCTGAATTTGATTGTGGAACAGCCCAGCAACCATTCATTAAGCAATATGCAAAAATCACCAGAGCTACAATACTTTTTACAGAATAACTTGCAGAGGTGGGGATTCAAACTCACAATCTTTTGAACTATAAACCAGTGCTTTATCAACACCATGTAGGAATCGAACTTACAACTCCTAAAAATCTATAAACCAGTGCTCTAACACACTGAGCCACCCATTGGACAAGCCCACTTAGTGGCAAGAGTCCTGAGCTTAGAGTCAGCACACAAGTGTAGGTTATCTTTTGAACTAGAGCTGTCTCCAAATTGTGCATGTATCATCAGGACATGATTTCTATGATGATAATTTCTTTTAAATCTGACAGTACTTTTAAAAGATATGTCACTTTTCATTAAAATTAACTTTGGCTGAGGTTCAGTATGGTTGATATGAGAAAAATTTGACCCACAGAATCCAACCTCATGATTTTAGGACATCTGTTTCAAAAGTTATGGGCAAAAATAGCACTTTCACATATTTTGACCCATAGGTGGCACTGTCTCCAAACTGTGCATGTATCCTCAGGTCATGGTCCTGACGAAGCATACTAAGTTTCATTTTGATATGATAAACTGTTGCTGAGATATAGCCTTACATCGATTTTTACTTTGACCTCGTTAATTTGTGTTAACGTAACTTGTCAACTGAGGTGAAAATCAAAAACCGTAAACCTTCCCATACACAAAATCTAGCGTTCTGGTAAACTAGCTGAAAACTTGCCACAAATTTACATCAAACTTGCCACTCATTATTTTTATGAGCAAATGAGTTTGTGATTTGCGGTAAATGTTTACCAGAAGTTTTCATCTCATCACTGGTAGGGGTGAACCTGTAGCAAAACTTTGGCAACAATGGACAATTTGCCATAAGTTTGCCGAAAAGCTAATTTCCATGTGAAACTTTGTTGAAAGTTTGCCACGTAAGGGTTAAAACCCTAAAACAACCGTTAAAAAAATATGATTTATACAACTTTACAGCTACTACAGCTATTACACACATTTTAACAGAAGAAATAATGTAAATGCTTTTATAAAATTATAATCTTCACTGTGGCATGGGTCGGTGTGTCGGTCTGCGGGAGAGGGAGAATGGTAAAGCTCGTCACCTGGGTTGTAATTATCTCTAACACCTTTCTCTCATTATTGTGGTGGTGGAGGGAGACATGAAAAGGCTTGCCAGAGCATCAGAAACGAGAGTGAGTGCCCAGCAAGTCCCAACACTGAGAGAGTGCTGTCATTTATTTATCTATTCGTTTGTGTTGAAGGTTACCATACATTTTGTGTCAAACGGAGCATTAAAAAGACTGACCTTGAACCTGCTTTATTGTCTGCTGACTACTCCATTGCCCATGAACTAAGATGCTTTTACATTGGTGCCAAAACCCGACTTGAGGAGAACGCCATTATTGAGTCCTCACCACTGGGCGAAGTCTTCAAGACCCTCACCAGTATCCAAGAGAACCAACACCGCATGGAGCAGGAACACCGCTTCGGGTGCAGGTGCTCCAGAGCCTGATCGCCAGGGAGGGGGCTGGTGCTTCCACCTGCCGGAGCCTACTCCACCGATGGCCCTCATGACCTTTTTGAGAAGACCGCAGATGTTTGGAGGTGGCCTCCAGAACAGCCGCCACCAGCCTCCTTGATTACAGCCACCTGAAGAAGGCCATCCAGCAATGGGTCGGTTGGACCCCGGAGCAGAGCTGACAGCTTTTCCGGTCTCTGAGCTTCAGTAAGCATGGCCAGCCATTCGCTTTTGCGCAGCAGCACTATGATGCCTGCCGAAAATGGTTGCTGGTGGTTGGAACCCGCAGCGCCATGGAAGTTGTCAATCTTGTGGTACTGGAACAGTTTGTCTCCCAACTTCCCCGAAGCATGGCCGATTGGCCATCCAACTGGCAGAGGACTATATGGTGGCATTTCCAGGAGTTGGCGAAGCAGTGTCTTCTTCTCTCTCTCCTCTCTCGTCTCTCTCTCCACCCCCCGTGCCTCATGTTTCCTCCCCCTCTCCCATCCCTGCAGTCCCCCATGAGTGCAGAAGGAAGACCTGGGCTGGTCTGCTGGAGCATTGGAAAGTCAGACACAGTCAGGTTCAGTGTCCCGTGATAGAGGTGGGGACACTGGTTCAGATCCCCGACACACCACAGGCTGCCCCTGATCAGGGAGAGGCGTATCGGATACCGGTATGAATAAAAGGGGATACACATCAAGCTTTGGTGGATATAGGTTGTCCTTGATCCACCAACACTTGGTGCAAGGTGGTGCATTTAGATAAAAATAAATGGGTGAGGGTGAGTATCGAGTGTGGATACCATTGAGATACGATTCAGGGGAAAAAAGAATAGAGTCACCCATCCACTATATCTAGGAACCAATTGACCCAGCTATTGGGGGTAATGTTTGTGGTTGGGTCCTGCAATGTAGTGTTGTGGTGTGTGACGTGAAACTCTATGGCTGGAGAGGCAGAGGCAGAGGCAGAGCCAGGGCCGTCAAAGTCGGCTCCCCATCAGGATGACACAGACGAGGGAATTCCCGTTCTCAGGGGCTTCCCTGAGGTGGATTTCCCTCTACAGCAGTCGTGTGACAAGTCCCTCAAGTACGCCTTTGACCAAGTGAAAGTAATTGATGATCAACAGCTGCAGCCTAATGTTGCACTCACATACCCATACTTTTCTATTATCAAGGAGCTGTTGTATTGAGTGATGCAGGCCTCTCAAACGAAAGAGAATACAACTCAGCTGTTAGTGCCAAAGAGCTATTGAGAAACACTCTTCCAGGCAGCTCACTATAACCCAATAGCTGGCAACATAGTTCACGAAAAAACGTTGAACCTTATAACGGCATGTTTCTTTTGGCCGGGCATTCATGGGGGACGTTCGCAAATGGTGTGCGGTGTGCCGTGAATGTCAGTTGGTGAATCCATCGGCCACCACAAAAGCGCCATTGCACCCTCTGCCATTGATCAAGGTCCCCTTCGAGAGAATGGGCATGGACCTCGTCAGTCTTGCCATTAGAGCAGACTACACACAGACATCGCTTTTAATTATTTCTGGAGGACTTTGCAATGTGATATCTGGAAGCAGTGCCCCTGAGCAACATCTCAGCAGGTAGCGTTGCGGAGGCACTCTTCAAAATTATCTCCTGAGTGGGGTTTCCAAAGGAAAATGGGCAGGTGGAAGTTAGGTATCTGGGGTTCCACTTGGGTCACAGGCAGGTGCATCCACAGTTTAACAAAACCACACCAATCACAGCTTGCACAGCGCCCAAGACCAAAAAGGAGGTAAGGCAATTTATGGGGCTGGCTGACTACTACCGAAGGTTTGTGCCTAGCTATTCTGATGTCACCAGCCCACTGAATGACCTTACTAAAAAGGGGGCTCCCTATCTGGTCCAGTGGACAGAGTCGTGGCAACAGGCTTTCCTTAAAGTAAAGTCTGCACAGTGTGGGGGGCCGCTTTTACACCTGATTTGTCTCTCCCCTTTATTTTGTAGACTGAAGCATCTGACAGGGGGCTGGGCGTGGTGCTCTCACAGGAGGTGGGAGGGGAGGAACAGCCAGTGCTATTTATTAGCTACAAGCTCTCATTCAGGGAAACAAAGAATAGTACCATTGAGAAGGAGTGTCTTGCAATTAAGTGGGCTGTTCTTTCCCTCCTCTACTACCTGCTGGAGCGGGTCTTCACCCTCTGTTCTGAGCACGCTGCTCTGCAGTGGCTCCACCGCATGGAAGATACTAATTCGCGGATCACCAGATGGTATCTGGCTCTTCAGCCCTTTATGTTCAAGGTGGTCCACAGACTGGGGGCACAGATGGTTGTAGCTGACTTTCTCTCCATAAATGGGGATGGGGAGTAGGTTTGTGGCATGGGGGGCATGGTCATGTGTCGGTCTGCGGGAGAGCGGTAAGGCTCGTCACCAGGGTCATAATTATCTCTAACACTTGTCTCTCATTATAGTGATGGTGAAGGGAGACCTGAAAAGCTCGCCAGAGCGTCAGAGAGGAGAGAGAGTGCCCAGCAAGTCCCAACACTGAGAGAGTGCTGTCATTTATTTATCTATTAATTTGTATTTACGGTTACCGTTAAATTTGTGTCAAACTGAGACTTTTAACCTGCTTCATTATCTCCTGACCATGAATCCTTTACATTGACATTTCTGCCTTTACACCCTCCAAAAACTGGCTCCCTTAATTTCCATTGTAAGAACCTGACTGTATCTATGACTTTTGCTTTTTACATTTTTTTAAAGAAAAGGAGGGATTAGTCAAAAAAAATGTTTTGTGGTAATCAACATTATACCACTAATGCTGTCGATTGAGCTTAACTTGTGTTGAACAGAATTTATTTACCAAATTCCAACACTTCGGTCCCAGTAACCTCATACCCACAATGCATTGGTGCATTTTTATTTTCTTTCTTTTAACTACAGTATGTTTATAAAAGGTGTAGCAAATGACATATGTGCACAAAATGCTTGTGCGGGTCCAGTTTTGTTGACAGATGTGTGACACTATAAGAACACCAGTTATATCAGAGGTTTTCAGTTAAGAGTGTTTGTTGTTGATGAGGCTGATCCCCTGAGACTATACTAACTGAATTTTATGAAAATCCTCAGACTACTAACAGGCAGCAGGAGGACTCAAATACATTAATAATGAGCGACGTTATCATAAACAAGACTTAAAAGTGCTGAGAGCAGATTACATGATAGAATCTGCCTGTATGTGCTTGTTTGTTTAATGCATGGTGTTTTCAAAGTGTTAAAAAAAAAGAGATTTCATGGAGCAGCATATAGTAAATCCGTGTGCGGTACAGTTGCGCTCTCGCATGATATGTATGCGTTCATGACATTTAACAGAATTATAACACCATAGAGCTACTGTCTATTAAGCTGGACTATGGTCTATTAAGCCAATTATTTTCATTTATCTTCACAATGCATATTTATTTTATTTATTTATTTATCTTATGATTTTACTTGGTGAATTTATCATAATTCTCTGTGCCTCCCCTGACATGCCCTGGAGTCCCCGTGGGGAGGCGCGCCTCTCGGTTTGAAAACCGTGGGTTTAATGCATATGCAAGAGGATGATCTATGAATGATCTATATCTATGAGCGACATGTTTTTTTTTTCTGAGCCAGGCTGCTTGAGGAGGTCTAGATATGAAGAGAAGGCTGAATATGGATTGGCCTCCCAGAGGCTAAGTGGGATGGCTTGTTTAATATCCCCCAATTAGAGTACAATTTGAGAGATCAGCCGTTGACTAGCCCAGGCCGTCCTCACCTCTACAGAGGGGCTGTCACCTACTGTCACATAAAGATACTGCAAATGTATGCGCTCAATTACGGAGCCCAGTATCCACGGCATCCAGACACAAGGCCGGGCTAAATATAAAAACGGCAGCTCCGCAGCCCCTCAGAACAGGGTCGAGCTGAGAAAGAAAAATAGCGCATGAGTGCATGGTAATACCCAGACTACCTCCACTCAAGGGAATGTGTGATCCCTGCTTTTAGACTTATATAGGCTTACAAAACTTAAATAAAGAGATCTCTCTAGGGGCGAAGTTAGGAGAGGGAAAGAGAAGATGGGAATCTCTCTCACACTCCCTCATTCTCTCCTGTGGAACTTGTGGTGATAGGGCACCACTGTGACCTATAGTGGTGTGACGATGCGGTGGCTTTCCTGCATTGGTGATTACAGGGGGATCTGGTGCCTGAGTTCACAGCTCAGCCAAAGGCAAGCAGGTCTAATTGCTCTCAAAGGGGGTGAGAGGAAGAGCGCAAGAAAGAGAGACAGAAGAAACCCACAGATGTGCTGCCTGTCCGTACGCCATCAAAATCCAGACACGAGTGAGGAGAGTGGAAGGAGAACAACATAAATTCTATTCTCCATCCTGAGAAAAGCTAAAAGAAAGAGGTAAAGAGAATGAGATAGAAGGGGAGATGGAAGGAGAGAGAAAGAGATAGATAGTGAGAAGGGGCTCCTTTATTAAAGCTAGTGCTAATTGAGATAGGAGCCAAATAATGGAGGATGACACTTTAATGAAGACATGCTCTGTACCGCTACTTCCTTTCACTCCCTCGCTTCCTGCCAAAGCAGAGAAAGAGAGAGAGCGAGGAAAAAGAGTGGGAGCGGGAACAAACGTGCACATTTCTGCTGGTATATTACTAGAAAGAAAGACATAATGTGGAGGTATCCTCGCCGAGCAGTAATGTGTTTTTGGAGCCATGTCAGAAACACTGAGGGTAGATGTTATTGTTCCCCTGTGTTAAAACCCAATTACGCAAACCAGAGTGTGATTGCATTCACCAGCGCTGCATCTACCTACAGCTCCATTGGCTTCCACTGGGGTGCAGCTCTCTGATCGCACTCACGACATCCAGACAAACATACTGAGGTGGTCCTTGTGAAAACGTGGGATTGTGAAAGTTTCATGACAAGTTTCTCAGATCTGGTAACACTTTACAATAAGTTTGATTTGATAACATTATTTGGAGAAGGGCCAGACTGGTTTGAGCAGACAGAAAGGTTACGGTAACTCAAAGAACTACTCTGTATAATTGTAATGAGCAGAATAGCATCTCAGAATGCACAACACGTCAAAACTTGAGGAGGATGGGCTACAACAGTAGAAGACCACATCAGGCACTTCATTAGGACCATAGTTTTCCTTATAAAGTCCTCAGTGAGTGTAGTTTTCATTGTTATTTTATGATACCTAATGCATTTAATAATATTAACAAGCAGGACCTCATTGTAAAGTGTTATACCCCAAATATTTTCAAAACCATTTCATGAAAGTTTATTGTTTTTATTGTTTTATTTTTTTTACTTTGAACAACAAAAGATAATTAAATATGTAAAATAAAAACTGCAAAAAAAAAACAAAAAAAACTACAGATCAGAAAGTCTGTGGATCATAAATTTTGTGCATATGGAATTTCAGTCCCATGCATGCAGTCTGGTAATACTTTTGTTTAGTCTATGGCGACAAACAGAACAATATAAACTGTGAAGGGAGAAAAGAATATTAATATTAATGTTTTGGAAATCATACAAAGCATTTTTCTGCCTTTATTCTGTTGTATTACTTGGTATGAAATTATAAAAAAAAAAAAAAAAACACTTAAAACTCCACATAAATTTAAAATGGACCTTTTTTAGCCTATTAAAAGGATGGTACACCCAAAGATGACAATTCTGTCTTAATTTACTCACCTTCATGCTGTTTTAAACCTGTATGACTTTCTTTCTTCCATGAAACAGAAAAGGAGATATTCGGCATAATCTTGGCCTCAGTCACCACACACTTTTATTGTTTGGAAAATAAAAATGAAATGAAAGTGAATGCTGACTGAGGCTGACATTCTGCTTTTGTGTTCCACTAAAGAAAGATAACTATTTGGGTTTGGAACACGATACAAGTCCCTTTAAGGACAGTGCAGGATTTTAATATTTGTTTAATAGTTTTGCCCTTGCAATTACTTTTGCGCTTCCCCGCAATAAGATATGCATTCCCTTTCCATTTTTGGTTGACGTCACCAGTCCTTCTTAATTTTTTCAATCCCTTCCCTCCAATTACCTGACTCCATTCTGCTACCTACTTTTCACAATCCAATCAATTCCTAATGCATCTGCTAAATGTTTTGTCATTGAATATCCTGAATAATGTCAAATTACAGAAGTAAAATGGGTTGCGAAACATATTTCATGTTGACTTGAATAGCAAGTTTTGTTTCAGGTTAAAATTTTGCACTTCTGCTCTTAATCTCTCAAGCAGTGAGTGCACAGAAGGGTTTGAGACTAAATGACAAAAGCTATTAGTGCTCTCTCTGTCTCTCTTTCACAGAGATGAATGGCCTTTTAAACCCTCTTACACCTACCAGTACGACAACTTTGCTTATCAAGCTAAAAACAACCTGACGCTATGAGTGTTTATGTGAGGTCACTTCTGAAGGTTTTCTAACTCAGGGGCACTTTGTCATGGATAGGGGCTGAGAGTGCACTTCAGTCTGTATAATGACCCTTTCAAACACAGTATTATATAAAATTCAAATGAGAGAACAGTCAGCTTGCTCGTTTTTTAACTAAATCAAAGCCTGCACTTTCAAATATGAGAAGACAAAAGACCTTAAGTTACTGTTGTTGGCTGTCAGTTTTGCAATAATATTGTATTATTTTTTCAAATCAAACTCTAATAACTTTCCTTTTTTTAAGCAATGAAGGTTAAAGGTGTGCTCAGTAATAGTTTTAATTTTAATACGCCATTGTAGAAATGCACTATTCATAGTGAGCCATAATTAATTGAATCCATGAGTGAATGTGTCCAATAACATAGTAGTATTTGGCTGGTCATGTGATCCTAACATGGCTGCCTCTATGAGGAGACCTTTTCCATGTGAAATAAAACAGCTTTGAAAAGGTTACTGATATGTTTTTTCACTCATTTGAGTGGTCAAGATTTTATATGTTATATGTTTTAAAATAGCATAATTTCTTAAAGAGTTTTTAATAATGGGGAAAAAATTACTTTGTGCACCTTTAACTTTCAATAATAAAAATTCAACATTTATTGATCTATAGATCAGATTCTTTTTTTCTTCTTAGACTAGCCTTTTTAAACAGTTACAACAAAGACACCACCACTTCAATAAATGTGTGATGAATATAATCATCTGAGTAATTACTGCTTAATATGAACAATACGTCCTTGTTACAAAGTAACAAACCTTTATTAAGCTTTCTTTTAACTGTTATCCTGAATTTGACCTTTGTTGATTAAAATTAGATTGAACACAATCAGGCATACAAGTGTTACAAAATCACAGCAGTAATTGCCAATTAAGACTTCTTGAAGAGCAGGTGTGCAGTGCACAACAACGAGTAAATCCAGACAGCGTCGTGTATGATAGTGTTTTTATTTCCCTGAGCTGTGGTGGTGTGTGTTTGAAGTGTAGGGTTTGGAGCACTGGGAGGATCTCTGGTCATTATATGCAGAGGTGTTGTCTTGGCATTTGGGAATTCTGCTGAAGTAGTCGATTTAGCTCAGAGTGACCCCTGAACATCGTATACCTCACTATATCTTCACATCTCTGTATTGCTCTCACTCGGTCTCATCATTTTCTGTTCCCCCACAGGCTATATTTATTAATTGTTTTATACTTTCCTTCATTTTATTTAAATGCTTAAACTGAATTATAAACAATCCATACAACCTTGTTTTGTTCTGTTTTAATTTTCTTTTCTCTCACTCAAAAATGAAAATGATCTCATCATTTACTCACCATCATGCCATTCCAGATGTGTTTGCATTTCTTTCTTATTTTGAACACACATTAAGATTTTTAGAAAAAAAAAAAAACATCTCAGCTCTGTTGGTCTTTACAATGCAAAGAAGTGAACGGTGGCCAGAACTTTGAAGGGACAAAAAGCACATAAATACAGCATAAAAGTAATCTATATGACTCCAGTGGCTAAATCCATATCTTCAAAAGCGATATGATAGGTGTGGGTGAAAAACAAATCAATATGTATGTCCTTTTCACTATCAATCTCCACTTTCAAAATATTGTCCTTTTGTTTTGGCTATTCACGTTTTTTGTGTTTATTGCCACCTACTGGGCATGGAGGGGAATTTATAGTAAATAGAATTAAAATATTGATCTGTTTCTCACCCACACTTATTATATCACTTCTGAAGATATAGATTTAACCACTGGAGTCATATGGAAAAATGTATGCTGCCTTTATGTGCTTTTTGGACCTTCAAAGTTCTGGCCACCATTCACTTGCATTGTATGGACCTGAAAGATTTGACCCTAAAAGTTAGCTAAAGCTGACAGTAAAAATCAGGTTTGAGGTTTGTATTTAAAAGTTTTAATTTTAGGGGCAGGAATAGGGTTGAAGTAAGTCTTTAGTAATAAAAATTAGCTTTATATAAAAACATTAGAGGTCTATAGAATGTCCCTATTTACAACGCAAAGTAAACATGCTTGTGTCAATGCAACGATCATATTAGTAACGCCCTCCAGTGGAAGATAATGTCTCCCCTTTTCCTTCACATTCTCTCTCTCTCTCTTTAATTTCACTCTTTCCTCTAAATTTCAGTGTTATACTTTGTGATAGTAAAAAATGAGCCATGTTTAAAAAGGGGAGCTGAGGTTCTTTTGATTGAAGTGAGTGATTTTCACAAGCGCACCTGCGTAAAATTGATGATGATGCTGTTGAAACCATTTATTACAACTTTACTAAGATGAATATGAGCTGTGTTTTCTCATCATGCAAATGTAGACGGATAATAAGGCCTCTCTTTCTCTGGAGACAGAAAGCGGGGGAACTTTTCCATCTTTTCCTGCATTTCTCCCCCTCCTCTTAGTTTCTGGTTTTGCTCCAATGAAAAAGATATCATTTCTTTCCATCCGCAAAGTACGGTGTGTGCTGTCATCTTCGACCACTGTATTAGGTGATAGGCAGACAAAAGCAGAACGCATTATATTCGGCGAGGATCTGATTTAGAGCGAGGTAGCTGAGGCCTATCAATCATCTGTCAGGGAGACCCAAGAAAGGCTCTCTTCGGATTCCAGATTGACTGATCCTGATCATCACAAGCAAGATCTTGTGTTGTACTTTGCATAACCCAACCTGTACACATCATCAAACAAAAATGGCTCCTTTCACTTTCTCAAGGAAACACCAAAGCACAAAACAACATCTATTCAGTGTCTGAATATGCATACTTCCCTGCTAAACAGTATGCAAAAAGCAGTAGGTAAAATCAGTAGGATGTCCAAGCAAGCAATATTCATAATACAAACATCAAGTAAGCAAATTTCTGCCATGCCAAGGCAAAATGAAGTATACTAAACATTGTCGTTATACCTGAAATTGGGACTCTTTAACTATGATTTGTCCTCGATCAGGCAGGTCTGACTCAAACATGCTCTGATACAGAGAAAACAGATGGAGAAAACTGCAGTAACCACCAATCAATTCAACACTAAAACTAACCTTGAAGACAATCTTTTGCTTCAGTGTCAAAAGAATTCCCGTATGACTGTTGTAATTCTGAAGCATGTGACTTCAAAACACTTCGGTATCCAATAAAGTTTGAAAAAGTAAAACTAAATAAGCCAGATTGGTATTAGTAAGTGGTTACTTGTGGACTTCTGAAGTTCAAAGAACACACAGGTCAAAGGCCAGTGCCAACACAGCAGATGTAATATGTCCGATCATGTATGCACACCTGCATACATACAGAACACACTTCATCAACAGTCATGAAATTCTTCATTAAATTCAGTTCATACAATAAACGTACTGGAACTCGAATGTAGCCACACTGCTGAAAAACATCCAACAAACTTAGTATTCTGATCACTTAGTTTTTCCATTCACCCTATATTACAGCTCAAACTCAATGGGTGGTAATTATACCATCATTGTGTCTATGTTTGTTGTTTATTTTTTATGTTTGTTTATTTATTTTCTCTATGAGGCTTCTTCATACCTCAGCTTCATGTTAATTTAGATGCCCTACTGAGGTGCTCATATTCCAACCCCAATATTAAGACACACCTCATCACGTTAAGCCCTTACTGCAAATAGAAGGAGTGAAACAGGGAGGAGAATGATGAGAGAGTCAGAGAGAGAATGACTATTCGTCAGCTGATGTTAGTGCGAGCACTTTGGCCAAGAAAACAAATTTATTTGATTACAAGATGCACTACAGAAAAATCATTAGTCCAGGCGGGTGGAACTGCACAGATCTGGCATAAAGAAAGGACATTAAAATCGCCTCAGCAAGACAAGTAATCTGAAAATGTAAATGTGTGAGAGAGACAGATACAGACTGTAAGTAATTACATGAACAAAGAAGAAAGGTTTACATTAAAGCACTGAGTGGGCCATTACACCATTGCAGAAGTTGAGGATGGGGTTTCTGCAAATGTTTTGCACTTGACTCATTTGATCAAAGTATTCAAAGATGATTCTCATTCATCTTAAAGGTTAAGTTTTAAATTTGTGCTGCATTTGTGTCACCAAACAAAATTGCAAAAATAATGACCATGTTTTCAAACAGGTTTCCTCATCATCCATTGGTCCAAACACTAGCCCCATACCTAAACGCCATTGGTTGTTTCCATGTGTCAGGTTGGTTGGGATGCTCAAACAAACAAAGCAAAGTTTTGATAGCGGCACAGTGTCACTGTGTTTACACAATTTCGGGCAATCAATCTGCTGAACAATTGGCTTACTTATAGTTGCTTATAAAGCGTATAGTCTCTGCACAATGTTTGGATAGGAAAAACTATTTTAACATAGAAAACAACACATATTTCAGCTTTAAAAATGATTTAAAAGCAAATAATGACACTAAGATCAAACAATCACATTAATTAATCAGAATGCATTACAATGCATGAAACACATGCCTCAAGGTGCTGACAAATTTAACTCCTTGAATCTATTGTTCCTAAGCTGAAGATGTGAATTACATTTTACAATAAGCCACGCAGAGCAGTGGAGCAGTAGCTCGGTGAAAGAGGGCTCAGCACTTGTAATCCTTAATATTACCAGGACAAGATCCTCTTCATCTGTGAGTCAATCAGCCATTTTCTCTGACAGCCTATTGTGCATTTTCCTCTCTCTGTGAAGAGATGCACAGTTTCAACTCATCCATCTCCCCCAGCATGAGGTTAAGACTAGTTATACATGGTCTAGTGCTTAGTCAAAGTCCAATGTACTTCCATGAGTTATTCAATACATAACTGAGTACACTGTACATGTGAGTGCAGAGTAGGAGTTGTCCTACAGTGCGATGACATTGCAACGATACAATTACAGTTAACTGCAGCTTTAATGTTATATATTAAAGGGGCATTGATTTAGGATTATAGAGGGGTTTATAAAGGTTCAAAGGAATGGATAATAGTAAAAAATGCTGTCATCTTTTACTCACCACATAACAATTAAACCTCTCTGACCTTTTTTTCTTCCATGGAGCCCACCAGGATTTTATTTAGCACTAAATAGCACAAAATCTTGCCTACCACCATGTGGCAGGGTTGAGGGTGGGGCCAGGTCGTGATTCTACACACCCGGTCCCATATCAGGCTAATTAAGCCTCCGAGAGCGATAAAGGCCGACTGCGGAGGATGTGCGGGAGAGAGAGATCGTTTACATCCATGTCCGTCCTGTGTGTGTTTGTCTTTGGTTTAAGTTAACCATTAAAATATTATTTTTATTGACAAGCCGGTTCTCGCCTCCTCTTTTCCATTGAACTGTGTTACACACCAATATCTCTCAAATCTCGTTCACCATTTCACACATTCAAACCTGCTGCATTCATGATATATACAAGAAAAAAAGATGTTTAAGCATATTTTCTTCTCTTTCTCTTCCATCATCCTTAAAGAGGAGTGTACTGCGAACAAAATGATAGCGAGCAGATGATGAAATTTCCTTTGTTTACAAAAAAAATCCCTTTAACCAGTATAAAGGCCTAAAGCAATTTTGTGATCCTGCTGAAAAAAATAAATAATCTAAAACAACCCTAAGCTGTACTTTCAGCCTTTCATGCTGGACTGTTGGCTGATTTTAGCAGTGTTTTGGGCACTTTTCACCTCACTAGGCTGGGAGACCAGCAGAAGACCAGATACAACCAGCATAGGCTTAAAAAACTTGCCCATAAATGTATACGTACTTGTATGTAGAGTAGAGTCTCATAAGTTAATACAACCCTTTTGAAATTTATACAAATATAAGAGCCAAAGGTTTATAATGTTTAATTTTATTTAGTACTGCCCTTCAGAAGCTACATAACATATATATTTACATATATCCCACAAGACAAAATAGTAACAATTTACACAAACCTAAGGGGATGTAAACTTGGATCATTTGTGTAATTTCCAACCCGATCACATGAAATCTATGTGACAGTGGCAACATCTTTGCAAACCAAGCGTTTGGTAGAAGTATGCCAGAGAAATTTCCAGCAGGGGGCAACAAAAGGGAGTGAAATTATGTTGTAATCAGACAAGGTTTTTAAGATACAAGATAGATGTTTTAATAAGTAAACATACCTCCCTAACCTAAAACTTTAACCTAAACCTAACCAAAAGTGTCTTAAAGATAAATGAGAGGTCAACAAAACACACATCCTACACTAAGCCTACCTAACCAAACCGATAGTGTTTTAGAAGACAATTCGACATGAAAAGCACATTTTGCTGAAGCAACCACATCATATTCTGTTGCTTATATAGCACTTTTGCTTCACTTTCACTCCAAGCGTCTTTGGCTGTTTTCGGGGCAAGTCCAAAGTCCAACACTCACTCTGTCAGGTGAGCTAATGCAGATCCTAATCACATTGGAATACATATGTAAATGTAGGTGGGTCTGTAATACAAGCTTTAAAATGTATAGTTTTTTTTAAATTATGCATTAGACTAAAAGTGTTTTGATATCATAACATGGCAGGGTGTATAGGGAAAAAACATTTAACATAGTACCCGTGATCTGTGTGAAAGTGAATAAAACGCACAGTTGTCGTAGCGCCTCCAGTGTTCATTTTGCCAGGAAACTGCGACAAAACTTAGAAAGCGGCATGTAAAAGTCAGTTCTATGAGACTATGATGGTAAATTCAGTCATTATTTTGTCTTGTGGAATATATGTAAATATCTGCTATGTCAAATAGCTTTATCAGAGCTGTACTAAATACAAAACAAAACGTAATATTTATATATATTTTTTCTTTTTTTAATTGATAAACATCTAGCAGATCCTGCAAGGGGGTGCAAACTTATGCACTCATCTGTATCTATATTTAATACGTTTAATGTCAACATCGTTCATCAGATATCAGAGTTATAAAGTCCTTTTCCCTGTTGCTCTACAGGAGAGTGTTGAGCAGATCTATTTTTAGTTCAATCTACCTGACATGAACTTAGGTGCACAATAAGAGGGAGTTGTTAAAAGGGAGGGGTAGATATGGGCAAATACTCTGGGACCCTCTGCCACTTCACCAAACTTCTCCAATTCATGTATTTTCTTCACTCTCTCCCTCGAGATATTTAATCTTGGACTGCAAGATTTTTCCCCTTCCTTATCAGGATAATAAAAGGATCTTAAAATTGTCTGTATAGGCTATTCTTTCATATGCTTCTGGTTATTGCATTGCAAATTTAGGGCCCCTCCGGAGCCCAGTAAATCCTTCAACAAATGTCTTTGAAAAAGTGTGTCTGGAGGTGACGAGACACAGTCCTGGGAGGGGTGAGGAGAAAATAGGCTGCAGTGTTGGAAAATGACTTTTTCTCTTTTCTCTCTCTGCTTACTTCTTCATTTTTTTCTTCTTCTCTCTCTCCCTCTTCTTCATCTTTTTCTTCTTCTCTCTCTCCCTCTTCTTCATCTTTTTATTCTTCGCTCATTCCCTCTCTCAGACTCTCTCTCTCTCTTTCTCTCACATAGATCATTAGAAGGTTTTAATTAAAGGATGGAGGATTAGGCCAGTAAGCCAAAGTCGTTTGTGCTTTCCTTTCTTTTTCTTTTTCTTTCCTTTTTCCCTTTTATTCTTATCTTCTCTTCAGGATGCAGGATGTAAATACTGTGTGTGTGTGTGTGTGTGTGTGTGTGTGTCAGGTAAGAGTTCCCGGTGCTGTGTGGAGTAAGCGGCCATTGATATTAAGGCAGTGCTGAAGAGCGAAGCTCTGTGATCAAAGCTATCCACCCACGTGGCTGCAGATCTAAAGGAGCAGTTTACCTCTGGGTGAAGCTGACTGCAGGGGAGACCCTCACTCTGGGAGTTAAGAGCTGAACGAAAGCTGCCGTCATATCATCTCAATCCCGCAGGGGGTCTCACCTCACTCACTTCCTATTATGTTCACCTAGGGGCAGGTGAAATCACGGAGCTATACTTAAACTGCAAATCGAGACCATTCTTCCGCCTCGCATACAAATATTTGTGTATTATGTAAAATTTACACTTATATAATGTTCAGTTCAGATATTTTCCATATACTGGAAACATTATAAATTAAGCCACCCACAGGGTGTAGGTTTTCGTTGAACATAAAGAAAAAAATTATTTAAAAATATTCTAACAATAACACACAAAAAGGCAGTTGATGATAAAACATTATAAGGAATGTATTTGTCAAACCAAATAGACCACACACATCCTTTTCTATTTGCATTCAAAAACAATGTTTGCTCTCAGCCTCCACACCTGCCATTCACTTCCCAGTCTCATTCTCATATACAGGTAAGTTATCACAAAATAAGTCATTAACAAATAATGTATTTATTTCATGTCAAATGGCCACAACATAAAAGCCTTAAATGCATAGTTCATAGTCAAATGCTTAATATGTCATGAACAGGGCTGGGTAAAAATATAAATAAAAAAAATCCCAAGAACTATCTTTGTGGCATCCCTCTACAATGCGAGTAAATCACTTGCAATGTGAAAAAAATTTCACACTGTGCAACTAAATATATTTGTGATTAGCCAGTCGCTGAAAAGTAACATTTTGGTTCCACTTGTTCTGTGAAATGTTTATGGAAGTAATGAAACCGCTAGACTTGGTGGTTTAGAATCCATTTGAAGATGTAAAATAAAATAAAAAATAAAGATACAATCAAAAACCTAAAAGAGTAGTCACACAACAGGCCGGGGTCAAAAAATCAGCAAACAAATCCAACACGACAGGCAAGTGGGCAAAACCAGGCAAGAGATCAGTTTCACAATAGAACTTAACAAAGCGTAAACACTCTGAACTGCAAGATGATCGGCAAAACTTTGCAAAGCATGAATGAACCACGCAGCCTTTTATACATAGTCAAAAAGAAAGACAGGTGAATTAAATTAGGCAATCAGGTTGCACTGAGCTTGTATTCATGTGAGGGTTCCCTCTGGTGGGCTGGACAATGAAATGATGAGATCCACGTAATCCATTTGTCATTAAATGATGTCTCTTTTAATATCCTTTCTGTTCACAAAAACGTCAATCCCATATAAAATATGACATTTCAAGACATAATGTTTATTAATGTAATACATGGGTTTGTAAATCTTAAAAAAAAAAAAAAAAGTTAAAATGTAACCATAATGATGAAAAACTAATGATAAAATATATAGTTTATATTTATATTTTCATAATGTACCTAGTTAGAAGGTTCCCTGTATAATTAACAGTATTAGCTGAGAGAAATTCAAATTGAATTTAATTCAAAAAGACACTGAATCGAGAGATTGTGATTTGGAATCGAATCGGGAAATCGGCATCAATACCTACCCCTATCCATGAATCATAATCAAAGTAACACTTACAGTAAGGTTGCATTCATAAACATTGTTAACTATAATAATCATGAACTAATACAAACTAACAATGCAAAATTTTATTTTTATAAATGAACATGAACCAAGATTAATAAATGCTGTAAAAATATACTGTTAATTGTTAGCTCATGATACCTAATGCATTAAAATGTTAACAAATAGAACCTTATTGTGAAGTTACAAAAACAAATAATTTACTCTAACTTAGACTGAACTATTCATTTAAACTTAAATGATTAGTTCACCCAAAAAATAAAAATTCTCTCATGATTGGCTCACCTTTAAGACATTAATTGATCGACTGGAGTCATACTTGTATGCTGCCTCAAACTAACCCTTACAATTGCTTAAAAGACCTTTCTACAAGAAAAAAAGTTGTGAAATGGACACAGTCATAAATAAAACTTGCATGCCATGTGTTTATATCTGAGCTCAATGAATCAAACCTTTCCGCTGACTTACCGCTCTTTGTTTGATTTATTTATTTATATTTTTTTTAAATAATGCAGACAGGAGAGATATTTGAGAACTTACAATAAACTTTCAAAAGCTGATTCAAAAACACCTTTTTAACTCTCCCTCTTTTCTCACTCTCTCTCTCTCTCTCTGTCTTGATGTGCTGTGAGCATCGTCGGAATGCAGGTGCGGATGATAGTGCAGTATGGCAACGTTTGATGGCCTTGACAGCCTGTCAGAGGGAAACCACTGCCACATGGTTCTCTTTCTCTCTTGCTCTTTCTCTCGCTTGCTCCTTTTCTCCCTCTATCTCTGTCTAGATGACGGGTTGCCCCTTTCAGTTGGCCCCGCTGGTCACGTCATCTCAGTCTCTCTCTTACCCTCAACCTGACAGAAGACATGAGCCTCTGGACACTCCAGGGATCAGACAGGTGAAATATATCACACACACACAAGCTGCCTATGTGTAGACTCATACAGACAGACACTAGGGATCTGAATTACTACATATTTTGCCTCAATGCCATTGGTTGGACAAACAGATCCCACCAGTCCCACCCTAAACCCAAGGCAATGGTTGAGAAAATGTGGCTATGTTGGGCTGGTCAGGATCAGGGGCAAAGGACTCCCTATAAGTACAAAAGTAAATCCTTCAGAGCTACCACATGATTCACATCAATGTTGTCGAAAACATTGATTTCTATGTAGAGAAGCGTCAGCGTTACCCTCTGCATTTCATCATGCTTTCATGGTTATGCTTTCATCAAGTGTTGTAATGCAGTGCTAAAAGTTCAAACAATATAAAATTTGACCACGTTGTTGCTGAACTTTCGAAGTGGCAATTTGCATATATGCCAGGCCTGTCTAAGCAATGGCCAACTTAACAAAGAAGTGCTTTTTGTTAGAGCTTTTAGAGCTCCACATTTTCTTAATCACGATTAACACATTTATACATTTACATTTATGCATTTGGCAGACGCTTTTATCCAAAGCTACTTACAGAGCCCTTATTACAGGGACAATCCCCCTGGAGCAACCTGGAGTTAAGTGCCTTGCTCAAGGACACAATGGTGGTGGCTGTGGGGCTCGAACCAGCATCCTTCTGATTACCAGATTACCAGTTATGTGCTTAGACCACTACACCACCACCACTCCGGTGCTTAATAAAGCAAAAACCCCAGGTGGAACCTTTGAGATGTGTCTGCACATCATTTCTCTGATGCACACACCACAAACACACACACACAACAGCCATGTCAGTGATCAAATTATGGGGAAAGAACCCTGTGACAGGGCGGAGGGCGGGGCTGGGTTGTGATTCTACACCCCTGGACCCTTATCAGGCTAATCAAGCCTCCGAGAGGGATAAAGGCAGACTGTGCACCGTGGTGTGACAGAGAGAGCGTTTATGAGCAGCTGTCCGTTCAGCTGCCCATAAATCCTTTCCATTAATCCCTTTACACTGGTGGCAAAAACCCGGGAAGGAGGAGGGATACGCCGTAGTGGATTTCTCGCCTCTACCATCCACCCCAACAGAGCAGCCGCGGCCATCTGCCTGGAAGCGGAGGAACAACCGACAACCGCGAGGGAAGAAGGGGCTCCTAGCCGACTGCCTGGAGAACCCTACCAGCTGCTAAACACAGCGGGGTCAAGAGAGGACCACCAACCGCGAGCAGGGAGGGGTTCCCGGCCGACCACCTGTAATGGGAGAACCGCTGCCAGGGTTGGGGGACACCCTTCTGTTCCCCAAGAACGCGGTGGGGCGTTCCATGCACCAGGGACCAGAGGACTGCCTCCATTCGGCATGGGGAGGTGCGGCTGTCATCTGTTAGTGGTGGAGGAGTGTCCGACGACCAAGCTATGGCGTATCAGAGAACCGACGAGTAAGTGTCTCTCTCCCACTCCCACGCCATGTTGGCCTTTTCCTTCTCTTTTAAAATATATATATATTTTTTGTTTTTTTGTTTTTTGTTACAGGAAGTACCCCCTATTTTAAACATTATTGTTTCCCTCCCCCTGTCCCCTCCCAGGTTCAGGAAGGCGGGGATTACCTGCCGGCAGATGGGGCATAAGGCACGCCCTCCCCCAGGGAAAGAGGGGGAGGGGTGTATAATATGCAGGGGGCTCCTCGGCCTGAGAGAATGAGGGAGGAATGTGACAGGGTGGAGGGCGGGGCCGGGTCTTGATTCTACACACCTGGTCCCTTATCAGGCTAATCAAGCCTCCGAGAGGGATAAAGGCAGACTGCGGAAGGTGGTGCAACAGAGGGAGAAAGCGTTTACAGGCAGCTGTCCATCATATGTGTGTGTTTTTGTCTTTTTGGTTAGTTCTTAATTAAATATTGTTTATATTGTCAAGCCGGTTCTCGCCTCCTCTTTTCCAATAATCCCTTTACAGACCTCCTAACAATGTTTTTTGTACAAAATCAGCTCCAATGGGACTTGTGACAGAAATCAAGTACTTTGCAGCCTCTGCACGGCACAGTTTAAATCAAGTCTTAACTATCACTAAAAAGTAGAATGTGACGTTAAGCACTTTTCATGTGGAGTTTAAAGTGATTTTTGATGCTGGTGTTCACGCCCTGAATGCCCTTGAAGCCGTAAACGCGGCTGCATGACAGCAAAGCGGATCGCCACAGTCGGCCGGCTGATTAATATATTGGAGGATGAAAGTTTAAGAGAATAAATGCGCAGTGCAATGAATATGCAATCTGTGGGAGAACTTGATCATTCAATTATTCAAACTCCCACTTAGATTTTGCAAAATGTTTAATGTTACTTGAATTGGTGATATTTTAGAGCATTTATATCTTTATACTGTGGAAGGCTTTTTTGGAAAATGTTATTAAAGCATTATTGCTACATATTGTTCTATTTTATTTCCTAAGAAAGAAATGTAAAAGACATATATATAGTATGGATGGATGGATGGATGGATGGAGAGGGATGGAGAGAGATGGAGAGAAAGAGCTGAAATTTCAGCACTTAAAAAATCTGCATTTAATCGTGATTAACTATGAACAATTATGTGATTAATCACAACAACAAAGTGTTGTGATTAATTTTTATGTAAGTTTTTATCTAGCTAATGATGTTTTTCACAGTGCAAAGCAACAAGAAATATTTTCAATCTGTCAAACTTGAAGAGTGCAAGTCAATGGTGTCAAAACTTAACAGACATAAAGAAAGCATAAAGGGAATTAATTCAATTTCATTCGTTCAATCCATGTCTTCTGAAGTGATACGGTCAGTTTTGGGTGAGGAACAAGACCAATATGTAACTCCTTTTTATCATAAATCTTGACATCTGCAGTCTAAATAAAAATAAATAAATTGATTAAATGTCACACATTATACATACATTTCTTCATATACAGGTCCTTCTCAAAAAATTAGCATATTGTGATAAAGTTCATTATTTTCCATAATGTAATGATAAAAATTAAACTTTCATATATTTTAGATTCATTGCACACCAACTGAAATATTTCAGGTCTTTTATTGTTTTAATACTGATGATTTTGGCATACAGCTCATGAAAACCCAAAATTCCTATCTCAAAAAATTAGCATATTTCATCCGACCAATAAAAGAAGTGTTTTTAATACAAAAAAACGTCAACCTTCAAATAATTATGTTCAGTTATGCACTCAATACTTGGTCGGGAATCCTTTTGCAGAAATGACTGCTTCAATGCGGCGTGGCATGGAGGCAATCAGCCTGTGGCACTGCTGAGGTGTTATGGAGGCCCAGGATGCTTCGATAGCGGCCTTAAGCTCATCCAGAGTGTTGGGTCTTGCGTCTCTCAACTTTCTCTTCACAATATCCCACAGATTCTCTATGGGGTTCAGGTCAGGAGAGTTGGCAGGCCAATTGAGCACAATAATACCATGGTCAGTAAACCATTTACCAGTGGTTTTGGCACTGTGAGCAGGTGCCAGGTCGTGCTGAAAAATGAAATCTTCATCTCCATAAAGCTTTTCAGCAGATGGAAGCATGAAGAGCTCCAAAATCTCCTGATAGCTAGCTGCATTGACCCTGCCCTTGATAAAACACAGTGGACCAACACCAGCAGCTGACATGGCACCCCAGACCATCATTCCTTCTCCCCAGTCTTCCTCCAGACTCTGGCACCTTGATTTCCGAATGACATGCAAAATTTGCTTTCATCCGAAAAAAGTACTTTGGACCACTGAGCAACAGTCCAGTGCTGCTTCTCTGTAGGCCAGGTCAGGCGCTTCTGCCGCTGTTTCTGGTTCAAAAGTGGCTTGACCTGGGGAATGCGGCACCTGTAGCCCATTTCCTGCACACGCCTGTGCACGGTGGCTCTGGATGTTTCTACTCCAGACTCAGTCCACTGCTTCGGCAGGTCCCCCAAGGTCTGGAATCGGTCCTTCTCCACAATCTTCCTCGTTGTGCAGTGTTTTTTGCCACACTTTTTCCTTCCCACAAACTTCCCACTGAGGTGCCTTGATACAGCACTCTGGGAACAGCCTATTTGTTCAGAAATTTCTTTTTGTGTCTTACCCTCTTGCTTGAGGGTGTCAATGATGGCCTTCTGGACAGCAGTCAGGTTGGCAGTCTTACCCATGATTGCGGTTTTGAGTATTGAAACAGGCTGGGAGTTTTTAAAAGCCTCAGGAATCTTTTGCAGGTGTTTAGAGTTAATTAGTTGATTCAGATGATTAGGTTAATAGCTCGTTTAGAGACCCTTTTCATGATACGCTAATTTTTTGAGATAGGAATTTTGGGTTTTCATGAGCTGTATGCCAAAATCATCAGTATTAAAACAATAAAAGACCTGAAATATTTCAGTTGGTGTGCAATGAATCTAAAATATATGAAAGTTTAATTTTTATCATTACATTATGGAAAATAATGAACTTTATCACAATATGCTAATTTTTTGAGAAGGACCTGTACATGGTGAAATTATTTATTTTTCACATATCCCGGATAAGCTGGGGTCAGAGTGCAGGGTCAGCCATGATACGGCACCCCTGGAGCAGATAGGTTCAAGGGCCCAACAGTGGTGTCTTGGTGGTGTTGGGGCTTGAACCCCTGACCTTCTGGTCAGTAACCCAGAGCCTTAACTGCTGAGCCACCACTGCACTGTCTATTTGGCACTATCATGATGCTCTGTGCATGCGATTTTATGTACTGTATATAAACACATCAAACCTCCTTAAAAAACATTGTGTTCGGCAGAAGATAGAAATTTGAGTTTGAGATGGCATAAAGGTGATGAAATGATGAGAGAATTATAATTTTTATAAGTAAACTATTCCATGAATCTTAAGATCCTTGCCATTTTTGGGGATTTCCGCCTGGATTTGGCCTACCCAAATTAAAAAGCTTCCCATTCCCACATACTTTGGCCTAAATACACAGTTTTGGTGTCATTTTACAGGAAACCCTTTGAAGTTGCATAAAACACTGCTAAAAATAAAAAAAAATTAAATATATGTTGTCTGAACAGTAATAACCCTCCTAAAAAAAGAGGCGCTTTTTGATTTTTTTTATATAAATTCATTTTTGAAAGTGTATAACTCAAGCCCTGTAAACCCTAGCAGCAAGCAGACAGTTTTGGCTGTTTCCACTAGATGTCAGCAAATACCTGAAAAAGGAATTTTGTCTGTATCATGTTTTATTTAATATCTATTTCAATTTATTTGAAGGGAGGAATATTACCTTTTTTTTGGTGTACTTTCCGCCTACCCAAATCTAAAGTCTCCCCATACCCATATACAGTGCTATAAATGCAAAATCACAGTGTAATTTTACAGAAAACCCTTTGTCATTACATAAAACACTGTTGAAAGTGGCAAATATGCGCTCTGGTGTCTGGTGAGACGCGTCTGTGTGTTTTGGGCACGTAACCTACCCAGTGATCACTTCACAGTCTGGATGCAATATCACAGCCCCTGATTGGTCTATTTGATCTTGAGAGACATTGCCGGAAAGCAGAGGGTCTAAGCTTTACGGCAATATATGCTTTATCCGGATCGGATGTTTACATATTTTCCTGGATTGTTGAATATCATATAACATTACTTTGTGGTGTTTCTGCACTCATGTGACATATCGAGGGATTACTTGGGCACACAACCACAGAAAACACTGAAAAACGGCTCATTTTGCAGAGAATAACCTAAGGTAAAAAGATTATGTAGCATTTGTGGCTAACTGTGCTGTCTAGTGCGAGTAGCACGGCAAATATTCAATAATTTCACTTGTATGATTGTATACTTCATGATTCATTCGAAGTGTATTAGATATGTGATTATACCTCAATAAAAAGACTTATTGGAACTTCTTACTGGCAATGAGAGCTTTCATTTGATACATGGTTTGTACATGTGCGTCATATTTGAGCGATATGAGACATATGTATTCAAAAACGCACATAATTATGACACGACTTTTGATGGGTGGAACTATGTAATTTATTGTAAATAAGTTACTTAGTGTAAAACAAATGCCAAAGTGATGCATATCTCAAGAAAGTAGACATTCTAAGCTTTCAAATGGTACCAGATATGAGCTCATAACTCCTCCACATACATTTAAAATTGGAAGTACATTATTACTGACGTAATTTTAAATCCCGGAACCAGGATCGTGGATTTTAAGATGTTTTAACTATGGTCTACTCAGCATAAAAAAATATGAATTAAATAGGGAACTCGAGGCATGTTTTCAAAAGTTGGACTATTTTGGACAATGATGGACATGCCATCTTAAAAACACTATGTGTATGGAGTGAGATGTGATGCAATCAGCCAAACATGACCCTTTTAATGTGTATGGTTGTAGCTGTGCTGCTTTATAGGAGACTAACTTTTCTTTTTCAGCGGATAAATGCAGGTTTTACTATGCAAACTAACAGCTAAAGCACAGCTTTCTGTGAAGCAACTTCGCTAAAAAATATCTAGACTACAATATATAAGTTAAATCACGATAAACAAGTTGAACCCTCTAATCGACTAGCCGGTTGTTGGGCAACTAGTTGACTAGTCAACCATTCTTACCCATCCCTAATTGCCCACCACGCATTCATGCTTTCAGACTCTCTTAAAAACACTCTCAAACATGCATAACAGCGCATACTGCCCCCCCCCCATGTCTGTCTCAGCAGCTGGGAGGGATGAGCAGTGAAATAGCAGAGCAAAATGACGTTTGGAGCAGAACATCTCCTGGCTGCAGGAGCTGACAGACAGGCAGGTAAAGCACAGACAGAATGCCATTCTGCAGTGCTGACAGACAAAAAGAGTTAAAACAGGGAGCGTTTTAGGGAGTTAAGTTTAGACATGGAGCAACAGGAGATGAGATGTGTCTTTCTCTGATAGAGATGAAGGAATTGCCACTTGCTGGGACAAAATGAGAGGATTAACGTCATGTAAAGCGCAAATGTGCATGCGTTCAAGCGCATGTGTGCGTGCTCATGGGCACCCGCTCAGTAAAGAGACATTCCTCAAAGAAATGCCTTGAGCTCCCTGCAGAGAAAGGAATCTTCTCTGTCAAAGTTTTTTTCACCATGGTAAAAGTACAAGAAAAGGTGCTTTACACAGCTTACACACCTCTTTCAAATAAATTACAAAATCTCCAGAAATGACCAACCACACCTGACAAACCCACTTCCACAGCCCAGATCTCCATAGCAGTACACCATAAAGTCCTCCTATTCCTTGACAAACACTCATCAAAGCATGCTGGGATGAATTATACACAGCTCTCATAATCCACATGTCACTGTGTTATTGAACTTGATTGAAATGAATGAGAAAATTAGCCTGCAGTCATTCTGATTCCTGCCTTTGAAGCAACCTTAGTTCTATTGGCAGCCTCACAATCAGAGCTGCAGATGTCCGTCTGTCAGCCCTTCCTCGACCCAAACTGCCTGGAGCTGGAGAGGACAGACAGGAGGTTGGAACTGTGCGATATTTCTGAACAGATGACAGAGGTGAATTATTCACATTGTTATGGAGGCTCCATCTCCGCCTTCATAAATCTTCCTCAACTGATGGAAACAATGGCAGATTGGGAAATGAGGGAGTGGGTGATACCTACTCTGTTTAACGAAGACTATCATAATCTGGAAACTGCAAATGCAGAGAGAGTACCAGGATGTTGCACATGGACAGGCACTTGAGACAGTCCCAAGATATTAGACTTTGATGAAGTCATTGAATTTTAGAGGTTTTTTTTCTTCTTCAATTTATTAATGAAGCTTAACTGCAGAGCCAATGGAACATTTAATTTTGGAAAAACAGGTGAAGTAGCAGTCACAGGGTTAAGTTCCAGCCATATGTACTCACGGCCAGAGGCTGTTTGTTTCTTTTTAAAATGGGCGGTGCACCATTTGTGGAGGTCATTAGTCTTGGGAAAAAAAGGAAATACTGTCCTTTAGTTATTGTAAAGGACAATGTGTCGATGAGGAAATTCACTTTTTCTTCCTGCCTCACTTTTTTGTGTCCAAAAGGACCTTGATTTTTCCTCTGCTCCTAATAAACAGGACAGCTTTTGTTTGTATTTTAGGTGAAACATGCATCCACTTCAGCTAGAGGGACACTAGACTTAAATGCTGAGCATAACACAAAGGTTTTTGTATATTTAAAAATGTCATAATTAATTCCAAGATGCACTCTATGCTTTTTATGTTTTATTAGGGCTGTCAATCGATACAAATCTGTAATCAAATTAATTGCATGATGTGCCAAATAAATAATCTACTTAATCAAAATTCAATATTAATTGAGAATGGTCCCCAAATAAAGACATTACATTATATACATACTGTATATTGTGGCAGCAAACAATTAAAGCATTTGGACAATAAAAGTCAAAATATTGTCTTATTTCCATATCATTGAATATAATAACCCTATTATTATACTACTTCCATCTGAACTATTTTTAATTGTTGGGCCATGTACTCATGCGTCAGACAGTAAAGGTGTTTACATGCTGAGCGAAATCAGGGTAATGGTCAAAAAATCTACTTGTGCCAATTTGTTTTTGCTTTAACCATTCATGGCATTGCCCTGATAAAATAACATTGACTAAAGCATTTACATTACCTTTCATATTGTCTGCTTATTAAGTATTATCAATGTAAGATACATGTAAATGTGCTCACTATGTATAGGCCTCCCTAGTGATGTATGAATGTACTGTATGGTTTTGTACATTTTACATGTTTACATGTGTAAACATCTATGCAAGTTTGTTGTAACATCTGCACTGGCATTTGTTAAATTGTAAAAACCCAACTTTAAAATTCCCCAATATACATTCTCTCTCTTTGGCTTTCCATCTTTCAGTGAGGATGTGAACGCTGAAACATATTCGAAAACCAACCTTCACATTTCTATATATCACCCCGTTGTGATCTCGCCAGCGACTCATCAGCGCATCAAATGTTCCCAAGAACAATTTTCTCCACTCATTCTTAGCAACAATTACCAGCGGCCCTCACTGTAGATTGCCAATTTGGACGTTTGTTTCTCGTCTCCTTTTCTTTTACTCATTGTTCTCCTCTCAGGCCAGGCTACTGTCAGGGGGCTTGTACGATGCTGCGGTGGCGGGGCCCAGGCCCTACATAAACGAAAGGGTGTCAAAACACATGGACTAGACCATTTATCATGTAATCTGGAGAGCGAATGGACGGGGCACTATCAGCAATCTGCTATTGATCTGCTGCAGCAGGCCTGCTATTGTTCATCTGAGGATCAGGACTGGCACACAGCATTAATGAAAGAAACTAAACAATGCATAGCAATCAGAGACACAGATTCTCAGGCTTGGCAAGTCGGGGAGAGAAAGAGAAAGACAAGAACGAGAGAGAAAAGTTTGAAAAGAGAAAGTTTGAGGTTATTTGGGTGACACTGAGTGTGGGTTTATGTGTTAGTGTTATGAGAGAGAGTATGAGAAATTGGATTATACTCACTTGTCAACCAGAAGCCAACCTAAGGAGTTGACCCTGATCAAGCACAACATTTTTAAAGCCCAGCGGCACTTAGATGGAGACCATGCACCATTACTTCAAACTACATCGGTGTTAAGCTAGAATTAAAAGTCATTAATGCACCATGCGTTGTCCTTTGTAAGTTGATTGATTTTAGACCAGGTAACAAGGTTATTATCATTAACGGAAACTATATTATAATAAAGATTAAAACTATTAATGAAAAAAAACGGAGATTGCAAAATAAAGAAGACTACATTGAAAATATATATAAAATATTACAGAGAAAACAGCTTTAGTTTTGTATTTTCAATAAATGTAAGATTGTCTGATTTAATGTATTTTTCAAAACATGATTTTGGACTGTCAGTATATTCTGTCAAAATGAATGACTGACATATAAAACAACCGACAACAGTTCACTTGTAGCATTTTCTGATAAAGTGTTGTGTGTATCGGCATATTGGCAGGGTTTGACATTAACACCTACCCACCAAATGCAGGTAGATCACAGCAGTGGTGGGTAACTCTTACTAGCCACTTTGGCTGGTGACGTTTTCAGTGGTTTTTCTGCATTGAAAATTCTGTGAATGTCAGACCAATGAAAATGTAATTGTATTGATCTCACGTTTAGCACTTTATAAGCATGAAATATACCTCTCATTTCTTACATGCTTCCAAGCAAGGCAAATTAAAGGTAGTTTCTTGTGAACCATCGCAGCGCACACACCAGCACGCTCTAGAGTCTGGATAGCCAGAGCTCTGGGATAGTGCGTGTCAATCAGACTTCACTCAATAACACGATGGAGACCACAAAACGGATGTGACCCTTTTGAATTCCAAAGAGAATGTTGTACTTTAAAGCACTATTTGGAGGAAATCAAACCTCTCAAACTGCTACAGCCCTGACATTATAGAGGGCACTGACAAGGTAAAGAAGAGTTTTTGTGTGTTTGATTGTTTTTTACTGAACACTAACTGGTAACTTGTATAGATATATATAAAATGTATTAGGGCAAACCTCAAATATCTTCACAACAGTTAAAATTGTAGTTACAGTTTCTAAATGTCTTTTTTCATAACTGAATACTATAGTATATATATATATATATATATATATATGTATATATATATATATATATATACACATGTATATCCTCATTTGGAGCCAGCAGTGCCACTCATAGCCCGGGCAACCTCAACATGGCAGCGGATACGCTGTCGTGACAGGGCACGCACAGCGGAGAGTGGAGTCTCCACCTCCAGGCAGTCCAGCTGATTTGGGAGTGGTTTGGCAAAGCACGGGTAGACCCGATTGCTTCCCAAGAGGTAAGCCTGGAGTTCGGTCCTGCAGACACCCATGTCGTCCTAAGACCGCGACCGGGCTATGTGCCCAAGGTTCCTACGCCCCCCTTCAGGGACCAGGTAGCGAACATTCAAGCGAAGATACCCCGGGAGGAGACAGACCCTGTGTCCGGTCCGTGCTTTGCATACCAATGTGGACCGCATGCAGAGCTTTAGATGTTCTGAGCAGCTCATTGTCTGCTTTGTTGGACAGTGGAAAGGGAACACTGTCTGCCAACAGAGGCTTTCCAACTGGGTTGTTGACACCATTGCTTTGTCCTATCACACCCAGGCTGTGTCCACCCCATTGCGGGTTCGAGCATACTCGACGAGAAGTGTGGCATCCTCGTGGGCACTTGCCAACAGCACCTTCCTAGCAGACATTTGCAGAGCAGCGAGCTGTGCAACACCCAATACCTTTATGAGATTGTATTATCAGGGTTGAGTCGGTCTCATCCCTTGTTCTCTCAGGTCCGAGCATGTAGAACTCGGGAATGCGGAACGTCTGACCAGGTGTTCTGCTTGCACATAGCGCCTTCCCCTACACTGGGTGATCACGTGCGCTCTTTTCGCCCTGGAGAGTCCACTAAACTCACGCTCCCTGGATGCTCTTCCTCCCTAGCACTCTGGTCCACGAATTCATTGGAGGAATTCCCGACCAGACCCAATACGGGTACTAAAATTATTCTGTACTGGAATAGGTTCCCCACAGGATGGGCCTTTGTGAACTATTCCCCCTGTGTGTATTTTCTGCGGTATGGTCCCCTTACTGGCAGGCCCGCGTCTCCCTTGGGCAGTCCCCGCTGCCCCAGGTCGCCATGTTTGTAGAAACTTCTCCCTCACAGCAGGTAGGATCTACCACCACGCCATTTCCACATGTGGCCTGAAAACCCATGTGACGTATTTCGCCACGCTTTACCTCCCACCAGCCTGGGCAGGTTGTGGTCTCCGTGGCATCTATTCCCCCTGAAAGAATAGGAGTTGGAAAAGAACACCTTCCCCGACGCGTGTGATAGCATTAAAATGGCCCCAGCCGCTTTAACTCTATGCAAGAAACATAGAGAGAGAAAAGACGTGGCTGGCGTGGCCTGCCTTTGGCACGCAACTGCCTGCCCACACCTGCGTCAGCAGCTCACGTACATGTTCAGCGCATGGTGTGATTGAATAGGGACCCCTAGTGTCACTTCATTCAACACAACGTCGCAGTGAGCGACAGACGGGGAACGTCCAGGTTACTGTTGTAACCTTCGTTACATGATGGAGGGAACGAGACATTGTGTCCCCCCGGCCACGACACTGAACCGAGCCACCGCAATGGCCGAAACTTATTCTCGGCTCCTCAGTGCAAAATCTGAATGAACAGATGCATGAATCCTCGTGGGGAGGGACGTGCAAGTTCTGTCTGCCAAATTCTCATTGGCTTTTTCTCAAGTTCAGAGGTAACCAAGGCCTTCAAGAAAGTCTCCTAGTGTCACTTCATTCTACACAACGTCTCGTTCCCTCCATCAGGGAACGGAGGTTACAAAAGTAGCCTAGACGATATATATATATATATATATGAACTATAACTGAATTATATAACTGAACTACCACAGCAAACATAAGGGCCAAGGTGTCCTATAACCAGCCACCCTGAGGCAAACCCACAGCACCTCCTAAAAATAAATATAAAAATTAGTCAAGGACAGAGCAATGGCAAAAGTTTAAGGAATGTTTCTCATCACAACCAGTATCTCCATAATAATACTTAACTGCGCCAACAGTTAGACACTTTTGAACACTCAAAAAAAAGAGGGGCATGGAATAAATCCAGAAAACAACAAGAAAAAAACAACAATAAATCCAAAAAGACAAAAATAGAACAAAATAAACCAAAACAAAAAAGCAGCGCAGCCCGGTCCATGTTCACTTGAGGATGAACACACAATTCACTCCTGGAGGTGATCAGGCAGACATGAGCCTCTGAACCACTCAAGCAAATGGACTGCATTCTACTGAACAACTATTACACAACTCCAGTTCCAGTTGGAAACCAAGGTCCCGAACTACATTACTGAATATCCATACGCAGACCTCAACACATGTATAAAACACAATGATGGTAAAAATAAACAGAATTTGTTTGATCATGATCATGATCAAGTAAAATGTACTTATTTTATTTACATGTGAAGTTTACTCAAATTAGCAAATAAATATGACAAGGTTTTATCCTTTAGGACTGATACCTGATGACGCATTGTAAATACAACAAACAATCATAAATAATATTTACTAATAAGCTAGAGCATTCGTTTTGAATTGAGGACAAATGTAGAATTTAAGTTCACACTTAAACTAACTTATTCAGTGTAGAAAGTACTTAATCTATTCTGCTATATTTACTTGACCACAAAATAATTTTTCCTTCAGTTTATGAGACTTTCGGCTCACATGTTGACTCGCATGCTTTGCTGGACATGTACCAGTCTTCAGCATTTAAAGTCCAACATCAACTGACTTTTATCAATTGAGCTACCGTGCAAAACAGTCCTATTGGATTAAGCTTGAAAATGTATTTCTTTATGTAATGCAAGTTTTAAAATCTATCATCTTTGAAATCATGCACTATAGTAAAAGTGTTTTGATGTCATAAGAAAGCATTGTGTGTGTAACAGAGCAAGAAATAAGTGTTTATAAACTGTTCATCTGCCGTTTTACATGTGATTTATGTAAAAGTTAATAACACACAATGTTGTTTGCCTCTAGTGTTTATTTCACCAGAAAATGACTTTGATAACAGGAACGTAAAATAACTTTGTAGACATAAAGTTATAGTAACATGATTCTATGAGATCAGGCTGATTATCACTTAGATTGTGTTCTAATATATGCTGATGTATTAGACCATTGTCGTGTGCATCTGTGAGCACAGCCTGACAATACATTCATCTCTTGTGTCCATATTCCAGCTCATTTGCACCACAATGCATTTCAGCAGAGCACAAAGGACAACACACAAGAATTTCTTTAAATGTTATTCTCATTTAAGAATGAACTAAAAGCAGCAAGTTCTCTTTATCCCAGCATGTTGTTCTGTTGTGTTGTAAAGCTGTGGTTTGTCATAAATATGAAGGCATATAGATAGATCAGAGAAAGAGAGATGCAGTGGAGGCTGAGGTTTCAGACTAACTGTCTATTGATGATGGAGGAGAGACATTTGCTTTCTCTCTTCCCTCGTAAAGCTGTGTGATTGCCCATAGCATCACCATCTGTTGGTGACTGTAGGGTGAAACAGTAAACACCCCAACTTGTGTGTCTTCGTGTGTATGGAGGAGGAAGATAAAAATGGCACACATTCCAAGCCTTCCACCCCTTTTTCTCTGAGCTGAGTGACTGAAGCAGATTTTTGCATGTAATGGACTCAATATTTATCAATTAATTCATCTGTGTGTTCACACTGAGTTCTCTGTGAGCAGTCCAACATAGAGCCCTGTGTCCTAATAAGACTTATCAAAATGCATTTTTAAACAGCCACAGCTGGAGTCTCTCTCCGTCTCTCTCTCTCTCTCTCTGCCACTCATCTGTCCTTCTCCTGCTCTAATCCGCTCCATTTTATCGCTGCTATTTGGACAGCATTGGCAGAGTGACATTTGAGTGAGTGTGACCCATAGGGTGCCTTGAGGTGTGTTTCTATGTGTGTGTGTATGGCAGAGAAGCAGGAGCCAGTAGATAAAAAACTTGTGTAGCGACCATGTCATGTAATTCCCCTTTAATACAGTCAAGGCTGATCCCAGCGAGTCTAGATCCACACAGGTCTCCTGAGACCTGATGTCAGTATCCAGCAGAAGTTCAGCACAGACAGATACACCTCTGTGACTCTGACTGTGTGTGAGCCTTTGTAACATGAAGAACTGGAGTGAAGTGAGAGCGATAACGTGTGCCAGAGAATATATATCCAATCACAACAATATTAGCAGCTGACAATGGTATCAAAGAGGCTTAGATGTAGTCTTAGACAGACTGGCCACACAAGTATTTACCGGGTTGGTCCAATGAATGCTTTCCAGGAAGAACTAATCATTTCATCTGCCAATGTTTGCCAGGCCAGTGGCATCAAATCTTTGATATTCAGAGTTTAGTTTGATTTGCTTAGTAACCAGTAAACTAGATATTCATTACCAGAACGGTAAGGTGAATGCAGTTAAAATGGCATAATTTCTGAGAATTTGTCATTGGTGTTGTTTTAAAATATGATGCCAAATGGCTTAGGGCTGGGTATTGATACAGCTTTCCTGATTAGATTCTGATTCACAAGCTTTATATTTGGTTAAATTTCAATTTCGATTCAATATTGATTCATATTGGAAAGTTTTGTTTACAATGTCCATTTTGTTTACAGTACATATGAAAACAAATCGCTCAGCTAATGCTGTTAATTTGAAGGGATCTTCTAAACTTTTATGTATCCCTATAATTCGGAAGTATTATTTTACTAATTATATTTTTGGACACGTTTAGCTTTGGAATTTTTTTTAAATTCAGTTTATTGCATCAATAAATGTCTTGAAATTATATTATAAAAATATATTTATATATATATATTTTTTTTTTTTTGTGTTACATGTTTATTATTAACATTAATAATTTGCATGTCTTTGGACACACAGAACAAGTCAAACCAAACTTTTACTCTCAACACACAGTGAAAGGATCTCAGTGCTGAACTTTTAACTTTTGCCACTAAACTAATTAAAAACTGTTGAGTGAAAGCAAAACTTTACCAGCAAGTGTCTAAAAGCATACATTTTAGTTGCATACATTAGCATGAAATTTGATTTCATATGCAAGTGATTTACTCAGATTGTAGGGGGTTGTGCATAGAGTAAATTATCAATTTTGGGATTTAAGGATTGCTATATATATATATATATATATATATATATATATATATATATATATATATATATATTTTTTTTAACTTAGCCCCTCACACAATACCATTTTAAATAGCTAGAGGATAATGGAAGAAATATTAAATACAAATAAAAAATCTTTAATGTTCTTTACCTGTATTCACCTTATATTCAGATTTTTGAAGTTATTAAATAATCGATACTTAAAGCTGAAGTGTGTAATTTCTGCGTCACTAGCACCACCGAAAGGAATTTTCAAACAGCCTTCCAAATACGCCATTTGGTCTGCTATTAATCGAACTAGCAGATAGTCCCACCTAACTCACACCATTGGTCAGTGAGTCAATGTTGACGTGTCGGGCTGGACCGGCAGCTCAAAACAATCAGAGGAATCTCAATAGCACCACAGAGGCACAATTATTTTAGGTTTCCAAGAAAATGTACCTACGAATGGCCTACTTCTTTCAGAAAAGACACAGGATAAATGGAATTAATATGAATATAAAGATAATTATATAATTTTGTGTAAGCTCGTTTTATGTTTCGGCACTCAGACACGTGCTCGAACCGTCAGAACCTGCCAAAGTGATAACGGCAGGGGAGCGGAGCTTACCCTCACCCAGGATGGGACCTAAACTGGTGATGATGGGGTGGAGGGGAACACTGAAGTATGCAAACTATGATGGACAGCTATGCAGGGTTATTTAGCAGAGGCTGCATTGTGATTGGATGTTAGAATTTACCCTGAGATCATCCTGCTAGAACTACGCTTATGCTTCCATTTATTGTCTCTGCATATTAAGCTTGGATAGGACAAAGCATTTTAACTCTGAAAAAGTTACACACTTCAGCTTTAGCCTAAAACTTTTAGCCGGACAAAAACTTGGATCAAAAAGTACATGCACATTATTATTTTTCGATCTTTCACAGCCATTCACAGAGACTACAGCACCATTATTTGAATACACGTTTTTCTTTTAAGATTTAATGCATGGTGAGAAAACAGAACTTCAGATTAAAATTCGGACAAGACATACTGGGTAAAATTAGATTATGCTAATAAGTCAACAGAATTAGCATTGATACCTAATTACTAAAAGCACAATGCTCTGGATTTTTGCTAACACTGAAACAATTGATTATATTTAACAATTCATGTCTGAATAAAGTATATTGTCTGTGTATGATATTCTGTGCATTATAGCTAGAACACAATGGACTGGGCTCAACTGTGAGGCATTCAGAAGGAAAGAGTATTGTGACAGCTGTGTTCATTCTGACAAACTGGGGACTATGTTCCAGGCTTACTTTTATGTCCACATCAGCCTTCACAGGCCTATAAACAACATATGCATCTATATGTGTGTGTGTGTGTGTGTGTGTGTGTGTGTGTGTGTGTGTGTGTGTGTGTGTGTGTGTGTGTGTATAGTATATTAATGTATGTGTGTTTGCGCATTTTGCTTTTACACGCTCATTACAGTGGTGGAGATATCATACATTAATAATCACTCTTGACAGTCTTCAACAGGGGGGCAGTCCCATAAGTCCAGAGATATTACATCTGCTGGCCTCATTTATCTTCCTGCAGCCCTTACAGTTCCTCTGTGTCCACTTCAATGCCAGCCCAGCACACGCTTAATTACGAGCACATCATAAACAGCGGAGACACACCCGGGGGCTTGGAAGGGCTCTGCCCTCACCCCGCCCAGGCTCTAAATGGCCCCCTGGCTCTCTTGCCTACTGAGGAGTCCAGACACACAATCTGGGATTTAAGGTTGGAGATGTGAGGTGATAAGAATAGGCCTAGACAATTGGGCTGGGCGATATATTGAATAATAACAATATAATCGCGATGATTTTTCTGATGACATAAATTCACGATATTGCTTAATTTTGCAAAGATTTTTATGTGCGTATTATTTGGCCATTGAGTTTTATAAAGAGCGTATCAGTATACTAATTTCACAACCTTTCATGGCTGCACAATTAATCCAAATAACATCAGAATAATGATATGGTAATATATGATTATTAAATTGCAAAAGGATATATGAAAGACAGATAAACATGGTCTGTATGTGCTTCAGAATAAACAGGTGATACACTGGTCTATGCATTCGTGGAACTCATGGGCTTGTGTTTTATTCAATTTTAAAGCAGGGTCAAAGCCGGGGTAAACAGGATCGAGAGGCGGGTAAACTAACAAAGGGAGTAGACAGGGGTACTAGGGGAACGAGGAGCTGGCAAGCTAAGGGGGTAATCAAGAGGAGTTCAAGAGGAGATCAAAACTAGACGAGACTAGCGAGGGCAAAGACACGGGAAACTAAATACAATAACCAACAACCGTGAGACGAAAGGGTAGTGATATATATAGGGGCGAGTGCAGGTGTAAACCATGACAGGTGATGAGACGAGTGCAGGTGAAACTAATGTGCAGGTGTGCAGATGACGCGAGTGCAGGCGGTCATAATGTTCTGGAGGATTGGAAACGCGTGAGAAACTCGAGGAAGGGAGATTGCCTACGAGCATGTGAGCGAGTAGGAGCAAAGTGGGCTTGAGGGCTCGAGCGAGCAAAAAGAGTGTGCAAGCTCGAGGGGGCGGAACGAGCGTGGGAGCTCGAGGGGGCGGAGCGAGGGAGCGGGGTTTGTGACAGTACTCCCCCCTCTAAAACGGACGGCTCCTGACGGCCGCGCTCGGTTGTGAGGAAGTGGTGCTGGACGAACCCAACAAACAAAAAACCCTGAACAGACAACCCACAAAACACACAAACAAAATTGAGGACAGTCCAAGGGGCACAGAGAGAAATGAGACAGTGCATGGGGTCAATAGGCAGTATCAAGGCAAGGTCTGGGGGAACATAGTGGACAGGCGGGTGGTCGGGAGATCTAGGGGGCAGCCGTAGGGCAGAGACAGGGTCAGGGGGTCTGGAAGGCGACTGGAGGACAGGGACTGGGTCCGGGGGTCTGGAAGGTGACCACCGGACAGGAATAGGGTCCGGAGGCCAGGGAAGAGGCCACAGGACAGGGAGAGGGTCAGGAAGTCCGGGCTGAGCCGTGAAAGGCGGTGCCATCAGAGGCAGCACTGTAGGCTGCTCTGGAGGTGGGGTTCTGGAAGGCTCTGGAGGTGGAGCCAGAAGGAGGCTTTAGGGGCAAAGGCCTGAAAGGTTCTGGAGGTGGAGCCGAAGGAGGCTTTAGGGGGGAAGGCCTGGAAGGCTCAGGAGGTGGAGCCAATGGAGGTGGCGCTGTGGGAGGTCCCCGAGGCGACTGACCTGGCAGGCTCTGTAGTCTCGGGGGGTAGAGCTGTAGGAGGCCCGAGAGGCGGAGCCATAGAAAGCTCTGGAGTCTTTGGGAGCAGAGCTGTGAGGGGCTCGGGAGGTGGAGCTGTGGGAGGCTCTGGAGGGGGAGCCGTAGGAGGCTCGGGAGGCGGAGCCGTAAGAGGCTCGGGAGGCGGAGCCGTAGGAGGCTCAGGAGGCGGAGCCCTAGGAAGCTCTGGAGTCTCTGGGAGTAGAGCCGTGAGAGGCTCGGGGAAAAAGGTCGTGGAAGACTCGAGAGGCTCTAGAGGTGGGGCCCTGGAAGGCTCGAGAGGCTCGAGGGGGGGAGTCATGAAAGACTCAAGAGACGGAGCCCCGAGAGGCTCTGGAGGGGGAGGAGCCCTGGAGACTCGAGGGACGGGGCCCTGAGAGGCTCGAGGGGAGGAGGAGCCCTGAAAGACTCGAGAGGAGAAGCCCTGAGAGGCTTGAGGGGAGGAGGAGCCCTGAGAGACTCGAGAGGGGAAGCCCTGAGAGGCTTGAGAGGGGGAGGAGCCCTGAGAGACTCGAGAGGCGAAGCCGTGAGAGGCTTGAGGGGTGGAGCCATGAAAGACTCGAGAGGAGAAGCCCTGAGAGGCTTGGGAGGGGGAGCCCTGAAAGACTCGAGAGGAGAAGCCCTGAGAGGCTCGAGAGGAGGAGCCCTGGGAGGCTCGAGAAGAGGAGCCCTGGGAGGCGGAGCCTTGAAAGACTCGGGAGGAGAAGCCCTCAGAGGCGGCGCTCTGGGAGGCTCGAGAGACTTGAAAGGCAGAACCCTGGGGGGCTTGGGAGGTAGAGCTCTGGGAGGCTCGAGAGGAGGAGCCTTGGGAGGCTCGAAAGGAAGAGCCCTGGGAGGCTTGAGAGGAGCCCTGGGAGGCTTGGGAGGAGGAGCCTTGGGAGACTCGAGAGGCGGAGGCCGCGAGGGCTCTGAGGGGCGAGCAGAGGCTGGCAGAGCCGTGGAAGACTCTGGGGGCGGAGCAGAACCCGGCAGAGCCGTGGAAGACTCTGGGGGCGGAGCAGAACCCGGCAGAGCCGTGGAAGACTCTGGGGGCGGAGCAGAACCCGGCAGAGCTGTGGAAGACTCTGAGGGAACCTCTGCGGTCTTGAGCACAAGACGAGACTGGGGAGAAGGGGCCCTCTTCCTTCTCTTGCGTCCTCGGCCAACAGGGGACGTGGCCATGGGGACGGTCGAGGCTACAGGCGCTGGCTCGCCGACCGTGGCGGGCATGGGCGCTGACTCTCTGGCCGTGGCAGGCATGGGCGTTGACTCGCTGGCCGTGCCAGGCTTCGAGACAGGGGCCGTGACAGGCCTCGGGACTGGGGCCGTGACAGGCCTCGGGACTGGGACCGTGACAGGCTTCAAGACGGGGGCTGTGGTATGGTTTCTGCCTCCCCCATAGTAAACGAGGAACCAGCGTACAGTAGGGCGAGGTCAATAAACTGAGCCAGGTTGAGAGAGCAGCGACCACCTGGCATGAATGATGAGGTTGGCTCATTCAGTCCACATTGAAAAATGTCTTTCAGAGCCACCTCATCAAAATTCACCTGGTACACCAGGGCACAAAAATCCATAACAAAAACCTCCAAGGGTTGACTCCCCTGACGCAACCCCAAGAGTCGGGCCGCTGGCTCCTTAATGTCGAGGGCGGGGTTATGAGTTACACAACCGCTGCCTCGCATAAAAACCCCTTGGTCAGCGTCCGAAGAGCCAAAAAACCTCTCCGGGGGTGGAGAGTTCACGGCGCTCAAATATGCATGGGAAGCATAAACGGGCTCAGGGGCAGACACAGGTGAAGCAGGGTGACAAAAATCAAAAATCGCACGTACCTGCTGGCCCTGGGCTGTGAGCGCGCGATCATGACTCCCACCGGTAGATCCTGGGGCAGAGTGCGCTGAAAACATCCGCTCTAGTGAGCTGAGCGAATTCTCCGCGAGTGCAGGTGTAAACCATGACAGGTGATGAGACGAGTGCAGGTGAAACTAATGTGCAGGAGTGCAGATGACGCGAGTGCAGGTGGTCATAATGTATATTATAATATTTATAATTATTTTTAATTGATTTTTTATTATTTATTAAGTACCTTTAAAAAAATGTAATCTACTTGGCTGGAATGGCTGTTTGGATGAAATGATGGTTACTCTGATAAAAAAAAAAAAAAGAAAATCACTTTTGAGTAATTTCAGAACAAATACATAATTATCGATATATAAATATTGATATATATAGGCTGGAAAAAAATTTATATAAATATGTTTGTAGGTAAATAGCCCAGACCTACTAGAATATTAGAATATTCTGTCCTTAAATGCTTTTGCTTTCTGAATGTGTTTTCAATGTTTTTGACTTTGTCTTGAGAATTTTAAATTGTTTAAACTGTAGGTACCAAATTGTGAGCCAAAATGATCACACCATGAGAAAAGCAGTAAGGGGTGACCAGCATTCTTTGAGAAATTCTGAAATATTTCCTAGGCATACTTTATGTTAGCCAAGAGATACATTTTAGTTATCCACAGTGGTTATTTTAAAATGGATATTAAGTACTTCAAACTTAAACTCAGCTATGACTCGAGAAGTAGTGACAAACATCCTGCTTATTGTTTGATGGTTTTCCACAAGCTGGAGAGCAGGTGGAAATGTTACTCTTAAACTAACACCAGATCAGCTTTCCCTCATCTGTACGATTATCTCACCTATTTGATGTGGATCCATTAAGATGATCTGAGAACTGTAGAGAAAATCTAGCCTGTTGGATACTGGCATTAAATCGACACAGGAATGTTATGTAGAATTATGTCAATGAAAAGCTTTCTGTGTGACTTAAATTAAATCTCACAGCAACTGCTACAGCTCTGTCTGTATTACTTTAATACTGTATCCTGGTGCAAGCACAAACAAATGCAATTCTTCAAAAAATACCTCAAATCTTGCCTTACTACTGGAATCCATTGTGTGAGACACAAGCAGACACATCTATGCCATTACCCCTTTAACACCTGTATTTTGTGTCCTCCAAAACTTCATTCTGTTTCAAATAGGGGCTCACCAAGGTGAATTGGAATTACCCAGTATACCTTGGCCGAAACCTTGGACTGACATAGATGCCCTCAGTTCCCTCCATAAATACGGCACGGGTGAATATGTGGGTGTCCTTTAAACGTAATAGTGCATTGGTAAAAATGTGCTACACAAAGCACATTCTAAAACTATGGCTTGTCCATTAAGTATAGACTCAGCCATGCACCCAAAGGTCATGGGGATCTTTTTAAAATACATCAGCCCGCTGCCTCTTTCTCTTTGTCTGGAGGATAGGCTGAGATGGAGAGGGGCATCTGAAGGTTGACCTGGTTGCCATTGCTCCCACTTCTCTGGTTTTCACCAGCCGTAAGGAATAAATGCAGTGCTGAGCATAACATGAATGTGAATCTGACACAGGTGACACTTGGGGCGAGATGAATAAGTGTACCAAGAATTAAACGCAAAATAAAATGAATCAGCTGTTATTTAACTTTTTTCAGCCAGCATGTGTTTAAAATGCAGCAACTGGGTTCTTATTTGTTAAAAAAAGGTAAGCACTATGCTTTTTTGTCTTATTGACACATCAACTGCTGGTACAAATGGCAGAGTCATCATTATCTCCGAGCATGGCCCTGCACAACCGAGAGGTTCATCTCAAAAGACTTTCTCTCTCTTTGTTCTTCTCACTTCTGAGAAAACAAGAGAAACAGAGCTTGACTAATTCTCTCTCTCTCTCTCTCTCTCTCTCTCTCTCTCTCTCTCGTTCCCCCTCTCCCTTTTGGTTGTTCAAGGCACAAAAGACCTAAACAATGTTTGTTATGTCTTCCCCCTCCTTTTTCATTGTCAACAACGTTGTTTGTGTTTTGATGTTGCTTCATCTCTTTTCATCTTCTAAAACCCTGCATCAGGTAACAATGTGGAACTATCAAAGACAAGGAGGCGTTTACAAATGTGGGGGAGATATTTGCATGATGTCGTCTGAAAGTCATTGGCACTACAGCTCCATATTTTCCAGAAACGAGGACTTACAACTCTCTCTCACATACTTTGTAATACCTACATCACATCCCATTATTACTGCAGTTAATATGCAGTCAGCCTAATAAAGATATTCCAAATCAGTGATTTTTTTCAGCCTGATCTCATGACAATTATGCGATTGTGCCAACATGTTTGCACAATGAAATTACGAGGTTCATTACACGTATTGTGGCAGTTCCGAGGTGAAATGTCCACTGTGTGGCCCTTAAGGCAAGTTAAATGTTCACCCAAACAGGTGAAAGTTTATGCTCTATCAAGTTTTAAATCAACAAAACATACCTCCATAACCTAAACCTAACCGATAGTATCATAAAAAGCAAATGTGAGATGAGAAACAGATAAGGTTTTAATGCTTTATTGAGTATTGAATTAACAAAACTTACATCCCCCCCTAAACCTATAACCTAATAGACAGTGTTATAAAAGCAAAGTTGAAGCAATAGCATCATTGTGGAGCTTCTATGACACTTCCAGCTCACGATTTGAATCTCTGGATTCATAGCCCGGTCTTTGAGTTGCAAGTAAGTAGAGCTAACTTTCTCGCACACACCAAACTTGCAAATGCAGTTGGTAATGTTAAACTGTGTTACCTTAGAAGTCATGCACTATAGTAAAAGTGTTTTGATGTCATAAGATGGCATTGTGTGAGGAACAGAGCAAAAAGTGTTTATGAATTGATAATCAGAGTTTTAAACGAGATTTGTTTGAAAGTGAAGTGATTCATTGTTGCAGTCTAGTGTTTCTTTCACCAGGAAACTGCTGCTGTAAATACAACGAGCCATGTAATACTAGTTTTGTCATTTGAATCTGTGAGACCAGGTCAGTATTTCAGTTCCAATACTAATAAATAGTAATAGTATTCCACAAAATATAGCCTATACTGTACTGTCAACATATTGCAACACCATTCAATGATGCCAAAAACAAAACAAAACAAAAAAACGATCAAATATATACAGTAGGTTTTGAACAGGTTGCATATACAGTACGTTCAAAAATACTTATAGTCCTTAAAGTTTTGGTTGAATTTGTTTGGGATAGGGCGAGCAGGACTCCCCGTGCCCCTTGTTTTTAGTAAACATCAGTGTCATACTAAGGAGAGAGTGTCCTTTTACATGCAGGAATAGCATATTTCAGCCCTCGTTTTCCCCCTGAGGACCAGGGACGGAAAATACAAAGCATACAATAATTAAAGGGCCAAGCACAAAGCGTGGGATGCAGACGCAGGGGGAAGACGATGATCAACTCCGCATCGTGTTGGCAGATAAATTCCACACACAATTATTCATCCACTGCCCATGACATGTAGATTAATGAGTCTGATAACCCAGGGCAATCCAGAGAAGTATATTCAATTTTGTCTCTCTAACGCCCTCTCCTATATCCCTTTATGACTTACAAAACAAAACCCATGCCTTGTTATGCCAGGAAAACGGGCTTGAATCAATCAGGTTTTCACTTACATCGGTCTCCACAAGCATGCAATGGTGTCAGGGTCACTCTGTCTCTCTGCAAGATGCATGCATCTACTGGGAGAAGGCATGTGAGAGTGACTCTGTTGCTCAAAAATGAAGAGGAGGATAAAGAGATGGAGGAAGGACAGTAGGAACAAACTAAGAGAGAGTCTTGGACTTGCGATATGTTGCGTCCCATGGTTCTAGCTATAGAAGAGGAAGCAAGACCAGGAGAGTTGGCCCCAAAAATCCCAAGCTTTCCTGGACAGTTGTAATGAATGGACAGAGATGCTTCACAGATGGTCTACGGAGAGGTTGACCTGCAGAGAAGACTGCAAGACTGCCACTGGGGAGATGCTGGGTCAGGGGTGGTCAAAACACTTCTGTCACAACGGTGGTCTTCCTTTAAAAATACAGTTATTTAAGCATTAGTCATTTGCTATGTTCCTTTCATGTCAGTTTAAAGGTAAAAGCTTGCACAAGGTTGCTTTAGGTGATACTTTTTCAGCACAAAAGTGTGACCTTGCCATTACTGTTTTAATGGCTTTTCAAACTGCCAAGTCAAAGTCCAATGTTTAATTTGGTGGTGATTTGATTACCCTACACAGCAGGGCTGAGGGATGTTGGTACTCACTCACTTCCTGCCAGATTAAGACCTTCAGGTTAGGGTTTTTAAAGGTGATGTGTGTATCAATAATAATAATAATAATAATAATAATAATAATAATAATAATATGTTAAAAGGACAGTTCATCCAAAAATGTAATTATTTACTCATTCTCAAGTTGTTCCAAACCTAAACATAAACTATAAACCTAAACCAAACTAAGTTCATCAAAATATGTTTTATTTATTATTATACATGTTGTCTTCCATGCAGAGAGAAAATAACATCATATTATTTAATAACTACTCGCTAGATCAACACAAAATAGGTGATGTCTCAAAGCTTAAAAGCTGGATTTTACAATGCAAAGGCAATATAAACAACTCTGAACAGAGTGCTTTTTGAATTTGCTGATAAATTAGAAGTTTTCTGGTTTCATAACTAATGAAATATGATTATTTATTGTACACCATAGTGTCCATAGTAAGGTAAAATGCAACAATCATTGTGTCACTCACCAAATATATAGAAAAAAAAAGCACAGTTTATAAGTTGTAAACAAGTTTGTCTTTTTGTAAAATTTTGGGATTTAATATAAAAACAGCAGATGCTCCCAATTAAAACAATGCTCTCGAGTCCAAGTACAATGTGATATGATTCCGGTTGGGGGGAGATGCAAATGTAGTAATGCATCATGATTCTTTCTCATATGATTCTGAATCGATTCTGAGTTAAGTTTAAACCACGGCTGCGCAGTGGCGGGTGCGAGAGACAGATATAGAAATCAACACGCATGTTTACGTTTACATTTACATTTATGAATTTGGCAGACACTTTTATCCAAAGCGACTTACAGAGCATTTATTACAGGGACAATCCCCCTGGAGCAACCTGGAGTTAAGTGCCTTGCTCAAGGACACAATGGTGGTGGCTGTGGGGATCGAACCGACAACCTTCTGCTTAACAGTTTAGTGCTTTAGCCCACTACACCACCACTCTTATGTCATACATTAAGCCATACACTAAAGTCAAGTGCACAAACAAGACTGTTTGCAGACTATGTGTATCAAAGACATGACCATTCATGCCAGAATTAAACTACGATCCCAAAATTCTTTCACAAACACATACACATAGCAATGGTAGAGTTTATTCATGATAGCGCATCAACAAACAGTATGAAAGATGAGCTTGTGCCATCATTGCACTGATTTGCACAGAAAGGTGGAAAAAACAGCAGAAAATAATCACGAGGCAGTGGTTCAGGAGACGTGGGTGACGTTTTAATTGATTTTCTTTTTTCTTGATGCCTTTCTCTCCTCTTGCGCACTCTCCATTTCATTGGCTTTTGCTTATTGCTGGGTTTGAATTCAATCATAGCATTTGCGATGGGGTCATGTGATCTTCTACTCACAGAGCAAAAAGATGCAACAATACATATGAGATGCTTGATAAATTTCTTAAGCTACAACCCTGCTATTTAAACCACTTTACTATCACCTGTACTGGTGAGGAGAGAAGAAGCTGACATCTGCACTCTCAAGACCTGCAACCAATTTTTGGGTCACAAACCACCAGTTGAGAAACACTGGCTTACACCATATCAACACTGGAAGAAAATGTCAAGCATCGACTGATGACAAAACTAGATCACTCCCATTATTATCAACAAAGCCATCTAAACTTCAAGCACCAGAAGCATTGCAACACATTGCAACATGCCTATCAATTGAAGGATACTCTGTTACTATTTTGTGTGTATGTGTGTGTTGCTGTTATACTCACTAGTTTATTTTCAATGTCTGTTCAAATTATACAGCTAATAATTTTATTTCCAAATATCCTATATGTGAATTGATTGCTTTGAACTGTTTTCATTAAATCATATATTCAAATAACTCGCATTGAAGCCTGCTTGTGATGCTACTGGGCTCTGGTCTGCAAATTTAAAGGCAAAGTGTGTATCATTTCTCTTACACTATAGTGTCACCAAAAGGAAATGCAAAAATAATGACAATTTTCAAACAGGTTTCTCAAACAGATCCCTGTCTGCCATTCATGAAACAAACAGATAGTACACACCCAAACATGACATAAGTCAAGCCAATGTTTCTGTTTTAACTGTAAGAAAAATATATCTGCATGTAGGTTTGTGATATTGAACCTTTTAGATGTTACCTTTACATTTACATTTATGCATTTGGCAGACGCTTTTATCCAAAGCAATTTACAGTGCACTTATTACAGGGACAATCCCCCTGGAGCAACCTGGATTAAGTGTCTTGCTCAAAGACACAATGGTGGTGGCTGTGGGGATCGAACCAGCGACCTTCTGATTACCAGTTATGTGTTTTATTGCACTACGCCACCACCACTCCTTTAGCTTGCTCACTGGGGGTTGCAAGGTCTTACTGTATTCTCAGTAAAACACAATCATATTTATTGTAAAATTACCATACAAATAAATTAATAAAAAAAAATAGGATTATTTAAGGTTTATATACAAACATTAATAGTGATAATACAAAGGCAAGGGAAAAATACTATAAACTTAATACAAAATGTTAAAAGAGTATTTTTATAAATTATTTATAAAAAAATATTTTATTTATTTTAGGAATACGAGTCCCTCTTCAGGGGGTCATCATAATTGAGGATCCTAGGCATCGAAAAATTTGAAAACTCCTGTTCTGAGAGATATTGAGAGACTTTCTAAGATCAGGCAGCTTTCAATAATCCCTACTTCTGCTTGTAATTGCCAGGGTTATTTTCATCTTTCTTTCTTTCGTTCTTTCTTTCTTTCTATCTCTCTCTCTCCCTCAGATCATGAAAGGAGAACACATAATCTGCTGCTAAATCTATAAAATCAGCTTTTTATCTAAGAACATGTGAAGTTTCCTCTGCATTACTCATTCTGCTGAATTCAGGCAGTATCTGTCCTATGAGATTAAAATACTGTGTCTGGTGGTCTCATATTTACTTCACTCAGTGAGGAAGTGAAGTTCATCCTATATGACTCCTTGAGTGCAGTGTGAACACAGTCTGTTCTCTCTGAGTCTCCAGCTCTGTCTTTGCCGACCCGTCTATACTGCCAGACTGTGCTCACTCACGCGATACTTCGCAAGGGGCTTCCAGTTAGGGTAGTCTTTAATTTTGGTCAGATATAATGCCAATTTATATTTTGTCTTATTTTTTTGGAAATAGGTTAATTTGTTTATTTCTTTTAGTTTTCTTTGCCAATGATGAATATGTTCTTCTTGAGTCGTGTTTTGTATTTGTTTTAATTTTGCCTGCCTGAATTGAATTGATACATTTAGCTGGTGCTTGTCCACTAAGTACTGTAAATGGTCACTCTCTGGGTGTGCTGCTCTGTATATAAACGCACAGTTATTGTGATTTTCTTGGGAAGAGTCCGATAGATGGAACTAGAATGTACTGGCTCTCTATTGAATGTGTCAAGAGAGGGAACCTGTCCAGTTCTACCCTGCAGTCCAGGCTAGAAGAAATTCTGTGAACACCTAGTATGTTTTTACATGATTCGAGGTGGAAAGTTTCATTGAACTTTTGTCCCAGGATTCATAAGTTATTTTATATTTGGGTCCCCAGATATCACTGCCATACAGAAGGATGGGTTTGATGGCTGTAATATGCCCTACGAGCCTTGTCTGTTAGGTCCTTCACAGCCATGTCAAATTGTCCAGAAGCCAAGATTGTGACCTAAATAACTGTAACTGGTAACATGGCTAAAAATTCTCCCCCAAATGTAAAAACATATTTTTTGTCTTTAAGACTATTTTTCTTTTGAAAAATTATGACTTTAGACATGTCCATGTTTATTGGTAAGGCCCGGTTACTGCAGTCATTTTATTGTGGCTTTCATATAATCCCTCTTGGTGAGAGCAGCAGCAGGTCCTCTGCGTACAGAAGACATTTAATTTCTCTGTCCTCTAGAGCAGTGTTTCCCAACCACTCAGCCGCGGCACACTAGTGTGTTGTGAAAGATTGTAAGGTGTGCCTTGGAAAATTATGAAATTCCACAAAATAAATAAATGCATAAAAAAAAAAAACTATTTTCATCACCTTTCGGACAAATTCGCCGTTTTGAAACAATAATCGGTAACTTTTGTGATTGTGAAGAGAGCAATGATTAATGTGCTGAAGTGAGTGATATTTATACATGTTAAGGGTCACATGACTCGCGTCAGCAAAAACATGTGTATGAAAAACACTGGTGTAAAGTGGCGTCACTTCATAGACTTCAATGTATTCTGCAGTGCTGACACGAGTCATGTGTGTCATAATGTCTTTGAGAGAACTAAGCAACGAGAAATATAAAAAACTGTCCTGATTTGTGAAGAGACATTGAATGTCTCATAATTTATTTTAATAAAATTTTACCTTATCGTTTACGAATATCAGAGACCCCAGTTATTGAACTAATTTAAATTCACCAAGAAAACACTTCGAACTTAACATAAACAAGTCTTTTTATTACTTTCTGCTATCAAAGCAACTGCAAGATTTTTCTCTCTCTTCCAAATACATGTTCTCAATATTTATTGTGCACACCTCCCACTTATTTATGTGGCAAACTCTGAAAATCGCCCCCTTTGACGCTTTGTACAACTCTTGTCACATGGAGGGGGATGAGGTTCTTGATGCTGACGTTGAACTCAACTCAAATGAAATGCGCTTTACAATGATGAAAGAACATTATTCAAACTCAAAAGTATTATTATTTGTCTATTATTGTTGTCTTTTCTGATAAAAACAATGCTCTGCAGTTTAAATATGCTACTGTATGAAAATTATACTGTAGATCTGCTTTGTGTTCATAATACTTATACTGAAGTCAGAAGATTTTATGTTTTAAGAAAGGAGAAGGAAGTTATTGAAACACTATTATTAGACTATTATTGTTGTCTTAATAATAATGCTCAGACTAAAGAAGACTATAGATCTGCTTTGTTCTTTTAATGCTTTAAACACTATAAAGTCTCTTGGTAGATTTTGGTCATGAAGGACTCAAAATGATTCACTGACTCACTCACAGCACATAAGACGCTCATTTGTCGCCACCTAGTGACATTTCCAGAAGAGGTCACTTGAATAATCAGTTCATAAAATTGAACAAATTTGTGAAACAGAAGCAAGCCTCACCAAAATACTCAGTTAATTTGCTGCTAATCAAATTACACAACAAACTGGTGCTTTTAGCTTATTCCTTAAAATAAATATCCCCAGAAAAAGACTTTATGGACCAGTGATTATCTTACCTTTTTCGCCCCTCATGAGTTTGCATCCCAGTAATTTGTTGTGGCATTGTGAGAATAAATAAAAAAATGAGAAAAGAAGCAAATTTGTTGTTTTTTCATCACCAATTTAGCATTCTTGCCACCTGTGACCTCACACAACGTAGCCTACCTATGTGATTTTTTTTTATGCCGAATTTCAATCATTACAAGTAAACACGCTACTAAGACAGACAGAAAAAATGGACAAGTTCTTGAAAAGGAAAAATATTGACGATTAGTGGTTGTTAAAAGTGTGCTGTGGCAGAAAAAAGGTTGGGAAACACTGACCTAGAGTGAGTCCAGGGCTAGAAGAGTTGTGAAGCATTGCGGCCATTTCATTTAAGTAAATTTTAAATAAAGTTGGGCATAGGCTGCAGCCCAGACAAACTCCCTTATTATGGCTGAAATAGTCAGAACTTTTGTTGTTTATTTTAATGCAGCATGTGTTGTCTTTGTACATGTCCTTAATAAAATTATAGACATTTCACTCTGAATAAGTTTTTAGGAGAGTCTGTTATGCCAAACTGAAAAAAATAATTTAATCAATGAAGCAACCAAATATTTTTTCTTGTTTTATTTGGTGGACATGTTTGTGTGTGCAGTGTGTATATACAGTATGATCAGATGTTCACTGTCAAAAAGCTACACTTTGATGCTGCGCTGATTTAGCGCTTTGGGAACAACTTTAGGTGTGACCAGCTGTGGTACAATATGTATGCAACATGTCAATGAAATTGACCAGAATTTATAGCCTCTGCTGGTGACATCATTGGATACACCTGTAGCAGGGCTATAAATAGATGCGTCACAGGTGATGCATCGTCAGATCTTTTGTCTTCAGATCACTCTGTATGTGTTGTGCTTCATGAGCCTGTCAGAAACTTTCTACTTTCCTCTGTGAGGAGATTTGTTAGGCAGTACGCAGAAATCTTTCTCTTTTTTTCAAAAACAATTTGACAGAGCGAGCGGTGTGTGTTCCCTTGTTTACGCTCTATGGCTGAGAGGGACACACACCAGTTTTGTTTTGTGTGTTTGGGGGAAGAGCATGCTGCTCTTGCGTTGGGGCGGGCAGGTGCGAGCATTGCGATCTGTTCTTCTATTCTCGGAAGTAAGCTTCGCACTTGTCTCGCTTACTTCCGAGAGTCAGCGCCCACACTTCCATCGTGGGGGTCTCGTATGGATCTGGCTGAGGAGCGAGAGACACTCGCTCTCTCCCCAGATCCAGCTGGTCCTTCCCTTGATCCTGAAGCGTGCTCCGGTGCCTCTTGGATTCATGAGGGGGACCGTGAATCTCTTGAGTCTGCGGACTTCGAGTTATCCTCCTCCGAGCATTCCGGGCATGATAATAAATATCACGAGGCACTCGGTGATGCCGCCGGTTGAAGAGACACTTGCGGGTTATCTCTCACTTGGCTCGGCATCATTGTTAAAAAGACCCACTCTCCCCACAAAGCCATGCAGGACCACCTCCATGCTTGTGAGGAAGGCTTATCAGGCAGCAGGTCAGGCTGGGGCTGCCCTGCACACTATGGCAGTGTTACAGGCCTACCAGGCTGATCTGCTGAAGGACCTGAGTGCGGGCACCACAGTTGACGAGGAGGCTTTCTCCGAGCTTCATCGAGCCACGGATCTGTCTCTCCGCATGACCAGGCAGACGGCCCGCACCATTGCCCGGTCTATGTCTGCTTTAGTTAGCATGGAGAGACACTTATGGCTCAACCTGTCGGGTATCAGAGACAAGGACACATTTTTCCTTCTCGATGTCCCGGTTTTGCCTTCTGGCTTATTTGGTGACGCTATGAATGTAGTTATCACCAGGTTCTAGGAGGCAAAAAGTCATGAGGAAGCCTTCGGGAAATTCCTTCCTCGCCGCACTCAGGGGGAGGGACTAGAAGGGAGGCTCAGAAACAAAGCGTGGCGAGTCATGCTCCCCCTCGTAGAGACTGGGGACCAGCTCGTCGCCCTCAGCAGCCCCCAAAGCAAGACCTCAGGGCAGTCATTTCTATGAGGAAAAAACCCCAACGGTCTTGCGCCCAGCCTTGTGGGGGTAGCCCCCCTCGGGACGGGGTGCGTGTATCATCCACTTCGACCCTCCCTATAACCCCACGAAACCTCTCCGTTCCCACCGCCTCTGGTGTTTCGGGAGTTAGAGGCTTCCAGCGAAATGTTGGGTGTACCGTTGCTTCCTGCCTTAGTCCAGGACACGGAACACTCGATATCCCCCCAACAGGAAGTGTCAAAATGAGTACCCATCTCAGAGAACCTGGCAGTGTGGAAACTTCTGCCAGGTATTTCTATGTGAGTCCTAAGAACAGTAGAAAATGGCTGCAGAATTCAATTCAACTACCGTGAAACCGGAGCAAGCATGTCTACTGTGGAAAGAACTGCAAAAGGGGACATAGAACATGATCCCCTTCCAGAGGAGTCAGGTTATTACAGCAGATACTTCCTGGTACTTGAATCACTCAGTCAGGGCGTTCAAGTTCAAGATGCTAACTATCAAGATGGTCGTGTCCCAAATCCAACATCATGATTGGTTGGTCACGATCGATCTCATGGATAGAAATTCTGCCACATCACAGGAAGTTCCTGAGGTTCGCTTTTGGGGCGAAGCCTTCCAATATTGAGTTTTTCCATTCGGCCTAGCCCTATCACCCCACACATTCACGAAATGCATGGATGCAGCACTGGCTCCTTTGCGACTCCATGGCATCCGCATTCTGAATTACATAGATGACTGGGTGATACTAGCACAGTCTCAAGAACTGGCAGTTCAGCACAGGGATATCGTCTTAGCTCATCTGGTTTCTCTGGGTCTGAGACTCAGTGTCAAAAAGAGCGTTCTTTCTCCCACTCAGGGAATTTCCTATCTGGGCATTGTATGGAATTCGACCATGATGCGGGCACAATTGTATCCCGCTTGAATCGTGTCCATTCAGAACACCCTGACAAAATCAGGCTAGGCCAAGTTTTCACTGTTCGTCAGTATCAATGAATACTAGGTCTCATGGCATCTGCGTCCTCGGTGATCCCTTTTGGCATTTTGCACATGAGATCGTTTCAGTTGTGGCTCAAAGCCAGGGGATTTCATCCAAGGGCCAGTCCCCTAAGGCTAATAAGGGTTACGTGTTGCACGCTTCGTACCCTTTCTATCTAATTCATACCCCAATTGTGGGAACAGATTTACTGTCCAGACAGAAAATACAGACGGGGGAGTGGAAACTCCACCCCAAGTTAGTGGAACAGATCTGTGTGAGATTGTACAGGGACCTCTTCGCCTCTCACCCTCTCAACAATGTCACTTCTACTTCTCTCTGAGTCACCCAGCCCCCCCCGGGTCTGGATGCAATGGCGCATACATGGCCCAGAATGCGCCTGTATGCGTTTCCCATGGTTTCTCTGTTCCCGGGAGTCTTGGCCAGAGTTCGCCAGCAAGGGTCCTGCCTTTTACTGATAGCGCCACGTTGGCCCAACAGGGTATGGTTCTCAGAGATAATGTCTCTCCTCGACGGCTCAGGGGACAATATTTAATCCCCGGTCCGAGCTGTGGAACCTTCATGTTTGGCCTCTGAAGGGTACCAACTGAAGGACACTGGGCTTTCACCTAAAGTTATCGAGGCCATTCTAAGTGCTAGGGCTCCCTCTACTAGAAGAAGTTATGCCAATAAATGGGGTGTCTTTGAAAGATGGTGCAGTGCACATAATGCAGATCCAGTTAACTGCAAGATTGCTTCAGTTCTGGACTTTCTGCAGGGAAAAATTGTCAGCAGGTACATGCCCCGCCACTCTCAGGGTTTACGTGGCTGCTCTATCGGCTTTATCTGATAAACTTCTGAATCTCAAGATGGTTTTTATTATGGCAATTACTTCTCTAAAAATAATTGTGGATCTACAGGCTCTGTCTGTCTTACCAGCCTGCTTAGATTTTGACCCAGGAATGGCTAAAGCAATTTGCACCCTCATCCTGACTACCTACCTATGGTTCCTTTCTCTAATGTACATCCGGTTACACTCGAAGCCTTCTGCTCCCCGCCATTTACAACGCCGGAGCAGGAAAGACTTCACAGACTTTGTCCAGTCCGTGCCCTTCAGACTTATGTCCACTGCACTAGCCAGTGGCTTAAGTCAGGGCAACTATTTGTTTGCCAACAGGGGGGCAGCCACCACCAAGCAGACTATGTCGCATTGGGTGAGGGACGCTATTGCCCTGGCCTACGAGGTGCACGGTCAAGCTTTGCCAGTAGGTATCAGGGCTCACTCTACCAGAGGGGTTGCCTCCTCTAAAGCCTTGTCTAGAGGTGTACCTCTGCAGCATGTTTGTGATGCGGCAGGCTGGTCCTCTCCGCACACATTCATAAGATTTTATAGTTTGGATGTTCATGCCTCTCCGGGCTCTTATGTCCTTGAGTCAACATCACAAGATCATGTCTGAGACCTCTTGCGCTCTTGTGAGCACAACTACACAACCGTAAGGGGTCCGGACATCCACAGTGCAGCGGCGTGGGTATTCTCGTTCCCAAAGCGCTAACTCAGCGCAGCATCATAAGTGTAGCTTTTTGAAAGGGAGCGTCTTGGGTTAATTGACTGTAACCCTTGATCCCTGATAAAAGCGGAACGAGATGCTGCGCTTCATTGCCACACTGGGATGCCCCAGGACTGCTCTTCAGACAAAATACAGGACGATGCACCTGTGACGCATCTATTTATAGCCCTGCTACAGGTGCATCCAATGATGTCACCAGCAGAGGCTATAAATTCTGGTCAATTTTATTGACGTGTTGCAACATATTCACAGCTGGTCACACCTATTGTTGTTCCCAAAGCGCTATATCAGCACAACATCTCATTCCACTTTTATCAGGGAACAGGGGTTACAGTTAAGTAACCCGAGACGTTCTCTGTTTTGGCATGAATCCAATTTGACAGTTGTGTAAAGTATTTTGTTCTTGGAGATATTGGACTAATCTGTCATGCATAATGCAGCAGAATAGTTTGCAAGTTTGCTGCTCAATGAAATGCACATATAGTTGTTTGGGTTAAATATGTCACCTTGTTTGAAGATTGGGGTCATTTGATTTTCTTTCCACTTCTCAGGAAAGTATCCTGATTTTAAGAGCAAATTGACTAATTTGAGAATGGCCTCATTCAGTTTGGGGATGCCATGTTTCAACATCTTTGCAAATTCCATCTGAGCCGCAATTTTTATTTATTTATTTTTGAGTTTATTTTGTTATATGGAGGTGTCCAAATTATTTAATTGACCCTTTATTGTGTATTCTAGTTGATGTAGTTGTGAGGACATATTTTTTGGGGTGAAGTATAGTTCACTTTGTGTATAAAGTTTCCAAAATATTCTGGGTCACAGATGGGAATTTGTTCCTCGTTTTTGGACTTATTTAAATTGTTCCAAATTTTGATCAACTGCTGCCTCAATCTTGTTGAGCTTTGTTATCATATGTTCAGCTCTTTTGCTTTTTAGCAGTGACAGTGATTTATATTAGTTTTCAACCAGTCAGTTTTAGCAATTTTCAGTTTACTCCTGTTCATTAAGATTTTTTTTTTTCAATGATTTGCTGGCAATTGTGAAAAAGATTTTATTTCATTGCTTTGTTGCCATATTGATGCTTTTCTCGTCCAAATTCTTCTCCAAAGTGGTGAAGAGAAATGCATCTATCATGTTCTTAACCTGAGTGCTCTGGAGTTAAGCTTCATCCTGGACTGGACTATCTTTTCTCCAGAAGAATCTAGTTGGGAGGAGTTACAGTTTAGGCTTCTGATCTGAAGATGGTAGAAGACTGGTTGTGACAGTGCTCTAAGAAAGGTAGCTGTTGCATCACTGTGAAGTAATTTATCTTGTTTTGGTCTAGATCTGTGATGGTGTAGTCCACTGTGCTGCTGCCTAGAAAGGAGCTGTAGGTAAATTGGCCCAGAGTATCATCCCTTTGTTCTGTCTTTCACTATATAGAGACCTGATACTTTTACCGAGCAGCAGAATTTGCTCTCCATTTTTGTTTATCGTGTTGTCATAGCTAAGACATGGTTTAGTATGACGTTTGTTTTAATGCATGTTTGTATTATTAATAGTAAATTCATCACCAAGTGAACAAATATAATCCAGTTCTTTCCCAGTTCTTGCATTCAGATCTCCCATTATCAGGGCTGAACCTGAAGACTCAAACTAAATTACTCAGTTTGTAATGTAGAGAGGATCTCCTCCCTATAATAGGTTGACTTATGTGGGGGATGGAGGTGGCACACAGGTAAGTTTCCTAATCTGACACTTCATGGAAAAGATGTTTTTTAAACCAACCAATAAGTCCTCCTGAATCTCTTACATGTTTAATGTGAGGGTGTTTCACTGATGGTATTTATAATTATCTGTAGTATGAAGGGGTGTACGTTTTTGACTCTAATCAACTCCATGTCTCAATTAATAGTATGAAATCTGAACTATCTACAACATTTACAAAATCAAGATTCTTACTGAAATTCTTCTGGAATTCATCAAGGCTGAGTTCTGTCCCCTGGACCATGACTGTACCATTGTGATAAAAGTCTATACTCAGCATTATCTGTTCCCTTTACAAAAGGCTTCACTACGATGTTGCGCTGCTAAGCGCTACGGGGAACAGCTTTCGCTGTGAGCCGAGCTGAAATATTGTGTGAAACACGTCAATGAACATTGACCGGAATTTATAGCCTCGGCTGATGTAATCATTAGATGCACCTGAGGCCAGGCTATAAGTGGATACGTCACCAGGTGTCGTCAGAAACTCTTTTTTCAGAGCGATTCTGTTTCTGTGTGTTTCACACACCCTGTCAAAACTTTCTTTCCTCTGTTAGGAGTTAGAATCAGTTAGACAGTGTGCAGTGAACTTTGTTCTTTGTTCTCTTTTCTCTTCTGTTTAGAAAATATTATATATATATATATTTCTAAAAAAGAGAGAATGACTGAAAGCCATAAGCGGTGCGTGTTCCCCTCTTCTCGCTCTATAGCTGAAGGCGACACACATCAGTTTTTGCTGTTTGTTTGGGAGCACGCTGCTCTCGCGTTGCAGCAGGGCTGGTCGCGAGCACTGCGATTTGCTTTAACAGGCAGAGTGCGTCGTGCTTCGCCTCGCTTGCTTCGGGAGTCAGCACTCTCGAAAAGAAGATCGTTCAGTGGGGCTCGTGCATGGTTCTGGCTGAGGAGCAAGAGGCGGGTTGATCCCTTTCTCTCACTCTCTCCCCAAACCCAGCTGTTTCTTCACATGATCTCGACGCTTCTCGGATCATGAGGTGGATCGCTATTCTCTTCCGCCTCCGAGCTTTCCGTCCGCGATAAAAAATCTACGGAGGAATTGCTCGATGTTGTTACTCGTGTGGTTGCCAGATTGGTCTGGCCACGTGAAAAAGAGACCCCAAATGCTCCAAATTAGGGGATAGATTTTATCTTCCAGTCTAAGAAAGGGAACGCCTCATGGGTTCCTTCCTTCTTTGATAAACCTCCATTAAGAGCTTTTTCACTCATGGAGAACCCCTAAAAAAAAAAAAAAATAAATAAATATATATATATATATATTTTCTTCCACGTGTTCACATACCCTCGGCGTCATTATATTAGACTGTACGTGGGTGCTGAGGCACGGCGGTATTCAGTGATGCCGCCCGGTCGAAGAGGCAGCTTCGGGCTATCTCTCGCCGGGCTCGGCATGCGTCACTTAAAGCCCTCTCTCCCCTCAAAGCCTTGTAGGACAACCTCCACTTTAGTGGGAAGGGCTTATCAAGCAGCAGGTCAGGCTGGTGCTGCTCTGCACACTATGCTGCTCTGCACACTATGCTGTTCCTCCCAGTTGGGTGTTTTAGCTGTTCCTGCATTTTATTCAGGACTCGAAACACTCGACAACCCCTCAACAGGAAGTGTTAAAATATAATACCCATCTCAGAGATCCTGGCAGCGTGGGAACTTCTGCGGATATATTATTTTCTGTGGGTCTTATAAGGGCGTCAGGATTTAATTCACTCGCCGCTTTTCCGTGTTTCAATGGCATGTTCTCACTACCGTGAACCGGATTTCTTTTTATGTAAAAAAAAAATATATATAACTCAATCTCCTGGTTAAAGGGGCTTTGGTATGTGTTCCCCTTCCAGAGAGAGAGTTAGGTTATTACACTAAATACTTCCCATTTCCCATGGAGGGTGAGGGGTGGCGTCTGGCTTAGATCTTAAAGCTTGAACTACCCGTGGGTGTTCAAGTCCAAGATGATGCCTGTCAAGCCCTACAACTCGTTTGGCTGGTCACCATCGATCTTATGACGCACTTCTATACTTCATTTAGAGGTTCTGCCACAACATGGAAAGTTCCTGAGGTTCACTTCCGGGGGCAAAGTCTTCCAGGGTCAGGTTCTTTCTCTCAGCCTAGCCCTTTTTACCTGCACATTCACAATGCATGATGTAGCGCTGGCTCCTTGCGACTCTGGGGCATCTGCATTCTGAATGATGTAGACGACTGGCTGATCCTAGCGCAGTTCCAGGAACTGGCAGTTCAGCACAGGGACATCGTCTCAGCTCATCTGTTTCTCTGGGGTTGAGGCTCAACGCCAAGAAAAGTGTCCTCTCTCCCACTCAGAACACTGTCTATCGGGGCATCGTATGGAGTTCAATCTCAATGCGGGCAAAACTGTCTCCCGCTAGTATTGAGTCCATTTAGATCACCCTGAGCAAAGTCAGGCTAGGTCAAGGTTGCACTGTTATCAGTATCAATGATTTCCAGGTCTCAGGGCTGAAGCGTCCAGAGTGATCCCTCTGGACCTTCTGCTCATGAGACCGTTTTTGTTGTGGCCAAAAGCCAGGGGATTTCTTCCAAGGGCCAAAACCCCTAGGCTAAATAGGGTTCACGCACCTCAGGCTTCGTTCCCTTTCTATGTGGTTCAGACCCGGTTCTCTGCCTTGGGTCCCACTCTAGGTGCGTCTTGTTGTCGCAGGCTGCTAACGACAGACGCCTCCTGATGGGCGGGGTAGCGGCCTTAAGTGGTCAGTCCAGCTTAAGGGGATAGGAGGGTCGTCAGCTCGGTTGTCACAGTCACTGTCTCGGGTTGATGGCTGTATTTCTGGCCCTGAAATACCTCCTCCTGAGGCTGCCATGTCTTGGTGCTTGGTGGACAATGCAGCGGTAGCCTCTTACATAAATAATCAAGGAGACCCACGTTCTTGTCAGCTGTATTTCTGACACGTTGGGTTCTCCTTAGGGCCCAGGGCAAGCTCCTGTCACTCAGGTCAGTTATATCCCTGGATGCCCGTATATGGGAGCAGATTCATGGTCCAGACAGAAAATACCAGCGGGGAGTTAAGAACTCCACCCTAAGGTAGTAGTTGCCCAGAGTTCAGCCAGCAAGGGTTTTTGCCTCTTACTGATAGCACCAGCTGGCCGAACAGGGCTTGGTTCTCGGAGCTAATCTCTTCCCTCGACGGCTCGCCTTTGGCGATGCCGAACAGGAAGGATCTTCTTCTCAGGCACAGGGCAATATTTCATCCCTGCCCCAAATTGTGGAATCTTTCATGTTTGGCCCCTAAGGGTACCAACTGAGGGACACAGGGCTCTCTCCTGAGGTTATCGAGACCTTTTTAAATGCCGGGCTTTTTCCACTTGGAATAAGTTTGGGTGAGATCTTAGGGCAGAAGAGGACCTCTTAGCCTCTATGAATAAGCGCAATGTCTCCTCTACTTCTCCCTGAAATCACCCAGCCCCTTGGGTCTGGGCGTTAAATCACATACATGACCCAGAATGCGTCTGTATGCGTTTCTTTCCCGGTTTCTCTGCTCCCGGAGTCTTGGCAATGTTCACCAGCAAGGGTCTTGCCTCCTATTAATGGCTGCGCTGGCTAAACAGGATATGGTTCTCGGAGTTAATATCTCTCCTCGACGGCTCAGCCTTGGGCGATTCGAACAGGTAGGACCTTCTTTCTCAGGCTCAGGGGCATATTCATCCCGGCCCGAGTTGTGAAACCTTTCATGCTTGGCCCCTGTAGGGTACCAACTGAGGTTCACAGGGCTTTCTCCTGAAGTTATCGAGACCATTGCAAGCGCTAGGGCTCCCTCCCTTGGAACTGATCTGGGTAGATTTTACAGGGTAGAAGAGGACCTCTTCAGCCTCTGTTGATAGCGCAATGTCTCCTCTACTTCTCCCGAGTCACCCAGCCCCCTCGGGAGTGCTGATCATGGTGGCGCATACATGGCACAAATGCGCCTGCATGCGTTTCCTTCTAATAAGTTCAAATTACAGAACCAGCTAACTGCCAGTTTGCTTCAGTTCTGGATTTTCTGTGGAAAGAACTGTCAGCGGGCACTTGCCTCGCCACTGCCGGGTTCTATGTGGCTTCCACTTCGGTTTGCCATGCCTTGGTGGGCGGAGTGCCCTCTAAGAGGCATCCTTGCTAGGACCTCTTCATAGGGTAAGACCCCCCTTTTTAAAACCTCTAGAGTCAGCGTTTGGTAGACTTCTGACTCTCAAGATGGTTTTTCATATGGCAATTACGTCTCTAAGGAGACTTGGGTACCTACAGGCTCTGTCTCTTTTGCCGGCCTGTTTTGAGTTGCCCCAGGTAGGACCAAGAGCATTCTTTGCACCCTCACCCTGACTACCTGCCCAAGGTGCCTTTCTCGACCCTTGGCCAGTCATTCTCTAAGCCTTCTGCTCCTGCCGTTTGTAATGCGGAGCAGCTAAAGACTACTCAGACTTTGTCCAGTCTGTGCCCTTCAGAATTATGTCAACCGCATTTGCTAGTGGCGTAAAGTCAGGGCAGCAGTTCTTCACTTTGAAGCCGTGTCCGGGTTGTCACTTTGGGTGAGGGACCTTACTGCCGGGCCTACGAGGCGTGCGTTCAAGCTTCAGCCAGTAGGTTTTAGGGTGCACTCTTCCAGAGGGCTCTCCTCCTCTAAAGCCTTGGCTAGAGGTCTCCCTCTGCAGCAAGTTTGTGGTGCGGCAGGTTGGTCCTCTCAGCGCACATTCATTAAACTTTTATAGTTTGGATGTTCTTGCCACTCTTGGCTCTTACGCCCTTGAGTTGACACCGAACAAGTTTGTGGTGCGGCAGGTTGGCATTCTCCGCACACACTAATCACATTTTATGGTTTAGATGCTTTGCTACTCCGGACTCTTATGTCCTTGAGTCGACATCTCAGCCCATGCCTAAACAAGTTTGTGATGCGGCAGGCTGGTCCTCTCCGCTCACATTCATCAGTTTTTATGACAAGTTTGTGTTGCGATAGGGTTCTCTTCGCACACATTCATCGAACTTTATGGGTTAGATGCTTTGCTACTCTGGGCTCTTATGCCCTTGAGTCGACATCTCAGCTCATGCCTGAACAAGTTTGTGATGCGGCAGGCTGGTCCTCTCCGCTCACATTCATCAGTTTTTATGATGAGTTTGTGTTGCGATAGGGTTCTCTTCGCACACATTCATCGAACTTTGTGGGTTAGATGCTTTGCTACTCTGGGCTCTTATGCCCTTGAGTCGACATCTCAGCTCATGCCTGAACAAGTTTGTGATGCGGCAGACTGGTCCTCTCCGCACACATTCATCAAAAAAATTAATGTTTTAGATGTTTATGCTACTCCTGGCTCTTATGCCCTTGAGTCGACATCTCAAGCTCATGTCTGAGACCTCTCGCGTTTTTGTGAGTACACTGCACAACCGTAGGGGTCGGACAGCCCCAAGTGCTGGCGGCGTGGGTATTGTGTTCCCGTAGCGCTTAGCAGCGCAACATCGTAGTGAAGCCTTTTGTAAAGGAGCGTCTCGGGTTACATGTGTAACCCTTGTTCCCTGAAAAGGCGGAACGAGATGTTGCGCTGCTTTGCCGCACTGGGACGTCCCAGGACTGCTCTTCAAAAAGAAGTATCTGACGACACCTGGTGACGTATCCACTTATAGCCTGGCCTCAGGTGCATCTAATGATTACATCAGCCGAGGCTATAAATTCCGGTCAATGTTCATTGACGTGTTTCACACAATATTTCAGTTCGGCTCACAGTGAAAGCTGTTCCCCGTAGCGCTTAGCAGCGCAACATCTCGTTCCGCCTTTTTCAGGGAACAAGGGTTACACATGTAACCCGAGACGTTTTATATCTTCCAGAGTAATTTGTCTACCTTTACTGATGTCACCTTTTCTGCTGCAGTTCATGGCAGTGCTGTGCCAAGCTGATGGCTGATCAGTGAAGAAGAGCGGGTTACACCGGAATCTGTTGGGTTCTGGTCCACTGTAGTCAGACAGCAGCATCTCTGGGTTCTCTTTCAGGATCATCTATTTTATATTCTTCTTATCTTTGATTGATAAAACTTCTGCTGGATATATTATTTCCAGCTCCTCTTCATTTTTGAATGATGCTACTGCCTTAGGCAGGCCCAAGCTGTGATCAACAGATTTAACTGCCATAGAATGTTAGCTTGGTTAGCTTGATGTAATTTTTGCTGCCAACTCCAAACTGCCAACTCTTTCTCTCTCACTCACTCACTCACTCACTCACTCACTCACTCACTCACTCACTCACTCACTCTCTCTCTTTCAATTCAATTCATATGAGCTTTATTGGCATGACTTGTGCAATATTGCCAAAGCATTGGCCATTACATGAGCAATGAACAAAATAATGATTATATAGTATATAAAGAAAATATCAATCAATCAATCAATCAACCAATCAATCAATACATCTCTCTCTCTCTCTCTCTCTCTCACACACACATACTCAAATTCAAATTGCTTTACTGGCATGACATACAGTAAGTACATATTGCCAAAGCATTACAAGAAAAACAAACAAGTGAATACACTAAAATGGACATGAACAATAAGACAAAACAAAACTAGACAAGAAACAACTAGGAAACAAAGACATGCAATTGTGGTCACCATATACATTAAAAGGTAAATAAATAAATAAAATAATATTAATAAATAAATAACAGTAGTTAAACTAAACTACTGAAACAGGTGCTGGATGTGTGTTAATTCGTAGATTATGGAATTTGTTAACGTGATCGGAAAAAAAGATTTTCATTTTGTCATTATTCAACTAAGTTGTTGTAATTTGATATATAATGAATCTCTGAGGTGTGAGTATTTTTCACAGTGAAGGAGGAAGTGTACCTCTGTCTCTACTTCACCTGATGTACAATGGACACATGTTCAATCTTCTTTAGGTTGCCTCAGTGGAGGAGAAGGGCGCTATGTGCAAGCGGAACACCCGGTCAGTCGTTCCGGACGAAACTAACTCAACCCCAAGATTGTAGAATCTCATAAAGGCAGATGTCTACTATGGAGTTGCCATTGTTCAGTGCCCATGAGGATGCCACATGAGTGTGCTCAAACCCGCAAAGGGACGGGCACGGCCTGGGTCTGATTGGCCAAAGCGATGGCGTCGACAACCCAGTGGTCTAGTCTCTGTTTGGAGACATTGTTCCCATTCCGCTGTCCACCAAAGCAGACCAAGAGCTGCTCAGAACATCTAAAGCACTGTGTGCAGTCCACGTAGGTATGCAAAGCACACACCGGACACAGCAATGAAAAGACTGGGTTTGCCTCCTACCGGGGCAGCACTTGCAGGTTCACTACCTGGTCCCTGAAGGGGGTCATAGGAACCTTGAGCATGTAGCCCGGTCGAGGTCTTAGGATGACATGGGTATCTGCTGGACCAAACTCCAGGCAAGTGTCTCTGAAAGTTCCCCAACCCTCTTGATGGAAACAAGCGTGATCAGGAGGGCCGTCTTCAAGGAGAGGGCTCTGAGCTCGACTGATTCAAGCAGCTAGAAGGGGGTCTCTGGAGGCCTGAAAGGAACACGGAGAGATCTCATGAGGAGAACAGGCATGGCCTGGGAGGGTTCAGCCTCCAGGCACCTCTAAGGAACCTGATGGTTAGGTCATGCATCCCTAAGGACTTACCGTCCACTGCATTGTGGTGATCCGATATAGCGGCTACATAAACCTTCAAGGTGGAGGGGGACAGCCTCCCCTCCGCTAGGGAGTACTACAGCAGACAGTGGGAGGTCTCTTGCCGAACCACACCCAAATCAGCTGGACCACCTGGGGGTGGAGCCTCCACTCTCCGATGAGTGTGCCCTGTTGAGACAGCGTGTCCACTGCCGTGTTGAGGTTGCCAGGGATATGAGTGGCATCCATCTCCTCCTTTGGAGTCGCTGCTGACTCCAAAGGAGGAGATGGCGGGCGAGTTGCGACATATGACGAGAGCACACGGCGCTTGGCGATTTATGTACGCTATCGTGGTGGTGCTGTTTGAACAGATCAAGATGTGCTTGCCCGAAGTGGCTGGAGAAACCTCCGCAGGGCAAGAATTACAGCCAGCAACTCTAGGCAGTTGATGTGCCAACCCAGCCGGGGCCCTGTCCAGTAGCCGGTAGCTGCGTACCCATTGCACAAGGTGCCCCAACCCTGTTTGGAGGCATCTGTGGTGACCTGAACGTGTCATGAAACCTGCTGTAGGGGGACTCCTATCTGCAGAAAACAGTCCAGGGGTTGAAAGTCTGGCAGCAGAAGGGGGTGATGAGCACACGGTATGTGCCGCAGCACCATGCCCATCTCGGGACTCGAGTCTGAAGCCAGTGCTGAAGCGGTCTCATATGCATCAATCCCAGCGGCATGACCGCAGCAGAGGATTCCACATGCCCCTGGAGCCTCTGGAATTGTTTTAGAGGAACTGCTGTGCCTAGCCTGAACAAGGTGAGGCATTTCAGCACCGACTGTGCACGCTCGTTGGTGAGGCGCGCTATCATTGAGACTGAGTCTAACTCCATGGCGAGAAAAGAGATGCTCTGAACGGGGGCGGGCTTGCTATTTTCCCAGTAGACCTGAAGCCCTAGATGGCTGAGGTGCCGAAGGGGAGGACCTTTTACTGATACGCCTGGCCGTCGAATGTGAACCGTAGGAAGGGTCGATGTCGAGGCAAGATAGAAACGTGGAAGTACGCGTCCTTCAGGTCTTTGCGATCAAATCCTGATTCCGAACGCATTTTAAAATGTGTTTCTGTGCGAGCATCTTGAACGGGAGTTTTTGCAAGGCCCGGTTGAGAACTCGCAGATCCAGGATCAGTCACAAGCCACCGCCTTTTTTGGGTACGATGAATTAAGGTCTGTAGAAACCCTTCTTTATCTCGGTTGGAGGGACAGGCTCTATCGCATCTTTGAGTAAAAGGCTCGCGATCTCCGCACATAGGGTGCTGACATCTTCGTCGTGCACCGAGGTAAAGCGGATACCGCCGAAAGGGAGTGGGGGCCTAGCAAACTGAATCACCAAGCCGAGTTGGATGGTCCTGGCCAACCAGTGCGATGGGTTTGGAAGTGAAAGCCACACGTCCAAGCGAGGGGCACTAAAGGGACGATTGTTTTCGATGTACCTGGTGGGGCTTTGCAGCAGGGTGGAGCAGGTAGTGTTGCGTCGGGTGGCAAAAGCGCATCTGTGGAGCGGAGGGGGGTGGGGCCGTGTCGGAATATCACGCGCCCGGTCCCCAATTGGCAGTGCTTTTGGTTGGAGTTTTTAGTTAAACTCCAACCAAAAGCACAAACATAAACACACACACATGACAGACATGCCCGTAATTCTCTCTCTCTCGAACCATCGTCACCGGCCGCCTTTAATCCCTTGTGTGCCTCATCAGGCCGATTGGAGACCGGGCGCAATATTCCGACCCAGCCCCGCCCCGCCCTCCTCCGCTCCACAGCGTCCTGAGGCTTTGGGGCTGAGAAAGGACTCAAAGCACTTACCTTGCTCTGCACATCCAGAAGGGGACAGGTTAGTGACTGAGGAGAAGGTCCTGTGTATGTGTCCTCTGGACTCGTCAGAACCGGCTGGCCGGGGGCCACATTCATTGGTCCGGAGGCGAGGGGTCAACATCCGGAGTACCGGAATTGCCGATGTTTAGCGCCGGGTTGCCGTGAGAATGGCTTTTGAGGGCCAGATGACCCAAGGAACGAGGAAGTAGCTCTTTTATTGAGAATGTGGATACCACAGCCTGCGGCAGAGTGCGGCAAAGGAAATAATGGAAAATGTGGATTTGTCTCCCGGCCCTCCACCTGGGGACGGAGTGGCCTCCTTACCAGCTCCGGAGCAAACCTCTCGTTCCCTGGGTCATCCATCTCAAGAACGCTTCTCAACCAGCAGCACGTCGGGGTCAGGAGTACCCAAGTGCAGTTTAAGTGCCTTAGCCTGGTGGACTTGCAGGAGGGACATGGCATACAGGGCGGAGGCGACCTGTCCGGTGGCACTGTAGGCTTAGTGATGACATCATCCTACAAGCCTTGGAGGGGAGCACCGGACGGTCCTGCCAGATGACGGCATTTTCCGGACACAGGTGGATCGCAACCATGGGCCGCACCGCCGTAGAGGGTAGTGAGAGCGGACAAGTGAGGAGACATTTGCGGGCTGTGAAAGGTGCTCTCCACGACCTCGTCAGCTCATCGCACACCTCTGGGAAGAATGGAACCTGGGGGGGTATGGCTGTGAACGGCACTCGGACCGAGGAACCAATCATCTAGCCGTGAGGGCTGCGGGGAGGGAAAGCATGTCGGCCATCTGGGTGTCAGACTCAGACTGGGCGGGCCGACCCGAAGGTGGCAGGCCAGTCGAGTCTTCCGTGTCAGACGCCGGAACACTCTCCAATGCAGCGGCAAATTCATCATCCAACTCGGCAGGACCGAGGGAGTAGTCAGACTAGCCGCTCTCACCTCAAGCCCGGACAGAAGTCAACGAGCATGCCGGGGGGCGGGTAGTTTGTGGGGATATACCTGGCGAAACCAAGCCCGCTGCCATACCCAAATCGCCTCATCACCAGCCAGGTCATCCTCAATCTCGTGGGAAGAAGGAGCAACGTGGGTGGCGAAAAGTCACGATCGCAACATTGCCATGGTTAAGGTCTCGCATTGAGAACAAGAACCATCCGCAAGTGCCACCTCATTGTGATCGTGGCCCAGACACACAAGGCAGTGTCTATGACCATCAGGAGTGGAGAGATATCGACCGCATCCAGGAACTACAGAGGCAGAAGGGCATCTTTAAAAAAACACGTCCAGAAAAGGACATTCAACACCTGCTGTGTGTGCTCTTTTAGAGAAAATAAACTCTTAGTGAGAGAAAATAGCTCTTTCAGAAGCACCCAGGGACAAAGCCGCACTGGTGTGCAGAGAAGGAGAAAGCCACTGATATGCGCCATAGGTCCAACAGCAAATGCTCTGCAGAGGTGAGTGGAACAGAAGTGATCTCAGCTCGCTGATCGCACAACCGCTCGGCTCAGAAGAAAAAATCTGAATGGACAGACACACAATTCCATGCAAATTTTTTCTGCCAATTTCTCATTGGCCTTTTCTCAAGTTCATAGGTAAATGAGGCCTTCAAGAAAGACCCCTATTGTCGCTTCATTCAACACAATGTTAAGTGAGCGAAATACGGGGAACACCTATGTCATAACAACATAATTCAGCTTTTTGATAAAAATATACTGGTTAAAATACACAGTTTTCCATTGCCATTACCATTGACCGTATGCAAGTGTGCTTTTACATTGTTTACTTATTTACCCAACAGCTATAGAACAATTGTGATACTGGAACTTTAGTTTGTAGGACAAAATTCACAAAAATATTCAAATTTATTAGTTTTTAACTAGTTATTTACAACCAATATACAAAACTACAGCTAGAGATAACACACATTTGTTTAATTTGACTTCTGCTTTAAACTGTTCATTCTACAAGTTACAACTAGCCCTGGTCCTACCTACCACAAAACACACAAACACCATTTTAAACCATATACTGTGTCTTATCACAGTGAAAGGCCAACATCCTGAATAAAATGGAGTGGCATTAATATTTATGCCCGTAAAGTGCCCACATAATCAGACAGAGAGATTTCAGATGGCATTTTTGTGGAATGGGGTGCGTGAGTGATGCATGTGCACTTACTGAGACCCACACACACACAGACACACACACATCATCATCATCTTACACTAGTACCCATCTACTTCCACTCTAGCTGTTCTTTTTCATGGAGACACCTTTGACATTTTTGCCTACACACTCCCATCTTCCCACGTTCTCACTGTCTCTTACATACAAGCACACACTCAGAAACATACTGACCCTGAGGGATTGAGCTAGGTTCATGTCCCAGGATGAGAGTAGCAAATATTGCATTGGAGAGAGCCAGGTAGGAGGCGGTGAGGATAAATAAAGCTCAGTGATGTTTTAGAAAGTGCTCCTGCAGAAAATATGATGCTTCAAAGTGTGCCTGTCCATAACGGAGCAAAATAAGGGTTAAGGTTGCAAGTAAGATACAGCTGACCTAGCCTAAAAAAATAGCTGAAATATTTGAGAATCCATTTTCAAGTTTACTCTACATGTCTATTAAAACAGAAGTTCACCCAAAAATGAAAACTCATGAGAGTCATGTCTTTCCAAATACATACTGCCTTATTTTATGCAAAACACAACAGGATATATTTTAAAGAATGTTGTAAACTCATGAATACAGAACCCAATTAATATATGGCGACAACAAACCTCATTTATCTTGCATATATTTTGATCAAATCTCATGATGTCAATATAAGAACAATAAAAGAACCAATGAGGTTTCATGTTATAGACTTGTTTCCCTATTGGATTTACGCAGTTTATTAATGATTTTATTTGATTTGAGAGTGTGTCACAACTTAAATTCTGTTTATCATACAAAGTGATCGTATGTCTCCACTACTCCTACTTTTATGACATTTTTGGGTAGTTCTTTAAACTTAAAAGTGAGGCACTAACTATGCACTACTATATACTTTTGTATTCTGCAGAAGAAAGAAAGTCATATGGGTTTTAAATGACATGAGGTTGAGTTAATATTGACATAATTAAAATGTTGGGGTTTTCATTAAACCTAATATCAAGACAATGTTAATATCAGATGAATATATCCTTGTAATGGACCTCTGTACTTGTTACACACACGTGTGATACACATATTGTAAGAATACATGGCTTTAAGCATTTATTTGATGTTGTGTGATATTGAGAGATATGTTCTCTTGTTCATATTAGTCTGCAGAAGCAACATTGGACATCATGCTGATAGAACACAAAAGGAGATGTTTTAATTCAAATTTAAAAAAAAAAGACCCTTAAGTATCAGGAAAGTAGCCCATGCAATTTGTGTAACATATTCCTAGTCTTCTAAAGGCTTACGATACAGGAACATTTTGTAATTATTTAGTGAACAAGCTTCTCTCATAGCGCTCATGAATGCAGAATGGGTGTAAAAACATTCACAAAAAAGAGTTGTTTCTAACCAAAAACTATCGTATGGATTCAAAAGACTTGGAATATAAAGCACAAATTCTGTGGCCAACTTTTATGATACTTTTGGGTATTTTCTTAAGCTTTAAAATCAACTGATATTGTATTGTATTGACGAGGGGAGATTTTCATTAATATATTTAATTTTGTGTCGCGCATAAGAAAGTAAGTCTTACGAGTTTGGAACGTCATGAGGGTGAGTTAATTATGACAGAACTATTCCTTTAAGTGTATTGAGAAAATTAAACTAGAAAAGTCACCTCCATGACCATTCTTTCAATAGAAAATGTGCCTCTACCAAGTGTAGCTGTAATTGTGATTTCTACTCAGCAGCCGAGTTATAAGAGGACAAGCAGACAAAGGAAGCAGGTGCCCATCAGAACTAACACTGTGGCTAAATGACAGCCGAAAAAAGCCTCCCGTAAATATTCTATCGCCTGGGCTGTCATTACAAAAAAGCGGCCAATGATAATGAACCATGATGGAAATATCATTCCATATTCATGTGACAACCTTCTCCCCCTTTCCTAAGCAAACTGATATATTTATCTGAGGAAAATGTTCAATAACTTCACTTGTAATCTGGAAAAAAAACAAGGGAACAAAAACGGCTAATATTAGCACAGCAATGAGATTGAATAGTGAGGTAAAATGTGGTTGGTTAGTTTTTATTGCTTGTTATTAAATCCCCAACCAAACAATTATTATTTTTCCTTCTCTTTTGTTAGTAGGGCTTGAGAAGAGAAAAAGAATTAAAAACGTGCCCCTGGGCTGTAAGCTTTAGCAGTAGTGATTAAAAACAGGAAACGCTGATACACAAGCTATTAGACAAAGCTATAATCAAATTCATTAATTTTACTCATTCGGAGCCTGACAAGCTTTCTTAAAGTGACATTAGCCTCATTCAAGCACAAAAAACAGAAGGTGTGCCTGGAAATAAAGGGATTGTGAGATGTCCCCCTGCGAGACATCCCCTCCTTCTCCCTTTTACAGGCTTTTGTTATTTTAAGTATTTCTGAATATAATGTACCTGTTTCGTTAAACATTTGTGAACATACACTGACTCGTCCATTTTTGGCATATCTCAAAGACAAATCTCACATAGGCCTATTGTAGTATTTACATTAAGAGCACATACAGTAAGACACACACACACACACACACACACACACACACTGTACATGCAAATTACCTTATATTGCTGCCTTTAGAAGATTAGCTACTCATTTGAATGTGTCTGATACATTCTAACACATGTGTACAGCACACGTGTGACCATTACTCTTAAGAGGTGGGCAGAGGGAGGGGGCTGAATGAAACAGATGACAAATTAGAAACACGAATGACCACAATCCATTCTGAAACACAGCACAAAATTAATTAGAGTTCTGCATGGGAAGGCCTGGGCCAGCTTCTGGCCTCTATGTCCCCATTTGTCTCTTTCTGCAGCTCTCTCCACTCCAGAGAGCCCGGTGAACATGCTGGAACAAGTGCTGTTTCTGACCGGCTTCCCATTGCTCATCCTCAACCCCCAAGTTAAAACTCTGAGGGAGCACATGGTTAACTCCAAATTATTTAAATGATCAAACTAATACGAACAAGAGAGGCGGGGATGGTGACTAGACCGAGAGAGGGAGACGAGGAAATGTGTATGTGTATGTCTTCTTGTCCTTTGTAATGCCACTCATGATGAAGACAAGTGAAATGAGTGTTCCACAAGTCTTTAGCTGGCCGTCTTGTGACACTGACCAGCACACTGTAACTCAAACAAGCATCAGCAAGTTATTAATATCCTTTCTATCAGCGAAACAAAAGCATTGCAGATATAAACGCGATGCCCAGCATAGAACAACCTGGACCAGAGCTGAATAGATGAGCCTCACTGATCGCGAGCTGGCTGTGCTTTTCCTCTCCACACTTTTGCTTCTGTCACTGGAGATCTGTGCTTCTTTTCATTACACACAGCCTCCACTCACGAAAAACATTTGAAAGCGCTGTCAAGTCTTCTCGTTAGAGCTGGGATAATGGGACATATGCAATTAAATCAAAGCTGTTTCTCTCCTTGCTGGCCTCGAAAACTTCAATGCGTCGGAACTTTAGGACAAAAGGGATCATCTAGCTTTGGACGGCTCGGTTCAACTCTCGTCGTCAGTAACCAAGGGTTAATACATCACGATTAGCACTCATGGGTCTTTATCTGATATATTTTTAATTAACAGTATCCCACTCAAGCTCTTGAAGCCATGCCCCATTCTAAAAAAAAAAAAAGAGTTTTGACAGGGCTAATTAATGAGCGTTTGGAAAAACGTAGAGGCAAGACGTTGGGTTCATTAGACAAGTCAGTCTGCCACACATCAAACAGGCCATAGTGGTCTGTCTGATCCCTTTTTTTATTTCCCATCTTCGAGTGGTGGAAGCTGGGAAGGGACGGAGGGAGCGAGAAAGAGAACAGAGTAAAAGAGAGAGACCGAGAGTGAGAGAGGGACAAAGAGTAGCGCTGGCACTTTGCAACAGAAGAGATGAATGACTTTTTACCTCAGAACACCAAGGCCTTAATGAAACCTCCAGAGGCTAAACAATGGCATCTCTGAGACAGCGTGATACACAGAGTACTGCACACATGCTAGCATAGACACAAGGCATGCATTGGCTGCTAAGTCTGCCACACAATTATCTGGCACTGTACGGTACAAAAATTATGGCCATACATTGAGTGCATGTGCAAACCACTTATTCATTACAAACAGAATCTGCCAGAGATGTACACCTTCTTACTCTTACCCAGAAATCCTTATTTGTGCATACATACACATATACATATACACAGAAACAAGCACACAACATAAAGGAGGGCAGAAATGTTTGTTTTATGAAGAGGCCACCTATGGGAAAAACAGGTCGAACAAACTTCTCAAATTATTTGCTATACCAAAATAGCATGTATGCTCTACCCACCCAAAACCAAGCACAAACTCATTCTCACTGCCTTAATGTGTCACTGGAAAGATGAAAAGATATGTCCTGCATCTTATTAGGGATGGGAATATTAAGGGATTATAAGGGTGTAGTAAGTTTTTGGATCACTAAAATAAAAGAGCTGATAAAATGTATTCAATCATAGAAAGTGCTGTATGTTTTGCATTGTAGCTTCAAAAGAACCGACTCATAAGAGTAATTTGCTTGGGAATAAGTCTTAAGTGGTCACCCTGTAGATTCATAGGAACAGACTCATAAGAGTCATTTGTTCGGAATTCAGACTCTACTGGTCGCACTGTATGTTTTGCACCATATATAAAAATAGAGTCATTAGCAACCATCCACCATCGGACCTGATGGTTCTCTTTGTGAAACATTACATTTACATTTATTCATTTAGCAGACGCTTTAACAATTGAAGCGATTAATCCTAAGAAAGCAGTAATAAGAGAAGTGCTGTAAGAAGGGAAGTTGCAAATTACTTTCACAAGGAGCACAAGTAGAGAGGAAGGTGAGATACAGTTTAGCAGAATTAATTTAGAATATATATATATATATATATATATATATATATATATATATATATATATATATATATATTCACATATATGAGGTTGGCAAGATAATCTGTTGCTCAGGTGGGGTATGGAAGGTCATTCCACCAGCAAAGTACAGATGAAGTAAAGGTCCGGGAAAGTAATTTTGTGCCTCTGTGAGATGGAACATTGAGGCGCCGCTCACCCACTGATATCAAGCTTCTGGAGGGCACATAAACTTGAAGTAGCAAGTGTAGATAGGGGGTGCGCAGACAGTGGTTGTTTTGTAGGCAAGCATCAACACCTTGAATTTGATGCGAGCAACCATTGGTAACCAGTGCAGATCGATGAAGTGATTTATGATGTCCGGTCTCTTTGCCTCGTTAAAGACCAATTGGGCCGCTGCTTTCTGGATCAATAGCAGATGTACATGCAGGAAGTCCTGCTAGAAGAGCATTACAGTAGTCCAGTCTAGATATCACAAGAGCTTGGACAAGGATTTGTGTAGCATGCTCAGATAGGAAGGTTCTGAAGGTTCTGTTCTATACAGCACAAATTTTAATGATTAGGCTGTTCTTGCAAGTTGGTCTGTGAAGTTCAATTGAACAATGCCATTCAGTCATATCTGAACCAGCTGGCACAGTTACAGTTTCTTTTATTATTGTTATTATTAGACTGTACGTAACAAATAACCTACGTCAGTTGGTGGCAGTGTGAGATGTAAACATTGGAGTGAGTGTGCTATAGATGAAAATGGTCCATGATCAAATAGGACAAATTTTTAGGACTGCTTTTTCCCATGGTTTGTACTCTACTTGAGCACAGGAAAGACCCCTTTTGCAAAAAGTAAAGCTACGAGAAAAAGGCGATAGGTTACCGAGTTACCTTGGCATTGGCAAATTGACAATTGTGAGTCGCTACGAAGTCCAAGAAGTCAGGAATAAGATGACTGAAATGGAAGAGGTTGTGGATGAAGCTAAACATGCCAAACTTTCTACTCCCTGAAAGATATCACTGAAATAAATGTCATGAGAAATCTCACCTATCTCTGTGACAGCTCTAGAATTTTTAAATATAAAACAAAAATGTGTCCACGGGCCGCAGTCTCTGACGATTTGCTTGTCAATCATTTTGTGCATTCTCCTAGCATTGTAGTTGCAGCGAATTATTGAGGCTTATCATCATATTCTGATTTATATTTTGTCAGTTTAGGAAGCTATTTCGCTACTGTTGTGTCAGGCAACTGTGAGAACATGCTTTGTGTAGGTTTCAACAGTATCGGTGCGGTGTTTTGGAAAGAGGGGGCTTGGCTAAATCAACGGCTCAGTTTCGTGGATGTGAGAACAGCTAAAATCGCTTACAGCACCTTTAATATATAAATATATACTGTATATGTGAGATTGATTTAATAGGTTTAGCATGTATTCAATGTGATATTAGGTTATAACTTACTCATTCTGGGAGTTCCGTCAGAGGACGGAAATCCAAAAATATTTTATACATGAGATTGTGTCTGTAAAATGTTGGAGAAGTTAAAGTTTTAATTATTGTAGATATGCGTTCAGTTTGCATTTTCTGAATGATTTGACGATGTTTTGAGAAATAAAGAATCTGTGTTTTTTCATGCAAGTGAGAAGAGCGCTTCAGCACAAATCCATTGCTGCCCGTTTCTTGTTATTGCTTATTTATGTATATTCCCAAAAGTGTGACATCAATATAAACTGCTTAACCCAACACTAAAACATTATTTTATTTTATTTTATTTTATTAAGAAAACAATGGAAATACTTTAACAAGTTCACTACTAAAACGTGATAAATCGTGATTTGACTGTGTTTCTCCTGCTCTACCAATGCAGTTGCGTCCATGCACATTCAATTTGACAGGAACCATTGGTACCAGCTGACCTCATTGTCATAGCAACGGTTCACGATGAAGTCAGATTAAATCAGAGTTTGTTGCTGTTTGTTGGAAAATTATATCAGATTGCTAAAAAATTCCAAGACCCAACAAACACAGATTGAAATGATTTACATAAATATAGTGAGGTCATTTAAATTTGTTAACTGTAACAACATTCCAAACATAAAAGAGGACTGTTTTTATGCAACAAACACATCTACAGTAGCTTCAGTTCCAGTAAAGAAAACAACATATCTTAAACGACACTCTGTAAAGATGCCTGGCGGCCATCTTGCTGCCAATATTTAATTTCGTGCTCATTTTCTCCCCTTTTCTGTCTTGATTTCTTTGTTTTTGGCGGAGGCTAAGAGTGGGTGAAAACCCATCGGCTTGGGCTGTTTCAGCCATCTGGGGACATAACTCAAACGGACCTCCACTATCGGCCGGCCAGCCGACTCATAAGGTCATTATAAAGAAAGAGCCGGGACACAAACAGAGACATCAATCTTCCCTGATCAGCAGCAGATAGAGAGAAAGAAAGGCCCCAAAAAAGGAGAAACAAACCAAATGACAATATAGTGGCCCTGGACCAAGTGCAGGATCAGTCAAAGTCCAGAGGCCAGGTTTACTGACCTTTTGCTTTCACTTTGTTGTGTTTTTTGAGTTTTGTGAGAATATATGATAGCTTATGCTAGGTTCAGATAATTAAAGGGATGGTTCACCCCCCAAAAATAATAATTTACTGTATGCATCCTCAAGTTGTTCATACATTATTTCTTCTGAAGAACACAAAAGGAAAATAAAATGTAATGATAGCCTCAGTCACCATTCACTTTGATTGTATGGAAAAAAAGATGCAATGAAAGTCAATGGTGACTACCGAAATTAATGAAAACAATAAATACATTTTGAGTGAACTATCCCTTTATGAAAACAGGATTATACAGATGTTCAATATGTTATGTGTGATGTAAGACCAGTAATTAAGAGGATAAATTGCTTTTATGTGATCTCTTAGCCTTATTATATTCAATAAAAATAGCTTTTAAATCAGTATTAATATAATAGTTCTAGTGAAACAAGGCAAAGGGAAACAAATGTTAACGGGCAGTTTCTATGAGTTTTAAAACAAAAACTCAAACTAACCTTGCTCTTAATATCAAAAACACCTAAGATAACACTACATTGTGATATCTATTTTTTATTACATCATGATACCCCCATACCCCCTCAGCCTGAAGAAACTGATTAAAGCAAAATGATTATTTGCTTTCTTATATGTTTTACCAAAGAATTAAGAAGAAATCTTTGCTCCAGCAGCAGAACAGACACGATCTAAACAAGGCAGTCAATCAAAGTCATCGAATTATCGACATGAGCGGCATTTCAGCAGAGACGCCACATTCCTTATGCTTCTTTCTCATCTTTGTCCCTCTACCTTTCTCTAATTCTCTCAATGAATGCATGAAGGCAAGTCTAGGTTATCATTCCTTGTCTTTCCACCTTCATTCTTCTCTCCCTCTCTCCATCATTCTCAATTATTCTGGGTGATGCGCTATGCTTATCTGTTCTCTCCTGCTTCTGTGAATATGGAAGCCCAGTCCCCTAAGAAAGAATGAGATATCACACGTACAGTACCACACCCACAACCATATCTCACTGTTGTTTCAGAAGGGAAGAGGCTCTTTGTTCATGGTGTGTCTTTTATATATTTAGGTAAAATTTCACCATGAATATCTGTTCTCTTTCTTTCATTTATTAGACTACATAAGTATTGAAGATTGCTTGGTGTAGATTCTGGTAGTAAAGAAAAATCACAAAGGAAATATCTTTAAATAGACAGTTCACAAAAAAAATGTAATAAACAATAAATAAATATTCAGTATGGTATTCTTTCTTCCGTAAAACACAAAATGGTATGTTTAAGTGAGTATTCTGATCTTAACATTATTTCCATGCATTATTTCCAAATCATATAAACTTGAATGCTTATTGGATTCAATCATTTTCAGGTGATATATATTTGTGTAATGAGGGAGGGTGTCGCAAAAGTGACGAACCCTTATAACAAGGTGTGCATAATTATTAGGCAGCTTCATAACCTCAGGTAAAATAGGCCAAAAAAAGAGATTTAATTGACACTGAAAAATTGTAAAATGCCTTTCAGATGGATGCAACACTCTTGAAATAGCAAAACTATTGAGGCGTGACCACTGGACAATCAAACATTTTGTTGTGAATGGTCAACTAGGCCGCAAAAAACGCATGGAGAAGAAAAGGTGCAAATTTACTTCAAAAGACTTGAGAAGAATTAAACGTGAAGCTACCAGGAACCCATTATCCTCCAGTGCCACCATATTCCAGAAATGCAACCTACCTGGAGTGTCCAGAAGTACAAGGTGCCATGCGCTCAGAGACATGGCCAAGGTCAAGAAGGCTGAAACACAACCACCTGTTAGCATCAAGATTGGGCAAAGGAATACATGAAGACAGATTTTTCAAATTTTTTATGGACAGATGAAATGAGACTGACTCTTGATGGACCATTTGGATGGGCCCATGACTGGATCACTAATGGACACAGGGCACCACTTCGAATCAGGTTCCAGCAAGGTGGAGGAGGGGTACTGGTATGAGCTGCAATCATTAAGGATGAGGAAACTGGACCTTTTCGAGTTGAAAATGGACTGAAACTCAACTCTCATACCTGCTGCCAGTTTCTGGAAAGTGCTTTCTTCAAGCAGTGGTACAGGATGAAGTCTTCAGCATTCAAGAAGGCCATGATCTTTATGCAGGACAATGCGCCGTCACATGCATCCAAGTACTCCACTGCTTGGCTAGACAGCAAGAGCCTCAAAGATGCCCAAATAATGACTTGGCCCCCTTCCTCACCTGATTAAATCCTATTGAGAACTTGTGGGCCCTTCTCAAATGTGATATTTACAGTGATGGAAGATAATACACTTCTTTGAACAGCATTTGGGAGGCTGTGGTTGATGCTTCAGTGAAAGTTGGCTCATGGCAGTTATTGAAAAGAAGGGTGTCTATATTGGTCACTGAATATTTTTGAAAGGCCAAAATGTTATTTAATTGTCATTTTTTTGTTACTTATTTGTTGCACCTACTCTGAAAATTGAGAATAAACAATTGAGTTGGGAGAAATTATTTTTGTAATTTAGCTGCCTAATAATTGTGCACAATAATATATTTCCCTGAGAAAGACAAAACTCACCTTTCCTTTAATACCCTCTGGGGTCTGAGGGTATTTTGGGCCCTGGATAAGTTTTGACATGCCTTGACTTTTGTGCTTTTTTCAGTTGCTTAAAAACATATTAATGACTAAAGTCTGATTACACTGTATTCAGCACAAACTGGGCTACAATAATATGTGAGCAAGATGTATGTACAGGTTTGTATTTTTGAGAAAATAATGTTTATGCATGGTTTTGGAAAATCTAAAATTTTCTGTCACTGAAATAAGGTCATAGAACACATACTTAACATTTGTCCACAAGACTTTTGAGAACTGGATCTTGTAGCCTAGCGTTTTTGCTACAAAATGTTGTGAAAACCATCCTGATCACTTATTCATACAAAAAATATAGTAATTTAACTTTTGTAAGACAATTTTAGTGTTGATAGGTAATATGCAAGGAGGCGTGAACAATCATGAATATTCATTGTTATTCACACATGAGAGACAAAGACCCTCCCCTGGGCCTATTAATGAGGGATAGATAATGAATGTGAGGAGATATAATGATCCAAATCAAGTTAAGTTAAAAGAAGTAATCTGACTATATATTTTCTTTACATAAAGACTTGAATTAATTTTAGACCTACACTATCGTTAAAATAAGTCTCTTCTGCTCACCAAGACTGGATTTATTTGATCCAAAATACAGAAACAACATTGATATTCTGAACTCTTTTTACAATTTAAAAGAACAGTTTTCTATTTGAATATATTGTAAAATGCAATTTGTGATCAAAGCTGAATTTTCAGCTTCATTACTGCAGTCTTCAGTGTCACATGATCCTTCAGAAATCATTATAATATGCTGATTTTCTAATATGGGCATATTTAAAGTGCATTTTACCTGAACACATATTTGAAAGCACAAGCTTTGTTGACGATAATGAGGCATATAAACACTAGATAAAATATAATCTAAACATTCATATAATTTGATATCAATTACATATCATATTAATATCATACAGCATACAATTTAAATACCTGCTTTAGCCAAAACAGCATTTAATTGTAACTAAAACTTGATTATTAGGACATATTTTACTAGTGGGACTGTTTCCAGACTTGCCAGCCAGGATTCAAAGTATTGACATTTGAAATATGTACATGTTTATATAAAATAGCACGTCAACTAATGAAAACTAAATGACTTACTCGTCTGAAATTGTATCCTCGGCTGTATCAAGTCTCTCTTCAAAATACAAACGTTCATCAGAGTCCCGCTCTTCTTCTGAGGAAATTGTTAACTCTTCCTTCCTATCCTGAAGCTTTCTGGTCTGTGTATCGTTGCAAACGTGCAGAAAAATGAATGAAATGTGTTTACATCAAACCTCACTGTCGGGGGCATTTCCTATTTGCATTGATTGCCTCAGCACTTTAGCGTATGAATGGCGCGCTCTGCTGGTGGGTGGGATCACATTACAGATAATTAGATATCCATTATAATATTGTTTTTTAAATTGTAATTGTTTTATTTAAAAGTAGAAATTTTAAGCTTTCTATAGACATATGTTTCAAGTTTGTGTGATAACCATTCACAGAGTTTCAGTTCATTTTTGTGATGCGTTTCTGAAATATGCTCGTGAACACAGAGACTGCTGAAAGCTCACCCTTTTTATTTTCTTTATTTTACAAAAGCACAAGATTTTGTTGTTATTGTGAGTGTACACAAATAAAAGTAGACCCTTTATAGTCTCTAATGATGTCTTACACTTATCTGTATACCCAAAATTGACGGAGTATTTTAAGTTGTTTCTGCTGTAATGACGAAAATATCCAGCAGGACGCGCCGGCGTCAGCTTCAGTTAATGTTCACATCAACCATCAGAATGGGAGAAAAAAAATTATCTCAGTGATTTGGACCGTGGCATGATTGTTGGTGGTTTGAGTATTTCTGTAACTGCTGATCTCCTGGGATTTTTACGCACAACAGTCTCTAGAATTCACTCAGAATAGTGCCAAAAACAAAAAAAATCCAATGAGCGGCAGTTCTGTGGACGGAAATGCCTTGTTGAAGAGAGAGATCAACAGAGAATGGCCAGACTGGTTCAAACTGACAAAGTCTACGGTAACTCTGATAACTGCTCTGTACAACTGTAGTGAGAAGAATATAATCTCAGAATGCTATTGTGAGATGTGTGTTGGTGCTGTTTTGGCAGAACGAGTGGGATGTTAGGCAGATGGTTTTAATGTTGTGGCTAATCAGTGTATGTATATATATATATATATATATATATATATATATATATATATATAAGATGCAATTAAAGTAAATAGCGACTGAGGCTGTCAAACAATCCCTAAAATTCTGCCAAACATTTCCTTTTTGTGTTCCATGAAAGAGTGAAAGTCACAAGTCTAAAACAAAATGACAGTAAGTAAATGCTGACAGAATATTCTGTTTTGGGTGAACTGTCCCTTAATGTCTCAGTTGTTTCTACAGGACAACACTGATATTTAAAACAAAACTAGGGATGCACCGATATGAAATTCTTTGGCAAATACCAATACAGATTTAGAGTATTTTGTACTTCTAAAATATAGTTGCACTTCTGTTTTTGCAGTTCAAAACAAAAGAACTCCCATTTTATATGTTTGTTCTGTATACAATGGAACATCACAAATTAATATTATTCATATGTTGGGCAATTCCACAGAAATATCATCCACATCATGGAAAAAGACAAATTTACCAATGGAAGTTTTAGACAAGACCTGAAAAATGTCAGATTATTTGCTTATTTTTGCCAAGTCATCAAAATTCAAAGGTTTTAATACAAACTCAATGTTTCACATTCTCCCCAGACCAAAATATCTGAGCTATGCTATCCACATCAATGTTTTAATTGAATATACTTATACTGTGTGTTAACAATTGTCTCATTTGTGTCTAGTTTTATTTCTCCCAAGAAATCCCAATTAGGTCTCGTCAGCTTTGAAAGAGAAAGCTCTAGGTTTTACAACACACACCAGGGCAGCATTTCCCAAAATCATTGTAAGCCTAAGTAGATCGTAGAAGCCATTGTTCTCTACAATCAACTTAAGCTTGCGATTCTTTTGGGAAACGCAGCCCAGCGTGATCACAATAATAATAATAATAATAAATCTGTTTTAGAATTCCTGGTGATTCCTTGCTAAAAATGGCAAAAGCACATCGCAACTTAGTGTGCACATCAATTTAAAAACATGAGAGAAAAAAATTACAGTTAGCCACTAGCTTCCTAGACATTTCAAGAAAATGTATCTTTACTTTTTGTGATTTAAACTCAAAGCATTAATCACAGAAAGTTTCTTTCTGTGTGCCTGCCACAACAAAGTGCTATTAGTTGGCATTCTTGGTGAGGTGAAGGTGCAGTGAAACATGATTGACAAACAGAGGTCTGCAAGGCAATGGAGAGAGCGACACGACTAACCATTTATGATCCGCCAGCAGACATCAAACGGCATGCCTGGCTTGTATTGACAGCCAAGATGCAGAGTGTCAAATGTTTACCATTACTTTCAAGTGCTACATCAGAAGCTTTTCTTCTAGTTCTTTCACATTTCGCCATTTTCTCTCTCTCCCTCTCCCGCTCTCTTCTGCTCAGCCCCTTTTCCTCTGATGAAGAGGCTGATTAAAGTTATGTAAGTGTCACCTTTCTGCCAGGTCTCTGTTTACACTAGAGCAAGGATGCCAAATTAAGCACATCTAAATGCTAATGTTTGAATGGCTGGAGAAATTGAAAGAGAAATGAGGACGACTGAGGCAGACAAAAAAATTTAAAAAATTCTACCAAATACAAAAATTCTTCTTTTTATCCTGCAATAATCCTCCAAGCAGGGAGCAGGAATAATGGTGCACGTGGGCGATTCCAGCGTTATGGATGTGACATTTTCAGTGAAAATATGAAATTTAACTTCATGTATAAAGTACTCATTACCATTTTATTTATAATCATAGACCCCTGCAGATAGAGTCCAGACATCAGAAACGTTTTTAAATGATGTGACTAATGTGACAAAAAAAAATTTGGTTTAGTATTTGGGAGATCACACGCTTTGTAAAAACTCTGTGAACTGATATTCACAATCCAGAAATAAAACTACACAGAATGTAGAAGGGTTGGCACTCATAAGAACATGGAATATTTATTTGTCATTTATTGTCGTTTTCACGTAAATGGGGAAAAACCAGCATTACAGATGTCAGTTGGCTGGTTTTAGAGGGTTTTGGGGCATTTTGTAGCTTATTGGGTTGGAAGATCAGCTGCCGTCCCAGCTAAACCAGCTGAGCACCAGCTTGGCCAGGCTGGGTGACCAGCTTAAAGGAATAGGGTTCAATACAAGTTAAGCCCAATTGACAGCATATGTTGTATAATGTTGATTATCTCAAAAGTAATTTTGACCTGTCCCTCCTTATCTTAAAAAAATAAATAAAAATGGATAAAATCAAGGTTACAGTGAGACACTTACATGGAAGTGAATGTGGCCAATTTTTGGAAAGTTTAATGGCAGAAATGGTGAAGCTTATAATTGTATAAAAACACATTCATTAATTATTCTGTTTGAGCTGTAATGTTTAAATTGCGTTTTTATGGTCGTTTTAGCGTTTAGATTTACAATATGTCGTCATAGCAATGAACTTGTTAAATGTTTATAACTTTACACAGAATCACATTGACATACATATTGTTTGTGTCTTGTGGCTATACTATTGAAACAGTGAGTATTTTAACATTTACGTATTGTCTGCATTCACTCCCATAGTAAGTGCCTCATTGTTACCCAAATTTTTGCTTTTTAAAAGAATATTCTAGGTTCAATTCAAGTTAACCTCAATAGACAGCATTTGTGGCATAATATTAATTACCACAACAATTTATTGTGACTTTCACACCTTTTCTTTAAAAAAGCAAATCTGGGTGACAATGAGGCACTTACAATGGAGGTGAATGCGACAATCCGTAAATGTTAAAATAGGCCTACTCACTGTTTCAATTTTATAGCCACATAACATAAACAATATGTGTGTTAACGTGATTTTGGTTTGATAAAATCGCTTAAAAACCTTTTCTGTGTAAAGTTATAGGCTGTTTTAAAACTCCGTTGCCATGACAATGCAGTCAACAATCCTAAAATGACTGTAAAAATTACGATTTAAACAATTTTACAGCTCAAAAAATAGAAGAAAAGTTTTAACAGAAGAATTCATGTAAGTGCTTTAAATTAAGCTTCACATTTCTGCCTTTAAACTCTCCAAAAATTGGCCCCATTTAACTTTCACTGTAAGTGCCTCAATGTAACCTCCATTTCTTCTTTTTTAAGAATTTTTGTGGTAATCAACATTATGACACAAATGCTGCCAATTTAGCTGAACTTGTTAATATTCCATGTGAATATTCCTTTAAACAAGCCAACCAGCTTAGACTTGTTTTTGTTACAAGCCTTGACACATTTAAACACATATGAAATTGTGTTTGTCTGATAATGTATCAGTTTTGTATGGTTCCCGTCACTTGAAATGCAGAAGCAGTGTTGTCCTGTGTATGATAGTGGTGGGTAAGGGGAGAGAAACAAACAAAGGCATATTTCGAGTCAATCTTCAGCATGCACGCTCTCAGGAAGAACGGAGGACTGAGGCAGAGGTGTGATATAGAGCGACATCTGTTGGTGCTTTTGGGTACTGACAGAAGATTAATGAGAAGTATAGTTTATGCTGTTTTTATCTTATTTAAACCATGTTTAAATATTTTTACTGAAAAATAAGAAAAGACACTGATTAAGAATATGATTTTTGCAGTGCCAGTACAATATAGTACATGAATTGTACCAAAAAGATCTGTAGGGCGAGATAATAGAGAAATCGCTCATTCAGATAAGTAGGGTAAAACTGGGCTAAACACCCCCCAGGGTAAAAGGCACTTTTGATTTTATTTTCTCCTAAAACTCTAAATAGCAACAAAAACAACTACAGTATTTTCCTTAATACCTATTTATCTCAATACACTGCAAAATATTCCTGATACATGAGATCATTGCATGCGATGTCTAAAGTTAGATTTTTAGATAATTTGATCTAATATTTAGTAATTTTCACATTTTGGAAATGTATGTAAGGAGGCCTATTGAAAATCCCTGAAATTATCACATTTATTTTTTAAATGCTTAACTCTTTTCTTAAGTAGTTATTTTGAATATGAATGGTTTAATTATATAAAATTAAGCAATTAAAAACGTAATTGTATAAAAGTATTATTTATAAAATTGTGTTACTCAAAAAAGCATCTCGCTGTCTCAAAAGTGTTTGCCTAAAGGTTGACAAAATTTGCTCTATAACTATTGTCCTTTATAAACATGATAGCCACATTGTACCCTACTCTCTCTTTGGTCTCACCTACACGACACACATACACACACACACATATGGATGTACACACACAAACACAGCCCATAAAATGGCATATCAGCCATACAAATGTCCATACAATGAGAGAAAAATGCAATGCATGTACTTTACACACACACACACACACACACACACACACACACACCAAAAGATTTTTAAATAAAGACATGATGTTTGTTTTATTTTCAAGTGGATGTCATTGATCTGATGGATTTATATACAGTGGTGGCCATAATTATTGGCCACTTTGTTATATATAAGAAAAGAAAGCTGTGATAAAGATGTCTTTATTGTTTATCCTTTTGATCTTTCATTCAAAATATTCACTAAAATGTAATTTTTTTTTTATTGAAGTAAACTAATTTAATTCAGGCAACTCATAATTCAATAAATCTTTTTTTCTCCAAAACAAGTTTTCCACAATTTTTGGCACTCCTAGAAATTCTTATGAGTAAAATATATCTGAAGTATATTCCAATATATTTAAAAAAATGTTGTATACCTGGGTGACTAGGAACATGAAATAAAACAAAAATAGAGCTTCTTGGCAGCAAACACCAGAGAGGTAGCCATATGGAAAAGTACACAATGCCCACGGTTAAATATGGGGCTGGATGTTAACGTTATGGGGATGTTTTCATGCCAGAAGTCCTGGACATCTTGTTCGGATACATGGCATCATGGACTCTATGAAATGCCAACAGATAAAAAAATCAAAACCTGACTGACTCCCATTGAAAGCTTACAATGGGCCCTGGTTGGATCTTCCAGCAAGTCAATGATCCAAAACACACATCAAAATCATCACAAAAATGGTTCACTGACCACAAAATCAAGGTTCTGCCCTGGCCATCCCAGTCTCCTGACCTGAACTCCATAAACAATTTGTGGGGTGAACTGAAGTGGAGAGTCCACCAACATGGACCTCTGATTTGAAGGATCTGGAGAGATTCTGTATGGAGGAATGGTCTCACATCCTTTGCCATGTGTTCTCCAACCTCATTAGTCATTATAACAGAAGACTCAGATCTGTTATCTTGGCAAAGGGAGGTTGCACAAAGTATTGGATAAAAGGGTGCCAATAATTGTGCCACACACATATTTGACACAATACGTGTTTTTTGATAAAACTTGTGTTGTGTTGCAATTGTTTGATATCCATTAGAGGATAGAGTTTTGTGCATATTTTGAATGAAAGATCAAAAGGATAAACAATAAAGACACATTTTTCACCTTCTTTGCCTTCTTTATTCATATTTACCAAGGGTGCCAATATTTTTGGCCACAACTGTATGTCATATTCATACATGTTTTATTTTTCACTATTATATAAATTACATTTTGTCCAACCCACCTAAAACTCAAAGATTTGTTTTACACAACCAGCATCAGTACAAATCCAACTATTCTTTGTAGCCTGTCCACTCACACGAACCCAATTAAAAACAAGGTTTAGGTGCCCTTTAAAAATGCATTTTCTTCACAACAAATTAAGCCTGACAAAAAAGATAAAATATTAAATGTGGAAACTGTCTTTTTTTCTGAATCCAGTCATTACTAATCTGGAACCTAATTATTAGCAGGGTAGATTTTCCTCTCTGATTTTCTCCAGCCAATTAATTTATATTATTTTCAGGATGACATTCAGTCCTGCACCCCTTTTGTCTTTCTTTTACCAATCACACCCACACACTCCCATCATTCAGCCTCTAATATTATATAACACACACACTCACACTTCTTATATGTGGTGAAGTAAGTCACTGACCATCATCTTAAAATAATTTTTCCTCCAAAAAAGCCTCCACAGAACAAATGTATATTTTTCGTTAAACCTATATTGCTCAACCACACTTACTGTAATAAATTCATGAAATCACTGCATAGACAATGGCATTGTTTCTCTGGAGCTCCAGCCCACGTTACTGGTAAGACTGCAGCCTTGCGTCACTATATTCTCTCCATTTCTTCTCATCTCCTCACCGCTAATGCTTGCTAGTCCTCCTGGATAACCAGTTAAGCAATGTCGGTAATTAAGTGCTAATTAAACTTAAGCCTGTAGTTAGGCTATGGCCTACATATTGCCTTTGCTATGGTGTAATTACACACAGTGGTATTTTAAATCCCGTTAGAGACTGGCTGAACTGAAATGGTATATACTCCACAGAGGCGGTAAGGAGTGAGGGTCAGGATGTGTGGTAATGTTGGCAGCCTCAGGGGTCAAAGGTTGGCCTCAAATAAGTCTCTGAGGTTTATAGTCCTTATAAAAGCACTGCATGCATTCATCAATGGCTATGATGTATTGGCTTTTGTCAACACTTTGTCAGACAAGCTCAGTCATGAATGAAATATTGTTGAAGTAGTGCTCATCATTAGAATAAAAATAAGAACATTGTTTCGCTATGACTTTGTCCTTAAAATTAATATAAAATTGTAATTGTTCATAATAAAATATAAGAATTGGAGAATTGCACTTATAGGACTGCATTAGTGATAAGGCTCTGAAAAATCTATTAATGTTAGGTTTGTTGGTAATGTTAGTAATTTCCGAGAGGCGAAACCAAATTGGGGTAATCACAGCATCGAACAATCCGAGACAGAGGGGTCACTGGTTCAGCGACAGGTCATGTTGGTATAGTCCAGCTATTAATGTAATAATATTACCCTCCCTTACCATGTGCATTAAAGGTTTAGGGTTACAGTGAATGACACAATTGCACAGTGGTGACTCAGGCTAATGGACTTGAATATCACAAAGAGGCGAGGAGCAGGGCCAAATCTACCAAACACAGAATCCAGCTGCCTGCAAATCTGCAACTTCACAAAATGTTCAGCACCTGTTCTATCCTGCTCCTAAAGATCTAAACAAGTGGAAACCTGAAATTGTTAACTCAAGAATGTATTTCTTCTAATTAATAAAATTTACTGTTGTTATGGTAACTTAATTTGTCAGGTTGATATCAGTCAGACTTACCCTTATGTTATGTTTACAGACTGTGATGTTAGGGCCAAAAATGACCCGTACAGAGTACAACAGATTTACAGCAACACTTATCTATTAAAGGTGCTGTAAATTATTTAAGCCATTCTACTTCCACGAGACTGAGCCACACCCACTCTTTCCAAAAATCCAGCACTCCAAAGATGCCAAATTAGCTTAATTTAGGCAGACATCATACAGATATAGTTGTTAAAAACAACAGCAGCAAAATAGTGCCCTCAACTGACAACTGTTATAAACAACATGGCATAAAAATTGCAGTAAAGGCAGGTGTACACTGTGTGATTTTCGGCTATCGTGCAAGCTGCCGACCGATTTTGTCCAGTTGGGAGACATCGTGGGTGCTCGTGGCTCGCATCGTGTGAAAGGAATTACAAGCAGAGCCGAGCGACCTCCCGATAATTTTTAAAACTGTCTAAAAAATTCAGGCCAATTTGACGATCTACCTGAAGTTAACCAATCAAGAGAAGGTGTTACAACTAGTAATGTGTTCATGAAGCTTTTACACATTTGGAGAAAATGGTTGTTAAAACTGTGTTTTTCCCATATTATTGATGACCACGTCATTGCACCTCAGCATTTAAAACAAAACACTTGCCATTCAATTTGTGCTATAATAAATATTTTTATTTTATTTATTTTTAGACAGAGTTTTAAAATTTACATCATGGTCTATTTTTATTCGCCATACTTGCATTCGTTTCAGTTCTAGGGCAACATTTAGGGGGTTTCACATCTGTTATAACTGTATATACAACAGTTCGTTCCGGTCCTCCGATCTGATTGGATGAGAGATGTTTCATGAGTACTGATTGTCTCCATCAGTACTTAGATGCTTCACTGTGTGTGTATCACTCTGCTTGTGTTCATGCTGTTCTAAACTAAAGTTAAGAGCAGTGAAAATGTGAAGAGCAACTGTATGTGTCTCTTGCATGTATTTTTTTACATTACATATGTTAGCCAGCAGGTGGTGGCAAAACATTATTGTTGTGTGTAATATGAGCCAGTTGGTGACGTGAAGTGAATCCACATCAGCCAGTGTTTAAATACAACAGCACTCCGCGATTGCTTGTATTACCGCTACTAAAGCTATGAAATAGCTTTAAACTGCTTTAAACAAACAACTTCAGCATTACTGCTCATCACAGCTGAGAGACACAAAAGACTGATTGATTCCACAATGGGTGCTGTTTAAAATGGCAGAGGACATTGTGGATTCTATAGTGATCAGGATACTGCAAAATAGGGAGAAATGCCCCCGTTTGGATACTATTTTTCCACTGAGAAAGCTAATCTTCAGAAAGCTGACAGAATCTCTGCTTGGGTGTGGCAACAGGTGATCTCTCGCTCTCTCTCTCGTTCTCTCTCTTTCTCTCTCTCTCTCACACACACACATCCATCCTTGTTTATTCAAATGTGATACATATTCTGAAGTTAAATTTTTTAATTAATAATAAAGACTTGGACGCATAATTTGGTTTGAACCAGCAACGGCAGAACATTGAACTGTTGTATATAAGCAATATCATACTCGCAATTGTGCTATATGGCCCTAAATCAGCACTGCTGTGATTATCTACGGCACTCGGCCTGTGGCCTAATGCCTGCGGCCGAATCACAGCAGTGCTGATGTAGGGCCATTTCGCACTCTTGCTCGTGTGATATTGCTTAAATATGCACACAATAGTAGATATGTGATAGAATATTTTTTTATCTCCACAAGCATGTGTCTAGTGAAACAAAGGACTTCTAGGTTGAAAGTTCCACCAGTCAATCAACAGCTGCGCTAAATTTTAACTTAGATGTGTGCGACTTTAAAGCGCATTTACATTGATAAAACCTCACTGATCTTCTTCAGCATGTCTGCTATTAACTTGCAAGTATGACACAGATGAGAAGGACATAGCCTACATCTAAAGCTGAATAATACAGGGCCACTAAAATAACTCAGATTTATGCACTAATCATCAAGAAAAGTTGGGACAATATGAAAAATGCTAATAATAACAAAAATGAGTGATTTGTAAATTATATTCACCCTTTGCTATTTTGAAAGCACTACAACTACACATTATATGATGTTTTTCCTTGTGAATGTTATTGTTTTTTGAAAATGTACAGTAATGTCAAATAAGATGATTGCAACACACTCCCAAAAAGTTGAGACAGTGGCAATTTAAGACTAATAACAGTTTGATGAGTTATGTGGCAATGGTGTCATAGTATATACAGCAAGGAGCCTCCAAAAACAGCCTAGTCCTCCAAGAGCAAGGATCAATCGAGTTTAGATGTTACCACATGAAGCCCACTTTTTAAGTAACCTGAAAAAACACTTTTTATATTGTACATTCCTGCTGAGTTTGGTTCTAGTCCTCTTTCTCCAACAATGCGCATCCCTGGTCTACCAGTTTATAAAAATGTTGCACAGTTGCAGTTGTTTGTCAGATAATTGTGTGCTTGGAATTTTCAAAGTAAAAGATGTTTTGTGAAGTTTAAATATTTACAGACAACACCAGTATGTTCAACACTGACACTGACACTTTTTTTGTCACATCAGAGGTTGCTGCAGGACAGGTATGTGCTTTATGATGTGATATGAAGACTAGTTCCTAGTTTGACAAACACGAACAGTGTGTTGTCTGATGAATCTCCTCTCCACTGGACACCCAAAATAACTTTGGTTCATGTGGCGATGGCACTCATGGTTTGTTTGATTCCTTCTGCCAGAGAGACGTTAAGCAAGGGACAAAGTCGTACTGAAAATATTTACGGCAAATCATGAGTGACAGTCTATGTTACTCATTAAGACGTATTAGCCGTGATTTCAGTGGAACTGATGCACGCCTCGCCTCCTCCAGCCCAAATGAGAGCAGAAGCTCTGACAGCGACATTGGTGCCTCTTCAAGACATTCAAGTGCCGAGCAAAAATTCAATATGATAGGGAAAAATAACAGCAGAGAGGGGGATTGTGTTTTTCTCCTTCATTGCCAGATAACAGAATTTCAGGGTGACAAACTTCAAGTGCAACACTCTGCCTCAGGGTGAGTTAATTACATTAATTTTCCCTGACACTCTCACAAATAAAGAAATAGAGGAAAAAAATACCCCAACAAGATAGACAGAGAAAAACAACATTTTATGTGACTTTTTTCATTTATATATTTATTTTGTCAGCAATGATGAAATTAGTACATAGGGTTCTCTCTGCCCATAATCAATCATTACTTTCGGTAGGTGCCTGAAAGCACCAACTGAAACCACATTTTCTTCTCTTGTGAACAAAGGCTTTGAGATTGTGTGGCGCTCTTGTTGTCCATAAATACATCTGGCCCTGACAACCCGCAGGATTGGCTTTGAGATTTTACAGAGTAAGCTGTGTTTCTGAGACAAAAACAGCAGAGCCTGTTTAGAGTGAAGAAAGCAGCAGGCCCTGCAGTCTACATGTTCCCTGTTTGAGAGGAACAGACAGAGCCTGCCACTGTACAAGAGAGCAATGGGCATATAATTTTTGACTGTAACACATGTACTGTACATACTGAGAAACATTACATAGTTGTAAAGTGCTATCTGGACTGATGCAAGCTATACGCCTGTCAAAATATATTTTTTATTTTTTTTAAAGGCACCAAACACTGCTCTAAAAATACTATTTGAAATTAGCAGTAGCTTCCTTTCCCAAGCACTGAATTTCTTTTAAACTTTATGATGTTGATGATAAATAACAAAAGTGCTTCTAATGGTTGCGTATCTGTTATGGAGTACAAAGGGTGCGTCATTTTGGATGTCAGAGCATCGTACCCGCACCAATTTAACAATAGATTTATTGGAGAAAATAGACTAACACCTTGACCCATGTAATAATTTAAGTTTTACAAGCATTATTTCGTTACATTAGGTGCATATTGCACTTAAATCTCCGCCATTTAATTACATCCACTAGTCTAATAAACACTTTTTATAGAGACCATAAATCACAAAAACAAAAACACACAGAATGCTGTTAATGTAACATATTTTATCAAAGTGTAATCTATAAAAAAGCTAAGGTTTATACAAAAACGTGTTCAGCTGAATAGCTTAAGTAAATGTAATAAATGCCTGGAATGTTGTGTATAAATCTTAGTTGCTGCATGTTGTTAGTTTGATACATTAGGTAATTTGCAGCAAATAAATGTTTATTGGCTGGCCAGACTTGTTTTGATGTGTTAATGAAATGTATTCAAGGAAATCCATGAGAAATGTTCAATTAATGCACAACTTTCTGCAGAATTGTCCTGGTCAGACACTCCATTACACACCTGCATTGATTACAGAGGGATAAAACAGTTAAAATAACATATTGATGCCTGTGACATGCCATGCAAACTACTGTTCGCATTTTTTGAATTTGACTTGTGGGTATTTGTATGTAAACGTAACTTAATTTTACATTACTAAAAGGAATGGTTCACACAAAAATTTAAATTCTCTCATCATTTACTCACCCTCATGCCATCCCAGATGTGTATGACTTTGATTCTTCTGCAGAACACAAACTAAGATTTTTAGAAGATTATTTCAGCTCTGTTGGTCCATCCAATTCAAGTAAATGGTGACCAGAAATTTGAATCTCCAAAAAGCACATATAGGCAGCATAAAAGTAATCCACATGATTTAATCCATGTCTTCTGAAGTGATCCAATCGGTTTTGAATGAAAACAGATCAAAATCGATCTATTCCTTTTAGTTCATTAATTAAATAACAAAATGCTTTACATTGCACAGTTAATATAGTCTAATTTAAAATGGTTTATATGTTAAACATGAACTCTTCTAAAAGCCTGTGGGTTTCCAATAACCAATGAACACTTATTGTTTATGTCAGAGTACAGGTCAGTTTACCGTAAGTGCTTTTCTCTCATATTGATTAAGAGGACTGGAGGCTCAACACCAAATCCTGGTCCAAACTCGGTCATTAGAGGCCAACTGTGGCCAGAGCCCTGTGGCTGTATGGCATATGGTTACAATTTGTCACTAACACGCTTTAAGTTGAACCCAGGCTTGGGTCAGCCAGCAAACCCACTGGCTACACTCTCCCTTAAGATCCATATTAATGACTGCTGAGGAATAGAAACTGCTGAGCGTAATGCCATGAATGTGAGTATTATTACAGACACCTGTGAAAAGACTCAGTGCTATTTATTCCTTCATTTTACTTCATTTCATCCAAGAAAGTGCCGATCAATAAGTAATTAATTTTACCACCTTAAGAAATGTATGCCTTTTTATGCCTGAACAATCTAATCAAACTGCAACAGGGCTATGTAACTATGAGCATTTATACACTCAAGCTAGAATTAAATATATAAAAAGGAGAGAGCTTATTTATTGCAGTGCAGAAGCTATAGTTACACATTGTCGTTTTTAATTATTTGAGGATTTTACTGAAAATCAAAGTGTATTTTTTGTTGGAATGCAGATTCTAAAATATAGACTATTCAACAGTAGCAAAGCCATATTCTATATCCTATAAGAGACGAAGCATAAAACCCAAGTAGAGGCATTCCAAACACACTTGTTATAGTCGTTATGGAAAAGGAAATCTTGCAGGGGGCTGATTAATGGAGTCTGAGGTACCAGCGGCAAGCTGAAAATGTTTTCTCAAATAAGACCATTACGTAAAGCGACATTTCCCCAACTGACTAGGACATATTTTAGAGTGCAGGTATGGGAGAAAAAAAATGAGAAAGGGAGGGGGGTAAGGTTTGACGTTTTGTTTGTTCTCCTAGGCAAAATGGAACACATACATTGTCCCTTATTGCCTAAAGACCCACAATGTAATTCTAGCCCTCAGTGGTCACACGGGGAGTGTGATCCAGAAGTCACATGGTCAGACTCAGATGGATCACATCAATTTACCACTGAAAAAAAGAGAAGAAAATAAGAGAACAAAAAGAAAGAAAGAAAAAAACAATACAGCTTTGTCTTCCTTTGACCTCTTGTGGCACACAAATACTATGTGCTATTGTAACACACAGCTAAATACAGAGGTTTTCTTGTGTTTGGACCAAAGAGGAGATAAATGAATCCCCATCTACGTGTATGCTTTTCATGGTTGGACAGAGTAGCTGCCTCAGTTCATACACACAGACCTATACCGCCACCCACTGGAAATCTTCATAATGACAACTTCAGTCAGTGAAACGAGGTGTTTTTGATTTGAGGTGTTCAAATGACCCATTATCACTTCTATTCTGTTCTAGGAAGAAATGGATGTTCTTGACCTCTGACCTTCAAGGATTTGTTTTCTCGCCACTGAAATGAGGGATTCAGATGGAGTGAATGGAGATGAACAGATTTGAACCTGCTGTCAGAGGCAGTGAGTGAAATAAGTGTGATGGCAGAGAGAGCAGCCCTCGGCGAAACGGCAATGCCACTGTGGATTTGTGGAGATTTGATGATGGTGGCAGGGTGACAGAAGAAAAGAGTTTTGAACGTGACGTGAACAGTATTTGAGTGATGCGATGTTTATGTCAGTAGTCTGTGAGTGAGTGATCCCATGAGACAAAGTTTGGATCACTGGCTCTTCAGGGGACTGTTCAACATCATTCTCATAAATTTGAATAGATATTATTAGGCACACATCATGTACACATAATTTCAATGAGCCTCACCATTTCTCTCACTTGAAATCAAATCAATAAGGCACACATTCTCACAGATTTGTAAACACAATAATCATTTAGAGTCTTTATTGAGAGAGATATATCACTCTTTAGAACTCAGAGACGGTTATCAGAAGTAAATACAGATGCTAGATCACTTTGTTAAAGCAACTAACTAAATCAAAAATTCTAACCTGATACCTGATGTACCACCCAAACTGGAGTACCTTGTAAAAAAGTACTGTGGTGGTACAGATGTGGTATAGCCTATACCATGATACTGAATACTGTATTTATTTATTTTTTGGTTTTAATTCAGTACCATGGTACACGCTTACCAAAGTACTTCAAAGAAAACTTGTACTTGTCTAAATGGCAATACAATGGTACCATGTCAAAAACATTTTAATACCATGGTACTTTTTTCTGTGGTTCTAAACTAGGGAGCTGGAGCCCATAAAGGGGAAATTAGGAGGATAAACTGACATCATATTTGTCACAATGGTGAAAATACATGGGGGATATTGTCTTGGTCTGACCTTGGAGTCAAAAATGTTGAGAACCTCTGCTTTATTTTAAAGTGGAGTAATATGAGAATAGAAAAAAACAAACACAAATCCAGTCTAAGCTGGTTTATTGGTATTAGCTGGTTTAAGCTGGTCTAGCTCATCCCCCAACCTGGCCAGGCTGATTTAGCTGGTCTCCAGGGCTGGACTAGTAATCTGGCAAATCTGGCATTTTTCTGGTGGGCCGACGCACTATGGGGCCGATCAGGGGTGGACTGGCCATCAGGAGAACCGAGCGGGCCGGTGGGTCGGCAGCGAAACGGGAAACCTTTGGGCCAGTTGCTATGTAAAATCCCGGGCCGATTTTTCTTCCCAGTCCAGCCCTTCTGGTCTCCCAGCGTGGTCAAACTGACAAGTGCTCAAACTCCTTTAACCTCTTGAGACCACGTGTCCACATGCATGGATGTTACGTTTTGGTTTCGCTATAGTCTCTGCATAATTTAATTTCATTTAAACTGACTAATCTCAGTTCGAGAGACTCTAGGCTAATATTAAAGTGTCCAAACAACATGGCACAATCTCAGCTAAGTTTGTCTTTGGGAGAAACGGCAACAAAACTACATCTGGTAAGAAACCCCATTAAGTTTTTACATTTGAGTCAAAAGATTAGAGTCTCAAATTTCATTGATTTATCGCGAAACGGCATGCTGTTAAACACAGTGACCATGTACGTGGACTATATGCTAATTTTCATTAAAATATCCCATATTCACTCTGCATTATCACATTGAGAACCAATGGATGCATCCAAAAGCTGGAAAATGTTGCTTTCAGAGGCTCCTTACAGAGTTAGGATGACAATAAGGTGCATTTTGAACTGTTCTGAAACCAGTGCAGACAGATAGCACACTGGAGGTGAAGTAATTACCTAATTAGGGAGCAAGGGAGCATCCAATAGCTTTCCTGTACAGCCAAGTGCATTCACTCCTAACATCCAGTTAAAAGTTCAGTTTCAGGCTGCAGATGATGTATGAACCACTCTACATGTTTGGCAGACATGGGACAATGGTGATCCGTACATAGATTCAGAATTTTTTATGCAAAATTATATATTAACATGGTTGGCAGTGATTGGATGATGCTGGCCATTACTTTGAATCAGAATTAATGATGCTAATGTCTTATGTAATGTTTCAAAAACATGAATAACCAACTCTTGGAAACATAGTAAATCATTTGATCAATCTGACTTCTGAAATCTATAGCTTGGTATTATTTAAAACGTCACAACTTAGTCCCACTATCCACATATGTGGACATACATTTTTAGGAACATTATTTGGTCTAAAAACATATATTTTTTTATTTAAATGTCTAAGGGGCTACTAGTTACAAATCAAAAAAGGGGAATGGAAAATGCAAACAGAAGTCACACTGGTCTCAGGAGGTTGAAACCAGCAAAAAGGCCAGTCTATCCATGCTGGGGGACCAGCAAACAGGCTTTGGCTGGTTTAAGCTGTTTTAGTTTTCAGCAGGGGAATGAAATTAGAACATCTTAATCACATAATGTCTTGCCTCTTTGACCAGTGTTGGTGAGATATTTGAGAAAATAAACAGATTGTGGTCTAATGATCTCATCCTCACTCAGTATATCAGTTTTAGAGCTCTGTTTGGGCAGGGAGGATAATAAGGACGTTACGGCAACCCTAATAGCTGTTTCCCTCTCAATCACACTCTTAGCCTGGAAAAAAAAAACACTGCAAAAGAGGGAGGAAAAAGTTATGACATAATAGCTTAAACTGAAGAATTGCTTTAATACTTCAATAGAAATAACCTAATTCCAACATTTTGAAAGGAGCAGGCGGCCTTGCTCCGGGCTAACGCGTAATGTGTGAGTGAAAGTATATCACATGTCACTCTGCATTAGAGAAGCAAGCCTGTGTGCCTTTGAATGAGAGGCAGCTGGGGTAATAGGAAGTGTAGATATTAGAGCTAATGAAATCACAAGGAAGAAGACATATATGCCATTTGACCAAGTGCTGCGATGGGGGGCATTATGTTTGCCCAAAACACTCAAATGAGGGGGATCAAGTCCTGATAACAGCACTGCATAATGTGCATTGAATTACCTGTGTTTATTTACTGTAGCTTGGTTCGGATGAATTGAAATACCCATACATTTTTATCATAAATCAATGCTATTTCTTCACTCCATCACATCTCTGTAGTGAATTTGGCCAGAAGCTTGAAGAACAACTTGTTATCCTGAGAAAACAATTGTCACATTCAGGTTTCCGTCAATATCTACTCTCCAGCACACAGTACATGTCATCTGGAAAAACATACAGAGCAGTCAAACAAATAAACACAACAACCTGGAGTCATTTTAAAGAATTTGTGGTCGGAAGATTGCGGATTGTGTGGGGGGCTGAGCAATGCCACATCTAACCTGTGGCAGTAAGTGTGTTAGTCATCTATGATTCATGTCAAAACATACTTAATGTATCAAAGATATGAAAGACTTTGACAGCTGCTATGGAGAACAGAGGGTTGAAATGGTTTTCAAACAAAACAAGCTGTTTTCCACCCCCTCCTCTCTCTGTCTCTCTCTATCACACAATAGCCTGCACCAGTGGACTTTTGTCCATAAACAGTTTATGATGAAATGCTGTAGTACTTAATTAAAACAATAAATCCAAACTGTGCATTAGTGGCGTTAGCTCCCGCACCCCTTTCTCCTTCCCTCTCTGACCTCAGCTGTGTCCATCCTGAAACCTTGCATCACAGGGCTGGGTGAGTCTAGAGACCAAATATTCTCTCTTTTGGAGATAATTTAATTCATATTTCACTTGTAGCACTAGGGATATCACACACACATACTTTAGGACTGTGATTAGGACTAATCACACACACACACACACACACTCCCGATGTTGGTGCGGCTATTCTTATGAGGAATCTCCATAGATATAATGATTTTTATACTGTATGAACTATAGATTCTATACCCTAACCCAACCCCTAAACCTAACACTCACAAAAAACTTTCATATATTCATTTTCCAAAAAACATAGTTTAAAGGTCATAAACCACATTTATAGCATAATACCCTTGTAATTACCAGTTTGTTACCTAAAAAAAGTCCTTGTATACCACCCAAACCCGGCCACACACACCCACACACACACACACACACACACACACACACACACACACACACATACATACATACACACAATAGAACAAATGGGCTGCTATTTGAAGAGGAGACTAAATTCTCATTGTATGTAATGCACTGGCTATTTATCCATTTAGCACCACTTTATGAGAAGCTATTTTGCATTGTTTTAAAGTGCACATGCTGTTTATCTAGATTGTGGCCACAGTGAGAATTACTTTTACAGCAATCCAATCCATTATCTGTGGTGAACTCCTTGGTGGTATCACAATGTTTACCTGAACTTCCTGGGAAAACTTTAAGATTGCCTGATCTTTGCTTGGTTTGAAGTCAAACCTGTTCAGATTCACAGTTCATTTGTGACACATGCCATGAACCTGTGAACTAATTCAAGTCCTTTTTCATGTGTATTCTGGACAGAGTAAAGCTGAAGTTAACCAAATTTATGTAACATGTTTATTTGTGCACTTGAATTGGGTGCTCACTGCTCACACGAATAACTATGTGAAGAGAATTCATATTTATTTTAGTAGAGAAATATGCTGTGTTTTAGCATTTTAGTATATTTTATTTCTGATCATAATTTGATAATAAATTGTTCACATTAAAATGTGTACATCTTGGAGAAGAGCAAATCTCCACATCTCCTGATCAAAACATTACATAGACATCTTGGGCAATGTGTGCTTAAAATTATGTTATTTTTTTAATCAAAGACAAATAAGTATTTTAATTAATCTAGTTTCAAAAAGTGAACATAAAATCTATCTCATATACTATAGATTTATTACAAAAATTATTTCTCTTTGGTGTTTTCATAAGTGAATTTTTCCTTGTTATCTCTCACTGGAACGATTAAAATATAGTTAATGTAATTTCCTTAGTATTTTATTAATTTGGTGTTTGTGGTCAAATTAAAGTTTGAAGGCACTATTAAATTAAACATCAGTGGAAATATCACAAATAATTCAGATATAAAGCAAATTATTTCTACTATCATTCTTAGTTGATGTAAATAAAATAAAAAATAAAAAATCCTTAATGGAATATTTATAACTACTTCTGTTTTCAAATTAAGGTTCTTTCAAGTTCCAACATTTATGCAATTATATTGGAAACTTTCCACAGGCAGATGTGTATGTGTATATATATATATATATATATATATATATAATGATATAATGATATATGATATAATGATATATGATGATATATGCATAATAACTTAATTTGATGTTTTGACGTATTTCCTTGTTTACAGACAGGGACCATCTGAATATTCCACATGTTATGCTAAAATGTGCTAATATTGTTGATTTTGTGGTAAGGGACTGTCTGAAATGTCCACACAATGTGCTAAAACGTGCTAATACTGTGGAGGGTGTGGAAAGGGACCATCTGAAAACTCCACAAATTGGGCTTAAATGTGCTAATACTGTGGAGGGTGTGGTAAGGAACCGTCTGAACATTCCACACATTGTTCTAAAATGTGCTAATACTGTGGAGGGTGTGGAAAGGGACCATCTGAAAACTCCATACATTGGGCTAAAATGTGCTAATACTGTGGAGGGTGTGGAAAGGGACCATCTGAAAACTCCACACATTGGGCTAAAATGTGCTAATACTGTGGAGGGTGTGGTAAGGGACCGTTTGAAAAGTCCACACATTGTTCTAAAATGTGCTAATTCTCTGGAGGGTGTGGTAAGGGACCGTCTGAAAAGTCCACACATTGTGCTAAAACGTGCTAATACTGTGGAGGGTGTGGTAAAAGACCGTCTGAAAAGTCCACACATTGTTCTAAAAGGTGCTAATTCTCTGGAGGGTGTGGTAAGGGACCGTCTGAACATTCCACACATTGTTCTAAAATGTGCTAATACTGTGGAGGGTGTGGAAAGGGACCATCTGAAAACACCACACATTGGGCTAAAATGTGCTAATACTGTGGAGGGTGTGGTAAGGAACCGTCTGAAAAGTCCACACATTGTTCTAAAACGTGCTAATACTGTGGAGGGTGTGGAAAGGGACCATCAGAAAACTCCACACATTGGGCTAAAATGTGCTAATACTGTGGAGGTTGTGGTAAGGGACTGTCTGAAAAGTGCACAATGTTCTAAAATGTGCTAATACTGTGGAGGGTGTGGAAAGGGACCATCTGAAAACTCCACACATTGGGCTAAAATGTGCTAATACTGTGGAGGGTGTGGTAAGGGACCGTCTGAAAAGTGCACAATGTTCTAAAATGTGCTAATACTGTGGAGGTTGTGGTAAGGGACCGTCTGAAAAATGCACAATGTTCTAAAATGTGCTAATACTGTGGAGGGTGTGGTAAGGGACCATCTGAAAACTCCACACATTGGGCTAAAACGTGCTAATTCTCTGGAGGGTGTGGTAAGAGACCATCGGAAAAGTCCACAAATGGTGGTAAAACCGTGGAGTTTTTTCTATATAAATGTTCAATAGATTAAACAATGCATGCATAAAATCATAAATCAAGCATAGGTGAAGGAAAAAATAAACAAATACAATAAATACAAATTATAAAAAAAATATGTATAAACCATCCAAAATGTATACATAAAATAGATAAAGTATATTTAAAATAAATAATTTTTTAACACATAAATTATGTATTTTTTTTAATAAGTAATGGGTCAGGAAATTTCTAATTTTAGCATATGAGAAAGGATATACCATTTTTATTAATAACACATATTAACTCATTTACGCATTTATTGATAAAACTGAGGATGTGGTTAGGGGCTGTGCAGCTGATGTACCACGGAGTGCATGCAGTTTTTTTCATAATGAAACCTAATATTTCAAGATGCACTGTTAAAGTACTTGACAATTATGTTTTATTTAAACCACAAAGGTGAAACGTAAAATAAAACTTTTGTTTTTATTTTGTGTCAGATGTGAAGGGGAGGAGAATGTATGCATGTGTGATGGTGCGTTAGGTGTTTCGACCACAAAGTCTTCCACATAAGATACTCCTGTGCTTCCTCACTCAAGCGTCCTTGGTACGGTTCCTCTGTCCTCGTCCTCACCTCCCCCTGCTGCATTTAGAGAATACATACATTCTTTATTATGGCGGAATATGATCCGTTTCTGGGTCACGGGCTTGAGGAAAGAGGAGCGAAGAACAACAATGCACAATTTAGGACCTGAGGAGCACACACACACACCTTTTATCCATGCTGCTCATGTCAGAGCCACAAACTAGGGAAACTTGAAAAGTTATCTCAATACCGACCAGCTTTTCTAAAGACTAACCGAACTATGATCTTACTGACCATCCCACAATCGCGGACATCGCAGACTTTACTTACGACAAGGTTGGAGCCAGTGTGCAAGTTCAATGAAGATGACTGAGAAACAAGAGAGTAAAATATAATATATCCTTATTTTGAATCACAATACACTAAACACAAAGAATAAAGAACACAAACTCTGACACAGCCTCCGGCTGCACAAAAAATATAAATAAACTCCAGCAACTTTCCTAGTGTTTGGATCTAATTTTGGCACATCCAATTCAGAAGTGATCATCCCTATGCCCTATTCCCTTCGAAGATAATTACCTTCCACTGTGAGAGCTTCAGATGGCTGAAAGGCTAGTACCGAACTCACTTTATAAGTGTGTCTCAGAACGACCCTAGAAAATAGATTGTGCTCCCATCGACGTGTCCTGCGAGGGCATGATCAGTGCCAGTTATGACAAAGAGCTGAACAGTTGTTGGTGGAGTCATTTAAATTGTTTATTTACAATAAAATTGTGTGATTCCTAAAGCCCCTTTTGGATCAAATATCATACTACTTACACTGGCACGTTGATCTGTAATGTTCAATGATGAAAAGATCTTGTTTTGTTATTCAGTGTCACATCATTTTGTTGATGGTTTCCTATGTGATCACGTTTTTCAAGCAACTGGAATCTGCAATAATGTAATTATTTCACAAGATTAATCACAATCCATCAATGCTTTCTTTTTGTTGTGCATATGTTTGGCCACTAGTATTGAGTTACAAATCTAGGGTTAGTACATGGCCAAGCTCTCTGGAGGGCCTGGCCAATCACAGCAGTACAGCCTACTTCAGCTACCATGCATCCTGATGCATCCTTTTAAACCTTTTATTTTTATTACAGGTATTAGGATAATTAATCTAGTGTGTCCTCTCTTATTTTGTCATAGCATACAAGTCAGTTGTGATGTGTGATGTCACCATTTAGCCTACTTTAAAGATTGCCTAAATATGTAAAATTCTACTCATTAATGTATTAATAAATAAGGGAAATCGTGTGTGCTAATTTAAATTAGAAAATCATGAGAATCTTTTGTTTGAACATTTTCAGTAGGCAGTGTTGTTTTTACAATGTCTGAGCCTTCTACCTATTATTGTTTAAGAAATTTAAATGACTGAACCCATATGGGAAAAATTATTACAATTATTAATATATATATATATATATATGATTTTGTTTAAATAAATAATAATAAAATAAAATAATTATATTATATATATATATATATATATATATATATATATATATATATATATATTTTGTTCAAATTAATAATAAAAATGTATATATATTTAGAAATTTTTTAAAATAAGCATAACTTATGAAATTGTTGTGAAATTCACTACGAATATAAATAAATTAATCTTCAGCAGATGCCAGTTGTGTTTTGAAAACTGATCGTGGATCAGTGTGCATTACCACACTGCCTGGCGCTTCATGGTCACATGGGCAGCCGCGAGTCACGTGATCCGCTCTCCATTCTCGCCATTTTGAGTCCAGATTGAAGCATTTTTACAGCCCAGGGATAAAAGCTGCACATCACAAGTACTGAGGTCAAAGATCAGACACAACTGCCGCATCAGTAAGTAGTGCTCCGATTAATGTGACAGTCGCATGACGCTGAGCTGTTTATTAAACGGCACAGTTCCTTTTTTTACAGCTTAAGTAGGAGTGTGTGTATGTGCATGTGTCTCCTGTTGTCAGAAATGTCCTGCCCCTTTCTCACGTTGCGTCTCTACGGTTATTATGGACACCGTGTTCTCAAGCACACATAACCTGCAAAACTTACGCTCAACTTGAGTCTCGCGCATTGTTTTACTGAGTTCAGTGTGCACTTGTTTAGTGAGCTATCTGTCACCAGGTCTCTGTGTCTAAACATTTATCAGCTCGTCATATGTCGATATACAGTTGGACAGGAACGCAGCCTGTTTGAGATACATTTTTTAACCCGTTCATCATCATTGTTCGTGTTCCTGTTGATTTTGGCTTCAGATTGTAACTTGTTGCTTTGTAACAAACCCATAATAGATGTATATTTTGCAATTATAATGTATATAGGCTTTAAATGATTAACACACTGACAAAATGCACAAAAATGCATCAATATTTGTCTTTGTTTTTCTCATGATCAAACATTGTCTAATAATTGCCAGTGTTTACATGTATTCATGCTCCACGTGTCTTTGTTTTGATTTAGTGTAATTCTCTTTTACTTCCCTTTAGCTGTATGCAAAAAATAAAGAAGTGGTTTACTATGAGGAAAAGGGATTTACAAGCTGACAGAGAAAGTGGAAACACAAGTCATACCATTCAGAGATACTAGAAGCTATTCAGAAATGAATTGTAAAATTAATATATAAACTATTGATGTACTCTTCAGATAGCATCTCCTGAAGCACATGTACATCTCCGATATGTCTGTTTTAGATCTTTTCATCTGGAAAGTCTCACAATCTAATTAACATCTGCTAAATGTCTTAAAAACATCAGATTTACAATCATTCTTCCGAGGCATACTTATTGACATAAGTCTTATAGACTTATTGTAGAGTAGAAAATCAAAACATGAATAAATGAGCTGTCTTTGATGTCACACATTTATCACCCAGAAGTCTATTTGATGGGTGTGTTTATATGTGGAACTGTATTTTGAAGGTCTATTAGACTTTTCCTCATGGATGTCAATAACACATTCATCAGATGGTCTTTGAAATGTTTATTATTTAGAATGTTTGTAAATCTGATCTTTTTAAGACATTTAGCAGATGTTAAGCACACATATGTTTTAATGTTTGTTTTAGATCTTTTACATCTGGAAATTATTGCAATCTAATTAACCTGCTAAACATCTGTAAAGGATCAGATTTACAAACATTCATTAAATAATTCATAAACATCTTAAAGACATCTGTTGAATGTCTTATTGACATCTGAGAGAATACATATTGCTGATGAGCAAACAACCTAAAAATATAAGTCTTCCAGATGTAAACACACATCAAATAGACGTCTTGGTGATGTATGTGTGCTATCTAGACAATAGCTGGTCTATACTTAAATTATTACAGTATAATAACAGCAGACATGATATTACATGAACATTGAAAGCATATTTCAAAGCACAAATAAGTCCCATGGCAGTAGGTTGCTTTCGTGTCAGAAACACCTGAATCCTACTAGACAGATAACAATGTGCAGGGTTAGGGAGTAACAGAACACATGTAACGGGATTACATATTTAAAATATAAGTAACTGTGTTCCACTACAGTTACAATTTAAATAATTGGTAATTATAAAACAGTTACATTCAAAAAGTATTTTGATTACTGAAGAGATTACTTGCATTTTATTGTCATTTGTTTCATTTAATATTTAGTCCTCTCAGTTGTAAAATATTTATACATATAAATGATGCGATCCAAAGTGCATTTGAACAGCAGTGAAACACTTTCTTATGATGTGTTACATTCATACGAGCAGACAGGGAAGTACGTTTGAAGTATGTTTGGATCAGAAGAAATAGAAATAAACCTTGTGTAAATTGTCATCTTTACGCTAAGCTAAAACCCTATTTCTAGCCATGTTACCAGGCATGATCATATTTTTTTATCAAGAAATTTCACATTGTGTGCCTGGGTAGCTCAGTGGTAAAGACACTGACTATCACCCCTGGAGTCACAAGCTCAAATTCAGGGTGTGCTGAGTGACTCCAGCCAGGTCTCCTAATCATCTAAATTGGCCCAGTTGCTAGGGAGGGAAGTGTCACATGGGGTAACCTCCTCGTGGTCGTGATTAGTGGTTCTCGTTCTCAATGGGCGTGTGGTAAGTTGTGCGTGGATCGCGGAGAATAGCATGAGCCTGGTCGTGCACCACGAGCCATGTGATGAGCCATGTGATGAGATGCGCAGATTGACAGTCTCGGAAGCGGAGGCAACTCAGACTTGTCCTCTGCCATCCGGATTGAGATGAGTATCCGCTCCACCACGAGGACCTACTAAGTAGTGGCAATTGGGCATTCCAAATTGGGAGCAAAGGGGATAAAAAATAATCAGAATTGGATCATAATTTCTTTTTTTCTTGTAAGGCCTTTGATATTAGGGCAAAATCTTATTCTTGATATTTTTGTATTGTTTTCCTGTAAAAATATCTAAAAATCCCTAAAATAAGATAAATTAGATTAATCTTTTTTTTAGAAACAACACTGCATAATATATTTAGGTTTTTCAGAGAATGTATTTTTAACATGTGTATTTTGTCTTACTGTTATGGCAGATTTGTTTATAGTCAAAACATGTGAAATAATCTACCAGTACTGAAGAAGTAATCCAAAGTATTAGAATGTGTTACTGATCTTGAATAATCTAACAGAATACGTTACAAATTACATTTTACAGCATGTATTCTGTAATCTGTAGTGGAATACATTTCAAAAGTATCCCTCCCAACCTTGCCAATGGGTGATATTTATAGGATTGTGAAGTAATGGCTATTCTTGTAAATGTGTAAGATGGGCCCCTGCAAGTTTATACACATAAAACTTAAAATTAATGTCAGGCAGTTAAATATTCCAACATTTCTGAACTTTTTGTGAGCTGAAAATTGCTGTTGTTTAATGTGCTTACTTGTATTGGAAGTTTCATTTATTCCTACTTTATAATTTTTGCATGCGTTTTGATATATTTTCAGGAATGGAGGATGGCAGTGGTGTTGCTGTCCTTGTGCCTCACTCTAGGGGCCAGCAGGATGCTGTCTTCATCCCTGACTCACATCTCCATGATGGCGAGGACCAGCAAAAGCAGGCTGCTGACTCTCTCATCCAGGTCATCGAGAAACTAAGCAAGATTGTAGATAAGCGACCCCGGCGATGCACAGTCTCTGGGAAAAAGAGGCCCTCGATGAACTGTGCTTCAGTACCTGCTCCAGACTGCAGGGATGGGACTGGTGGGTCTTCAGATTGTAAGAGACCTAGAGAGCTGAGGCAGGACCACCCCACATCCAGCTGCACACCTGGGCATGCATTCGAGCAGGAGCCTTCAAGTATAGGCACTCGTTCTGTTACTTGCTACCAGTGCAATATGTGCCGATTTATTTCACCCACGTTGGAGATGTTAAAAGAGCATTTGCTGCATCATGATGAGCAGCAAAGCGACCTCATCCTCATGTGCTCAGAGTGCCAGTTTACCTCTAACCAACAAGAGGAGCTAGTGGCACATGTAAGACTCCACCTGGAAGAGGGGGACCATGCCAAGAGCATCATAGAGGAGCAAAGGTCAGCATTAGCAAGGAGCATTCAGCACAGAATGACCAACAACTTTGAATCAGAGGACACCACGACACCAAAAAAGTGGTACAGCTTTGAGCAGGGTAGGTACCGTTGTCTCATCTGCAAATATGAATGCAGACAGCAGCGCAATTTGAAGACCCACGCATGGAAGCATGCTGGCCTTGTTGACTGTTCTTACCCTATATTTGAAGATGAGGCGGACTGTCCTGATAGCTCCAGCCCTCCTTTGGTTCAAGCAGGAAAGGAGGATACCATTGTAGTCCTTGCAGCTGTTGAAGGAAAATCTCAGATAGTGCATGGCTCAAACAGCCTCCAGCTAGAGCTGTGTGCCTCGCCAGAAATGAAGTGTCATAGGGAGACTGTCACTGTGAAAACAATGGAGACCAAAATGCCTGTGCTGAACCACATTTTTTCTATTAAAGAGGAGCCCTTAGTGGAGGTCCAGGTGACACCAGAGGCGCAGATGGAACTGGAGTTGGAGACAGATAGCCAGCAGGCAAGCTCCGACAGCCTTCTATCCTCAGCACAGAAGATCATCAGCTCCAGCGGCAACAGTGCCGGCCATGTCAACGTCATTGTGGAACGCCTCCCCTGTGCTGAAGAACCAGTGTCAAGCAAGCCTTTGCTCCTCAGTCCAGAGGTGGCAGGAGATAAGACCATCCTTGCCTCTGAGGAGCCAGAGGTAGAGAGCCAACACCACCCAATATACTTTAAACAACAGGAGGAGGTTGTGATTGGTTGGAATGGAGGTGATCGTCAACAGAATGAGACACCATCTTCAGGTTCTCCATCAGATGTAAATGTACCACCAGTTCGGAGGAGGACTTATTCAGAGTCTCTTCGGCTTCATTCTTTGGCCGCTGAGGCACTGGTGGCCATGCCCATGAGGGCCCCTGAGCTTGGCAAAACTGCCGTCAAAGGCATCGATGACCTGAGCATGCAAAACCCTGACACAGGCCAGAGAATCTTAGAGATTGCTAAAACTGCTGCCCCTGCCAACCCTAAGGCATCCTCAGCAGAGCTCACTGGTGAAATTGGAGATCCAGCTACTCTTCTTAACCTTGGCCTCCAGAGTTCAAAAGGTTCGAGAGATGTGCTGGTTGAGGGACCCTCCAAAGCTGGCATCAGTATGTCTCTTTTGACCGTCATCGAGCGACTGCAAGAGCGCTCCGACCAAAACACTTCTGACGACGACATTTTAAAGGAGTTGCAGGACAATGCCCAAAGCCAACAAAGTAGTGGAGTCCTTGGGGGTGTTGTTGGGTCTGGGGATATTTCCACTACAGAAGGTCTTGTGGAATATATTGATGGGAGCGAGAGGCCCTACCGTTGTCGACTGTGCCTTTACAGCAGTGGGAACAAGGGCTACATCAAGCAGCACCTCCGTGTACATAGACAGAGACAACCTTACCAGTGCCCCATCTGTGAGCACATAGCCTGTGACAGCAAAGACCTGGAGCGTCATATGATCCGCCACTGCAAGACCCGCATGTACAGCTGCAAACAGTGTGACGAGAGTTTCCACTACAAGGTGAGGAAAATGGTCCCAAAACTATGTAGTGGAAAGACGCATTGTTGAATCTGACAACAGTGCTGGGCTGGGAATAGTTTATTCGTAAATTTTTTAACACTTTAAGCAACAGCACTATTGTCATTTGTCCTTATTCTTAGACCTTCTTTTTAGCTAAACATATTTTTAATGAAATGAGGCCAAACAATCATGCTTCAATCATATCAGTGGAAATGTGTCTTTTTTGTTTTATTAAGAGTTCCTAGTGCATTTAAACAAAATTCCTTGAGAGCATACAGTGTAGCTCTACACATGGCTTCTGACCCGGTTTGGAACAGTAGTTTAGACTTGCCCTGCCAACATATTCATTGGTCCAACCACAAAAAAAATATGTATTTTTTGCATTGTATATTCGTATGTGCCAAAAATAATACTTCACACTAGCTAAGTGATGTTTTCTTAAATTTGTAGAATTAACAATAATAATTGGTCTCTATATTTATTGTTTTATATCATCATCTTGATGTCGTCATGGCAATGAAGTTGTAAAATTGGATATAACTTTACACATAAATTTGGTTATCACACTAAAATCATGTTAACACACATTTTGTTCACGTCTTGTGGCTATGCTTTAAAAATGGTTAGTATTTTTAGCTTTTATGGATTGGCCCAATTCACCTCCATTGTAAGAGCCTCATTGTAACCCAGATTTATGCTTTTGTTTTATGTAATTTTTTTTGCTAATAAACATTATGCCACAAATGTTGCCGATTGAGCTTAACTCGTCCCAAACCCAGAATATTCCTTTAAAGCAAAATAAAAACATTTTCAAGTACCCCCTGCTTTACTCAAACCACTGGTTGGGAATTACTGTATTACAGGACAGTACAGAAGCTTGTATTGTAAGAATGCATGTATGTGAGTCATGTATTGTGCGTGCGTGTGTGTGTGTGTGTGTGAGCGTGTATTTATCACTTTGTGGGGACCAAATGTCCCCATAAGGATAGTAAAACCCGAAATTTTTGACCTTGTGGGGACATTTTGTCGGTCCCCATGAGGAAAACAGCTTATAAATCATACTAAATTATGTTTTTTGAAAATGTAAAAATGCAGAATGTTTTCTGTGAGGGTTAGGTTTAGGGGTAGGGTTAGGTTTAGGGGATAGAGTATATAGTTTGTACAGTATAAAAACCATTATGTCTATGGAAAGTCCCCATAAAACATGGAAACACAACATGTGTGTGTGTGTGTGTGTGTGTGTGTGTGTGTGTGTGTGTGTGTGTGTGTGTGTGTGTGCGCCCACACAACACTAAGTGCACAGATTACTGCTCTCATCAGAGCAAGGAATAAATTAACGCTACAATTTGGTGCCACTGTATTTGAGCAGGTTTCAACCTTTCTGAATAGGGAGCAAGTATAAATAGTAGCCTACTTATTCCTTTAGATTGTCACACTGGAGTTAAGAGTTTCTAGTGTTGAAGTGCACAGCTCTCCCTTCCACTGCTGCTTTATTAATAAAGTTCGTCCTTATGAAGAACTGATGATGTTTTTATTAATATCTACTCAGAGTCAGCTGAGGAACCACGAGAGAGACCGCCATGGTATAAATTACATCAGTGGCACGCTGACCCATGCCGCTGAAAGCACTGTAACCATGGAGGAATCACGAAAGATGACCGATGAGGGTGAGTATGGAGTGATCTTTGAGCTCCACATCATGAAACACAAGCTGGTAAAATGAGATTGAGTGTGTCACAAAAACTAGAGAAAAAGTTGTTTTTCTATACTAAACCTAGATTGCAGAATGGTGTCAATACTTATTGAGCTTAACGGGGCTTTATAAGAATTAAAGACTAGATTTAAATTTCCTGAAGAAAATGCCAGTGCTTGCAAGACATTGAAAGAATATTTTCTGATTTAGAAAATGCTGTCACCCCCTTATTTTTTTTTATTTTTGTCAATGTAAATATTAAATTCACTGTGTGTTTCTCTCTCTTGTCCAGATCCTGTCAGTGAACAGAGCATTTTCAAATGTGATGTATGCGACTACACCAGTTCCACATATGTTGGAGTGCGCAACCATCGACGAATCCACAACTCTGAGAAACCATACAGGTTTGAAAAAAAGTTTAAAAGGATGAATGTATCCACCTTATTTTGCAACACGGATGTAAGCAGCGACTGCATTTCCAGCAAGTGTGACACATTTCTGCTGTCATTGACTGCAATGTAAATAACTTGATGGATGGTAATAATACCAGAATTCAGTGATATTGGCTTATAAATATTACACAACCAAAGGATGTACAGCAGAGTAATATCCTAATCTCGGATAATTTTCTAACATCCGTATTTATTGCAAAAGAGTAATTAAATCATTCACTTGTTGCTGTGTTATATTGAAGTTCCTATTGTAAAATCTGCTTCTTTGCAGATAGCGTAATGATGCAGTATTTTCAATTTTCCATGTAAACCACCATTCATAACTGCATAACCTCCAAAGTTGCCTTTATTTATTTACTTCCAAAGGTGATATTTACAAGTCATGCTGAATGCGGAGAGAAATACGTTTATTATTTTGCCAAAATGATACAAGGTGCAGTTTTTTTTCTCCTTTATCCTGGTTGTTTAAAGTTTGTGGTAGCGTGAGAGACAGAGTTGTTGAGGACTGTCCGTGTCAGCGTCTGATCTCTCTTTCATTCTGCCTGTGCAACTGCGTGTGATAAAATGATGGCAAAATGAGATAAACGACAAACTATATGCAATCCAAACGAATGTGTTTATGAAAATAATAATACACATATTGCTACAAAAAGTGGTATAAATTAGTATTTTTGTATCGCTTAAATGACTTGAGGTGGATTAAACTTGAAGAGGTCCACATTCAAGGATGATTATGGTGGAGCCTTAGTTACGCTGAAAAATGAAGGTGGATTGCCAGACTGCTCTGAGGTGGATTACGAGAGATTTTAGAAATAGAATGGCATTTGGCCCACTATTGAGAAATGATGTGAAATTCACGTTCTGAAAGACTTAGTGTCGCTATCACGTACAGCTACATTTCACAGCACATCGTTTCCGCTAGTGTGTTCTCTTTGCAGTTGCCACACCTTTATCCAAATGTACAGTTGAAGTCAGAATTTACATGCACTTAGTTTGAAGTCATTAAAACTCCTTTTTTTTAACCACTCCACAGATTTTATTTTAGCAAACTATAGATTTGGCAAGTCGTGTAGGAAATCTACTTTGTGCATTACACCAGTAATTTTTCAACAATTGTTTACAGACAGAATGTTTCACTTTTAATTGACTATATCACAATTCCAGTTAACTGTGCCATTAAGCAGCTTGGAATATTCCAGAAAATTATGTCTAGCCTTTAGCCAATTAGCTTCTGATAGGAGGTGTACTGAATTGGAGGTGTAACTGTGGATGTACTTTAAGGCCTACCTTTAAACTCGGTGCTTCTTTGCATGAAATCATTGGAAAATCAAAAAAATCAGCCAAGGCCTTAAATAATTGTGGACCGCAACAAGTCTGGTTCATCCTTGGGAGCAATTTCCAAACGCCTGAAGGTACCATATTCATCTGTACAAACAATAGTATGCAAGTATAAACACCATGGGACCACACAGACATCAAACCACTCAGTAAGGAGATGCATTCTGTCTCCTAGAGATGAACGTATTTTGGTGTGAAAAGTGCAAATCAATCCCAGAACAACAGCAAAGGATCTTGTGAATGTGCTGGAAGAAACATGTAGACAAGTATCTATATCCACATTAAAACAAGTCCTATATCGATATAACATGATAGGTTGCTCAGCCAGGAAGAAGCCACTGCTCCAAAACCACCATAAAAAGCCATATTACAGTTTGCAGGTGCACATTTCTTTTTGGAGAAATGTCTTCTGGTCTGATGAAACAAAAATGGAACTGTTTGACCATAAATACCATCGTTATGTTTAGAGGAAAAAGGGTGAGGCTTGCTGAAGCTGAAGAGCACGATTCCAACTGTGAAGCATGGGGATGGCAGTGTCATGTTGTGGAAGGAAAATTCTGTGGATATATTTAAGCAAAATCTCAAGACATCAGCCATGAAGTTAAAGCTCTGTCGCAAATGGGTCTTCCAAATGGACAATGACCCCAAGCATATCTCCAAAGTTGTGGCAAAATGGCTTAAGGACAACAAAGTCAAGGTATTGGAGATAGAAAATTTAGAAAGGAAATTTGTGGGCAGAACTGAAAAAGTGTGTGGGAGCAAGGAGGCCTACAAACCTGACTCAGTTACACCAGTTCTGTCTGGAGGAATCGGCCACAATTCCAGCAAATTATTGTGAGAAGCTTTTGGAAGGCTACCCAACATGTTTGACCCAAGTTAATCAATTTAAAGGCAATGCTACCAAATACTAACAAAGTGTATTTAAAATGACCCACTGGGAATGTGATGAAAGAAATAAAATCTGAAATAAATAATTCTATCTACTATTATTCTGACATTTCACATTCTTAAAATAAATTAGTGATCCTAACTGACCTATGATAGGGAAATGTGTTCTACGATTAAATGTCAGGAATTGTAGAAAAACTGAGTTTAAATGTATTTGGCTAAGGTGTATGTAAATGTCTGACTTCAATTGTATCTGTCTGCATCCCATAAGACAACAAGGAACACCAATTACACGACACGCCTTCTACAAGTATTGCCCCCTTGGATAACAAATCCATTTTATAGGCTGAAAGAACGTACATTTTTTTTTTAAATCCAATTGCTGGATGATTCATTAATGTTGCGTTGTATTTAATAATTTTACAAAAAATAAATAATCTTTGTGGTTAGGTTTAGGTATAGGTGTAAGGTTGCTACGGGACTCCAAATAAACACAACACACACAGTGTGAATGAAACATCCAGCTATTGGCTATTGTACTTTAGAATTTCACCCATTATTTGTAACTTGTAGTGGGTGTGCCTTGTAGTAGTATTGCAGACCCTTCTCACTTCATCCAATGGCAGAGTTTAACAGGAGTTTGGAAATCTCCAGATTTCACAAAAAGAATGATTCATTTGTTGTAGGATGGCTATAAGTTTAGACACTTTGGTCGTGTTCTCGTTAAAATGTCCCAAAACCATGCATCGTACAACCGAGTAGAGATGCCATTGTGTGAGTGGCCTAACCGAGTTTATTGAGCATGCACAAGCCAAACACACACTCCTAATACATCATCTGTAGCACTGGGAAGTTTCATTAATTGTAGTGAATTGGTGTATTTTGATGTTTCATTGAAACATGAAAAATGTGTTATGACTTCCCAGCACCACTTGAAAGTGAGGACCTATGAGAGAGCGGTCATTACACTTTCACATCTATGCCTACTGGGCATGCCCGGCTTCCTATGTGCCTCATCCAAATAAAAGGGAGTGGTAATATTTTGATCAAATTAAAATCATATTTGTAACAACAAAACAGAAACCATGTTTGGATTACTTAAAAATTAGGGGGGTGAAAGAAGCAGAAGCTCAATATAATATTTATAATGATAATAATAGTATAGGATTTCATAAAAACATTTTACATCCCTGTTCCATTACAAGTGTTCTTGGTGAGAATAATATCCTTTTAACACAAAGTGTGATCAAAATTTGCATAATATTAAGCATATATTATAAAGATGATGCAATAGTTGCAATCTAATTGCACCTAGCCTTTTTTTTTTTTTACAACAATGTGTCCTGCAACACCTTTATTATTTATAGTTTTTCGCATCTGGCCCCCAGTAAAAAATTAATTGAACACCCCTGTTGTAAATAATACATTTTGAGAATCAGATATGTGCTAGTGTAAATATTTAAAAATGAAATGTGATATGATAGGGAATAAAAATATTAACAGTAATCACCACAAGGGTGCAGTGGTGCTTAGGATAAGTCTGTTGCTGCCTTCACCCAATGTCTAAAGGCAAAGGCCCTATGCTATATATATAAAATATATTTTCTCTTCAATACAAGAGCACATACGCACACGCCTGGTTGCATGCAAGCTCACATAAAGACCTTCGGCTCCCATTATTGTCTCTTTGTGTGTGCTGACACATCTGACTTTAGTTCTTCTCACCCGTGATAATTTCAAAAAGAGCTTCTGAAAGAAGGTCCTTTTAACACAACTGTACAAGCCATTCAAGGTCTTCAAATATATTGCATTTGCTGCAAGCCACACTTTGAGTTCAGCCTCTCTACAAACAGCCTTTCTTAGCACTTCAGATGCAGTCCTTCAAATGCTCCATTACAGAGCCGCACCCATACAACACAATTAGCGTGCAAACAAACAACACCTGACCCCTCTTAACAGGTGCTCCAGAAGGTCTCATTTGTTTATCCTGTGTGGCACAACCCCTATAGGTGCTGCAGCTGTGACTTTGCAACAACTAATATGAATAGCCTAAAGTGCCACATGAAAAGACATCCACAGGAACACCAAGCAATGCAGCTGCTGGAGCAATACAGGTGAGAAACAGCTCATACATAAAGTGCAGATAGGGCTGCCCCAATACCAAAATGTTTGTAATCTGTACCAATACCAGGGAAATTTCCTCTTCATACCAATTTCAATAACACATCAAAAGCTAACATGCTTTTGAACTGACTTTATTTTGAAAGTTAAATATATAAAGTAACATATTCAATTAACACAATGGCATGTTAGCTTACATAAAGAAGTCAGTAATGAAGAGCAAAACATTTAACGAAGAGCGTTTGTTAACGATATCAACAGAGGAAGGTCTATTAGGCTTTATTTATGCTACAAAGCCTATTGCACAGGCATATGCATGCATATTGTGAAACACATCTATTTTTGTCCCTCCTGTTTACATTCACTTAAGTCATAACCAACTGTGTTTACATGAATACCTCGCCAAGATGGGCAAATTTGACCAAGTATTGCATCTGACCATTCATGCACACAGCCTCATTACCTTGAGGCAAAAGCAAACATAAAAAATATACATGCAAGTATTTAAACAGCATTTGGATAGTGAATTGAGTCAGTACTCTGTACTATACTGTAGAATAACTGGTAACTTGTTGTAACTTTAGCAATGACTGGTACTTTTGACATTTCTACATTCATATTTAATAGAGTAATTAACATAAATGCTATTTTTGTATTTTTTTAAATAACAAAAAAAAAAAACTTGACTTTGCCTGGAGAATGGGCGTAATTGAATCTTAATCTTATGTTACAGGTGCTCCCTATGTGGATATGTTTGCAGCCACCCACCATCTCTCAAATCCCACATGTGGAAACATGCTGGAGATCAGAATTACAACTACGAGCAAGTGAACAAAGCCATCAATGAGGCCATTTCACAGAGCAGCCGGTGAGAGCAGGGGGCATTCATATATTGAACATGTGGCATATGATAATTTTTGACCTGCATTGACTGTTTACACTTAGTCGTAGCTTGGTAGATTACAACAGATAATCATGAGATTAATCATTATTGTTATTCAATTGACGGACTTCGTTTTTTAAAATAAGAAATAAATTAAAAATCTGCATATAGCTTTAATAAAAATTGGGCCAAGAAGTTGTTTTTACGTTCGTTTCAGTGGTTCAAAACAGCTCGCCCGGGCGAACTTTAAGAAAAAATTTGCACCGGCTGCTAAACACCTTAATGCCATTGGTCCACGTCATCATTGGCCTTGCTCAAGGGCCCAACAGTGGTGTCTTGGTGGTGTTGGGGCTTGAACCCATGACCTTCTGAGCAGTAACCCTGAGCCTTAACCGCTGAGCCACCACTGCCCACCTGCGTGCAGAGTTATTAGCGAGCTGATGCAAATTACCTACATCTGTACAATCGTTTGCTCAGAGACATTTGTCAGATTTTTTGTTGTTTAATTAGTCTACATAAGGAATCAAATCTACTCAAACACTCTTAAGTGCCCATTCACTCATGTGCCATCTGCAGCAAAAGTCATTCACACATCTGCCCAAAGGAAGATATGCCTCTATCATCATTCTTTTGTCTGTATTCTGCACATTAACAGTCTTTTATATACGCCCATCTTTGCAGTAGTAACAGTGTCATCATAAAATACAATAACAGTGTGTAATCTGCTCGTATTATGTATGTATAGCATTGAGAATATAAACAAGACAAAATTAAACATTTTCTACTGCATATATATTACTTTAAATTACCATTGAGTGGTTAAAACTGCTTCTTTTACTGACCTCATGTGACTTCTACTCATAAAATGAGGCATAAAGTCATTGATAACACATTTTAATGTCACATTATTTAAGGTTTTACTGAGCGTCGTCTTATTTAAATGTACTTCTAAATGCCTCCCACAGCGGTGTGGCAGGTCTCTGAATGTTCACCAACTGTATGTTGTTGCTCGGCTGTTTAGAACTTATTTTACCCCTGAACGAAGAACTTCTCCATAAGTACAATATATCTGGACCATAGTGTGACTCATTGTTATGTGCTTGCAAAAGATCAAATAAACTTCCTTATCAGGAGTCAGTAATAAGTTAAACTCTCACTATATTTACTTGTCAGATGTGATTAATGTAATTTTGTTGTGTTTATTTTCACCTGTCTCCTGGGCTTAAGATCACCTACTATGTCTCTGAAGTCAACACCAGAGACTGGAGTGGAACGTCCCTATATTGTCTTGAGCAGAAAAGACCAACAGTTATCTGAGGTGAGTTCTGCTACAGGGGCCACGGGTGCTGCTACATCAGAGAGGTCATCCTCCAGCAGGGAGCAGGCTAGCAGGGCCATGGCATGGCGGGGCAGCACAGGGCAGGCCGGGGCAGGTATGGAGTACTGTGTGCTGCTCTTTTGCTGCTGTATCTGTGGCTTCGAGTCCACTAGTAAAGAGCAGCTGATGGAGCACATGAAACAGCATGAGGGAGATCTGATCAACATCATACTGAGCAAAGAGCAGCAGGGAAATCAGCTGACAGAGACCAGGAGCAGCCAGTGATGCACACGTTTTTATACATACTGGTCTTGTATCTCGTTTCTGCTTGAACAAACAACATGAACGTGCACAACTAACTTCACTGTCAGAATTTTTTTTTCTCATCTCGCTCTATCTCCTTACTGATGTCACAGTTAGTTTCTGTTACCTTTGTCAACTATGGATATGTGATTTCAGAAATGTGCCGATTAAATGGGTATCAGATTCCTGCAAAGTATAGTTTACGTATCAGTGTGAATTACGCAAGTGGTTTTGATTTTCAATCATTTTATTCCTCATCTGCTCAGAATATGCACCATAGAGTCCATACATTATGAAACAAGGCAGCTTCTCATATTCACTGCATAATTGTACTTATTACTTATTATATCTGTAATATTATTTATGTCTATATTACTTGGGTGAGTTTACCTTTAAGTTGACACTTGCCATGCTATGCTTGAGCGTAGAGAGGCAAAGTTCCTTCTTGCCCTTTAATGCGTGTCCGTATTTGCATAGATATTTATGAAGATAATTTATTTTTTGTGCATGTTCCCCCTCCGTTATGTTCAAACAAATGATATAATTTGTTTCAAATTACGGCCTCTATTTTGGTGCTATTAGACTTACACTTAGAAATGAGTGTGAGAGAAGTCATCATTGGGAATGCATCTTATAAAATATAAACATATATGTATATAAACCGTGTATGAATTTAACAAGTGAAAAATTGTCCCAGTAAAATAAGAAAATACATGAAAAATGCATCAGATTTTATTTTTTATTTTTTCATGGAAAAAAAGGGCTTGTATTTACCAGGCTTTATTTAGTGGATTATAATTATTTAAATCCATATCAAGTTATGACAACATTAAAATGCCAGAACTTGAAATTGTTCTCACATTTTTACTTAATTATCCTTTTTTTTTTAAGGTTATTGCATTTGCAGTATATGGATAAAGGGCACACAAGACTGATGTACATATATACAGTATGTATAAATACATATATATTATCATAAGCTACTGCTGTAATGGTTAAAAAGCTTTTACAGTTTTACAAATCATCTGTGATGTATTTTTATATATATATATATATATATATATATATATATATATATATAAACATTGATATTTTAGATGTTTTGCTTGATCACTACCTCTCACATTTACTACAATTTGTTTTTTTTTTTTTACCTTGGCTTTAACCTTAGCCTCCCTCAATTTGGACTTGATTTACCAAGGGATGATTTGCATGCACTCAATGTTTGTATGTCAGCAGTCTAAAATGCTAAATTGGTATGATAACACGACATCCATAATTCATGCAGACTTCACACTGCCTGGTATATCAGAGAAATTTTAGGAATTAAATTTAGGAATTTACATACCAGATTATTATATTCTGAGTGTCAAAGATATAGTAATGTGGTCTGCATATTAACCTTGCATTCATGTGAACGTAACATTTGAATGAAAATAGATGTGAATACTTGATCGTTACCGGTTTTTATATTGCTTTCTCAAATCAATCCAATGGATTGATACCAAAACGTCCATTGATACTTTGTTTCAGAGACCACATTTAGTTGTTATTTGCATAATACACACTTGTTACTTTCCAAGTCTTGTTAAAAGTACTGTACTACCATCAAAGAGAGCCTGAGTTTCAGAAGCATAATTTTGCGTTCAAGCTACTGCATTTTATTTGGTGTTAACTACTGTGATTTCTTCCAAATTAATCAAGAACCTACCAATTAGTATTATCCCTTTTCTTTCCTTTGTCTGAGAGCAGGAATTGGCAGTCATCCTGTTCACATTATACGCCAGCAATCTGCTTTATCTGGAAATCTAGCTGTGGTTTCCAGATTTTTTTTTTTTCTAGCACAATGCAATAAATCTGGATTTATTATTTCTTTCTAAAGATAAACAACAAGTTTGAAGTAATCAGCACCTTCATTAGCGGGGCCTAATGAGATAATTGTGTGTCAATAGATTTGGTAATCGTATAGTTCTAGTAATGAGGATAGGCTCTCAGCCACAAGTGTGCCTTACATTTCAACAGCCTCATCTTTGAAGGGATATTCAGTCTTGTTTAGAAAAATACTATTAATCTTAAGACAAGTAGTGTCCCAGTAATGAGTGCATTGGCATTTCTGATAAGGCCTTTTTCTGTATAATGTGCCCTCAATAATTATGTAATGTATTCGGACACATGGTACTGTAAAATGGTTTTGTATGTGACTTGCTGTATATATATATATATACTGTAGAATACTGACATTTTTTAGATGAATTCTATTTTTTAAAACTTGTATAAACACTACAGAAAAGAAAAATGATGCATCAAAAATTACCTTTGATTAGCCAAAGTGTATCAATTAAAGACTTTACTGTATGTAAGGCAATGGTTGGCATTTGAAAGTGAAATCAAGCACATCTTGTAACATGCCATGCCAAAGGAGAGAAGGAACGACTGGGTTTTACAGTTTAAAGGCCTCTCAATGCTATTTTCATTTTCAAGTACAGGGGTCCAAAGGGCCCTGTTTTGATATGTGTTCCGTTCGCAATTATTTATTTGTTCTTCTATAACTGTAATGTTCTCATTTTTGCCTGTGTATTTTTGGTAATAAATAATGAACCACAGTTAAGTCATTTGGAAGCGTCTTCACTTGGTTGGGTCAGTGTAAGCCTGAAGTTTATTTCAGGCTTTACCAAAACTGGTGAGATGCACGTACTTAAAGGTAAGGGGATAGTTCACCCAAAAATGAAAATTCTCTCATCATTTACTCACCCTCATGCCATCGCAGATGTGTATGACTTAAAAATTATTTGCTGAACACAAATTTATATTTTTCGAAAAATATCTCCGCTCTGTAGGTCCATACAACACTAATGAATGGTGGCCAGAACAAAGCATATTAAGGCAGCATAAAAGAAATCCATACAACTCCAGTGATTTAATCTATATCTTCAGAAGCAATATGAAAGGTGTAGGTGAGTGTGACGACCCTGAGTCTCCTCCTGATTCTATTGGAGCAGAGTGTGGGAGTTTTTGATTGGTTTCCTCATGATTATTTGTAATTAGAGTAAATAAGAGTGTTGTGTATTATTTGGGTGAAACATTCTCTGTGGGATAATTTTCTAAAATTCTCTCATCATTTACTCACACTCATGCCATCCCAGATGTGTATGACTTTCTTTCTTCTGCTCAACACAAACAAAGATGTTTAGAAAAATATCTTTGTAGGTCCATAATGCTAGTGAATGGTGAGTTTGTGTGACTTTTAGATGTAAAAGTGAAACTAATCAGGCACCACATGTGGCTTTCAGATGTAAAAGAGAAAGTAGAGATTTAGAGTTAAAAAAAGAGGACGTTCAATCTGTTTTTTGCCTATACCCATCATATCACTTCTGAAGTGGATTTAAACACGGATTACATTTTTGTTTCCTTTATATGAATTTTGGAGTGGTCTTGTCAACATTCACTTGCATTGTATGGACCAACAGAGCTGAAAATTCTTCTAAAAATCTTTGTGTTCTGCTGAAGAATGAAAGTCATACACCTAAGCTGGGATGACATGAGGGTGAGCAAATGATGAGAGAATTCTTTTTTTGGGGGGTGAACTATTCCTTTAATTATTTTTTTACTATAAATTCTCCTCCCTGCCAAGCAGTTGGCGATATACACGAAGAATGCGAATCACCAAATACAAAAAAAAAAAAAAGGAAGGGGAAGTGAAAGTGGAGCTTTGTAGTAAAAAAAATAAATAAATAAAGATTTAAATATTGATCTGTTCCTCAACCAAGCCGATACATCACTTCTAAAGATACAGATTTAATCACTGGAGATTTATGGATTACTTTTATGCTGCCTTTGTGCTTTTTGGGACTTCAAGGTTCTGGTCAATATTCACTTGCATTCTGAGGACTCACAGTGCTGAAATATACTTCTAAAAAATCTTTGTGTTCTGCAGAAGAAAGAAAGTCATACACGTCTGGGATAGCATGAGGGTGAATAAATGATTAGATAATTTTCATTTTTGGGTGAACTAACCCTTTAATTGAGCTTAACTTGTATTGAACCCAGCATACACTCCTAGTTTTCTAGGCTCACTGTTGTAGCCAATAAACTTAATCACATCAAATAAGGCAAAGGTTATTATATTTTTTTAATTTAGATATAATTTTTATTTTGTTTTCAATTTAAAATTATTATTCAGTTTATTTTACCAACTGTGTTAGTTTTAGTTTTTATTTTAGTCTATCAATGTATTTTAGTTTGTATTTCTATTTCAGTTAACACAGATGAGTAAATGACTTTGCAGGGGACAACATTGTGTAATTTTCTTTAAATTAAATTAAACTAATCCCTATCCAGTCCAGATTACACAGGTATACAGTGTACAGCTAGGCTGATATACAACATGGTAAAACCACCAAAAGGACTTAAAAGAGATACATTCACTAACCACTTTTATTGGGCATGCTATGCTCCTAATAATATGCCAGACGAGGTCTTCTGCAGTTGTAGCCCATCCCCCTCAAGGTTAGATGTTTTGTGCATTCTGAGATGCTATTCTGCTCAATACAATTGTACTGAGTTCACTGTACTGTACTGTACTGTGTAGCCTTTCCATCAGCTCGAACCAGTCTGGGCTGCATTTACCAAAAGCATCTCAAGCTTAAATTGATCATAGAGACCATTGGCACCAATGGTCCCTGTGCTGTGCTCTTAACAAACTTAAGCCAACAATTATTTAGCCCAGTATCTGCAATCCTATCATTGCAGATGTCTGTAATGTTTTACAAAGGCATCCAGCTGAAATAATTTCTGTGAATCGAAAGAAGGTTGCTACCACTTTAGATACTTGTAATTGTCGTGTTCTCACTCTGGGGCAAAAAGTGCCAAACAAAAGGGATTTTATCATTTAATAGTACTCTAAAAAACATTGTTTCCATTTCTTGCCTTGGAAATGCAAAAATGTTGGTAGATGGATGGATTCGTTTACCAGCCAAAAATAAAGGACTTCTTGTGCGATGAGACTTATCTTGCACGGTATCAAATTAACTAAATTTCTCTCCATCATCTTTAGACTTTTATTTTCACCAATTGACACTCCTTTGGCTCGTGTGACATATGTCAAGCCAAAATATTACTTTATATCACAGGCCACACACTGGTATAAGTTTATGGAAATGCATATACCAAAAGGAAAGCAAAGAAAAAACATTATACTAAAAGAAAAATAAAAGATCTCTGAGTTGCCAAATGTTTTTGAAATGTCAGTAGTCCGAGCAGGCATACATTGGCCCCCCTAAATTAAAACAAGTTATCCATCCGAAAGACAAGTCTGTCAGCAGTGCCAACCTCACAAAGCTGTAATACCTCAAAAGAGGTGCTGAGCAGGTCCTCCATGAAATTGTTCAGTGTTGAGTTATCTCACATTTAGGTCACCTTTTCAACTCATTTCCTCAGCTATACTAAAGAGATAAATGATGGGCCATTATGATGTTCAGATTAAGATACACATATATTAAGCCCTATATGTGAAGGAATTTCCAGCTGAGCTAGTGTAAAATGACCACCAAACTGAAATGAGCTAATTGAAATTTAAGACACATTAAAACCAGTGGTGAGTATAAGAGGGGTTTGACATAAGGATTTAACTTACTATAAAATACTGTAACCCAAGGCTGCAGAAGCGGCGATAAACTGCGGATGGATTGCACTCCTCTTTTAGTAGTACAATTCTATACCTTTTTATAATCCCTTCATTTTTCATGAATACCTTCCTCATTTACAAGATAAGCTTTTGAAAGAGCCCTTTGAAAGTGAAGAATTAGGACATTGGGGAAACAAAACTGAAGGGAAATTATTGCTTATAGTACACATTAATCCCAAACATCCAGTCTACCATTTCCATCTCAGAAAGGCACGTTTGTGCTCAAGCAAGTGTAATCAGAATTTCTTCCCGGTCCTCTTAAATATCTGGAAACTTGTTCAAATAGGCTGTGAACTTCTCAGGGCTTATACAAGTATAGAAAGAAAGCAAGATAAATCAAAATAAAGAGAATGACTGCAACCCACTTTTTCCTTTGTGCTTATCAAGGACTAAAGCCAGGCAAACAAGGGCTTTCCAGAAGAAATAGGCAGCCATTAAACATTTACGCTTTCCTTCCCCCATAATCCTTTTCTAAGATGAGCTACCTGCCAATTTATTTATTACATCTCTTTGATAATCTTCAACCCTTTTATATCAGAATCCACATCATACTTTTATTTATTTTAACCAGAACCATTTGGATGCCCAGATATGCTGCCTTTTGTTTCATCTAACTTCTAGAAGAAATTCAGTACGGTCTGCACACATCTGTGTATCGTAATGTATTAAGGTACTCATTGGATATTCAAAAAATGAGTTTATAAGGGGTACATTTGTGAGCAAATGTTTAAATAATGGAGACTTACATGAAGGACATGATGAATAATTTAGCAAGTACTCTTCTCATTTGCCACTGCATAGAGACTTATGGGGATCTGGTGTTTGATGTACTCCATGTCATACATTTAATTGGGGCCAAAGCTTTTGAGACATTGAATAAACAAACCACAATCAGAGAGAGAGAGAGAGAGAAAAAAAAGTGAGGTTGAAGTTCTGTGGGGAACTGTTAGATTCTGTATGTGCCAAGGTATTCATTTATTAAAAGGATCTTAAGAAGAAGAGAGGGTTTGTGTAGGTCAAGGACTATTTAACAGTTATTATTATCTAAAATAAATCCTTCTGATGCCTAAACATACTTTCCCTTTCATGAAATGTAACAAGCAAACACAAAATACGAGTTATCTAAATACTGTGATAGAAGAAAACGTGCCGTTTAGATAGACGAGTGCTTTGTGATGTCTGTGAAGAACAGTGATTTCTACTATATGGAAAAGCTTTCTGAAACATAGAATATAATCAGGGGTAAAAAAATGTCCTTATTGCAAAAGTAATATTCACATTACATTAAACCTTAAATAAATGTGTGTTTCGCCAAACATCATCACATACCTTGGCACATATATCTGGCACCTATAGACCTACAAAATGGATCTGCATTACTAATACCCATAGAATGTGAAACGTCTCACCCAAGTTAATGCAACTTCTTCACGTTACTTATTTGATTGACGAATGATGCTATAAATCAAGGTATAGAATGTCTATCATAACCTGTATGGTTATGGCTATGTGCTAACATTATAGTCTACTAACAACTATATGCTAACACTGGTAAGAAGCCAAGTGACCAGAACACTAATCTTAATTTACACAAACAAAAAAACAGGTAAAAGCAGCATGTTAAGATGGCACCATTCAAACAATCCCCCACTGTATCAACAGAAAAAAATGCATGCTACCATTGTAAGGCGATGGTCAATCTGACTAGTGTCTCTATATGGACTTAGATTGTTCCTAAATACTGCTGCGTATACAGTATTTGGCAAGACTCTCAAGCAGAACATCAGATGGTTTGTGTGTGCATTTGTGTGTGTGTTATCTATCTGTTTTGCACATAATGTAAGCTGCCATTATTCTGGAGATGTTCCATTAGTTTACTACAAGCTCTTGAAGCCAAGACCTCATGCAATATGTGCCATTCTATATTTGCCAAATGCAACATCTTAAATAAAACAGCCACTGTAATATCATTTTCAGGTCAAAGTGCCAAAGGTATGGAGATGCTCTATGAAAGATCTTTTTTATTTAGCATTCTTGAATTTGAAATTACACGTATAAGGTTGTAGAGGTTATCAAAGTCATGGAACAAGAATATGCCTCTGGGACTCTAACTTTTTAAAACTAGGTCTGGAAGACAAATCAGGCCTGCAGTTTTCAAAAACTAAGAACTAAGCTCTCACACCTCTCAGGACGCTGATGTTGGTGGACCTCAGAGATCTTCTTCATCTCAGCTTTGATCTGGTCCAACTTTTCTTTTATCAAGTGTGCATGGGTCTTGTATCTGTGTCTCACTACCATACTGCTGGATTTTGTACAGCACTGGTCCTCTCTATGCTACTCACTGGGACTCACATCTGAAAAAACTTGTTTGGCATCAATTTAGGGACCATCACATGTAGTGATTCTATTATGATTACATGATAAATTAAATGATGTGTCCACAATTGTTCATTTGTTGCACATATGGGATGAAATATTGAAAAGCCTTTCTTTGTGTGTCAGATGTGGTTTAGTTCCTTACTATTGATTTTCCAGAACGTATATTAGATGATCTAGTAAAGCCAGCCATTGAATGAATAAAGACATTTGTACTGTATTTTTCTAAGCACTTGTCTTACAGAGAAAGCAGATTTAATAACAACCAACACCAATGAATGACACAAAAGTATATCACTGAAATCAATAACTGTTTAATATCCATTCACTTAAACCTTTTATTGCCCACACATTCTGTACATAGGGGTATGGGTTGGGAAGCGAGAACTGGCTCTTTTTCAGAAAAAAATAACAGAACTGAATGATTTTCACTACCTTTTGTTGTATTATGGGTTCTTGAATGTGCCGTCTTTCACACATGTTAAAAGAAAACGCTTAAAACCCTAATAAGTTGACTACACAACTGATTGAGTAAACTCGTTCCCTCAGTTGAATTGAGTAATGTTGTCTCAGAACTTGTGCAATAAAATTCACTAAACTTGGTGATTACATAGAATGAACTTAACTATTTAAGTTAAGAAAATTACATGCAAGTAGACTTTAACTCAGATTTGCTACTTAAATGTAGTTGTTTAAACGTAATAATTTTAATTGAATACACACAAATTTAGATCATGCAATAATTAAGAATAAAACTTATTCTAGGTCAATTATTAAATAAACGTATTTCTCCACAGAAATGCATAGACACCTGTACTTCAGTTGCACATGCACAAGGAGAACTGAGATTATGTTTACAGGGTCCAACTTCACGAGGGTTCAAGGTGATCACATAATGGTGACATTTTGCAACTATTTGCAACAAAACAACATAAATAATAAAAAAAAATAGATAAAACCTCAATGAATTCTTAATAACAACTATATTAATGCTCCAAATTCCCTTTCACCAAGGAAACATAATTAAATAATTAAAGTGCGAGGCACTGTGGGTATTCCCCATAGTCTCAAGTTTGTACAGAACAGTTTTATGAAGCGTAGATATTTAAGTTATGAGTTCAAAACATGGCATTTCAAGTAATGTTTAATTAAAGCAATTGGCAATGCAATATGGTGGCTGAGAAGTGCACAACACAACCAAATTAGCAGAGCAAATAATAGATGAAAACACAACTAAATAAAGCCACAACACAATGGAAAAGCCACAAAACAACATAGTTAATCCACAGCACAGTGAAATGAACAGAAAATACACATTTTTTTAAGCTCTGTATTTTAAGTCATAGGGCAGACTGACTCAATACATGATAGATCATGAGGCTGTTCGGAAGATGCAGAGCTGCTCATCCCACTGCAACTCACTAAGAGTTCACCGGTCAGCACATCACAACAGAGAGTTGACCATGGAGCTGAGCAATTGCCCTAAGTGCTTTGCCATCCGAGAAGGGGCTATAGCCTGCATAAAGCCCAATTTCGCAGGAGCAGGACACCTTATAAGAGCTGCCGGTACGCAAGAGCTGCGTACTGTGATGTCATTTTCGAATCATTGCCCAGAACAGATTTGTACAAATGTTGATGAATTTATATGCATTGACTTCTGGTGGAAACCCAGCCAGGTCTTGGCCAGAGCACTTAAGGAGAAGTTCAAGTTAAGCACAGTGGTTTTATAACTATTTCTTGACAGATCATTTTGTTGTGTCATATCTAATTAATTTAGGTATGTTGTGGCTTAATTTTGTTGTGTTGTAGCTTATTTTTGTTGTATTTTTTGCTTATTTCCGTTGTGTTTTCAGCTTTTATTTGCTTTGCTAATTTGATTGTGTTGCAACACTGCGAATGACTGAACAATGACTCTTATGATCTGGTTATTTTGAATCTACAGCACAAAACATACAGCACAACCTAGCTGGACTCCCAAAAAATATCTAATTTTATGAGTCAGTCTATTTGAATCTACGCCCAAATCATAAAGTGCTACATCCTGAATGAAGGAGGACAGTCTGTTCTTTTTAGTGAAAGAAAAACTGAATTTCATTATGTCTGATTCAAAATGAACCAATAATTGTTACTGTGTTATGTGTACTTCAGGCTGATGTTGTGAGATTGAAATCACAGTAATTAGGCCTATTGACGGGTTGTTGATATTACAATGTAGGTATGACAATACACATCATGAATTTTGGTGTAATCTGGTACACCAAAACATTGCAATTTAAAGGTTTTTGTTAACACACCTTCTGAAAGAATCTGCTATGTTGAAAGGATCTCATATAATTGGTAGCAGGCAGGTGAGGGCAGTGAATCCAATAAGAATAGCATTTCTTATTTTCAAATATTTCTTCATAAAAAGTAGCCTACTGAAATTATTGTTAATGGAAAGCATTACATTAAATTTCCTTGCGATAAGTTAACAAACACCTCCAGAAACATTACTTTTTCAGTAGTCCCTACTTTGTCAGTATTTTCAGAATTGTATCTTGTCAGTACTGAAATGACCAGTTGTGAATAGGTATTAAATTTGATTATAGTGCTTAATGCAGAATTTAATGTATAGCCTACATAACCCCATTTCTCTCCATCTGCACAGCATGATTTAATTAGGATATGTTTCTGGATGAACAACCTTTGTTAATCTTGGAACAACATTTCTATTGAACAATCACAACCCTAAACCTAATTTTAACTATCTGCTGAAATCATAGAGAAAAGAAAGCAACTACCCTCAACCCTAAGCCTATAACCCTAAAATCTGATTGGTTGATAGCAATGTGGTTCCAGGACCAGGATGTTCATCCATGAACATGCCCAACTAAATCATGTTAAGCCTTTTGATCCATGTACCATACCTGAGGTTATGGTGCCCACTGTTTCATTGCTGATCACATTTGCTGTCAACTCTTTGATTGGAGTACACAGTGATAAGTCTAATTAAAACAGAGGTGAGATGGAGAAGGGTTATCAATCCCAATTTAAACAATAAAACATTGGGCATCAAGCAGTCTTTTGTTTAGCAGTTGTTTCTAAACAGAGGATGTTTTAATATTGAAATTGATGATCCTCTAGAATTAAGACCATATGCAGAGATAATGATGAGTTTAAAACACTTGGGAGCATGTTCATTTCTTTTAATCTCCTGCATCAGGAGTTAGGTCACTTGCATTTTAAATCTTCCTTCGATGTTGCTTTGCTTTCACACGAGTATGAGGAAGACTGAGACATACTTTCAAAAGAGCCACTTAATTAACGTCTGTATGCCAAAACAAACTGTTGTTATTTTGTAGCAAGTGTATTTAGTCTTATTGATGTTGAAGGCTATGGGAGCCATAGCAACAGTAGTCAAGGTGCAGTCAAACAGCATTTGGTGCGTAAATGGACTCCTGCTGCTATGGTTAAACTGCCATGAGAAAAGCTTTCTGCATATCTGAGGCATAACCTTATACAAAAAGGTACAATAGTAACCATTTCGGTGGGGGAAACTATCACGATTTCCTGTGAGGTCATGTTGATTACTACTGTAAATAAAGTAATTAGGAATAATTAATAGGATAAATTAACCTCCCTGATAGCACACGTACATCACCCAGATGTCTGTTTGATGTTGGTGTTTACATCTGAAAGATGTATTTTTTACATTATCTGCAATAAGTCTATAAGACTTACGTCAATAAGTATGTCTCGGATGTCAATAACACATTCATCAGATGGACTTTGCGATGTTTATGATATAGAATGATTGTAAATCTGAACTTTTTAAGACATTTAGCAGATGTTAATTAGATCGTGAGACTTTCCAGATGAAAGGATCTAAAATAGACATATCGGAGATGTACATGTGCTATCTGGGACATGATTGATGATGATTCAGAGCTGTTTAATAGCCTGATAATAACCTGACTATTTTAGAAAATTACCATTGTACATTTTTGTTAGGGGATTGTTTAACAATCTTCTCTTTTCACAAACTCTTTTTTTGGTTTAACTTATTTCATTGGTTCCACAGAATGATATGAAATTCATATGCAGACTCAACTCAAATACTACAGTATGTAGCAAAAACCTAAATTAATTGAGTTAACCCAAATTTAACCTAAAACCTTCGATTTGAATGATACTACTGGCCTAAAAGTACTTGGTATTGGATCGAAAAGATGTGGTATCGCCCATCTCTAGTTCAAATAACTCTTATTGAACCTTGCATTTTGTTATAAGACAGCAACTAACACATTAGCATATTTTACGAATATATATTTGTGTACTGTATAACAAGTATGTTGCTGCTGAGATTTTACAGATCCCCAATCAGTCAATACTGATAACCCACCAGTCTTTACTTCATAAGAAAATAAATACACACTGACTTTAAAATAGACTTTTGCCCTACTTCAAAATAACCATTAGCTCCACTCTCCTACACAATGGCAACCTCTAACTCTACATCCCAACATAACAGAACATTAAACACTAGCAAGTATCCTACTTGTTTCATTTTGCATAGAAATGCATTAAAATGTAGCCTACTCTCCCAATCAAGTCCCATGCAAAGCATACTGGGATCTGGAAATCCCCTGCCTGGTTTCAGCAATCATTGATGCAACAAATATTATTCACATAGTCCCAACACAATTGGATTAAGTGAACATAGATGGATTGTAATCAATGAAATTAAGTTCAGAACAAATGCTAAATAATTGTGTTGCATTAACTCATTTTAAATAAGTTGACTGAGCAAGCAATAAAAATTACTTTGAACACCATCCGAAAGCAATATGAATCCATTCGAACATTTCAAAGCAATGACTGGACTTTACACAATATCATGTTCTCAAGTGAAACATAAACGCAGCATATTAAGTTGATTTCATGTGTACAGGTTTTGCAATAGAGCTGCTTCCCTTTTTCAGTGTTGCATTGCCTTGCTGGAGTTTAGTTTCGGTTACCATATAAATTTGATTTTATGCCCTAATGGGTGTGATAGCCATGTGTTCCGGGGCAGGTGTTCAACAAGTAGTGGGACTCTGAAGAGAGTCTTTCAGGGGGGGATGAGGCGCTGGATGAAACAAGGGGAGTGCTCTTGTCCACTTTAAATCCATTCGGTGAGTTATTGAATGCTGTCAATCCACAGAACATTTTAAGGAAACACGGCGTTGAATTAAATAACCGTTCTGTGTCCTAATATAGTGTCTAAACGTTTATTCCTGTTCATTTGACCGTGCAGAGGTTTGTTGTCATGCAGCGCTCACTGGCTAGAGGAGAGTGTCCTTGAGAGAGGAGGAGCAACCGGACATCCGATAAGGAACTACGAGCTCCATTGTACAGGGTGAGAGATGTGTTCAATAGTGTATTTAAATTGGCTTTGTTTTACAGTAAGTGAATACTCACGGGGGACCGCGAGAGATGAGACGGGCAGCAGCTTGCAGGAGACCGAGATCAGCGGCTGATGCGATCTGAGATCTCCTGACATTGTTGCTGAGATGCGAGCAGGAAACGCCGCTGCAAAACAGAGGCCTGCCAATGAATGAATGAATGCACGAAAAAAACGATCGCGGCGTGATGGTTTGTTGTTTTGTTTCGCTGTCCGAGCGATTATTATCTAGTGTGCCCACTTGCGTTGCGTTGTGCCCGACGCTCTCTAGCTTTGAACTTGAGAGTAGTTCGTGAAAGTGTCCTGAAGCAACATGAATACATTTCGACACCGAAATGCATCTCTACATTTCGGTGTCGAAGTGTTTCTAGTGTTTCCAGGATAACGGCAATAGACCATTATATGCTTTGTTCGGTGGATTTGTATCGTTTAATTGCTGGAATATTGCGCTACAATGTGATCGAGATATAGACAGAAACATGCTAACAGTGTGCTGTATTATTTTTCTTTATTGTGGACTGCAGCATTATGTCAACAGATCTGAAATTAGTCTGTGATTGGAAGAATTATTTTATATTTACATAACCACTGTATATTATATTTATTATACCAACTAGATATTATTATTAATATATTTTAATATATTAAATGTGCAGTTATTTGTTTTTCTAATAATAAATAGCAGATGCAATAGATTAAAAGATGTGATTAAGAGTAACAGGTTAAAAATATACAATTTATGGTCTTATATGATGTAGCCTGTTATGTTTATTTGACCTGCGTTTGGTATAGTAAGAAGAAAACTCTATGCTTTCGCACAATATATTTATTATCCAGGGCCGGCCCTAGCAGTTTGGGGGTACTAAGCAGATTTTCAAAATGTGGGCCCACTACCTACAAACAAAACACACCCAAAATCAATAACTAAGCAAGCAAAAACTGTGCAGATATAATCAATTTAGTTAATCCTTAACACAGTTTGTCACAGCAAAGGTTGTTCTTAAACTACCCATTCCACTTTTTGCTCTGGAAGTGGTGAAAATAACGGCTAGATGAATTGGGAGAAGGGTCAAATGGACTAACTTGTTACCTAATGCAAAACGTTGCCTCTTCAAAACCATTTCAAACGGCAACGGCTTTAAACTTTTATTCCATTATTTCTGTGATTATTTGATTGTTGGTAACATAAAAAGATATTGTAACATTGAAAAGACTGTTTTGAGCAGCTGTTTCATACAACTGCTTCATCCCCTCTCTCCTGGTAAACAGCAATGTGAGTGCAGATTACACACACACACACACACACACACACACACACACACACACACACACTGGTTTAATCGCATGGCTCAGGGACATGATCTTATCATAAGTGCATACTTTACGAGTTCTACTTTTAACGAGTTTTTAAATTAAACGAGTGCAACGTTCGATTTTTCATAGAAATGGCAAATCTGTTAATGTTAAGATTAAGCATTTAGGTTAAATTAAGTGGCACTAACCCGTGTGTATTCTGCAGAGGCAGAGGGATGTGTCCGAAGGTGTTTAATAAGGTTGCTGGGGTTTTCCCCTTTGGCTTGAAAGATCTGTGGACATTCATGGCAGATTGGTTTTCCTGGTCTCATCAGGCAAAATCCCAAATAATTCAAAATCTCGCTACGTGAATTGTGTTGTGTAAAAAGCTTCTCACTCTCCAAAGTTGAACCTAAATTCATATTATCCATTAGGGTAGACAGCCGCCAAATTAAAATGCTGGGATTCAGACGTGTGTTTGAAGCATGAGAAAACCACTCATTGAAAAATAAACAATACAAGGGGCAAATTCTAAACATAATTTTGCACTCTTAAAAGGCACTGCTATTTTTTATGTTAATGCAAACATAGGTCTGATTCAAATGAAGGTTTTAGCTAAAATAATATTTACTACCGCACATACAACATAACTTATGGTACTATCGTATTGACTGTACTACCGTTTAAAAAATACTGTGGCACTGGCAGTATTTTGAAGCTTTAGTATCGCAATACTACCGTAGCACCTGTCTACCATGCAACCCTTATTCAATGTACACTCCACTTTATTAGGTACACCTGTACACCTACTTACACCAGGTGTACAGGTGTACACCTACTTACACCAACCAGCCAATCATGTGGCAGCAGTGCATAAAATCATGCAGATATGGGTCAGGAGCTTCAATAGTAAAGAGTTGTTATCCGAGTTACCGTACCATTTCTGTCAGCTCAAACCAGTCTGGCCATTCTCCGTTGTCCTCTCTCATCAACAAGATGTTTCCGTCTGCAGAACTGCCGCTCATTTTGTCATTATTTTTGAACATGTGTTTGCAATGTCTTATCAGGACTTGAAGCCTGTTTTCCAAGATGACTGCGCTCAGGCAGAGGAAGGGCAGCAAAGGAAAGGAGACAGGGCCCAGCATTCACAACCTAAAGCCAGAGTGTATAGCTGAACCCACAGAGAGGTTCGCAGCAGGTCAGTGCTGTTGGAAAAGTAAATAGAAGTACATTTAAAATCAAGCCTGACAAGATAAATCATTAACATTTATTTTGGCCCACTGCCCTCAATCAAGAGCAAAAATATTTTTGGCCTTTCATTGGAAAAAGTTTGGGCACTACTGTTCTTGATAAACATGATAATTTATAGATATGGATTTCTAGATAACTTTCTAGATAGAATTAGTTTAGATAAAATGAGACCTACACTAGCTAAGAATTATTTAGCAGTTTTCTTATTCTATTATTTCTGAACTTCTGGATTTTTATTTATCTGACAACTTCACCCTATTGTGCATTTGGTGCATTAATACATGTTTCTTGCACAGCTTCCTATAATGAAAAAAACTTAAATTCTTCAACCAGGTTGCCTTGCATTCTAATAAAGAACATATCATTTGTGTTGGAGTACATTTCAAAGTTGAAAAAATCTAATCGTGAATCGAAGTTTGATATTGAGATTTAATTGTTTTGCCATGTCGCCCAACCCTAATAAATAAATATATAAATATATATATATATACACACACACGATCAGCCACATCATTAAAAATACCTGCCTAATATTGTGTTTTTAGGTCCCCTTCGTGTTGCCAAAACAGCGCCAACACGCATCTCAGAATAGCATTCTGAGATGTTATTCTTCTCACCGTGTTGTCCAGAGTGGTTATATGAGCTACCGTAAACGTTGTCAGTTCAAACCAGTTGTGCCATTCTTTGTTGATATCTCTCATCAACAAGGCATTTCCATCTACAGAACTGCCGCTCACTGGATGTTTTTTGTTTTTGGCACCATTCAGAATAAATTCTAGGGACTGTTGTGTGTGAAAATCCCAGGAGATCAGCAGTTACAGAAATACTCAAACCAGCCCGTCTGGCACCAACAATCATGCCATGGTCGAAATCACTGAGATGATTTTATGCACTGCTGCTTCATGATTGGCTGATTAGATAATCGCATGGATGATTGTTGGTGCCAGACAGGCTGGTTTGAGTGTACAAGGGGGACCTACACAATATTAGGTAGGTGGTTTTAATGTTGTGGCTGATCGGTGTATATAGCTCTGGAAAAAGAGACCACTTCAAAATTATCAGTTTCCCTGGATTTACTATTTATAGGTATGTAACATTTATGTTTTATTCTATAAAGTACTGACAACAGTTCCCCCAAATTCCAAATACAAATAATCAAGAGGATCAAGAGGAAGATGGATGGCCACAAGCCATCAAACAAAGCAGAGCTGCAATTTTTGCAAGTGGGATAAAGTCACCCAGCAGCAATGTGAAAGACTGGTAAAGAGCATGCCAAGGTGCATGAAAGCTGTGATTGAAAATCAGGGTTATTCGACCAAATACTGATTTCTGAACTCTTCCTAAGTTAAAACATTAGTATTGTGTTGTTTAAAATATGAATATGAACTTGTTTTCTGTATCTTTTTTGTTATTTTGACCAGTTCAGAATCAGAATCAGAATTAGCTTTATTGCCAAGTATGCTTACACATACAAGGAATTTGTCTAGGTGACAGGAGCTTCCAGTCAACAACAATACAAACAATACCAAAAACAGCAGCAAGACATAGGTAATTAAAAACAAAAAAGAACACAAATAAATAATTATACATATATGTACATACACTCACCTTCATACATACCCACATACACACACGTAGTGCAAATCTAATACAATCTTGTTATATAAAGAACAAAAACCTGTATATTATGTACAGAGCAATGTAAGTAATGGCAGAAGTGGATATGTTGGATAATATAAATTAAAATTAAAGTGTGTATTGCACATAATTATTGCTCAATGGGGCAATTTAATTGTTCATTAGATGGATGGCCTGAGGGAAAAAACTGTTCCTGTGTCTGACGGTTCTGGTGTTCAGAGCTCTGAAGCGCCGGCCAGAAGGCAACAGTTCAAAGAGGTAGTTGGCAGGGTGAGTGGGGTCCAGAGTGATTTTACCAGCCTTTTTCCTCACTCTGGAAGTGTATAGTTCTTGAAGGGGAGGCAGGGGGCAACCAATAATCCTCTCAGCAGACCGAACTGTCCTTTGTAGTCTTCTGATGTCTGATTTCGTAGCTTCACCAAACCAGACAGTTATTGAAGTTCAGAGGAGAGACTCAATGACTGCTGAGTAGAACTGTTTCAGCAGCACTGGTGGCAGGTTGAACTTCCTCAGCTGGCGAAGGAAGTACAACCTCTGCTGGGCCTTTTTCACAATGGAGTCGATGTGTATCTCCCACTTCAGGTCCTGTGAGATGGTAGTGCCCAGGAACCTGAATGACTCCACTGCTGCCACAGTGCTGTTTAGAATGGTGAGGGGGGACAATGTTGGGGTGTTCCTCCTAAAGTCCACAATCATCTCCACTGTTTTGAGCGTGTTCAGCTCCAGGTTGTTTTGACTGCACCAGAAAGCCAGCCGTTCATCCTCCTTTCTATATGCAGACTCATCATCATCTCGGATGAGGCCGATGACAGTGGTGTCGTCTGCAAACTTCAGGAGCCTGACAGAGGGGTCCTTGGTGGTGCAGTCATTGGTGTACAGGGAGAAGAGTAGTGGGGAGAGCACACATCCCTGGGGGGCACCAGTGCTGATGGTACAGGTGGTGGAAGTGAATTTTCCCTGCCTCACAAGCTGCTGCCTGTCCGTCAGAAAGCTGGTAATCCACTGACAGGTAGAGGTGGGAACAGGGAGTTGGTTTAACTTAGTCCGGAGTATATCTGGTATGATTGTGTTGAAAGCCGAGCTGAAGTCCACAAAAGGATCCTTACGTATGTCCCCGGTCTGTCCAGATGTTGCAGGATATGATGCAAACCCATGTTGACTGCATCATCCACAGACCTGTTTGCTCGATAAGCAAATTGAAGGGGGTCCAGAAAGGGTCCAGTGATGTCCTTCAGGTGGGCCAACACCAGTCTCTCAAATGACTTCATGACCACAGATGTCAGGGCGACAGGTCTGTAGTCATTAAGTCCTGTGATTTTAGGTTTCTTAGGGACGTGGATAATAACTGAGCGTTTGAAGCAGCATGGGACTTCACACTGCTCCAGTGATCTATTGAAGATCTGAGTGAAGATGGGGGCCAGTTGGTTAGCACAGGAACGAAGGCAAGCTGGTGAGATGCCATCTGGTCCTGGAGCCTTCCTTGTCCTTTGCTTCCGAAAGACACGGCACACATCGTCCTCACAGATCTTGAGTGCAGGTAGTGTAGCAGGAGGGGGGAGGAGGGGGGTTGCAGGAGGTGTTAATGGTTGTGTGAAATGAAGGTCCGAGTGCATGTGGGGTGTGAAATCGGGCCTTTCAAATCTGCAGTAAAACACATTCAGGTCGTCAGCCAGTCGTTGGTCCACCACAGGGTTGGGGGTAGGAGTCCTGTAATTAGGAAGTTGTTTCAGGCCACTCCACACTGATGCAGGGTCGTTAGCTGAAAACTTGCTTTACAGCTTCTCAGAGTAGCTTCTTTTAGCCACTCTGATTTCCTTATTCAGTGTGTTCCTGGCCTGATTATACAAGACTCTATCCCCACCCCTGTAAGCCTCCTCTTTGGCATGACGAAGCTGTCTGAGTTTTCCTGTGAACCATGGTTTATCATTGTTGAATGACAAAAATGTCCTAGTAGGGATGCACATATCCTCACAGAAACTGATGTATGATGTAACAGTATCTGTGAGCTCGTCCAGGTCTGTAGCTGCAGCTTCAAAAACACTCCAATCAGTGCAGTCAAAGCAGGCTTGGACTATTGAAGCAGAGCTGGAACTACATCTCCTTATAGTCCTTACAACTGGCTTTGATGATTTTAATTTCTGCCTGTAGGTCGGGAGAAGATGAACCAGACAGTGATCAGAGAGTCCCAAAGCTGCACGTGGGACAGAGCGATATGCATCCTTTAATGTTGTATAGCAGTGATCCAATATATTCCTGTCTCTGGTGGGGCATGTAATGTGCTGTCTGTATTTGGGCAGTTCACGTGTGAGATTTGTTTTGTTAAAGTCCCCAAGAATAATAATGACTGAGTCCGGGTATTGTTGTTCTGTGTCTGAGATTTGATCAGCCAGCTGTTGCAGCGCTAAGTTCCCAGACGCGTTTGGAGGAATGTAAACACTCACCAGAATAAACGAAGAAAACTCCTGCGGCGAGTAGAACGGCTTACAGTTAATAAAGAGCGCTTCCAGATTAGGACAGCACATCCTCTTTAGTGTTGTTACATCTGTACACCAACTTTCGTTGATGTAAAAGCATGTTCCACCGCTCTCGTTTTCCCCGTTAACTCCGCGATGCGATCCGCTCTGAACAGCTGGAAGCCCGGCAGATGTAATGCGCTGTCCGGAATGGCTTCACTCAGCCAGGTTTCAGTGAAGCACAGTGCAGCAGAGTTTGAAAAGTCCTTATTAGTATGTGTGAGGAGATGTAGTTTGTCCGTTTTGTTGGGAAGACAGCGGAGATTTGCGAGATGAATGCTCGGCAGTGCTGTTCGAACGCCGCGCTGACGGAGTTTAACCAGCTCGTCTCCCTCGCCTGCGTCTCGTAGCGCATCTAAACAACACAGCAGCGCCTCCAACTAAAATGTCCAGTAAAACGTCAGAATATTGAAAAACTGGGAAAAGATGATCTGGTATATGCTGCTGAATGTTCAGCAGTTCGTCCCTGGTAAAACTGATTGGTAAAAGATTGCTAAACACAGGACAAACTAACAAAAACAACAAAAGAATTGAAGAGCTCCACACCGAGGCGGCCATCTGCGGCGCCATGTTGTATCAGTATCAGTTGTCATTTTCTGCAAATACAACCCTCTAAATGACAATATTTTTATGGGATAAGTGTTGTCAGTACTTTATAGAATAAGATAAAATGCACATTTTTACTCAAACACATACCTATAAATAGTAAATCCAGAAAAAAAATTATCATTTTGCAGTGGTCTATATATATATATATATATATATATATATATATATATATATATATATAACACACACATACACACACACACACACACACACACACACACACACACACACACACACACACACACACACACACACACAGTGGTGGCAAAAAATATTGGCACCCTTGGTAAATATGTGCAAAGAAGGCTGTGAAAAACAAAATCTGCATTGTTAATCCTTTTAATCTTTCGTTCAAATAATTTTGTTTTACTTTCAATTGAAGTAAAACAATTGAATCAGGGTAAATATCTCATTGAATAAATATTTTTCTCCAAAATGCATAAGCCATAATTATTGGCACCCTTTTATACTTTTTGCCACCTCCCTTTGCCAAGATAACAGCTCTGAGTCCTCTTTTATAATGACTAATGAGGTTGGAGAACACGTGGCAAAGGATCTGAGACCATTCCTCCATACAGAATCTCTCCAGATCCTTCAAATCAGAGGTCCATGTTGGTGGACTTTCCTCTTCAGTTCACCCCACAAATTGTTTATGGGGTTCAGGTCAGGAGACTGGGATGGCCAGGGCAGAACCTTGATTTTGTGGTGAGTGAACCATTTTTGTGATGATTGTGATTGTGATGATCATTGTCCTGCTGGAAGATCCAACCAGGGACCATTGTAAGCTTTTGGGCAAAAGCAGCCTGGTTTAGATTTTTTATCTCTTGGTATTTGATAGAGACCGTGATGCCATGTATCCAAACAAGATGTCCAGGACCTCTGGCAGATAAACAGCCCCACAACATTAAAGATCCAGCACCACATTTTACCATGGACATTGGGTACTACTTCATCTATGTGTGCTGCCAAAAAAACATTTTTTTTTCATCTGACCAAAGAACCCAGTCGCATTTGAAGTTCCAGTAGTGTCTGGAAAACTGAAGATGCTCGAGTTTGCTGATGGATGAGAGCAGAAGCTCTTTGTCTTGAAACCCTCCCAAACAACTTGTGGTGATGTAGGTGATGTCTGATTATTTTTTTGGAAACTTCCAGACCCAATACCCAATCAATTTCTACCCAATACCCAATTCTCAAGCTGTGATCCTTGGAGATTCTTTGGCCACTTGAACCATCCTCCTCTCTGTGCTTGGAGACAGTATAGACACACGTCCTATTACAGGCCAATTCTTAAGATATCCAGTTGATTGGAACTTGTTATTTTTTGCCCTAATGGTGGAAATGGGCATTTTCAGTGCTTTAGCTATTTTCTTATAGCTACTTCCCACCCTGTGGGGACCTGGGGTAGAATAGGTCCCCTTGCTGTTCATAAAAGGGGACAATTTGGGCGACTGGTTGGCCGTAAGTTGCGACCGATGTCTGTGGAAGAAGAGACCCTGGCATTTGAGGAATGTGGGCAGTTGCAACTCCCCCAGATCCAACACAATGCTTTGGCTCTAATTTCATATAGGCAGGCAGTTGGAGAGGCCCGATCCAACCAAGCGGCTAGTCATGACATGCCTTGGGAAATTACTGGCATTTAAATCAGCCACAATGACACTTTCCCTGAAGGTGGTGACATAGGGTCAGTCAAACAATTTGAGCTTTTAGCTCTTATTACAAGAGTATATCTTTCTTGTATCCTTGGTGCATATCTGCTGGAGTTCCGTGGCTCTGTGCATCCCCTTGTTGGGCTCTGAGGCAGGTGGGGAGCAAGAATGATTAAATAAAACATAATAAATATGGCAAACAAACAAACTCCAAAAAGACGGATACTAGAACAGAATTTGGATGATGACTTGGATGCTAGATGTGTAAGTGTTCCAAAAAATGAAAATTGGGAGAGATTTATCATTTTAGAATCTCAATCACCTGACATGGCACTAACAAAACTCTGCCCTTTTGCAATACATAAAGGAACTGCAGGAACTGTCAAAGACTTGAAAAAGAGGTCAGGCCAAATTCTGTTTGAATGTGCAAAGAAAGTTCTTGTAGATAATCTAATGTGTGCAAATACTGTGGCTGGTGTTCCTATGAAGGCATCTTTACACCCATACCTAAACTCTAGCAAAGGTATAATACGAACTAGTGAACTACAAGACATGGGAAAGACTGAAGAACTCAGAACTAGCAAAACAAGATGTTACAAGTGTAAAGAGGATTACAATAAATAAAGGAGACCAAATGATAAAGACTGGAACCTATATAATGACATTCAACTATCATCAATTGCCTGAATGGATCTGTTTAGTGTACTTGAGGGTCCCTGTTGACATATACATCCCTAACCCCTATGATGATTCAATTGTCAGAGGTTTGTCATAGCTCCGCTGGAAGCAATCCTATCTGTTACAATTGAGGAGAGGACAGGCATGAAGAAACCTGTTTAAACCATAAAATGCTGAAATTGCTCAGGGAATCACCCGCCCTCATCAAAACACTGTTCTGTATGTATTAAATAAAAATAAATTCAAAGAGTAAAATGTAAAAAATGTGAACTATGCAGAAGCACGCAAAGAGGTGTAAAAGCTCCCAAATTTTAAGTTTGAGAAATTCTTTGCATCTGTAACATTACCAACCAAACACACAGTTGAGTGCCAGACAGATGTGACCTGCTAACAAAAGACAAACCACAGTTAATCAGTAACAAAAACCTACCTTTATCAAAAAAGAAAGCACAAAGCACTCAAACACAAACTGGAGCTAGTGAAGAACCAAATCTGACAATGGAACGTTCCCTAATATCAAAAGGAAAAAAGCCACAACATAGATAATAGATAATTATCAATTATTAAAATAAATAGAACACTGATTAGAATCAATGTTATTTTTTTAATCCTTTAAATCAACAATCATCAAAGACAACCATCAATTATCAAATTCAATAGAATGTTAATTATTATCAAATATAATCATTAATTATTCAAATTAATGGAACATTGATTATAATTAACACTAGCTTATTCATCCTTCAAATTCAAAAATCATCAAAGATAATTTTCAATTTTTAAAATCAATAGAATATTAATAAGGATTAATATAGCCAGGGCACCACTCTGGAATCAGGGACTAATAACCAGACAGTATAACGGTCTCAATATTAGATTTTTCTCTTAAGAAAATTGACGACCGGAGAGCATCAATATTTAAAAGGAAACAACGAAGGCTTGAATCCGAGCACCGGCATCCCCTGCCAGCCTTTGACACGTGTATGCAGTACAAACCAAAACGCTTCTCTTTGAAATATAACAAAGTTTATTGATGGAGTAATATCAATTAATAATCAACACAAAGCAGTCAATAAACTTCTGACATATAACTACAAACTAAACAGTGACATGAATAAATATGGTAACCAAAATAAGCTTATAACACATGAGGAAGGTGTGTGTGTGTCACACAGAATCCATTAAATTAGTGAATTATTTCAAATTCTTAGGCCTTAAATTCTCCTTTATCCCACTTTTGAAGATGTTGAGGAGTTTTTATTTTTATTTTTAAAGTGCTGGCCAATACAAAATGGGGTGTGGACACTACTGTTCTTTAACATCTCTACAGAACATTAATTATATCCCGACTGGATTACGGGAGTATTTTGTATGGTCAGGCAAGGAAGTCATACATCCGAACACTTGACACAATACACCATTAGGGAATACGTCTAGCTCTTGGAGTCTTCAGAGCAAGTCCCATTCAAAGCCTTTATACAGAAGCCGGTGAACCTTCCCTCCAGGTTAGGTGTCTGAAACTGGCCTTACAATATGCAGTCTAACTCAAAGCAAATCTAAGTAACCCAGCCTTTACACCAGTATTCCAACCAGAATGCTCTTATCTGTATGAAGCTAGACCTAAAGCGATCTACCCTTTTGGAATATGGATTAAACCATACTTGGAGAATTTGAACATCAAACTGGACAACATAAGACAGTATAATTTTTGGCCTGTTCCCCCCTGGACCTTGATAAAACAGCAACTATTATTATGGCATTGGCACAACTAAAAAAGGCAGAAACGCTTTCCAATGTGTATCAACAGGAATTCTTGGAACTGAAATTTAGTTTCCCACTCCATTGTACAGTATTCACGGATGGATCCAAAATGGATAACAGTGTGTCAGCAGCAGTAGTAATTGGAGATCAACAATATGGCAAACGTATTCCAGAACAGAGCTCTGTCTTCACATCTGAGGCCCAAGCGCTGCTACTGGTACTGGAAAACTTTCTGAGCAGGGTTGAGGACGAAACGTTTTAATCGCTTCAGACTCAAAGTCTTGCATTCAAGCACTTGAATCCATGGAGACTGATCATCCCATAATCATAAACTTTTTGACTAAAATACATCGATTTCATAAGGATTTCAACATTATCCTCTGTTGGGTGCCGGGACATATTGGTTTGGCAGGAAATTAAAAAGCAGATAATGCAAAAGAGGCATTAAACTTGGAGATCTCTGAATGTCTGATACCACCCTCTGACCTCAGGCAATTAATAAACTCATATCACCAATAAGTGGCAATCAGAATGGAATGAGTGCAACTGCAATAAATTATACTAAATAAATCCCAGGATCCAAAGAAATTATTCTAAAAACGTTAAATCTAGGCATGACCAAATAGTGTTTACCAGATGCCGACTGGGCCATTCAAGATTAACACTGTAACAATGGTGCTGGCAATGACAAAGACGATGACATGAAGACGAAGAACCCAAGTGCAGTTTTATTTACAAACGTGAAATCTTTAGTTTCTTTAGTCTAACCCACTGTGACTGATGATTAATGGAATTCAGCCTGTATGTTAACTCATATTTATACCCCTAGGAAACAGGAAGTCATGGCTGAACAATTTAATGTTCCTAGTCACCCAGGTGTACTAACATTTTTTAAATATGAATGGGAATTTATTTCAGATATATTTTACTCATAAGAATTTCTAAGGGTGTCATAATTGTGGAAAACATGTTTTGTAGAAAAAAAAATGTATTCAATAATGAGATATTTCCCCTCATTCAGTTGTTTTATTTCAATTAAAGGTTAGATTTTTGTGAATTTTTCAAATGAAAGATCAAAAGGACAAATAATGCAGATTATTTTTCACAGCCTTCTTTGCTCATATATATACCGAGGGTGCCAATATATAAATATTTTATCATACTGTAAATATGTGCTTATTTGTTGTGGCAATACAGTGTATCTAATATAAAATGTGCAGCCCTTTTTTAAAGAAGTAAACCATTGCTTGAATTTAACTTAAATTGTGGGCTAATCACATAATGTTTGACTATTGCTCAGTATGTACTGCATGTCTCTTTTCCTGTTTTGCATATGGGTTGTTTATCTGGTATTACTGTAATATTGCTGTGATTCTCTCCAGGTGGTTTCTCATGGTGGGCAATATTGTGTCTAATCACTGGCTTAATAGTGGGAGTTAGTCTAGGCCTGCTGTGCTGCATCTATGTGGCTACACTTCATGAAAATGACCTGTGGTTCTCAAATATAAAGGTAAACTCCAGAGCTTGTGCTTTGTCTTGGCCTGTTTTCTGGTGTGGTCTGGTTTACTTTTGAGAAATGTTTTTTTTAGCCAATATTGAAATGTAATTCTATGTGGTATGTGGGAAAAAAAGGGGCCAAAAGGTTTTTGCAATATGGGTATTCTGAGACACAATGAAGTAACCATTTAATTAGCAGGCTTTGAAGGAAAGACAAAGGTCTTTTGAGTATTCTTAGGCTACATGTAATATAAAGCACAGCTCAGGAATTCTAGATTCATAATTCACAATTTGTGGTTTAGTCAGTTTAGTCATTGATGGTGTTCTCATCTCAAAGTCTCACACGCATTTCCTGTTGAAAAGGATTATTTTCCATATGTGCTGAAAGATTTTTTTTCTTTCTCTCTTTGGCAGTCACATAAACAGTTAGCCAGAGTTTGGGCTGCAGATCATGTTATGACTTCCAGAGCTTAAACAGAAGAAATCACTGTGCCAAAATAGTTCAGTCATGTTCAGTTGAATACATCGTCATGTCTCTGTCCCAGATTGCTCATTAAAATAAAGCAGATCAGGAGTAGCTTAACCCTATATCCCAATCAGTGCATGATTTATAGTCACTCGTTTTGCAATAGATAAAATTTTTTAACAGGACATATACAAAGTTAAATAAAAGCTTAATAATATCACTGTGCACCAAAGCACAACATTTCCATTCGTAATTCATGTAATTTTAACTGTATGGTCTATATGGTCTACACATTCATAAATTGGGGGTTAGGTTTTGTGCATATCTATAAACTTGATTTAATGAATTTCACCTCTTTCTCTCCTTGTTGAACGCTATGCCTCCTCTCGTTCAGTCAGTCAGCAGATTCTCTTACAGGAAGATGATGAGTATAATGTAATCCAGTATTTGCAGGCATTAAAAAATGTCACCAAGTCAGTCTCGTGGTTGAAAATAGAGCTCATTGGCTTCAAAAGGGTGAGACATCAGCGAATGAGAAATATGAGTAAGTGTAAGAAGGTAAATGTAAACGATTAATTCACTTAAAAGATTTGTTCAAAAGACTCACTCATTCACGAATGGAACATCAATAATGCTCTACCAGTTGAGCTACAGGAACTCTGCATCTTTATCATTATTGTATCCTGGATGAGACCCCAATTATATTCATCAAGTGAGGTCACAATAGTGTTTGGTTCGAGTCCACTTTACACCCTGTTTACACCAGATGCGTGTGTCTTGTCACATCAAAAGCAATAGAACCCAATATAAGCAATCATGCTATCTACATTGGAAGCGTCCATCGCAAATGGGTAAATGACAGTAAACGGTTGTTCCGTTCCATTTTGCGCTGCACGCGCTGGCGCTACTTCTGCCAACAATACAAATAAATGGTTTAGAATGTTTGTGTCAACGCCTCCAGTGAAGACAGTCTCAAGCTGCTGCGTTGCTTCAGTGAAAGCGCTAAGTGTAGACAGGGTGCTAGTCGAGTCCGAGTCAAGACCAACTGCCAACTACCTAAGACTCCTTAGGTTAAGAAAACCATTAGTGACAATACACTTAGAATTATAACTAAGGGTTTTCTTAACTTAAGGATTTTCTTGCAACTGGGCCAGAGTCTTTAACCACTCAAGTTTGAGTCCATAGGGGACAGAGTTGGACTCAAGAAAGAATCCATAACAGCTAAGTCGAGTCGAGACCGGAAATTGAATCTGTTCATGAATCTAAATTCTCAACATTAAGCCATTACATCAATATTTAAATGTTTTTTTAACCTTCACAACTAAGATAATGGAGTTAAACCGGAGTGTCAATATCAGGGGCGCAACTATCAGTTTATGGATAGGGCTGCACTCGAGACCAAACTCAAGTCAGAGTCTGACTTTGAGTCAGAGTCTGGGCTCTAGTACCCCAATTTGAGTTCACAAAGTGGATATTTTAATTGGACAGTGTACATGATTTTTTTAATGAGGGGCATTACAGAATGCACTTCAGATATGAACATAAACAGTATGTGAATACATTCTTGTATAGTATACCTTTGTTGGCTGCAGTGGAAAATGGGAAGTACATACACACTGGTTGGTATTTTATGGCTTGCTTATGAGTCATCATATTTAAATCTGCACTCTTGCTTTTGAAAACGTGACTGGTAGCTTCTGAATCATGCTCACAGGGACTGAATTACCAAAGTTTTATTCTCCATATGTTTCTTTAGTTCTCCAGTTGAAGAACACCTCCAGGACTAAGTGAATGTTTGAGGAAGCAAGTGATTTGTTAGCTGGCAAAATAAATTGTTCTGCAAATTAATGGCCTGTTCTGTTTCAGAGCAAAAGCTGTGAGAACACTCACTGGTTTAGCAGCTAATCAACTGTTACTGCAGAAAGAAACTGTACCTCCATTAGAAACTGGCAAATTCTGTTTTTAATTTTTCAGCAGAGGTTTTGTAAATGTTCTCAACTGGAGTTGGTCTTACAGTGTCAATGATGTCCAGGTTTTGCCATGATCTTTGTCGAAAGGCATTTGCAGTCCTGTATATGTGTCTCCTCTGGGATATTGTCCTGCGGCTGAGACAGCTGCCACTGGAAGCTCCAAAATTCATTGTGTGTGAAGACATCTGCTTGACAGTTATAGAACCTCACATTCTTAATTTCAAGCTGGACGTGGTTCTAATTTTAGCACAAATATTGTTTTTTACAAAAGCTCTAAACTATGATCCAGGTGTTTTTTTCATCTTTTTTTTATATTTTTTTCCACTGACTACCAAGAGGTCACCAGTTGTGCTGCCCACATGTCTTCCTTCCTGTCTCAGCCCCTCTCTCTGATCACATGTGAAATGTTCCTGCAGCAGATTGTTGTTTGGTGCCGACTGGAGCTTAGAAATGATCTCATGAGGTTTTGTTTTATTGTTTTAATACGTATGCTATAAAGTTTTTGGGCAAGGAACTCTGGAAAGTCTCGAACAAAAGAGAGAGCTTGTGGTCTTATACAGGCAGAGACAGAAGAACATCTAGGGAAGACAGGGAAGACGTAGGATTATCATTTTTGAGAATGAAGGTTCCTCGCAAAAGGAACAGCAATTTAGATGATAACATAGGTACGACCCAGAATAGGTTGTCTTTGGTAAACCTTGGGGCAAAAAACTATCCAAGGGATTATAAAAATGGGCATGGGGAAAAAGAAGATTGCTTAAAGCTTTTATGGAGTCACATTCCAGGACAAAGCTGTTGGCCGGCTGTTGTCATAGCAGCGGGTTTGCTGTTGGCAGGGGCTGTTGGGATGTTTCATTCATGGTGTGTTTATTCTATACATGAGAACCTACTGTGGTTTTCACACCTTAAGGTAAGCAGAACCAGGATCTGTCTTAATTTATTTTTTCTGCAAGAATGTTGCTAAGAGACATTGTTAAAAGAAGATGTATATGTGTGTCCTTCTGTATCACGACAAGTGGTCTTAGTCATCAGGTCATTCTATTTCCAGCCTGATCTAATTATATAGTCCTCCATTATTGCTTCTTAAAATCAACTCTGTGTCTTTCAGTGTTTCAGAAGAATAGCTTTATGAACAAAATTAAAAGTGTAAAACAAGTCTCCTCAAACTAATTCCAAATTTAATTTGATTCTAATCCATGTGGAATATATGGATCTTTTTTCCGGATGTTGTTTAATTCTAAAAACAAATTCCACTATAAAATCACCCATATTTATGACACCTGTTTTTTTCTCAAGGCTTTTATTAGAACCAAAATCTCTGTTTATGATTGTCAGATAGCTGCTCTGATTTCTTTGTCAGATGGTAAATGTATTTCATTTTAAAAACGTTTACTCATGTTGGGTTTCTTGTCATAGTTCATTTTTACTGAATCTTTCCCTTTTTGCCTGGTAGGAAGTTGAGCGTGAAATCTCTTTCCGGACCGAATGTGGCCTTTATTACTCCTACTACAAACAGATGTTGAAGGCCCCTTCTATTCAGCAAGGTATAGACATTTACTCACATAATGCATGTGCAGCTGATCCCACAAATTGGCAAAACAGATTTACAATTTATATGGTCCCTCTTGCAGCCTGTCATCTTTTTTTATGACCACTGGTGGTTTAAAGTCTTCGGTTTATCTTTTTTATGTAGAAAAGGAAACATTGTTCTGACAATGCAATCTTTCTTTATAATAATGATTTACAATGTTAGAGATATCCAATTACTTCCATAAATATCTATCTTCCCATTTTTGTTCTTTCCTTTATTTATTTGGTTCAGTCAATTTTGTAATGGTACGTTTTTTTAACTGCTCTGTCTGCTTTTTGTTATCACTTATGTAAAATGAGTGATATCAAAAGAATGCATTATTTCGTAATCTAACTGTGTGAGTGTGACCGGTCTCAAAAAATAGAGGACAAAGAGGAAATGCACAACTTTGCTCTAAGTGGTTTCTGGCAAGCTAATTCCCTTACCAGCCCCATTTGGAATGAGTTTCTTTTGTGTTTCTATGCTGAAAAAACATCACAATTAGGTCATTACCCATTGAGACTGAAATGGTTAGAATTGCAGCCGTGCCAACAGCTGTTCTCTAGACACCACTACAATTGGACCTTTGTACATAAGTAGAGTAAAAGCATGTTCCGAGCATTGCTTTTCTATTCAGTAATCATGGAAATCGATTATTGTTGTAGGAAAATCAGCGACTTTGCATATCTCCAACAATAATATGTAGGAAATTGTATAATGGAATTAGCCGCATTTGACCACCATTATAAGAATGGTAAATGAGAAATGATCAGATTAGAAATCTGAATAAAAGATTCTCCACCATTTAAAATGTAATACAACTGGCTCGTTGTATCCGCTGACAAATTATATGTCGGGATAAGGAATTAGCTTAATGAGGGGATTATGATTAATTCATAACTTATTGAAAGAATTCAGGTGTACGTCTAATCACTCGGCCACACTGAGTTGATATGACACATCTGTTAACTCTTTAGAGTAATACTATTCTCATGGCTATTGAAAATAATATCAAAAATATGTTTAAATATGGTTCGAGCTCGGAGCGAGAGTGACGAGATTATTTATCAAAATATACTAGTCAAATTATCTTTGAATATAAACAAGACTTCATTGCTAATCTAAACATATAGAAAAACATGAAAAACAGGTTGGTAAAAAAAACTGAGATGGTCTGTAACAGAGGGTGTTGAACTTTATGGAATCTATAGACAATGCCTAGAGAGCCATCGATGCTTCATTTAGTATACCTCGCTTTGCAATCGGGTTACTCAAATTATTTTAAAGAGACACCAGCACTTTCAGAGAAATTTGGAGATGTACTTGCGTTGCTTTGGTTCTTTGGCTCTTTGTAGAATGTTCTGGTTGTTCCTTCAGTGTTTGACCTCTGTTAAGATAGTGGATTGGAATGATGAGGCAGGACTTTGAAGCAAGGCCTCCTGCAAGGGAGACTCGTGACTCCCCATCACATGTGTGAGTTGTAGCGCAGAGAAAAAAAGAGCTTCATCGAAACTTTACATTCCGAACTTTCCTGGACTCTACATTGTGCGGATCCTGGGCGCAAAAGGGCTAAGACCCATGAGGAAGAGGCAAGAGTGCGCAGAAGAGAGCAAGAGAGAGGAAGTTCATCCTTGGTGGGGAGGTTTTGTTTAGTTGAGGTTGGCTGAACCCCAAAGGTGTCTTGAGCCAATCAGTAGTGTCTTCTGCCGGGCCACATGGTCACCTCCTTCCCTCCTTTTCAAAGTTGATTTACAATCCTTTGTGTAAAGGGCTCTTACAATTCCTATTTGAAAAATACATGTTTTAATCATTAATTTTATATAATGAAATCGGTGCATGACATGACATCTGTTAACATCAACATTCTCTACAAAATACAGGCAAGCATTTCCAAATTAAACCGTTAAATACAGTTATAATTCAGTTAAAATGCATGATACAACTTCCTTCTAATTAGTTTTTTAGTTTTAAACATGAATAATACATTACATATTATGAAAAACATAATTGTCAGGGTAATCATCAGGTTAAACCTTGAATGAGAGATCTAGGCAAATCTGCAGATTATGATTATTGAAACAAGACTTCTCTATAAACTCCAGCTAGTGCAGAATTCAGCAGCACAACTGAACACATTACTCCCATATTACAATCCCTGCATTGGTTCCCAGTTAAATATCACATTGACTTTAAATTCTTCTCCTTACTCACAAGGAACTTAATAATCTTGCCCCTGTATTCTTATTTGACCTTCTTCAAATCCACACTCTTCCTCGCACTTTAAGATCATCTTCTCCACTCACTCTTGTTCTCCCTCAGGGTCTAGAGCCTTTAGACTTGCAGCTCCTTATTTATGGAACGCATTGTCACAGAATGTGCGAAACAGTGAAAATCTTCTGGATTTTAAATCTCACCTTAAGACCCATCGTTTTAGGCAGACTTTTATGTGATTGCTTTTATGCATGTATTAAGTCTGTTCAGGCAGTAATAATGATTAATTGTTGTGTAATGTTATTATTTTGTTGTAATTTGTCCTTGAGTGTCATGTAAGGTGCCTATAAATAAAATGTATAATAATAATAATAATAATAATGGGATTCCGGATAAAAGGACAGTAAAGTAAGTTTTGCGATTGTTTCAAAGTTCCTGGGTTACGATGAGATGCCCTGATATGTGTATACACTTGAAAAGTTCATTTATACATTTGGAGTAATGAGCAGAGCATTAGATTTGTGTCCTGATAAAAAGATAATACAAAGGGATAATTTTCAAAGAAAGACAGTTTGCAAGTTCTCTCTTGTCTTGTTCTGTGATTTAGCATGTGACACAGGAAATGTCTCATGGTGGTCATTCCATATATAATTGTAAGTGTTTGTGTGTTACTGAATGAAAGGATTTTCTTTTGAAATTTCTGGCATGGGGGTTTCTTCAGAAGAGTAGTCTCTTTGCATGTTAGCATTGAACACGTGTATTGCATGTTCATTATATCTTGGTCATAATCAGTACAAATAATACTATTTTTGTTTTTATTTCAGAGTAAATATTGTGCAAAGTTTATCGCTAGATTTGTGTGTTCACAGGTCTGTATGAGCTTATCCATGACAACACTACTGAATCCAAGAGGACAATAAACATTCTACAGCGCATGAATATCTACCAAGAAGTGTTCCTTAGTATTTTGTACAAAATACTGCCCATCCAGGTATTCAATTACTTCTATTGTCTTCGTTTGATGTATAGATTATCTTGAGCTTCTTACAAAATCATTTTATTTACCTTCATGCTGTGTGTATGTGTGTTTTGCAGACCTACTTGGAGCCAATTTATTTCTATATCTACACAGTGTTTGCTTTGCAGGCTGTGTATGTCATCGCCCTCTTTATCACTAGCTGGTTACTCAGTGACTCCTGGCTGGCTGGTGCCCTCACTGGTGTCTGGTATATTCTCAACAGGTATAAAGAGATTATACGTTTTCATACAAACAAAACTAACCTTTGCAGTTCATCCATCTAGAAGTAAACATATGCAAATGGTTATTGTTATGAAGGTAGCATCTGAATTCAAATGAGTGTGAAAGCTGATACGCTTTTCCAAAATGTGAATTTAGTCTCTTAAGGGCGGCATGAGATGCAATTTGTTATTTTGAGGGTTCTTCTAAACAATGAATCATGCCGCAGGCCAATTTATTTGACATTCTCCCTCGAGCAACCTCAATTTTGCTCTCTTTCAATATCTGAAACAAACGCCTTATCCAAGTTTGATGTATTTTCTCACACCACAAGTCTGTGTTTTCAGTGTTTAATTATGTTTCTTGATGGTTTGTGTACAGAGTGGACACCACACGTGTGGAGTTTACCATCTCGTTAAGGGAGAACTGGTCTTTACCTTTCTTCGCTCTTCAGGTGGCAGCCATAACCTGCTATCTGAGGCCTCATCTAAAACCTATTCACCAGGTATTCCCTTGTCCTGTAAAATTTTGATGATGTCTAATTCAGTTGCCTATATCAAATTATTCAGAAATTGTTTCTCTAAATTTCTAAACTTTTCAAAAACGCTCTCCCTAGGGCTGTTGCGGTGTTTTACTGCCTGTGAATGGTGTTGTACGGTGAAGGGCGGGAGAGGGAGTGTGCACAAATTACGTGTTTATTGTGCATATCATACTTTAAAAAGTGAATCATTGAACACAAAATATAAATGAAACCATTTGTAAAATATCACAAAATACCCCAAAATAAAATGTTTGCATTGGTTTAACATTTCTGTCGGTTGTTGGACTATACCGCCAATTTTACATGTCAGAAATAAGGATTATATTCCATATGTCAGATTCTGTTAATATTGTGAAACTTCAATATTCAACACAACTAAATATCTCTAAATAGCCTTACAATAATTGAATGGTTCAGTCCTACCTTTGCTGGAAGCTTTTCAATTGTCAGATGCTTTTAATTTTTTGCGAGTTATGTTTCCAGCTGCACTGAATACACGAACACAGTGTTAATCCCATTTACACACAAATTTTTGAGGGGTTATTTGATTCTGTTGACAAAGACAGGATTATGAGGTTAGTTTTAACAATTTGAATTCAAACATTGTTGACGAAAATATGATGAGAAATAAACAACACTGCAAGATATTACCAATGTACAGTGTTTTAGAAGAAGAAAAACCTTGTTGAATAAAACCACGTTTGTTCAAATGATCCACTCTTAGTATTGTAAGAATTATTTTTCATCTAAGATGCATGTCGAGAGATGAAATTGCCGATCCCTGGTTTTTTAATCACCTATTTTCAAAAGCTTCATATAAGTATATAAGATAGACAAGTCATCAACAGCATAAATATATTATTACAACTAACATCTGCAATGTAGAGAATTCACAACGGAGCTTGAACAGAGAGAGTATTGTGAGGATTGCCCCCTGCATGATCCCCTGTAAACTGAAGTGACTTTAATCCAGATTTTCAAATGCGCCTTATATACTGTATATATTGCCTATATATGAGCCTTATCAGCTATATCAACAAAATGTAATATTATAAATGAAATCTGTGAAATAATGAAGGTTGTAAATGCACAACGGAGCTTGACCACAAGGAGGTTACCCCATGTGACTGTGCCCTCCCTAGCAACCGGGCCAATTTGGTTAATTAGGAGACCTGGCTGGAGTCACTCAGCATGCCCTTGATTCAAACTCGTGACTCCAGGGATGGTTGTCTGTATGTATCCGAAATTATGTGGATGTAGCCCAAGTCATTATTGCCTCCTATGTCATTATTTTCATTCACCCCTGCTGCATTTCTTAAATAAAAAAATGGCACTTATGGTGCATGTTTGTTAAATTGACATCCCACCTGCCAAATATTGAAAATTATTCATTTATTGAGATTCAGCGATACCAATTTTTGAAGACCGATACAAGTACCAAGTATCTAGTTTTACCAATTCCCGATATGAGTAGTTTTGTGTTTGTGTACGCATGCCATTCTATTTGTATTTGATATCTTGATATTGCTAGTGCTGGGTAGTAACATATTACATGTAATCTGTATTACATAATCGGATTACAAAAATCAAGTACTTGTAATTCATACCTGCAAACTAGTTGTCTTTCGGCGAAATTCACCTTTTTGAATCCAAAATAGGTAATTTACATGATTCGTGCAAATCAAGCATTGGTGGAACTGCACACCACTGCCTCAGTGTTTGACAGACACGGTACATTCCTCTGAAGGCCGTCAGGCAACAAGCTCTAATCGCGCTCCCAAACCACTAAATTTGTTAATACAGAAAATGACTTTAACATGTTGTAAAATGGCCACGATGTTTGGCTGTTAGTAACGCACGAACTTGCTGTATGATGTCTGTTTTAATCTAACTTATGTGCTTTACTGTCAGATGTTGATCCAAAAAAACTAAACACAATATCAATCACATATAGTGCAGAACCATCAAAAAAACAGTGCAGCAGTGACGTGCACAGACCTCAGCAGGGACAGGGGCCTTTTTATTTTATTTAAAGAATAGCACTTATATATACTTAACTACTACTTTGCTTTTTGAGTATTTAAGCATTTTTCTTGTATTATAAACATCATTTGTTTCCATTTTTTCAGACATGATCTTTGATAATCCCATGTTGTTGACATGTCATAGTAAAGCCATGGTATTTTTTGAAGTATCTTTGAATAGTATGACAGTATTATTAAATATGAATATAATCATGCAGTCAATGATACCATGTTATTTTTCTGATAGTGATTAGTCTGTTAGTTTAAACAAAAAACAACTGGGTTTGCCTGAATAAGAAATCTCCTTTAATGGAGAAAAGTTAATGGCAGTATTCTATAAAAGACATATTGAATTTCTCTCACTGAAAACGATGCTGATTTTAGATGGTGTAAAAGAACTTCAACTGTTAAAAACATGTCTCGGGACACCTGCGTTCTGCCTTGTTCATTGTGCTGCATCTTGCTTTTTTTAGCGCAAGAACGTGTTTGGTCTGAATCAAGGTCAGAAATTATCAAGGGCTGAGGGCAAAAATGAAGGAGACAAAAAGGACCCCAAAATGTGGAGGGGAAAAAAAATTGCCACTTATGATTTCTATTTTTATTTGTAACATCGGATACATTTATTTTTCTATTCTAGACCTAATATATACGTATCACATGAAATTATGTGATGTTCATTTAAATGTATAGGTAACTGCGTATGTGGTTATTCAGGTTGAACATGTATTTTAAGGAATTTATTCATTTGAAGGATTTGAAATAACACAATGACATCATATTGCCGTGTTTTGCATGGTTAAAACAGATATGCCCTAACAATGCCCTCATAATGGTAAAAAATGTGCCTAAAAACAACTCCAGGGGGCAAAAATAGCCCCTTAATAGAAAAGTTTATTTTTTACACTATTCTAAATTGGCTTTATTTTTAAATGCTATCGTTACGTAAATGCTATACACACTCAAGAAAATAATAATAATAAAAAATACTTCTCAAAGTCAAGCTTTGTCATGCTTTGGTGTTGCTTTGTTTTTTTTTTTTGTGTTGAACCTGACAGAGCTTGACATTCGTTTGAATGCTTTAGTTAAACGTGGCAGGTAATAACTCCCTTTCCATTTTACAGTTTTTTCTTTAAACTCAACGTATATGATTTGTTTAGGACAACATCGTCACCAAGCGCAAGTCTAATGTAAACACTCTTTTGCTCTCCCTCAAGCAAAAACTTGCTGAGAGAGCGAAAAGACGCATCGCGTGAAGATAAATGAATTTGAAACTCATGAGCTAGTTTCAAAAGTTATTCTTTATTTCTTCTCTTGCTGTTTTTTATCTAAAAAAAGAAAAGAAAAAAGCAACCCCTTGCTCACACACATACTCGTGTGCAAAGAGAGGGAGAAAGAGATTGCGCATGCACGTAAGATAAGACGCATGTTCAGTACATCAGGTAAAGATAAATACAATGAAATCTGATATCTTGATATAAATGGTTTAAAAGCCAAAATCTTTCTCATGTTTTCAAACTCGTCTTAGAAGTGCCATGCACAGCATGTACAACCATGTCATTATGTTAATGTTCTGGTTGTCAGAAATATGAAATAATGACACCGATACCAAGTAAGAGCATTTACCCCCCAGTATCGGCCCGATACCAGTTCTACCGAGAAGTATCGGTGTATCTCTATTCCTTTATGTAACTGTCTAAATATAATTGAGGTCATTACTTTCGATTACTCTTGAGGCTTAATAATGGCTGATAAGATCGAGAAACTAAAAGACAGTAATGTTGTGAAGAACAATTTTGACTGTTTGCCGCTGTCCCTGAACACCTTTATGAAATATGAAACAAAGGTTAGCAATTTGCCAGTGAACTGTATGAAATATTTACTCTTCTTTGCACATGTTTGTTCTCTTTCAGTATGTGAACAGCACAGAGTATAATGGCTTTACTAACATTCGGACGACTTGTCATTGTATGAGCTCTGGAGAAGAAACTGGGCAGTTGGTATTGAATCTATTTTTTTCTGTGTGTTTGTGTGTGTTCTCAATAACAGAGGATGGTTCTGTGGCTGGTGTTCATCTCAACCTTCTGTTTCTGTTTGACATGGCAATTCAATCAGTTTGTCCTTCTGGTTCAAGCACTTATAATCTTTACTTTGGACTGCCTGGACTTCTTAACAGCGGCGCAGGTACCACACAAACATATAAATATTGAAGACCTTCAACCTTTATTATTCAAGGTTGAACATTTAACTCTCTCTCTCTGTAGGTGGTTTCTCTGTACCTCGTGCAGGTGTTGAGTCTGTTATTGGTGTGGTTACTGCAGTTCTGTAATTCCATGATTCTGGGCTCTCTGGTGCTCAGCTTCACTGTGTCAGCTCTCTTCATCAAAAACTTCCAGGTCTGTCCCCACAAAGAGACTTTTACTGAGATATGTATTAACATGCATTACTGTACACAACAAATAAACACTACTGTAATCGTGTATGTTGCATGTTGACAATAACATGGATTGTCAATAATTCAGAAATCCTTATTAGCAAGCATGCATTACTCTTTATTGCATTGCTTCATCATAACTGATCTGACCAGTTAGTTCCAGTCATCATAACTGATCTGACCAGTTAGTTCCAGTCATCATAACTGATCTGACCAGTTAGTTCCAGTCATCATAACTGGTTTTATCTCTCTGTTTGTCTGTGTTCGCTGAGTTTCAGACAGACTGGCAGTCTGTGTGCCCCTCAATGGTTGATTCTTCTTTAGGCACTGTCACATTTACCTTTGCACGGCAAAATTATGTGAGGAAAGAAGGCATGGGCAGACATTGAGCTTGTGTGAAACCAGCAAAAAAAAGCCAAGTAGCCACTTTTTAATGCTGCACTTTATACTCGGTGAGACTTAAGTTTAAAAGAAACTCACCGTTAAAACGATATCCTTGTCCATTGGGAATGTCACTGCCAATCCAAGCTACTTCCTATTGGCCAATGTGGCGAATTCACTTGTCAAAGTTCACCAAGCTTGAAATTCATGCTAAATCTAGGGGAAGTCCAAAATTCTCTCTTTCTGTAGGTGGTTTCTCTGTACCTCGTGCAGGTGTTGAGTCTGTTATTGGTGTGGTTACTGCAGTTCTGTAATTCCAGATTGTGCAGATTCCCATTAGGGTGACTGTATGGAGGGAAGCACACCTTTTGGCTTTGTCGGGACATATTTTAGTTAGTGAAGCATAAATATACAAAATGACTGGCCCTATAGAGCACAAAAATTCCATTAATTTTTTCCATAGACTAATTGATTTTCAACGATAACTTATAAACCTTTATTTACAGACCTGCCTTGAGCTCCAAGGTTGTTTCCACTGAAGCTATCCTTCTGCGTTATTTCAACTTCCTGGTTTAAAAATCATGTTTGATTGTGGAATTCCTGGTAAGCAACTACATTACCCATTGTCCAGCAGAGAAAGCTTCACCAATCAGAGAAACATGCCTCGGAGCGATCACGCGCTCCCATGACGCACTGTGAATGACGTAATCGAGTCGGTGCCTCTTCACCTTTAAACTACTTGTCTATTTGTACATATTGGAATGTTTTGCAATAAAAGAAAAATATATTGTTTCTATAATTATAATCAACAACCTTGTTAGAACCTAATATTAGGACGGCATATAACATACGTTTTCATTAAATATATAATTTATAATGCATGCAGATCTGGTCTTTTAAAGATGATTATCAAAGTGCTTGATCGTTTTAAGAAATATGCTCTTTTATACATGTCCCACTGATGTACAGGTATGTATGTGTGTGTGTGTGTATATATATATATATATATATATATATATATATATATATATATATATATATATATATATATATATATCTATACTATTATATACAAAAAAAAGCTAGGCCTTAAGAATTTATTTTATGAAGTACTTCATTACTTTTGTTTTCCTTTAAGCTCAATTCTGTGTTTTCTCTAATAACAGAACCTCAGAATATGATTGTAATTTATGTATTAAAACCTGCTTTGTGTGTGTTTGGATTTCAGACAAGGCTAAAGACAGGCAGCTTTGTTACACGAGTAGGAAAACTGGCTCTTCACACACTCCTAGTCCTCATATTAACTTTCATCATCAATTATTCAGTCAAGGTGAGCTATGAATCGTGTTCTACATCCTTTGTCTGTCATTACTGATCAAATAGAGCTTCTCTACATGGTCCTCCTGAGACACTAGCTTTACTTTCACTCTCATTGCCTTTCTTCATATCTCGCTCTCATAAAAAACACACATCCCGATCTGCAGAGACACCTGTATGAATGGCCGTATCGCTCACTCTCTCCATTTTAATTGACAGCGAATACTGCAGCTGAAATCGGACGAGCACATCTTCAAGTTCATAAAGGCCAAGTTTGGCTTCGGGGCAACGAGGTTAGTCTTTAGTCTTGAGCTCCATCTCTCATCGCGCCAGATCTAAACCTTTTATCAATAGTCAAAGGCCATAACGCAGTATCTTATTCAGAAGTGAGATCTAATTTCAGACTTGAGCCATTAATTAACTGTGATTAATGCATCCAGCTCAAGTGGAAAAATAACATCTGGCACCGAATAAAATCTGCTCATCCATTTTTATACAGCATTTCAGATGATCAGATGTATTTCCACTCCCAATAATCTGTATAATACAGTATACATCCATCTCATTCTCTCTCTCTCTCTCTCTCTTTTACACACCCTCCCACCCTCTCTCTTCCAGAGACTTTGATGCCAGTCTCTATCTGTGTGAGGAGGCCTTTGGCTTGTTGCCATTGGATACATTTGAGCGGTTGGCTGGCACGGTGCTGCTCTATCCGTATCTGTGCACCCTCAGCGTGCTCTTCATTTTACTGCTGCTGGTGGCGCTCTCTAATCTCAGGTAAAATTACAGCATCATTTCCTCTGTGGAAGAACTACTTATCTGCGCTACAGTATTTCACATTATACCAAGACAATCTTGGGAATTTATATGAGTTTAGTGCTAGATTATTCTCATGTTCATTTTTCTAATTATAATGCTCCCATAGAGCACAAAAATTGGCTAAAAATGACCACTAGAGCTGTGAATTTAGTTTAATAACCATCTTGACATTACAGACCATAATAGCTTCTTATAATTAGAGTTATTAGTCTTTATTAGATATGGTGCATAATAATTGGACTCCAGATGTATTATTTTCCATAAGAGGTTCTGAATATGTATTATTATGTTCAGTTCAAAGCAGATTTACTATTGCTTTAGGGCTACTGCGACCCTCTCTTCTGTTCTGCTTTCATTCCTCTTATCAGAATCACCGGAGCCCACAAACACCCAGAGGGTTTGCACCACACACACACACAAAACACACACTAATCAGATCGGCCATTCACTTTTCTATGCATTAAAAAACCTAAAAAAAAAATCTAATTTCGCTGGTCCTTGCTCCCCTTTGTTTTATGCATGTTTATTTATTTTTCCCCTTTGTTTGATTCCTAATTCTGTATTTCAGTGTGAGTGGGTCAAGACAATCAAGCAGTGAGAGAGAGGAGAGGACCTTTAGGATGCGGCCAGATATTGCTTACAATTTATTGCACACCGTCTTCTTTGGCCTGCTCGCCTTTTCTACTATGAGGTGAACAACTTGTTTGTTTGAAAGTTTGTTTGAGCCTTTATTTTTTGTTGCACACAAATAACTTTTTTAATCAGTACATTTTCTTGATTTCCAGTTGAGAATATGTAACCATGCTTAAAATAAGAAATATTTACTTGAGAAGCCAGGTAAATATATAACAGATAATATGACTTTCATAGAATTGATCATACTTTAATTTATGCGTAACACTTTACAATAAGCTTCCATTTGTTATATTGGTTATAGCACAGGGCTGTTTATTGCTTGATTCTGATTGGTTGATAGAGGTTCTAAGGTGTGCAAATATTTTTCAGTAATCTCACAGCTATGAAGTAGTTCCAGGTTGTGACCACATAACAACTCCTTATCACTTCGCTAAATTATTAATTTCAAACAGGCTAACACAGCAAAATAACCAAATAAAACAAAGACATTGGCTAAGTAAATCGGATGAGAATGACAAGCAATGTCTATAATATCCAAAAAATATTCTGTAAATAAATTTATATTCAAATATACATTATTAAACAAAAATGCAGTATTAATTTAACTACTAACTAAAGCTAAAGTTAAGAATCTAATGTTCAGCTAAATGTTTCATTGTCCCTCCCACATAAAGAAAAACTCAAAATAATGAACAAATATATGCCTCCACACATAAATCATTTATTTAATGGCCTTGCAATATAAGCATCATAACAAAGAAGAAAATACATTAATATAGTAATATAGTTAACCCTTTCATACGTACTGTCACACATATGTGACTGTTAATAACTGGGCCCCGCAGAGTAGCGTCATGTGGGTTTCTGCAACAGCCAAATACGTTACAAGCTGCCAGATTCAAATCGGCTTTTGTGCGGACACAGGCTACGCTGGTCAAGCGTCTGTAGTTTATATTCCCTCAACCAGTTACTCTTACAGTCTTTTCAATCACATAATATGTTTATTTTATGTAACAAACAGCCTAATTGTCACCAAATTACCATGATAACAGTTCACAGCTTGTATATGTACACTCATCATATCTAAACACGATCTTCCCATGCATGCAGCCACGTCTGCTGATTAGGTGCAGATGTAGTTTTCATTCACACAAACAGCAACTCAAACAGTCTTTTCAGGCATATAATATATTTGTTTCCAGAAACAGAAGCCAAACTATCACAAAAGCACCACGATAACAGTTTAAAACTTGTATACTCACAGTGAAAACGTTTTGATCGCACGCTGTTCTCCGATGCACACGGCCAAGAATGTTTACATTAGTGCTTGTCACACACACACACACACACACACACACACACACACACACACACACACACACAATGTCTGAGTAGTCATAGAGTGCATATAGGCAAACCGGATTTCTGATATTATTTGTTGTTTTACAGCTATAAAAATTTAATAAATAAAACAAATACAGTACAGCAGTCAAAACCCATTTCTTCAAATTTTTTACTATATTATATACAGTATTTTATTTTATTTTTTTATGACAAAAAAAAAAAAATGAAGTACAAAAATAAAATACCCCTCTACACTCTGCCCACCTCTAACGGCTGTGCAGTGTCACGTGCAAAAATAACTCACTGCAGCAGAATTTAGACCCTACTCATGAAAACGTTAATATAATTTAATGCAACATTAAATTATACATAATATGTAACAGGGGGTCCCCGCTATGTTTCTGTGTCCACTAAGAGCGGCAGAAGAAGGCTGAAGACACATACTTTATACTGTATAATACATGCTTATCTGTGGAAAAAATATTCATACGGACACGCCTCTCTCTCTTACACACACACACACACACACACACACACACACACACACTACCTTGTTACTCCAGTAACAGTAGTGCAAGCCTCCGTTACTAGTTCTAAATGACACCTTCAAACTTGCGTCGATGGCTTGGGCTAAATCAAAGCAAGATGCTGAATCCATTTTGCAAGAAAGTAAGTCTACTCACAAGAGTGTTTTATGGATGAAACAATGAAAGTTGCCTTGAGCCATGGTATAAAATAAATCATTGATCTGACCTATTGAATTATTGAAAATAATGCACACCCGAGGTGTAACGGCCACTCCGTTTTTATACTGCATAATTAACTAAAAATTGAGCAATATAATATTACAGTGTTTATGAATCTTGGTTAATGTTAGTTCATAAAAATTCAATTTTTCATTGTTCATTTTAGTTCATAATGCATTAACTAATTTTAACAAATACAACTTTTAAAAATGTATATGTTGAAATTAACATTAACCAAGATTTATAAACACAGTAGAAGTGTTGTTCATTGTTAGTTAATGTTAACTAATGTTTTTAACTAATGTTAACAAATAGAACCTTATTGTAAAGTGTTACCAGAGATGTTAAAATTCTTTCTAATATCCTAGTTTAAAATGCAGAATCAACTATTAATAAGCCATTTGTTGGCTGATTGGCTTTGTGATGCCATCAAAACAGTCCTCTGTACGTTTGAGCATCCCGGTCAGCCTAACACAACAACACTGACACAACCAATTTGTGTGAGTTTGGGGTGGGACTATCTGTTTGCACAAGTAATTAAAGACTGTTGGAGCGTCAAACATTTTTTTTACTGGAAAACAAGACAAAAACAAAGATTAGGAAATTTTTATTTAGCTGTGTTCTTATCCTGTTTCTCTTTTCATCCTCTTATATTTTCCTCACTCACTGTCTGTAATTTTGTTCCCTGCTGCTGCTGCTAAGATGCATCTCAATTTCAACCTCTTCTCGGCTATCACTTTCATTTCCTGTCCTCCACGCTGCTTCTGATTTGTGATCTTCTTCATCTTATTAGTCCATATCCCCAGTGGATGGTTCAGACGATATTTTAATGATGAGTGAATTATGGCAGAAAATCGCTTCATAAATTTTAGTTTTGTGTCTGAATAGTAATTGAGTTGAAAATGAATGCTATCTGAGTATTGCATTTGCAGATGGCGTGTTGTCTGAGCTGTATCATAAAATGAAATGCACCAATAAGTTTCTCTCTTTGCTGCTGGCAGGATGAAATATTTGTGGACGGGCCACATGTGTGCATTTGCTGCCTTTGGGGTATGTGGCAAAGAAGTGTGGACGCTGTATCTGAGAGTCCTCCACTGCAACACTAAAACCACGGTGAGAGACATGTTTCACACAAACACACACATGTTTGTTTTTCTGTCATGGTGGGAACTTCCCATTGATTGCCATTGCTTTCATACTGAGCTAATGATACTTTCTATCCCCTAACCATTCCCTTAAACCTAGCATTCACAAAAAAATTATTTACTGACTTAAACATTATTATGGATGTGTATCAAGCTATTTTTATCATGTGGATCATATCCCCACAAGTTCAGACATTTTAACTTTTACTATCCTTGTGAGTAGATTTGGTCTCCACAATGAAGGCAACCCCCCTTATTATATAAGACCACAAAGCAAGAATTGATATCACATATCCCAATGCAAGTACGATTTGAAATTAATAATGTTCAATATTATGAATTGATATTGAGTTCTAGAGTCAGGGTGTTGTTCACAGCTGGATATTTCATTTCCCCACTAGGTGGCAGTGTAGTTACAGCTCTAGATCCTAAGCAATTACATCCTTTTTCTTCCCATTTGTCTTGTTGTTTATCTGTTTATGTTATTAATCTGTTTCTACAGATGAGACTGATCAGGTACTCTGTACCAATTGTAATTCTGGCGTTTCTTTATTACAAGGTAAGACATTTGCAACTAAGCTATCATGTTTCGATTTTCATATTTTGCTAAGCTGCCTGGGTGGCAATACTTAGGAATCCAAGTGCAAGCAAATTAAATTCATATCCCACTGTGTTATTTGGGAGAGGTTTGATTTCGCTATGCTATTTTGTTCTTTGTTAATCGGACATGAATTGTGCAGATATGTGTGTGTTTGCGTTTGTGTATGACTGTGTTTATTGGACTACTTTTTTGATCATTGATTATTGTGAGTCATACCCATTACAGCAGTCAGATGGTTGTATCTCACTCACACTCTTTCTCTCTCTCTCTCTCTCTCTCTCTCTCTCTCTCTCTCTCTCTCTCTCATTCCCTCCCTCCATCTTAATCGCTGTCTTTTGTTGACAGTTCTGGCCCAGACTGATGGAAGAGATTTCTGAGCTGAGAGAGTTTTATGACCCAGAGACTGTGGAGCTAATGGAGTGGATTAGGTAAAACACCTGTAATGTACGATCTTGCTTACACACTACAAGAAAGCTGTCGTAGACACAGGTCAGACCATTGGTTGGCAGCCTTGGACAGGAGTGGTAATCATTGCTAAGTGAGCAAAAAGATCAAGTTGTTTTTTTGCAAATGTTGAAATCATTTGCATCTGCATGCCAAACTATTTCTTGCGGTTGTCCTTCCTTGTCATGCTGCCTGTTTTACTTTAACTATATGGGAAGCCGAACGCTTCAAATGTGGACTCATGCACACAGTTTTATCTGGGCTTTTTCATGATTTTTGATACCACTGTGATGAGGAGGAGGGCGAAGTGCAGCGGAACGCGGCAGTTAGGGAGAGAGAGAGCCCCATACAGCTGCAGTGTGTGCGCATTTGTGTTTGTGTCTTTTTGTTTAAATTAAATATTATTTTACCTTGTTACATATGCTTTGTGTAAAGCAGGCATGTGACGGTATCAAATTTTAACGTCATGATAATTGCAGAAACTTTTCTTTGCAAAGGATTGAATCACATTGCAAAAGCGGGTTGAATGATAAACTTTGTTGTTCGAACTCGAGTCCAAGTCACAAGTCCAATTTTAATGGACTTTGACTTGTCACGGACTCAGATGCATTTTTACTCGGACTTGAGTCAGACTCGAGCTTTTCGGACTTGGGAGTCCATCTTTGTCCATGGCATTTGTGATGAAATTAAAAACAAACAAACAAAAAAATTTATAATGTAGTATAGGGTGACCATGCGTCCTCTTTTTCAGACCTGAAAAAAAGCATCCGGCCAGGATTTCAAAATTGCCTCTAGATGTCCAGGATTTGGCTTTGCTCTCAACAGTTAGTACTATCATACATTCTGTGTATTTGATACTGTTTTCACATGTATATGTATTACATGTGATCATTCTGGCTGAGAGCAGCAGCGCGCACTTTTTTCCCGCGCGCCTGTGTGTGGGAAAGAGATCGCCATTCGCCCATGCGCGGATCCTGATAAAAATCGCTGAGAGTGCTTCTGAAAATAGTGGGGGTGCTCTGTATAAAGTGGAGATGTATCGTAATTACATGTTTTTAAAATATATTAAATCATATTTAAATTATACTAACTAAATCGTAAATAAAACAAAAAAATTTATATTCAAAACATTTAATGCTTTGTTTTTTCACATGATCTGTTGCTGAAAATGACAGCAAAATGCTGTGTGTGCAGATTAGCACATGTTGATTTGCACAATCATACACGTTTTGATGCAGCAATTGTGTGTTCACAAACTGCAGGGATTTTTGTGTGTTTGATGGGATTCAAGGGAATCTGCTTGCCAATTTACAGTATTAGACTTACATATTCAATTGAGCAGAGGTGTGCAATTGTTTTAGTTCAGTTGTTATGTAGAACATGGAAGAGAGAAGATAAAAAGTTTTACATCGTTGTATCTGTTAATCCCAGAGGTAGTAGTGCACAATTTTCTGAAGTGTATTCTGTTGGGACCATTCTGCTTTTGCTTGCTGAAGTTTTGTTGCTACATTTCTATCGTGTGTTAGTAAAACTGTATAATTATTGTTTATTTTACCATACTTCAATGCAGTGTAATTTAGTATTCAATTTAACACTCTATATCAGGAGTCTGGTTTAATAGTAAAATAAAATATTCTGAAATTATAGATTCTAAAGGCTTTTTTTAATGTTGGCCGTAAAGTGGACACATTTGTTTTATTCTCAAAATATTATCAACCTATTTACACGCTCATGGGTCATGATGCAAGTCTCGTCAATGTTTGGCATCCCATTCAGCACACAACTGAATAAAACAGGCTGCATGATGCTGATAAATGACTACTGAGTAACATTCACATACAGGTGTGAGGGACTTTTCATTTTCCTCTCTCACTAGCTTTTGCCAGTGTGTCCCCTCCGCATGCAAATGATGCGAAGATCTATTGGGATTTTACTAAAGTTAATCACTGAAATGGTTTGCTCGCAGACTTGGCACTAAACAGCACATGCAGCATCACGAATGGACTGCATCACACTTTTCTTTGAGCATAATATTGCACTATTGAGCACTTTGTTTTTTTCCGAAGAGGAGAGAGAAAGTGCGCACTCGCGTGCAAGGTTGCCAGATTGCATAAATTAAGTAGGACATAAAGTGAAATATTTCCTATTTGTGAAAGTATAAATCTCTTTTTGGGATGTTGCATCTATGTCTAGCAACCCTGATCGTATTAAAAGCTTATGGATGCGCAATAGGTATCTAATAAAAATCATTCATGAAAAATCGATCTGCATGCAGGCAGTAGTTTGCCCTGGTCTGCAATTGAGGGTGTTCTATGTTTCGTTTAGGGGTGCTTAACATCCTCAAGCACCCCCGTAGAACTGGGCCTGCATTTGCCAGACGTGCTCTGGAGCTCTCATCCAGAAATATCAATAACGTAAGTACATTTTAAATGTATGTTCCCCAACTCTGCAAATTATTAAACAGAACACAGACTCACTCTTAATACGGCAAGTCATTTCAAACTGAAAATGTTGACCATATCAAGACAAAATCAAATTTACTACGTAACAGGGACATTTAAAATAATATGACAGATGAAATGGACCATGGAAATTGTACAACTCAGTCCATCACATATTTGTAGCGCAACCTCTGTGTGTTACCTGTAAAGCTTGCAAATAATAGGTGAAGTCTATTCACCTATTATCCATACTAAATATAATGTGAAAAGAATGAAAATAAAAAAAATAAAAACCCAAGTTGAGTTTGATCTTGACTTGAGGGAAGTAGGCCACACTTGGACACAGCAGGAGGACTGAAAACTGTTAAGTGCAGTACTGTAGTATATAACTATTTGTTTAATGGTATCTGATCTTTTCTGTTTTATTTTCTGTTTAATTTTATGGGCATTATAAAATTAAAGTAATTACATTACATTTATTTCACCCATAATTGTAGATAAAATTAAACTAAATTGAATGGACAAATTGAAAATTTGAAATAATGACAACTCTGGTTGTAATGACTAACGCAGCTTTCACTTTCTTTAGTCTATGTATGAGTGGAGGGGAAAAGGAACAAATAATTGAAATGTCAACATAACGCAACAAGTATTGTGTTGAATGACAGTTTTGTCTTCAAACAACTAAAGCATATGCTTTCATTCTGAAACCACTTTGAAGTTTGTTCAGCAGGATACTAATCATTTGTTTTTTGCATTTATATTGAAAAATAGATTTTCTTAGTTGTGAAATATTGATGTTGAGTTTACGGTTACAATTTTAATTCAGATTCTTGAACAGATTAATTTGGACTTGGCCTGTTATGACTCGGTTTTGAGTCCGACTCGGCCCCTTTCACACTCGGACTCGATTGTTCAAAGACTCGTACTTGACTAAGGTGGACTGGAACACAACATTATTTTTTATTGAACCCCAAATACTTTGGGTTCCATAAACTCCTGCGCTCCTTCTTCAGCTATTCTTCTTGTCCACAGTAGCGGTTTTAACCACTAAGCAAACCAAGCAATTGCTTGGGACCCCGCACATCGGGGGGCCCCTGCCCAGGTAGGAAAGCTCAGCAAACAACGCTTGAGGTGTGGTATGTTTTTCGGGGTACACGCGCGAATACGCTGTTGTCAGCGCTCTCAGAGCGGTTCATGTTAGAGGTCTGCCGGGTTTGTAAGTCAGTTTTTCAAGTAGGACTTTGAGTTTGGGGTTTGTAATTTATGAAAAAATATACAGTCCTTCCAAACTTGTTTTGCCCATGCGCTCTCACTCACATACAGCGCAAATGGATGTGTTAGGGGCCGTTCAAACCGAACGTGTTTTTGCATGCATCTGCTCTGTTTTTCCATTGTTTTCCTTTGTAAATACACACTGGATGAACGTAAATACCTGCTGTACCACGTCTCACTATTTCTTCAGTGTCTCACGCAGGAATGGTGTTCTGAAAATCTGTCTACCGGTTCAGGATGTGCTACCATCAGTAAATATAGTAATATGTAATGTGAAATCATGGGTAGCACCATAAGTCTATTTGTACTACAACAGCATGAAATGTGTTAAAAACCTAGGTAGCACATCTTGTCAGGCAGATGTGCATCACAGTCTGACTACCGATCAGATGGTGTAAGGCTGTGCTAAGCCCTAATCCTACCCCTAACCTCAACCTGAAAACAATGTGAATATGACATTGGTAGCACATCCTGATGGGAAGCATATATTTTCAGGACACGGCACATTTTTAGACTCTGTTTCAAGTTAAAAAGAACGTCAGGTCTCAAAGACGTTCTGTTTCATTCGTTGTGCTGCATCTTGATTATTTTTAGCGCAGGTGTCACAGAGATGTAATGTTCTGAACAAGTTCAGGTTGCAAAGAGGTGACTGTTACAATGTTTAGCATTATTCCAGATTGTTCTGCACCAAGCAAAGATTCAGCACTTGATAAATGGCAATGTTTTTTGTTCCCCCTTCTGCTCTAGTGTGCTGAGAGGCTATGAGTGCCTTGTATGTTTACTGTTACAATACTGTTACGAATGTTGCCTACGATGCTTACATAAAATACAGCCTTTTGCAACATGTTGAACAATACACTGCAGCCTCCAGGTGAAAAAATAAATAAGACTATTGTATACAACAAATTCTCAAAAAAAATGTTTTGCACACCCTGTTCATTAAAAAAATAAAATGTGTTTTGTAAAAATATATATATATTACTTTTTATCAGTGTATTGTTGGAAAACATATTAATTATCTTTAACTAGATTTTTATTTCATTAAACATTTTGAATGTACTTGGCCACTGTGGCTGATAGGATTCTTTTTAAATTAATTTAATGTAATTTTTTAAGCAAATAATTGTTTGCTTGGGGCCTCAGAAATAGTAAACACACCCCTGCTTGTCCACATTGGTTTGTTTACATCAGAGTGCACATATATCGTTTGTGCCGCATACACTCAGTGTATGAATCTTGATTTGTTGATGGGGAAAATACAATTGTAATATCCGAAAGATCTAAACAATTTGGCTTAAAGGCTCCTTAGAATTATTTAAAGTATCTTGAAGTGCCCACAATAATAATATTGTGCATGTTAATTATCGTGATATACTGTATTACCGAATACCGTCACATGTCTAGTATAAAGATGTTACCATGAGCAATGTTTTCTGCTTAAGACGACAGCATCTTGAGAATAATGAATCAAGATTTTCAACCTAGCATGGCCTTTAAAGAGATGAAAATACTGTCATCACCCCTGGATCAGACTAAATGCAGAAAATCTTCCTTCTTATTCTCTCTTTCACTCTCTCCCTCACAAACTCTGAAGGACATGAATAAAAAGCTGCAGTGATTATTCATTTGATCATGTCTGCAGCAGGAAGGCAGCAGGTACCTGTGTTTGGAACTGGGCCGATTTAAGATGGCCATCATGAATAAGACATTAGGTGCTGGAGAGTCTCCAGTGGTTGGCAACAGAGAGAGTTTTATCGGTGCCACCAGACTCACTTTAACCTGAAAAAATAAAACAAACGCTGGCTCATAGTTGTCTTGCCCACTCCCAAGTTTTGTGTGTTTGAGCATGTGAGAAAGAGGGAGAGGTTTGGAGTGCAATGACAGGTGATCTTTCCCTGTAGAAAATCCGATTTGTGTCAGGGATTAGTCTGTGAGTTCCTTGGCTGACGCTGTGGCATTAAGCTGCTTCCAAACGCTAATTAACCAGCAGATGAAAGAGTTAAGTGGGGATCACTTCACACTTCTGTCTGAGCTTGGCTCTGCTAAAGCCTACACTGTTTTATATGTAGATTACCAGAGATGTTCTTCTGCAGAGAAGGGAGAGAGGAAAGGGGGGGTGGGGAGGTGGGCATGATGAGCGTATCGAGGAGAGTGGCAGTATTAGCCTCCTCTAACCATGATTGGAACTCTCTGCATAATATACCACATACTGTGGCACAATGTGAAGAGGGAAGGCCAACGACTAGAACTGTGAAAGTATCACTGCCATGGAATCTTTTGATTTATCTTGAGCTAAAAGGAATGCTAAGCACTATGTATGATTTTATAGTGAGGTGGTGAAGTTTTTTTTTTTTTTTTTTGATTTTTCCCTTTTTATTAGACATCTATAGTATATAGTTTACAATATAGTGTAGGTGTCTTAAACTTTTTTCTGGCCCACTTGTTGGATAGAGATACAGAGCATGGACCCGCTGTTACATATTACATATAATTTAATGTTGCATTTTAAGCCATGCCTGTATAAATTGCATATATGACCTTTTTTTTTATTATGATGCTAATATTGCAAGGCCATTAAATGCATCATGCATTAATAAATGCATAAAATGTTCATTATATTTTAATTTTTCTTAATACATTTTAATGTGGGAGGGTCAATGAAACATTGAGCCAAACTTTAGCTTCTTAACTTTATCTTTGGTTGAAGGAAATATTACATTTTTGTTTAACAACGAACACTACCGTTCAAAAGTTTGGGGTCACTTGCCTGAAATGTTTCTCATGATCTTAAAATCCTTTTGCATACCAGCCGTATGCTTACCACAGCTGTGGTAACTCCATTATGTAAAACAGGTGATAGATTAGAAGTATGTAATTATAGACCTATCAGTATTCTCCCGATAATCTCAAAAGTGTTGGAAAAATGGATTGCTGAGCAGGTAGTAGACCATCTAAAAAATGCTAATTTATTGCATCCAATGCCGTTTGGTTTTCATGTGAATTATTCTACCGAAACTGCTTGTTGTTAATTTATAGAACTATTAAGATTAAAATAGAGGTGGGAGAGTGGGAGCAGTGTTTTTAAATCTTCGTAAGGCCTTTGATACAGTTAACCATTCCATACTTCTTACGAAGTTATCGAATTATGGATTATCTTCTAATTTGTTAAATTGGATAAAATCGTATCTGATGGAACGTACTCAGTGTGTTAAGGTTAAAAATACATTATCTCAAATCATGTAATTTGGGAGTCCCTCAAGGATCAATACTGGGGCCACTGTTATTTAGCCTGTATATAAATGATCTTCCATCTGTGTGTGATGATGTAGGTGTTTTGATGTATGCAGATGATGCTGTCATATATGCACATGGTGGTAATGCTGATCAAGTAGCAACAAAGCTCTCATGTATCATGCAAAAGGAAATATTTAGGGATTATCTTGGATTCAAATCTTTCTATTAAAAAACATAAAAAAATGACGAATACATTGAAATATAATATAGCAACGTTTAGACATATTAGAAACTCTTACCTACGAGGCATCATGGGTTTATTTGAATGCAATGATATTTTCCCTTATTAAATACTGTATTTCTTGTTGGTCGCAAGCAAACTTTAAAGCCTTTTATAGCACTTTATAAACAGGCTATAAAAGTATTAGATGGGAGATATTTGCTGAACCATCATTGCAGTACATTTAGTAAATGCAATTTATTAAGCTTTGAAAATGTAATTGTTTATTCAAATGTTAGGTTTGTTTTTAAAATAGTTAATGACATTGCTCCTCCCCCTTTTAAAAGTTTTGTACATCTTTGCTCAGAACAGATGACAAGAGTTCCTAGATCTACTGCACGGCAGAATTCCTAAAAGAATTTCAGCATTCGCACAATCTGCCTTTTCATTCAAGGCAATTAAAGAATGGAATAAGCTACCCGATGATCTTAAAATTTGTGTAGATTTGTATACAGTATGTTCTCCAGAAATGTTATAACTTGGCTTTTAGGACTTCAAACTTGTCATCATTGATTTTGTACAATGTTAGTATTTTACTGTTAATGTACAGTATATGTGTGTAGGTATGTACATATATTTGCACGTTTTTTATTCGTAGTATTTTATTTACCTGCCCAGTGACTGCAGATGGAAATTAGCTAGTTGCTGTATCTGGTGCAAAGCATCTCTTCTCTTCTGAGATTAATGTTTTTTGTGCATGGTCCCTGACAAAAAAAAAAAAAACTAGTTAGTTTAGTTTTGCTGACAAAAATATAATCGTTCCAACGTATTAATTTATTTAATTACAAAACTAAAATTAAAAAAATAAATAAAAGTTTTTGAAATGGATGACTTGGACCGAATAATTAAGAAAAGCAGCCACTATGTGCCCAGCATATTGATGGGAACTCCTTCAATACTGTTTAAATAGCATCCCAGGGTGATTCCTCAAGAAGTTGGTTGAGAAAATGCCAAGATTACCTGTCTGCAAATTCTAGGCAAAGTGTGGCCACTTTGAAGATGCTAAAATATAACGCAGTTTTGATTTATTTTGGATTTTATTTAGTCACAACATAATTCCCATATTTCCATTTCTATTATTCCATTCTTGTGATGACTTTGCTATTGTGAAAAATGTGAAAAAAAAAAAAAAAAAATATATATATATATATATATATATATATATATATATATATATATATATATATATATATATATATAAATAAATAAATAAAGAATGCTTAAGTGACCCTAAATTTTGAACGATAGTGTATATTTTCACTTTTCCCACAAAAATAGTTTTTGGCGGTACTGTGGCAGTACAATATTACAGTGATCATATCAGATGGTACATTTTATAAAAAGTACCAAAACATCCCTTTGCACAACCATGTTTTTGGATATGGCACTATCATGTTTTTATTTTATTTTATTAAATTTTTTTACATTTACATGGAGCAATTCATGTTCCGTCATACAAATAGCATTCCTCATACAAAGTGCATGGGGGACACGGCTCACAATTTATTTCAAAAGAGTTTGTTGTTCATATTTTGCAAAGTTAATGAAGCAATATTCAAAAAAGCCTTTTTTAAATATTACTCAAATATTGAGTAAAATAGTCCAATTTGATAAAAAAAAATACCAATTCTTTTGCATCCACCACTGTCTTGGATATGTTTATTCAATTAGCTCATCATAGTGCATTATGTGATTGCATTTTCTGCAAAGGATACTTGAATGTTGCCTTACAATGGACCATTTTCACATATCCAGCTTTGAAATGCAGAAGAAACCGATAGCAGGGTTAACTTGTATAGCTGTGAATAGGAGACCGCTGCAAATGTAATTTTTGCTAACCTGTTGGCTCCAACAACAAAAAAAAAACAAAAACAAACTCTAGCACACATTCACAGCTTTTCAAAAGAAGAAGAAGAAGAGTAAGAAAAGCAGTGGATTACAGCAGTCAGAAGAGAGAGAGATGCCAAATTGTTTCCCAAATTCCAGGGTAATATAATACAAAGTATAATCTTATACATTTTACAAATATAAATAAAAGTTAAGCTGCTAAATAAGGTGAATGCGCTTCATCACAGTCTGTGAAAAGGGTCCATTTGCCCAAAAGAAGGCAGCATAATCAAGCTACCTACCTTTAAGAACAGCCTTTTTGTCGGGATCGCGTCTATGATGCCTTAAAATGCTGCCAACATTCCGGTCTATGCTGAATTGGTGCTCTACAAATCCAAGCAACAAATATTAGCAAATAAAGCTGGTCAACCAGCATGGTCTTTCTGTGAAGCTTGTTAAGATATTTAAGAAGACTGATGGGCATCCCTGAGAAATTTGAATATTAGTTTTATTTTAGATAAAAATGCACATTTGAATTTTGGATATGTTCCAAGCAAGGAGGATGGCTTACTGCACATTCTTGGGCTAAAGATGCAGTTCAATGAATAAAACAGAATGTCTATAGATGAGTTTTAAATGTTGAAAAAGGTCTAAAAAAATGCATCGTTACTGCATGAAAAGCTAAAAAAGACAAATGCATGTTAACAGCCAGGTATGTTCTTTGCAATAAACAATCTCTACAACTTTGATACAACCCCCTTTACCTAAAATAATGTCTTTAAAATGTGAACACAGTTTGATTATAGGTCATGTTTTAGTGAAAATGTTGAATTTAGATTCTCAACCCTGTTGACACTGGCTGCTGGTTACCAGCTACCAAGCTCATTGGCTGATAAGTTAATGGCACACATTAATTTCCACAGAAGCAGGTCAAGTCTTAACTATCATGAAACTCATGAAAATGCAGAATGAGACGTTGTCTGCAGCACTTTTCATGTGGATATCAAACAAAAGGTTTGAAACATGTTGATGAATAAAGCTCATTTTGAATTGTTTGTGATTGTATTTAGATTGTATTGTGAGGGGTGGGTGTTCGTACTTGCTAGTCTTTATTATTAGGGGGGTGCTACCCCCCCCCCCAGTACTGTTTGTGTAACCATGCATTATGATGGATTTTATGGTAGAGAAAGTGCAGTTTTTGGCAGTATATAGTATTTATCATAAGAGAAATGTAATAAAATCACATTAAGTATTTTTACTGAACCTGTACTAGATTGTAATTTACTTAAAGTGCTGCTTTTTTCTCACGGTCATTTAGCTGAGTCTCTCTTCCAGAACGAGCACTGACTGATATACTGGATGCAATGCAATAATGTCATGTAATGAATTACTGGTAATTTTGGAATTCAAATGGTGAGAATCAAAATCATGCAATCAAGCTATATGTTTGAAAAAAAATTTATTCTGATTTGACTGAAAACACAACAGAAATACATGCGTTGATTGATAACTCACAACTCACATGAAAGGTGTGTGTTTCAGGTATATTTCTCTCGGTTTGTGAAACCTTTCCAGAAGTTTGGTTGTGAGATGCTAAAAAACGGATTTCAAACGGAACGCAAATTTGTTCCTTTAAATACGGGACGATTCCATGTTATATGTGATGGTTGGCAACCCTACTTGCAGTGGAGACAGCTCCATTGTTTTGTCACACTGCTCACTGAATGTGTTGAAACGGTGAGATGGGGCAACTGTTTTCATGATGGAACCCTCTACGATCATGTTGGAACATCTCACCGTTTCTACACATTCAGTGAGCATTTGCCAACCTTCCCATATAATAAAGAATCGTCATTGGCTAGTAAATTTTAGTTTTTACTCGCCAGAATATGGACGACATGTAAGCATAATGTAAATTAAAAATATATTAAGCAAACAGAGATATATATATTCATATATATTCACGCAATACAGTATATATTTATATATATATATTTTTTTTTTTGATTTTGCTTTATGATTGAAATCACATTTTAGTGGAGAAATTTCACATTCTATCAATTTATATGATGTCATGAAATCCCATTTTTAATAATGATACAAGCTGTTGTCACTTGTTCATTTCATTTTTCATAATAATGAAAATTAGGGGTCACGATTGTGAAATTTGGTTGACAATTAATTGTCAAACAAATAATTGTGATTATGACGATTAATTGCCTGATTAAGGCTATGATGATTAATTGTCTGTTTTAGGTGTTTCACGAATATGACAATTAATTACCACACAAACTCACTATATGTGCTTCATGCACACAAAAAGTAATTTATACAAATTTAGCTTGGGTCATATAATAAAATAAGGGTATATGATTTCCTTTTCAGGCTTCAAAAACATATGAATGACAGTCAAGTATGAAAGAATAACATTTTAAATAATTAAATGTTTAATGATCAAAATATGTTTAAATAACTCAAATATATCTCTCTTATTTGTACAATTTACTTTTGATCCATTGCACTTTCAATGTTTTGTTTTCTTTTGCTTCTTTTGTAACCCAGCCAACCTGTATAGCTATTATAATATATAATATTATATTATATTATGCAATAATAAAATATTTCTGCATTAAATTCTTAACTTTCACACATTATTTTAAGGGTCTCTGTTTAACTCACAAGCCCTTATTTCTCATGAAGGATGACTTTGAGATTATGTTTCTTGCATTTTATCATCTCCACAGAAATAGAGCAGGGCATCTCCTCTGTCTCACTGCGTGTTATTAACACTGCGTGAATAAACCCACAATGACCAGGGACATTTGCCAGTACATAGCCGTAAAGTGAAACTGGAGTGCTTTGCGTTTTTATACCTTGTTTACATATTCGCAGGAGTTTGGTGGCGCAAGCCTCTGTAGCGCTTGAGAAGTGGTTAATCTTCACACGTTCTCGAGAGAGCTGCTCTTTTGATGTTCGTGGTGCGGTTCCCTGAGATGCTTTGAGTTCAGCTGAATGAGACACAAGCGCTTTTTCCTGTGCGCTCATCAGACAGCATCCAGGGAACGACGAGGCTGAATCCATCTTCTTAATCAACAGCTTCTTATTCAGAAAAAGGTCCTCGGTGCTTCTACACTACACAGCTCGATCACTGGCAAGTGAAATGTTAATATTTACTTGCCAGTGGCTAATAACAGATGCTTTTTGGTCTCATGGTGCGAAATTTACTCACATATTCGAGTGATTTACTCACAGTGTTAGAGGGCTGTGATGTCTCGAGGCAAGAATGGAACCAATTGGTGACAGGTGGTCTAGACCCTACAATCTCTGTGTGGTGAGGGAGTCATGTGTCATGTGTATGTGGCTTTTCATTTTGATGAATCAGTGGCCTTTCAATCTGACTGCATGTGTCCTGTAGATGGAAGCTTGTTCTTTGTTGCTGTACTAAGGCTCTGTCATCACAGTCAGCCTTATGATTGTGAACGTCTCCCTGCCATGTAATTAATTTTCCCTGTTTTGTTTTGTAGTTTTCTACCGTGGATTCTTTTGTTACAGCCCCCATAAAGGAGTTATTTCTGAATGTTGCCTTGTTTTGAAATAATGAAGATAAATTAGTCCTTTGTTTTCTCTGAAGGAGTAACTTTTGCAGCCGCTCCAAGCACAAGTAATTTACGTTCCCCCTTCGAACAAAGATGCATTTTTTCTCCTGCTGTTTTTCTCTGGTTTTTCATTTCTTTCTGGATTCATGTTTTCAACATCTTGCCTCTCACTTCCACTCTAATTGTCACTCTAGCCACTTCTTTTTCCATTCTAATTTGATCAAATTAGTGGCTTTTTTGTTGTTGCATTGCTATAGACGTCTTGCTGGAGGATTCTCAATAACACACCACTTACAGCTGTTTGAAAATGCTCGCCTCGTTTGAACTCAAGCAGAATTTCACTAAATCACAAACACCAAAAATACACTCTATACATATGCAAGGTTAGCTGACACCAATTGTGACTTGTCTTTTGTCTTGTTGTACCACTGAGATTTTTTCATTTTATAATCTGTGTAAATTGCTGTTTGTTGCCAGCTGTTATGGAATCTAACATAAACTCCCAGACTCATTTGAGGAATTGTTGCTCGTTGTGAAACAGGTTTACTGGTCTCAAAATACTTGTCTTTAAACTAATTGTCTTCTGAAACCTACTGAATGTAATTTTATTTTGCTCCGAGTCTATTCCCTTTGGGTCTGGATCAATCATTGACATTTAAGTTGTGTTCTCACCCTATCAATCAGTCTGTCATCACTCTGTGAACTCCTCTTAGACAGACACTTACTGAGGTCTGCCACGCTCTCTCTCTCTCTCTGATACACAGGATTAAGGTCCACACAACTTGAGAGCACTCACAGATCCCTTACAGATTTAGCCTTATCTCCACACTACCCAGTCTATGGGGTTGCTGTGAATCTTATTTTCTTCTCCTCTATTTGAAGGGTATAGCAGGCCATATGAGCTAGACTATTCAAGCATATCTGTTTGTGTCTGCCTAATTTGCCTGGTTTTGCTTTGTATTAAAATGATTTTAACAAAGCAAAGGTGGAAGAGAAGCCGCATCAAAGGGGCATTTTCGTGTTTCTTCAACTTGTACTTCTAGATAGTAAAGTCTATTTAAGACTTTTTATTATTTGTCTTCTAATGATGTCCAGCTGTGTATGTATATGCATATGTAATTTTTTTTTTTTAAAAGTCAGGGACATTTCACCACAATTTCATTTCCACCACATCTCAAATTCTGTATTGCATTCAAAAGAATTGATGGTGATACAAATTACATTTTTGACAAGCATGCTTGTCGACTTGGTTAACAAGTAGGGGTAAAATTGTTTGATCTGGTGGAAAAGATGCCACAACTGTGGAAAAGTTATATATATATATATAACTTTATATATATATTTATATAACTTATATATATATATATATATATATATATATATATATATATGTATTTGTTTTTATAATATTCAAAAGCCACTTAAAATAGCAGATTTTTTCTTAATTGTTTAAAATACAATCAAATCACTTTATTGTCACACGACCATATGTACAAGAGCAACAGTGGGTGAAAGTCTTGTGTGCAGTTCTGAGCAAAATAGCAGTCATGACAGTGACGAGACATATACCAATTACAATAAACAACATATTTACACAACACAATAATAGTATACAATGTAGAGTAAACAGTACACACTATATGGAATACACGTACAATACAAATTATTGCAAGAGAATATAATTTATATAATTTATGACAGTCCAGTGTAAGATTAATAAAGTGCAGTGCTGATATATTGATCATGAGAGATCAAGAGTTCAAAAGTCTTATTGCTTGGGGGAAGAAGCTGTCATGTAGTTGGCTGGTACGGGTCCTGATGCTGCGATACCACCTGCCTGATGGTAGCAGTGAGAGCAGCCCATGGCTCGGGTGGCTGGAGTCTCTCCACCTGGTATAGATGTCCTGGAGGGAGGGAAGCTCACCTCCGATGATGTGTCTGGCAGTTCGCACCACCCTTTGCAGGTGCTATTGCCGTACCAGGCAGTGATGCAGCCAGTCAGGATGCTCTCTACAGTACTAGTGTAGAACCGTGTGAGGATGTGGTGGTTTTTTCCAAACTTCCTCAGCCGTCTCGGGAAGAAGAGGCACTGGTGAGCCTTCTTCACAACGGCCTCAGTGTGGACGGACCATGTGAGCTCCTCAGTGATGTTGACACCGAGGAACTTGAAGCTGCTGACTCTCTCCACCGGTGCTCCATTAATGGTGATGGGGCTGTGTTCTCTGTCTTTTCTCCTGAAGTCCACTACAAGCTCCTTGGTTTTAATGACGTTGAGGGAGAGGTTGTGCTCCTGACACCAGCGTGTCAGAGTGTGCACCTCCTCTCTGTAGGCATCATTTCAGTGATCATCATTGTCAGTGATCAGACCTACCACCGTCGTATTGTCAGCAAACTTAATGATGGCATTGGAGCTATGTGTTGCCCACAATCATGTGTGTACAGGGAATACAGGAGTGAGCTGAGAACACAGCTCTGCGGGGCTCCAGTGTTGAGGGTCAGTGATGAGGAGAAGTTGCTGCCCATTCTAACCACCTGACGTCTGCATGACAGGAAGTCCAGGATTCAGCTGCATAGCGAGCTGTTTAAGCCCAGATTCCAGAGTTTCTCATCAAGCTTGGAGGGCATTATGGTGTTGAATGCTGAGCTGTAGTCTACAAACAGCATTCTCACATATGTGTTCCTTTTTTCCAGGTGGGAGAGAGCAGTGTGTAGTGTAGATACAATGGCATCATCAGTGGAGCGGTTGTTGTGGTAGGCAAACTGCAATGGGTCCAGTGAGGTGGGCAGCACAAAGAAGATGTAATCTCTGATTAGCCTCTCAAAACATTTGCTGATGATGGGGTCAGAGCAACATGACGGCAGTCATTTAAGCAAGTGATTTTGGCTTGCTTTGGTACAGAAACAGAATCAGCCGGTTTCTCCGGTTTGATGGAGTGCAAAGCGGTACATGGCAGCCGATCCAAATGACTCATTATCATGCTGTAGCTCTACGTTACTGCATCCCCTTCACAGGAGATTTTGAAGGGTTCTGTAAATCATTTGTATTAGCAGATTGACAGCAAATCTGACCAATCAAATGCATTATTTTCACCTTGAGGACTGGCCATCAGGAGTCTGCACCTTCACAGCTCTGAGGAGAAGGGATAACGCATTGAACATAGAAAGTTCTCTTCCTCCGGCTGCATTTGCATCTCCACCAGAGTCTGACAGTGAACAGTGCGTCAAGTCCAAGCTACTGTCAGGATGGAGGATTTTATGGCAACTAATCTGAATTAAGTATTTTTCTACAAAAGAATGGACTAATTGACAACTTTCCTGCACTGTGCACAATCGTAATTATTGCCCAGCCAAAGACTTTGTTGTCACCATTGTGGTGTCAGCAGCTCCCAGATAAAAAAAGTTATGCAAGAAACGTAACAGCACAAGTAAGACTAAAAAAGCCATATCTATACACAAAAGTCATCAGAAAGTACTAAGGGTCTGGCCTAAGGTGCCAGATGGGGCAGGACACACTTTTAAGGATAAATGTGTTGGGGAGGGGGATAAATCGTCCAAATAGAACAATTGTCTACATTTCGTGTTATTATCCCGTCACTAATACAAACACTTATCTATGACTTCACATCACTTGTTCACCAGGCTTTGTCTCATAGCTTTTGGATGCATTGCTATCCATTATCTGCGTCTCTTAATTTTGAAGTGTTGACTTTACTAATGTCTTTCACCACCTTATAGATTTTCTATAATCTTTTTATGCTGACACACATTCATAGCCCTTGACAAATGGTCACCGTGCTGAAACGTATAGTGTCAAACACTGGGTAAAGAGCACTCATCAGTCTGAACCAGATCGACAGCAGATACTGATGCCAGCCAATTTAATTGAGTCATAATTTAGAAAATGTCTAGATATATCATTGTGCCTTTGAGAGTTTGCTCCAAAGTACTGATAAAAGTACTAATATACTGGCAGAGGTTTAAGCCTATGACATTGACATTTCAAGGCATATAGTTGACACTGCCAGCCATACTATAAATAAAAGCTTCTGAAATACCAGAGTGGTTAACGAACAACAACTGTCCAACATGGATGGATTTATCTGTATAAAAAGTATAATAATATAACAATCCCTCAAAGACATTAAATTTGCTCTTTAAATTGTAAATACATTTCTGTTGTACAAAATCTACAGCATGGGGGGATGTCTGTGAAGCTATGGCTGCTCAGGCCACCTTGTGTCCCCCCCTCTATGGAATATTAATGACATTAATACATTTTTATAATGTCAGCAGGGTGCAGGCTAACACAAGCTGACATTTACATGAGAGAATATAAATCTGAGACTAAATATAAATCTGCTAGAGACTAGTGCAGTTTCTTTATAATATAGAGTAATTACACAGGGACTCTCAAGGGCAAGAAATTGTGTACTGTGGGACAGGTCAAAGTTCAGTTTCTTAAGGTAATTGTTTTGCTGACAAAAAAGAAAGAAAAAAAAAAGCTTAATTGTTGCCTTGGTTTCCAGCAGTGTTGTAGTACACAAAATCGGTCTTGGTCTTGAAGCCTGTCTTGAGACCACTTTTTGAAGGTCTCTTCTTGGAATCGACTGCATTGTTACTCTGTCTTGTCTCAGTCTCAGACAAAGAGGACTCAGGATTTTATTTCAAGACCTGTTAAGATCACAACTGTGGGAATATCAATACATTGCCTGTGCATTTTCTGATTTATTTGTTAACATAATTTCTTTGATTGGATGTAAAACTTCCTGCTTCAAATGCAGGCAATAGCTTGACTCATTTCAAATGTGAAATTTATGGTACTGTTAACGACTGTCACCCCTCCCTGCCCCCCCTTCACACGCACTCCAAGAACGTGAATGCGGGAGACAGGAGAAGAAACTGTGGCTGTCTGAGAGATGTCAGACAAATCTTCTGTAATACAATTTGGCTACCTATTCCAGTGTTTCCCAGACACTGTGCCCACTAGTGTGATGTGAAAGATTGTCAGTTCTACCATGAAAAATTATTAGATTTCTCAAAATAAATAAATAGTTTTTTTCTGGTATTTTAGTGAAGGCATAGAGATGGTAGAAGAGTTTTAAAGTTGCCAATTCAGTATATTTTCCTTTACAAAGTATTTTATGCAACCAGTTTAAATATTTTGTCCATCATATCATTATTGTTCTAGCAAAGTCTAGTCCGCCACCAAACGCAACTCCTCACATGCCCACAAAATGATGCTTCATCACACTTGTAGCAAAAACATTCAGTCAGTGAACTGAATGAATGAATGAAAACAACAGGTATATTGTTTTACTCACAGACTAAAAGCTGTTTATTTGTGCACAGCATAGAGTTACAGATGTTATGAGCAGATGTGGCTAATTTGTCACAGTTCTCTTATGAAACATAAAAGGAATATGAGAAACTGTTACATATGATTACTACAAGCAAATTCTTTGTTTTAAACAAGTCCAAAAAAACACTGTGATACGATGTGTAGATTCTGAGGTACTGTAATATTCACGGAGCACGTTTGACATCTGAAGCAGTGAATGGAGGCTGGGTGGCTGCTCACAGGTACTAGTGCCTGCCGGATCCAATCTCTGTCAGTGCGACTTATATGTTTGTTTGTTTTTTTTCTATCAACAATGCAATTTTGACCCAGTGCGACTTACAGTCAGGTGTCAATTTATTTCCGGAAAATACAGTAAATAAATAATAAACTATTTATTTGCTTTGCCTTTGCAAGAATTAATTTGCAAATCTACAAATTTGAGAAGACACAAATTTGTTGGTTTTTCATTATCCAATTAGCGCTCTTTGCACCTGTTACCTCATTATACAGCATACCTATGTTACTTATTTTTTAGCATTGCAGAATTTCAAACATTACGAGTTCACGCTACTAAGACAGACAGAAAACATGGACAAGTTCTTGAAAAGGAAAACTATTGATGATGGTTATGTGAGATAGTGGTGTGCCATGGGATTTTGTAATCTTAAAAAGTGCGCCGTAGCAGAAAAAAGGTTGGGAAACACTGACCTAAACCAAAAAGAGTTAATCTGCAAAAAAGTGTCCAAAAGAAAACACAGCAGTATGTCAATTCTGCAATGCAATGCTTACCGAGATGGCTAGGAACACGTCAAAATTGTATCAGCACTTAAAAAAGAAGCATATAGAAAGAAAAGCTAAATGTAAGAGATGCTAGCAAAGCTAGCTAGCTAGCATTAGCAACTTTGCTGCATTCCATTCAACTCAGAAAGTTGGATTTTCCAACTTCCTACTGGGAAAAGTGCAATTGAATGCCACTTGAAGTCATAATTACAACTTGGAAAGTCGTGTGGAAATTTTAAACAAAGATTTTGCTGATTTCCAGTTTTGTGTGCGATAAGCATCAAACGGTTAGAGAATGGACTATGGGCAGTCCTTGGTTGTGCCATCTGATGCTGATGCTGAGAACAGAGCGAGGCCTGATGCCTACTGATTTTTAATAGTCAACTTGTCACACTCATTAGTCTAGTTGAATTCAACTAGTCGTCACATCATTCCACCCCCAAAAAATGTAATACCCTAGGTTCTTAATATGGTGTGTTGCTTCCTCGATGTTCAATGACTGTTTGTATGTTTTGTGATAGCATGTGTCCCTGCTTTGTCCTGAGCAGTACCTGCCCACTTTTATTAATAAAAATCATCAATGTACTGCAAATCCTTTGGTTTCCCATTACCTTCTGCACATTTGAGTTTTAGCCAACAGTGGCTATATGATGTTGAGACAACTGAGGGACTCAAGTATTAAACAATGTGTAAACATTCATTGACGCTCAAGAAAGCAACACACTATATTAAGAACCAAAGGAATGTAAACTTTTGAACAAGATGATTTCTATAGATTATTATTATTTTGTCTTGTGGGATAAATGTAAATATCTGTTATGTAGCTTCTGAAGGGCAGTACTAAGAAACAAAAGAAGAAAATAATCTTTCATATTTGTATAGACTCTGAAAGGCATGTGTGAACTGAAAGCGGGATGCAAACTATATATATATATATATATATATATATATATATATATATATATATATATATATATATATATATATACAGGTGAAACTCGAAAAATTAGAATATCGTGCAAAAGATCATTAATTTCAGTAATTCAACTTAAAAGGTGAAACTAATATATTATATAGACTCATTACAAGCAAAGTAAGATATTTCAAACCTTTATTTGATATAATTTTGATGATTATGGCTTACAGCTTATGAAAACCCCAAATTCAGAATCTCAGAAAATTAGAATATTGTGAAAAGGTTCAGTATTGTAGGCTCAAAGTGTCACACTCTAATCAGCTAAACACCTGCAAAGAGTTCCTGAGCCTTTAAATGGTCTCTCAGTCTGGTTCAGTTGAATTCACAATCATGGGGAAGACTGCTGACCTGACAGTTGTGCAGAAAACCATCATTGACACCCTCCACAAGGAGGGAAAGCCTCAAAAGGTAATTGCAAAAGAAGTTGTATGTTCTCAAAGTGCTGTATCAAAGCACATTAATAGAAAGTTAAGTGGAAGGGAAAAGTGTGGAAGAAAAAGGTGCACAAGCAGCAGGGATGACCGTAGCCTGGAGAGGATTGTCAGGAAAAGGCCATTCAAATGTGTGGGGGAGCTTCACAAGGAGTGGACTTAGGCTGGAGTTACTGCATCAAGAGCCACCACACACAGATGGGTCCTGGACATGGGCTTCAAATGTCAAACGTCTTACCTGGGCTAAAGAAAAAAAGAACAGGTCTGTTGCTCAGTGGTCCAAAGTCCTCATTTCTGATGAGAGCAAATTTTGCATCTCATTTGGAAACCAAGGTCCCAGAGTCTGGAGGAACAATGGAGAGGCACACAATCCAAGATGCTTGAAGTCCAGTGTGAAGTTTCCACAGTCTGTGTTGGTTTGGGGAGCCATGTCATCGGCTGGTGTTGGTCCACTGTGCTTTATTAAGTCCAGAGTCAACGCAGCCGTCTACCGGGACATTTTAGAGCACTTCATGCTTCCTTCAGCAGACAAGCTTTATGGAGATGCTGACTTCATTTTCCAGCAGGACTTGGCACCTGCCCACACTGCCAAAAGTACCAAAACCTGGTTCAATGACCATGGTATTACTGTGCTTGATTGGCCAGCAAACTCGCCTGACCTGAACCCCATAGAGAATCTATGGGGCATTGCTAAGAGAAAGATGAGAGACATGAGACCAAACAATGCAGAAGAGCTGAAGGCCGCTATTGAAGCATCTTGGTCTTCCATAACACCTCAGCAGTGCCACAGGCTGATAGCATCCATGCCACGCTGCATTGAGGCAGTAATTAATGCAAAAGGGGCCCAAACCAAGTACTGAGTACATATGCATGATTATACTTTTCAGAGGGCCAACATTTCTGTATTTAAAATCCTTTTTTTTTATTGATTTCATGTAATATTCAAATTTTCTGAGATTCTGAATTTGGGGTTTTCATAAGCTGTAAGCCATAATCATAAAAATTATATCAAATAAAGGCTTGAAATATCTTACTTTGCTTGTAATGAGTCTATATAATATATTAGTTTCACCTTTTAAGTTGAATTACTGAAATTAATGAACTTTTGCACGATATTCTAATTTTTCGAGTTTCACCTGTATATATATATATATATATATATATATATATATATATATACACACACACTTTAGATCTGGTTTGCACTAATGGCCTAAATAATATCACTGTTTCTGGGTCTCACATTGGAATGTCCGATCATCTATTCATTGAACTGAGCTGTGATACTCCATTTCCCAGTTCTGCTCAAAAAACCTTGGTTACCTTTTGCAACTATACTTCCATTAAACTTTGTATCCTTCTCTGCATCGTTTAAAACATCTTTCCATACAGAAGTCATGCAACTTTCCTGTCCAACTGACACACTCACTAAATAAATCAAAACAATTTCAAATGCCCTTGATTTTCATGCCACTCTTAAAAGTAGACGTGTACCCTCCACTCACTCGTCTCCCTGGTACACTCATGAATTACGTGCTCTTAAAGCTACATGATGCCGCCTTGAGCATCTTTACAAGAAACATTATTTTAATCATCACTAAATAATGCATGCTCATCTTACTTTTTGTCCATTATCAATACCGCTCATTAACCCATCTGTGCCGCTTATTTCAGCCTCTCCTGAACTCTGTCAGTCATTTATTCACTCCTTTCAGAATAAAATCAACTCTATTTACTAACTTTTACCTTCTACTGTTCCTCCTTATCCACTTTAGGATTTTCTATTATAATTTTCTAATTCTACTTCCTGCCATCTTGATCCTGCACCCACTGTCTTGCTTAAACAATGTCTGTGCACCTATTTCCCACCTTATCAACAGGATATTTAGTACAGGATTTGTCCCTCCAGAACTGAAATCTGCAGCTGTCACAAAAAGTCTGGCTTAGACCCCACTTAAAAATTACCACCCTATTTCGAAGCTTCCTTTTTAGTCTAAAGTTATGGAGAAAGAGGCTGCATCTCAGCTTCTGTACTATTTGGCCACACACAATTAATCTGGTTTTCAATCTGGTTTTCATCCTCTATACAGCACTGAGACTGCACTCATCAATCGATCTACTGATGACTGCGGACTCTGGAGCCATTACTTTCCTGGTCCTATTAGACATTAATTCTGCTTTTGACACTATCTCTCATAGCATACTCATCGCTAGGCTCTCTGCAATTGGCAACTCAGGCACTGCTCTGTCCTGGTTCGTGTCTTACCTCTCTGGCCACCAACACTACATTTCTATTCATCAGTATAAATCAAATTCTGTTCCTGTTTCTCAAGGTGTCCCCCAGGGTTCTGTACTTGGTCCTTTGCTCTTCATCACCTCTATGCTTCCTCTAGGTCACATTATTCACCATTATTGCCTCAACTTTAACTGCTATGCTGATGACACTCCAAGCACACTGCCCCATTCCCCACAAGTTCCCTCTCTGAATTTATTAAAGACATCAACTCATGGATGATCAGTAACTTTCTAAAACTCAACACTGATAAAGATGACATACTGATAGTTTGGTCTCCAAGTGTTTTATCATGTCTCCCTGATCAGTTGGTCGATATTAATGGTGTCCTGGACAGACCCTCCGCTATTGTTAGTAATCTTGGCATTATCACTGACCCTACACTCTCTTTCCACGCTCACATCTCCTCTCTCACAAAAACTGCTTTCTATCATCTACGTAACATTGTGCACCCCATTCTTAGCACCAAAGATGCAGAAACACTTGTTCACACCATTTATTAATTCTAGACTTGACTATTGCAGTGCCCTCTTCTCTGACCTCCTGACTAAAACAATAAACAAACTGCAGTACATCCAGACTTCAGCAGCTAGGGATCTCACCTACTCAAAGAAATCCTCTCATATCACTCCCATACTTTGTAGGCTACACTGGCTATCTGTCTTCTATCATATCCAATACAGAATTCTCCTTACAACATTCAAAGCTTTACATGGTCTTGCCCCCTCATACATCACTGACCTTGTACCCCACTACGCTCACTCAGGTCATCTGATTTGAGCCTATTATTCATTCCACGTTGCAAGCTGACCTCACTAGGTGGTAGGGCTTTTTGTACACTTGCCCCTTCACTTTGGAAGTCTATCCCTCAGTCTCTTCGTGATCACACCTCCATACATGATTTCAAAATCAATCTCAAAATATATCTATTTGACCTATGCTTCTCTGACTCTTAATTATTTTTTTATTTGTTTTACTCTCATCCTGTAAAGCGACCTTGAGTTTGAAGAAAGGTGCTATATAAAATAAACATATCTATATATATATATATATATATATATATATATATATATATGTATGTGTATGTGTATGTGTGTGTGTGTGTGTGTGTGTGTGTGTGTGTGTGTGTGTGTGTGTGTGTGTGTGTGTGTTCAGCAATACAGGGTGTGCTGTGCTCTGAGGGCTGCCCTCTCTTCAAAGCTTTTCCTCAGAAGTCTGATACTGCCTTATTTTCACATCCACATTACTCAGTAGAATCAGAGAGGCAGCTCCTGATCCCTATTACTGGAAGAAGAACCTCTCTCCCTTTTCTTCCCATCTTCCTCTCATTGTCTTTCTCATAGGCTTGTGTAAATGTGACAATAAATTATGTTTGCCTTAGAGGTTAACGGCATGCTGAGATTGTAATTTGAGCCATTTTTCTCTCCTTTGCTACTTCATTGCTGTCTTAGTCAGCATCAGATTGAAATTAACTCTCAGTCACCCTATTTGAGTGTGTGTTTGTGAGTCTTTCCCTGTATGTTGTGTTTGAGTATGTGTGTAGTAGGAACTGACAGAGATGTAACAAATTGAACAGATACATGGATTGAAGTTCTGAGTGCTTGAGGCTGCTTTAAATACATTGCATAGGTTGAAATGAAGCTCTCCCAACAATAGACCTTATTTACAGTCGTGCCATCTTTGTCTCTTCAATGACATACATTGTATAAAGCTATCAAAAAGCTCCTATATTACATGTAATTTTCCACAACTCATGTTGTGTGGAGTATTTTGTCAACTGAAATTTCTTGGAAAGATTTTTTTTTTCTTCAATGTTTCATCAGCAAAACGATCCAAAAACACTTTAAAAAAACTGTACAACCAATTGAAGAGACTTTACATCTATCCATCACAGCCTCATTGTCATTCCCATCATGTGAATATGGTCTATACATTTAGCTCTCTGGAGGCTTCTGTTGTGGTGTAAATGCAAATAGGCAGGAGTATCTAAAGAATGTTGGATGCTGAGTTTAAAAGGTTATGTTTTGATAAACAACTGGTCTCTCATACCTCAGTCAGGCTAATAGCATACCACTTTAGCACTTCCCCCCTTTGCCAAGCAACTATATTGTATAAAAAGACAGAAGACAGATCTTCTGCATTCACATGTGATGAAAGTGTATAAATGGCAGCATCTTTCATCATTCAGCCGTTTCACATTCTCCCTTCACGTGAGAAAAATGGCTGAAGTTTTGGCTTTTGGCAGAAATGGACAATTGGACAACTGAATTGGACAATTCTGCCAAATGCCACCACAGCACGTATTATTTGCTTGTGCCATCCCCTGTGTTGAAACGTTAGTGAAACGGTGAGCTCACTCATGTTTTTTTTCTCTACAGATTGAAGACGCCCAAGCAGGCAGTGTTTGCTGGCAGTATGCAGCTGTTGGCAGGAATTAAGCTGTGTACAGGAAGAGTATTGACAAACCATCCACACTATGAGGACCAGGCGCTGAGGGAGAGGACCAGACAGGTAAGAGTTTCAGTTTTTTTTTAGCTCATTACAGGTTGGCTTGAATCCAAATTAATGGATTTAGAATTGTAATTCTAATTTGAATTAAACAAATAGTTCACCCAATAATGATAATTCTCTTAGCATTTACTCACCCTTTAACGTGTCAAACTTATATGATGTTCTTTCTTCTGCGGAACACAAACAAAGATATGTTGATGGAAATAGGAGTTTATATCCATACAATGCAAGTCAATAGGGTCCAAAACATCCAAGCTCCAAAAAAGACATAAAGGGCAGCATAAGTGGTCTTCTGAAGCGATAGGATCCGATTTAGGTGAGAAACAGCAGTGTAACTTGTTTTTCAGAATTTATCCACCCATTTGCAGTCTCCTAGTTACAGCCATGATTACACTTCGAGCTTGAGGCATGTGCAAAACCCATCATGTGTGACGTACGAGAAAGACATGTTCCTCGTCCTCCCTGACCTTGCACAGGACTTGTGCAAGTAGGCTCACTGTGGGAAATGCATATTTGCGCAGCCCCCAGGGTCAGCTATGTCCCAGCGCATCTGTGCCAAGGAGGGCTTCTATCAGAGTGTACTAGAGCGGGTAGTGGGTGGAATCTTGGGAGGCAAACGGGTATACCGGTACTCTGCCGAACCAAGCCCAAATCAGCTGGACCACCTGAGGGTGGAGTCTCCACTCCTCGCTGAGCGCTACCTGCCGTGACAGCGTGTCAGCTGTGGTGTTTAGGTTGCCTGGGATATGAGTGGCGTGCAGTGACCTCAGCCGCTGCTGACTCCAAAGCAGGAGATGCGGGGATGTTACGACATGCGATGAAAGCGAACGTCGCCCTGGCGATTTACATATGCTACTGTCGCTGTGCTGTCTGAGTGAATCAACACATGCTTGCCACGGAATCAACACATGCTTGCCTGCAACTTTCGGGGCAATATTGATACTTGAAAGTATGCATCCTTCAGGTCTACCGCCACAAACCTATCTTGATGCCAGACGCATGTCTCAATAAGTTTCTGCGTCAGCATCTTGAACGGGAGTGTAAGGCATGGTTCAGAACTCACAGGTCCAAGATTGGCTGCAACCCACCACCATTCTTGGTTATGGTGAAGTAGAATCACTTCTCCATCTCGGCTGGAGGGACAGGCTCTATCATGTCCTTGCACAGAAGGGATGTGATCGCCGCAATGTGCGGTGGTGTAAGCCTAGAGGACAGCTCGGCGTCGCCCTCAGACTGGGCGGTACACACGAAGGCACTAGCCCGGTCGAGTCCCCAGCATCAGAGTCCGCCAAGACGCTGTTCGATGCAGTGGCAAAACTCTCATCCGGCTCGGTGGCTCCGAAAGAGACATCAGACTGGCCGTAAGGCGAGCCAGACGGGGGCAAACAAGCGTGCTGGGGAACGGGTGGTCCGAGGGGATTTTCCCGCGAAACCACGCCTGTTAAATTCCCAAAATTACTTCCAGCGCCAAAAATTTGCAGTGTTTGAAATGTATTTTTGCTTCTGTATTTTGTATTTATTTAATATATTTAAATGTATTAAATAAATACATTTTACAACACTTAATTTAGAAATGCTCTATTTTACCCAATGTATTATATAATCAATAGATTCAAATTTTGATGTAGTGTATATATTTCTTGGGATTAAGTAATCTAAAAACAAAATGGCATACATTTTGTGGCGCTGTATGGTAAAATTTAAATGTGTTTTGAGGTTTGTATTAATTGTTTAGACATACATGTATGTCTAAACATTTAATTTGTTACCCATCAAGGAATAAATGGGCCTAATTATTCAAAATGTGTAATGTAGTTATTTGTTTTGTCACACAATTTGTGTTGTTATGTTGAACTAATGAAATTCCTGTCTGAGTGACTGGGCGTGGCCAACTTAATTCAAATTCTAACTTATGAAAGGGAGCCAGTTCTGATTTCTGACCAGCTCTGGTGTACCAAATACCAAAATGTTAGCAAACAACACAAGTCTGGAGAGAAGGTTTTTGAGGACACAAGTAGTAATCAGTGGTATATTGGTTGACTGTTGTGCAACAGTCACAAAATATACATTGAATTTATTTAATTTACATTACATATACATAATCAATAATGTTTTGCTTCGGAAAGCAACTTTTGCACCAATCGATCAAAGAAACCTTGGTCAGCCAGCCTGAAGTCTGCATCAAAACTCTACTGCCAACTCCAATCTATATGAACACAGAATCTAAAACAATTTGAAGGGAAAGCTTTTTCTTTTCTTGCAATTATGCCTTATTATTTAGATTAAAATAAAGGAAGCAGATCAATAAATCAGCGAGAAACAAGACTGCAGGTCTAAGACCTAAGCCTTCTGATAGCGCAAGAGAAAAATCAGTTGATTTTATTAATATTGAGATTACAAATGTTTGCATCATGGAGATCATGAGTAAATGGTTCATAAATCGTCTTTAAGAGTCTTCTTAATGACATATGTGGTGTTATATACTTGGCTTCATCTGCAGGAGTGTGACTTGGGCATAATTAAATTAATTAGGTTTTTCAAAGGGGTGTTTGGAGGTTGACACATCAGTGGGAGTTTTTATGAACTGAAATAAACTCTACAGCACTGCTGTGCTGTATGGCATGACTTTCATGTCCTGCTGAATAAAATAAATATGGAGGGAGCTTATCTTTAATAAACATTCTCTTTAAGATGTTTAATGTACACTAACTCAAATCTCCATCGATTTCAAACTATAATTTTGATTCTATCATCTCTCAATCTCCCTTCTGTTTCTGTCTGAAAGAAACAGTGCCATGTTTTCCTTGGCTTAATTTACTAAACTGAGTCTGGTTTACATATTGGTCTCTACAGAGGTTCATTTTTGTGAGTTTGTGAGGCTGAATGTAGAGGTGAAGAAGTTGGAGGCTGAACATACTAATGACGATGTGTTCACTGTCATGTTTGTGCAAGAGTTCAGAGGAGAAAAAGAGTTGGTTGAAGACCACTAGACTCCTGCTCCTACTGTTTCTGCTTCATTCAGAGAATTAATCTACCTATAAGGACTCTAATTACCCACCAAAACAGTGCATTTTAGCACTTCAGTGTGATTCCCACAGGTGTGCCCTTCTATTAATGAATAATAAGCACATCCAAAGCCAATGGCATGATTATGGTAATACTGTAAGTAGGGGGTTATTTGTTTGAAATCTTTGAAAAGGAAGCCCACATCTTTAACAACTAAGCCACATCACCCAACACCTCTTTCTAATAGTCTCTCTAAAATCTTTGTTCTTTTATTTTTTATTCCCGGCAGGTATACCAGATCTATGCTCGTCAGTCTGCTGAGGAGGTTCATAAAGTGCTCAGTTCGGTTGGAGCGGACTACATTGTATTGGAAGACAGCATCTGCTACGAGCGCAGGCACAGCCGTGGTTGCAGGCTGAGGGACCTGCTCGATCTGGCAAACGGACATGTAGGTCACACATCTGTAGTTCATGCCCACACACCACGCTTGTTCCATTTAAATGAGCCAGATCAGAAAGTTTCTTCAGCGAGAAACCGAGACTATTTTTAGAGTAGCTAGAACAAACAACTTTGCCCTTTAACGAAGTCTTGATGTGACAATAAACAAATATAATTCGCGATAGACGCTGAACTCCTGGACTTTCTTTGATTATTAGTTTTTTTTGGAAATCTAATTCTCTTTGTCTCTGACTATTTTGTGTGCAGTGGATGCTTTTATTTTTCATTTTGTCACAACGTCTTGGTCTCACTCACCCACATCCGTAGTCATTAAATACTGTGATTTTCCATCTCCCAGAATTAGATCTATATTGTTCCCTTATTCCACCATGGAAGTCAACATCCACCCTGCATGCAATCTAATCAAGCTCAAGCAACTTGGTTGGATATCTTGATTGTTCTGTAGTTGATTACACTTGTGCAGAATATCATAAAAAAAGCAAAAGTTCTAACTTCTAAAATGCTACATGTTTTTGTATCTTTGCACACATTTCAGCAAAAAAGTGATCTCCATCACATCTCAGCAAAAAAACTGTGGCTGTAAATAGCTTGTCAGCGGGTATCATTCATGTATCAGAGGTGCTTGCCATGCCTTTGAAAGACCTCATAGAGGTTTGCCTGCCTTGCTCGTGTGATCCATGCTCCTCTGATCCATACTTCTGCCAGTCAATGAAAGATCCTCGCTCACAGACTTTTTTGATGCTTCCAGATTCCTTCCTTCACGCTGCCTCCAGCAGTCAGTGTCCGCAATTAATTCTTGTAACATTTTCGGTGTGCTATTTATTTTAACCTTGATTAAATCAAATTTCAAACCCCACTCAGTCCAAAGATTGATCTTTTTATTTTTTTGTATTTGTTGATTGTAGAAAGAATTGCCAAAGAAGCAATTTGCATGAAATACTGATTGCCCAGAGAAGGCAATGTGTTGAGTGGGATTTAAAAAAAAAAATATTATTCCTCTGATCTTTCCCATGGTTGCAGGTTCTTTCAATCTCTGGGTGCTTAAATTACCCCACAGCACCATTTCAAGGCCTTTCTGTTAATTTAGGAGTAATTCTCAAAGTAAATGTTTAAAAAACCTCAGGGCACAATTTCTCAAAGATTTGAAAGATAAAGAAGTGGAATGCCTTTTAAAAGAGACACTTTACTTCTGAGACTCCCCTCCAACTTCTGAGAGTCTACTCTGTATTTGAAAATGTAGAGAAATAGCACCTAATGGAAAAGAAGTACAGTCATAAAACCAATGTTTTTGTGTCTATTTCAGATCATGGACAGCTCTGGGGAGAATGACCCGGACCTGGTCCCAGCATCTCACCCGCGATTTTGTGAGGCCATTAAGACTGATGTGCCTCCGTATTCGACCCTCTTCACTCGAGTGTTCAAAAACAAGACCTTTCACACGTACAAGCTAAAGAAACTCAAGAAGAAAAAAAAGGCAGATCCGTAGTGCAGACTCTCACACTCGTTTCTTATCAGCAGTCGCCCACCTCACTGGATATCTGAACGTCCCATCTGAAATGTTCAATAAGTGTGTGATAGTAGCAGGCGTGTGTGTGTGTGTGTGTGTGTGCGTGCGTGCGTGCGTGCGTGTGCACGTGCGAATGAGAGAGTTTGAAAAGATGCCTGATTGAGCCAGCATGCACAAGTTGATTTGGTGCATGTTTGTGTGTGTAAATCTTGCTTGGAGCCAGTCTGCCGCAACATTAGTTCGTTTAGCATGGAGAGCGCAGAAGAAAATCTCTTTTTCTCACACTACGTAACACCATCTCTATCTCTCTCTCTCTCTCTGATCATTGTATCTCACTCTCTCAACATGTGCCCTTCAACCAAACACAAGTTTGCGAACATTCTCACACATACACTTTTTAAAGAAAATGTGAGAAGCTACGCAACTGCTTTCACAACCTAATTTCTTTCTCGCACATCCAGCCAAATAAAGAAATAGAAACAGGGAAAAGTAATTGTAATTCACAAGAGCAGTTTGGGGGTCCCACTTTATATTAGGTGTCTATAATTGCTATGTATTAACATTAAAAAACTTAGGTAACACTTTATTTTACAATGTGCTTGTTATATATATATTACATGTACTGACTATAGTAATAACAGTAAACATAGTTAAAGCAACTAACCCTAAACCAAACCCTAACCTAGAGAAAGTACAGGTTAAAGTGTAATTAAACAAGTACTGAGTAATATTCATTAACAACAAGTACACTGTAAAATAAAGTGTAACCAATACTTACATAAAATGTACTTTGTAATTACATGTTGTAATGCAAAATGATCACAAAATTCAAATTTTCTTCTTGGCATTTTCGGCATGGGTAGGGTTGGGGGTAAGGGATGGAGTACAGTTAGGTTTAGATTAGTGTTAGGATTTAGGATTAGGTTAAAAGTGTAACTAAAGATGTATTTAAATGCAGGTACTTTAAATGTAAGTGCAATGCAACAACACGTATTTACATATTGAGTACATTTTAATAAAGTACACAACCCCTGGTGGTGTCAAGAGTCACGAGTTTGAATCCAGGGTGTGCTGAGTGACTCCAGTCAGGTCTCTTAAGCAACCAATTGGCCCGGTTGCTAGGGAGGGTATTCACATGGGGTAACCTCCACTTGGTCGCGATTAGTGGTTCTCACTCTCAATGGATCGCGGAGTGTAGCAGGAGCCTCCACGTGCGGAGTCTCCTTGGTGTCGTGCACAATGAGCCACGTGATGAGATGTGAGGATTGACTGTCTCAGAAGCGGAGGCAACCGAGAGTTGTCTTCCACCACCCAGATTGAGTTGAGTAAACGTGCCACCACAAGGACCTACTAAGTAGTGGGAATTGGGTATTCCAAATTGGGGAGAAAAGTGGATTAATAATAAATAAATATATAAAAAATGCTTAAGTCCATTGTAGTTAAAGATACATAATATAAAGTTGGTCTGTTTGGGGTAATTAGTGTCTGTGGCAGTGTTGTCTTGTCTTTTTATTTTTTCTCTTCTCCCCTTATCTCCCCAATTTCCAATGCACTCTAAGTCCTCGTGGTGGCATAGTGACTCGCCTCAATCCGGGTGGCGGAGGACAAATCTCAATTGCGTCTGAGACAGTCAATCCACGCATCTTATCACATGTTGAGCGCATTACCACAGATACATAGCATATGTGGAGGCTTCATGCTATTCTCTGCGGCATCCACGCAGAACTCACAACACGCCCCACCAAGAGCGAGAACCACATTATAGCGAGCAGGTTACCCCATGTGACTTTACCCTCCCATGCAACCAGGCCAACATGGTTGCTAAGGAGTCCTGGCTGGAGTCACTCAAACTTGCGACGCCAGGCATGATAGTCAGCATCTTTACTCTCTGAGCTACCCAGGCCCCCCAGTGTTGTCTTATCTTAACGTTTGTCAAAGTTGTGATCAGTTTCAACAAAGTTGGTCTTTTAAATCCAGTGTACCTCCAGCTGTCTGGCTCCTTTTAAAGAGAACACAAACTCATACATCCATACATAAAAAGATGCTGTTTTTGGTCCCTCTAACAATGACAACTCTGACGAATCAAACTATTAATGGGTGCTGAGAAAGTGCCATATACATTCACATTGTAAGAATAAACTCATACCACTGTGGATATCATTGCTTGTTCAGTCGACTAATTATTAGCAACGTAAATACACCTGCCACATTTTTGTTAGTGGCAGAGAAATAACAGCTAAACTTATTTTGTCATTTGTTCTCTAATAAAGTGGGACTTTGTTTTGTGTTTTAGGTCAAGTGACACTAATTTAGGTCAGTTTTTAGGATGATAAATAGTTGCAAATGTTCGTAAAGATGAAAGATACATATCCCAATGCATTTCTTTTTCCTTCTTTTAGAAATAGTTTTTCAATGTAAATGCAGATTTTTGCTTTTTGAAGAATGACTTTTTAGATCAGGGTAAACCATATTTATTGAATGGTCAATCGGCGTTTAATATGATCCATATTTTTTCATCCCAAGAGATGGTGTTTTGTGTATGAAAGTGCCTTGCCATTTTCACTAAAACACGTCCATTGAGCTGCTGAGCCAACGAGTCATCATTTGAAAAGACCTTCTGAGTGGCTTCAAGTGCTACCGAAATGTACCTATCTTTGTAAAGTGATTCAGATTTCCCAGATTCTCAACCCAGAGCACCTCTGTACAGTGTTAAGCATGGTATTTCCTTTCCTGACAATTCAGTTTGTAGCAGTGGGGCTCCTCTGTGACATTCTGTGATTGTGTGGCGTGATACAGCTTTTGTTACGAATTACCCGTCGAACGGTGATGTGTCACAACACATCACAACACTTGGCAGATGATCTTTATGAAACATTGGCTTTAATTTAATGTGCTGATACAGTGGCAAGAAAAAGTATGTGAACCCTTTGGAATTAGCTGGTTTTCTGCATTGTCATAAAATGTGATCTCATCTTCATCTTTGGCAGCAGTAACCTCAACCAAGTGTTTCCGGTAGCTGCAGATTAGTCCGGCACAATGTTCAGAAGGAATTCTGGACTATTTTTCCATACAGAACTGCTTCAGCAAAGCCATAATATTAGGATGTCTGGTGTGAACCACTCTCTTGAGGTAATTCCATAGCATCTCTATTGGGTTAAAGGAATGTTCTGGGTTCAATACAAGTTAAGCTCAGTCGGCAGCATTTGTGGCATAATGTTGATAAGCACATAAAATTTATTTGAACAAACTTTTCTTTAAAAAAAGCAAACATCGAGGTTCCAGTGAGGCACTTATAATGGAAGTGAATGGGGACCAATTTTAAAATGCTCAGTTTCAAAATTATAGCCACAAGACATAAAGTATATGTGTAAATATGATTTTAGTGTGATGAATTCTTACAAACCTTTTCTGTGTAAAGCTATAGACAATTTTACAACTTTGTTACCAGGACAGTGTAATGTCAACAAACTCTAAAATGACTGTAAAAAAATAGATTTAAACTATTTTACTTCTCAAATAATGCACGTTTTATCAGAATTAACACAAGTTCTTTTGCCAAATTGTACGTTTCAAATTTCTGCTTCAATCCTCCAAAAATTGGTCACATTCACTTTCATTGTCTCCATTCACTTCCATTGTAAGTGCCTCACTGTAACAAAGCTTGTTTCTTCTTGTCTTTAAAAAACAAAAAAACAAAAAAAAAATGTCAAAATAAATGTTTGTGGTAATCAACATTATACCACAAATGCTGTCGATTTAGCTAAACTTGTATTGAACCTGGAACATTCCTTTAAGGTCTGGGCTCTTACTTGGTCACTCCAAGAGGTGGAATTTATTTTATTTTTATTTTTATTTTTTTTAAGCCATTCTGTAGTGTACTTCGATGTTTAGGTTCATTGTCCTGCTGCGTCACCCAACTTCAACTGAGCTTCAGCTGGTGCACAGCCACCATGACATTATCCTGTAGGATATCTTGATAAAGTTTGGAATAAATTTTTTCCTCAATGATGCCAAATGCTCCAGGCCCCAAAGCAGCCCCAAATTATGATGCTCCCTCCACCGTATCTAACCGATGGGATGAAGTTTTAATGTTCGTATGCAGTGCCATTTTATACGTAGTGCTGCATGTTCTTCCCAAACAATTCAACCTAAGTTTCATCAGTCCAAACACATTATCATAAATGCGTTGTGGAGTGTCATCAATGAAATTGTTGGAAAGCAGTAGCTTTTTTCATGGTGTCCTGCTATGGAAATCATGCCTGTTTTCCATATAGTAGACACGAAAGAATCATTGGAACTGTTTAACATCTCTGTTTAAGACTTTTTATGTCACACTTTTTTACCTCATTGTGCATTCTGCAGTGTGCCCTTTATGAGTAATCTTGGCTGGACAGCCACTTCTAGGGAGACTAGCCACAGTACTAAATCATCTCCATTTAAAGATGATTTGGCTAACTGTGGACAGATTAATGTTGAAGCTCTTCGAGAACTTTGTAACCCTTTCCAGCTCTATGCAAAGCAGCAATTCTTGATCGTAGGTCTTCTGAGATCTCTGTTTTGTGAGGCATGGTCCATGGCAGAAGATGTTTCTTGTGAATAGCAAACTCAAAATGTTTGAGTGCTTTATATAAGTCAAATTAGCTCTAACCCACAGCTCCAATCTTGTTTCATTAATTGGATGCCAGGTTTGCCAACTACTGACTATAATTAGCTTTTGTTTATGTCATTAGCCACATCCACTGTTAATGTTTGAAAGAAGTATTCAGTATGTACAAGAACAATACAATAATTTGTGTATTATTAGTTAAAACAGACTGTGTTTGTTCATTATTGTAACTTAGATGATCAAAACAGATGTTAAGACATTTATACATAAATGCATTTAATTCCAAAGGGTACACATGCTTTTTCTTGCCGCTGTATTGTTTAAATGTAAGAATTTATTTGTACAGTTTATTTTTGCTGTCACATTGCACTAGTTTGAACTGTGGTATTTCACTGATTGTTTGAAATGTTGATTTGTCCTTTAACACCATATTCAGTGTATGTTCTGTGTATGTTTTCCATATTTGTAATAAAAGCATATTTGTATGTTGGATGTGGCTGAGTCGACTAGAAAATTAATTCTGATATATGAACTAAAAGCACAAATGCATTTTGTTTTTATGAATACACCAAATATTTTAGCCAACTCTAATTATTTGTTTTTTATTATCCACAATTAATTACAACATAGTTTTCATGTAAAATATGCCACTTACCAGTAGTTATCAAGAGACATACAACAGAGATATTCCAAGAACTATCCTGCTGTTTCCTTTGAACATAGCAGTATTTAAAAGTGATGTTCAAGTATCATTGAAGCCATGACAGATGAACTCCATTTATTGAGAAAAGACAAAATAAAAGCATTTTAAAGGATGCAAATACAAAATGTCAAGAAACTTTTAGCAACTAAAAGAATGATTAAATAATACATGGGGGGAAAAAAACAGCTTTTAACAAAAGCTTTCCCTTTATATATTTAAAAAAGCAATTAGGTCTTTGAAATGCACAAAAGAGGTAAAATCAGTTCACAAAATATAGTACTGTATGTTCACCACGCAAATAAACAGGTGGTCTTGGTTAAAAATGTAAGTGGAATTGCTCTTGTAAGATAAGGAAATCTATGATTCTGTTTTTCATTCGTGAATGCTCTCACCTCATATTGTATCCTCTCCAATCCCCTTACAAGGATGATTCCAGTACCATTGGCCTAATTTTTCACTCTATGAAATAGCAAGCATCGATCGCACTACCAGCTATATTTCTGGGCTTCACATATAAAAAAAAATGTTTTTTATATTCTTTTGTTGGTGCTTTTGGAAAAAATGGCACTTTTTGAGATCCTTAATAAGAGTGACGACTTATTCGAGTTTTCCAACTCCCATGATCCTTTGGTTCACAGCATGACAGAGAGCGATCAGTTCACATTAGGATTAGCACTCTGATGTCTTTTAACACACTCCTACTATCTCCTCTCTCTTTAGCCAGCCTGTCATGCTCCACATACACATTCTCCAATAAAAAAAATAATGGGAATGATAAAAGGAGGGCAAAAACATTGCCTTGAAATGCATCAAATACAAGGTTGGCATTTGAGGCCTCACCGGAGGAGGCTACATGATTGTTAGTGTTCCATTTGCGGACCGGTAAAGCGGTGCACAGAAGCTTACCCTCTTCACATGCAGCCTCACCACAAGCCCATTAAACGTTACACAGGAGGTGCTTAGGGTCTGAAACAACCGACACGCACACTTGCACTCCCGCTTTTGTGCTAAATGCACCTGGTACTGAGACCCATTTTTCTACACTGCAGAGATGAATAATGTGATGGGCTTCAGAGTTATTTATAGCAGGAGAGGAAATAATGATATGGTTGGATAAGCTGGTTTGGTTAATAATACAACACTTTCAAAAGGAAGCACACTGGAGTCTAACTCCCACTCATTATAAGTTCATTCCAGTGCTGAAAGCTCCTTAAGTTTGAGTTGATCATATAGAACAACACAATTTTTTTTTATTTGTCTTAATTGCTGTTCTTTAGTTTGGCAGACTTTAAGGGCTGTAATCGGTACTGCTAAGTAAAGAACAAGAGCCAAAACTTCCATCCTCATGCAAACCTCTCAACCTTGTTCTTCATCTCAGTCACATTTGTATTCTAGCCGTTTCTTCGCTTCTTTTGCTAGAAAGAGAGGACACAATTTGTATTCCCAGGGAATGTCTCCTAAAATGCCAAACAATAAGGCTGCTTTCCGTTTCATTTTCTACATTTTCCCACACATCTTCAGTTTTTATTGGTATTTTTTTTCTTCCCCAGACTGCCTCTTTCATCCTTGCATCCAAGTGAATAGAATTTATACGGAGGGCTGAGCAAATAGAAGAAATCAACAGTATCCGAGTATGAGGTTATGATTGATGAACACAAGTAGCCACTCTGACAGAACAAGCAGCAAAGTGATTTCAGAAACCAGCCATTGAAGACTGCGGAGAGGAGAACCCCCTCCAAGTGACATCCAAGCACCTCAGTTCATTTTTTTATTCATTCAATCTTTCCTTTAAGAATACATAGACCATACAGACATATAGAATGGTATATCAGGAAAGATCAGACCGAAACACGTTAGAGGCACTCTGCCAGTGTCTGTCACAAAGACAACAAATGGTTCCACTAAAATCATTGTCATCCGCAAGTCACTGTAATAAAGATGCCCATGGACTTCTCGTATACTGGATTGGCACTTCTCATTTGATGCCCGTTGAGAGTCCCAGAACTGGCTCCGTATGCATGGGGATTCATCTTGCATGAAGTAATACAACCATAGAAAGACAAATAGGTATTTCAGAGAACGAAAAATCTCTCTGGTTTTCACAAAAAAGTCTTTAATGGTCTCCCTCCTCTCCTCAGACTGCAAGAACTCTTCACTCAGAGGTCACTTCCCTCAGCTCGCTCGTAGAGGGCTTTCAGCTTCTCGAAGCGTGGCCCCCACTCTTTCAGACACTCGTGACCTGCTGTTCCCTCTTCCAGCCCAGCGGAGCTGAAGGAACTCAGTGACCCGGCCAGCGAGCCGCCCCCTTCCGTGGAGAAGACCTGCAGGGAGTCGAAGGGTGGTGTCTCCGGGTGCTGGTCTGCATCACGGATAATTTCACACAGGTAGCGGGCCAGGTCCTGGCTGGAGAAGGACAGACTCTTGCGGGCCAGCTGGGCTGCTCGGCTGGTATTTGCAGTCTGGCCTTGAGCTGGAGAGCGGGAGGGGGGCACATCCCTGCGGATGGTTGTGGTGCCTGATGAGATGGAGGAGGTGGTGGTGGCTGTGCATGCTCTGGAGGGAGGGTCAGGCTGGCAAAAGTGTTGTTGTTGTTGCTGCTGGGAGGGAGGGTGGTGGTGATGGATGGCTCGGGATCGGCTGTACCGCACTGACTGGGCTGGACTGGGCTGCAGGGACTTCTGGAGCTCTGCCATGTCATAGGCATTCTGACAGAGAGAGAGAGGGAAAGGGGAAACCGGATCAAATTGAATGCACACAGCAGTGACAAATAACAAGATCATTAGCATAACATAATGTGCCATTACATTTAAGCAACACTTTCTGCATAATAACGATGAAAAAAATGCAACAATTGATGCCTGGACTAATAAGACAGAACTCAGTGACAAAATAAGCAGTTTATCTGTACTGCTTCATCTCACAATGCATTATTCCCCAAAGTGTTAATGGCATTAATCCGGATTCAAGCTGCTAATGCTGCTCCCTGATTAGCACCTTTGTGTGTGTGTCTTTCTGCACCTGAGAGGAAGGAGCCTGACAGACGCAGTGAAGAGCACAGCCCAGCATTACACACTCAGTCAACACATCAAAACACGGCACAGATTCCACAGCCTCCATTCCCATAGAACATCAACAGTAATCGTATTCCACCGAGTCCGATCCCCTGCATTATTTTGCAGTGCAGTGCTCGGGGGAAGAAATAAAAAACAAAACAAAAAATGCCCCTTGAGGAAAAAAAATAAGAAGAGTAGAGGAGGAAGAGAGAGACAGTGAGGGAGTTGTGGGTGACACGGCTGTGGGCGTAATTGATTACATGATGAGGGAGATGTGTGAAGCCTCATCAGATGGAGAGGATCAGAGCAGCACTATGCATCTGATAATAATGTAACAGGATTTCACATACAGCCGATATGAGAATGAAAGATCCTGCAACATATCTACACCCACATACTTCATACTAGATCAAAGGAACAGCTCCAATGGCAGTTATATCAAACATCCAAAAACTCATGTTTCCTGGGTTTTAAGTGAGGTTTTGTAGGGAGAAGCCACATTTTAATGACTTCCTAAAGTATGAAACAAAATACTAAGTCCATCCATTTGTATAAACTCTCGGCACTAGCTGAAGCCACTTTTCATCAGCATCAGAGTGCATTTTTTTATGTTTGAGGTTGTCATAGAGACTAACTGATGCACTTTGGGTGCTTAGTTGTTCACATGTCAGAGGCAGCTGTCATTGCGAATCTTCTGATTCTCTGACCTGTGTTTTAGGGTGTGACAGATCTTTATAATATTACTTTCGGGACATTTTGAAATACACGTATTAATGCCTCTAAAACTCACTGGCACTATTTTTAGATTGCGCTAACTCTACCCTGGGCTCAATGAGTAGGCAATACGCTAGAGGACATATGTTAGTGACCCCCAGACGTTGGAAACATTGTAACTTTCAAAGGAAATTTCCTATGCGGCTTAAGAAAACCCGATGAGGAAAATGGCGCTTCATAAAGGCTCGTATTTTCTCCCATGAGGCGCTATTCCAGTTCTACGGCCTCCAAATATGGAGCTCCGTGAGTTTGGAGCCGTTTGGGATTTTGCCACTGTGCTTGAGAAGATGGAGTGTTGACGGAGTTTGTTGCCAAGCTGTGGTTGATACCATTCTGAATGCTAGAGGCCCATCAATGAGAAGGCTATATACGTCTAAATGGCGTATTTTCGCACTAAAATGTGAAGATACAGTTCTCATACCCTATTGCTTCAGTGCTGGAGTTATCACAGGAGCGATTTGGGCACGGAGTTGCCCCGGCAACGCTTAAAGTTTATGTTGCTGCTACAGGGGCAGAACACATGCTTGTGAATGCCATTTCTATCTGTAGACATTCTCTTGTCTCTTTTTATGCATGGAGTGTGCAGGCCTAGACCTATTCGCCCTGTCTGCATCCCTTCATGGGATTTAGTTGTGGTGTTAGAAGTGCTCACGGGTGCCCAGTCTGAGCCCTCAGCATCAGTTTCTGACTCTTAAAACTACCCTGCTTTTGAAATTGGCATCATTTAACCCTCTGGAGTCTGAGGTGATTTTTGGATCCTGTAGATGTTTTGACATGGCCTGACATTTGTGCCTGGACCAGCACTAATAAGCTGAGACAGAAAAAACTCTCGTGAGCAGTCAGATTTTCACTCTGGAGCTGGTATCAGGACCACTCTGTCCACCAGGGGAGGGCCGGGAGGAAAATCGTCATTTACGTTATTTTATTTTGCCGCACCCATTTGGGCTGCGGTACCCACACTGTCAATAAAAGAGCGATTTCCTCACTCCCTGGGTCATCCAGCCAGTGCGTGCCATTCTCACGGCGCCCCGGCATCAAAATCCTACAGTCCCGGTTCCCCGGACGCAGTTACATCGCCTCCGGACCCGCGACTGCCCATCCCCGGCAGGCCGGTGCTGACGAGTTCCAAAAACGCCTCTCCAGAACCTCTTCCTTAGCCTCTAACCCGCCCCCTGCTGAGTACGCAGAGATGGGTAAGTGCTTGGAGTCTTTTCTCAGCACCCAAGCAACGGGACCTGAAGGACGCGTACTTCCACGTCTCCATCTTTCCTCAACACCGACCCTTCCTACAGTTAGCGTTCGACGGCCAGGTATATCAGTACAAGGTCCTCCCCTTCGGGCTGTCCCTTTCCCTTCGTGTCGTCACGAAGAACGCAGAGGCAGCCCTTGCCCCGCTAAGGGAAGAGAGCATCCGCATACTCCACTACCTCGATGACTAGCTCATTCTAGCTCACACTCGAGAATTACTATGCGCTCACAGGGACCAGGTGCTCAGGCACCTCAGCCGTCATCTAGGGCTTCAGGTCAACTGGGAAATGAGCAAGCTCTGAGCATCTCTTTTCTCGGCATGGAGTTAGACTCAGTCTCAATGACAGTATGCCTCACGAACGAGCGTAGGCAGTTGGTGCTCAGGTGCCTTGCTCTCTTCGAGCCCGGCACAGCGGTTTCTCTAAAACTGTTCCAGAGGCTCCTGGGACATATGTCATCCTCGGCCGTGGTCGCGCCGCACAGGCTGATGCCTATGAGACCGCTTCAGCACTGGCTTCAGACTTGAGTACTGAGATGGGCATTGCGCCACGGCACATACCGTGTGTTAATCACCCCTTCTTGCCGTCAGACTTTCAACCCTTGGACAGACCTCTGTTTTCTGTGGACTGGAATATCCCTACAGCAGGTGTCCAGACATGTCGTGGTAACCACAGACACCTCTCAACAGGGTTGGGGCGCCGCGTGCAGCCGCTGGCTCCTGGATAGGGGCTCGGCTGCATTGGCACATCAACTACCTAGAGTTGCTGGCTATATTCCTTGCCCTGCGCAGGTTTCTCCCGCTGATCTGGGGCAAGTACATCTTGATCCATTCAGACAGTACCTCGACGGTAACGTACATAGGCGGTGTGCACTATCATCATATGTCACAACTCGCCCTCCATCTTCTCCTTTGGAGACAGCAGTGACTCAGGTCGCTGCACGCCACTCATATCCCGGGCAACCGGGACAGGTCTCGCCCAGCGGAGAGTGGAGACTCTACCCCCAGGTGGTCCAGCTGATTTGGGGCCGGTTCGGCACAGCAAGATCTATTTGCCTCCCAAGACAATTCCCACTGCCAACACTGGAGCTTTTGCCCTTCCACCTTTAAGGTGTATATAGCCGCTATCGTGGCCCACCACGACACAGTGGCTGGCAAGTCCTTGGGTAAGCACGACTCCTCCCCGCTGAAACCTCCCCGGCCAAGCCTGTTCCCCTCCTGAGATCTCTCAGTGGTCCTCTCGGGCCTTCAGAGACCCCCCTTTGAGCCGCTTGACTCAGATGAGCTCAAGGCCCTCTCCTTGAAGACAGCCCTCCTGATAGCGCTATATTCCATCAAGAGTGTTGGGGACCTGCAAGCATTCTCTGTCAGCAACACTTGCCTGGAGTTCGGTCTGGCAGATACTCACGTCATCCTAAGACCACAACCGGGCTACGTGCCCAAGGTTCCTACGACCCCCTTCAGGGATCCTCCCCCTGGGAGGAGGCAGACCCAGCTTTTTCGTTGCTGTGACTGGTACGTGCTTTGCGTATATATTTGGAACGTACACCGAGCTTTAGATGTTCTGAGCAGCTCTTTGTCTGCTTCGGCGGACTGTCGAGTCTGGGTCTGGTAGGCCAGGGAGATAGCGTCATCGACCCAGTGAGCTAACCTCTGTTTAGCTCACTAGGTCGTTGACGCTATCTCCCTGGCCTACCAGACCCAGACCGTGGCAGCCCCCTTGCGGATTCAAGCACACTCGACGAGAAGTGTATCATCCTTGTGGGCACTGGCCAACGGCACCTCCCTAGCAGACATCTGCAGAGCAGCGGGCTGGGAAACACACAATACCTTTCCGAGATTCTATAATCTCAGGTCTCGTTTCGTGTTTTGTCAGGTCCGAGCCGGTAGAACTCGTTAATACGGAACAGCCGACCGGGTGTTCCGGTTGCACCTAGCGCCCATCACCAAAGTGATCCAGTGCACTCTCTCTCCCAGGTTAGCCACTAAGCTCTCGCTTCCTGGATGTTCTTCATCCCTAGCGTTCTGGCCTGCAAATTCAGTGGAGGAATTTGCGACCAGACCCACTACGAGCCGCAAGTGCTCTGTACTGGGGTAGGGCTCCACAGGCCTAATTCCCTCTTCAGGCAACTCCCAGTGATGTATTTTCTGCGGACACGCATCTCCCTTGGGCAGTCCCTCTGCCCCCAGTTGAAGTGTTTGTAGAGTTCCTCCCTCATCAGGAAGGACCTACAACTGCGCCACTCCCCCAGTCTGGGCAGGATGTGGTCTCCTGTTTCACCATGAAAGAATTGGAATGTCAAAGATCGCCTTCCCCGACACATTTCATAGCGTTAAGACACTTTATGCTCTATGACTAGAAATATATAGAGAGAAAAGGCAGCAGCTGGCCAGCTTGCTCCCATGATAGTCATGTCGCCGGTTCCCCCCTTAGGGGTTCTGGGAACCTAAGAACTGTATCTGACACCTTTTCTGGGGGCGTTGGGGAGGGTTACGTGAAGCCGATACAGTTGCTTCTAGCATGCAGTAGCTTGCTTGCACTTGTGTCAGCAGTTCACGTAACATGGTCTAGTGCATGGCGCTTATAAATGGGACCCCTTGTTTCATTACATTTGACACAATGTTGAGGGAGTGACAGAAGGGGATCATCATGGTTACTGCTGTAACCTCCATTCCCTGATGGAGGGAATGAGATGTTGTGTCCCCCTTGCCATGACGCTAGACCTACCACTGTAAACGGCCGTACCTTATTCTCGGCCACTCAGTGCAAAAACCTGACTGACAGATGCACGCCCGCTTCCCTTTATACCTGTATTTCCGGGGGCGGGACATGCAAATTCTGTCGGCCAATTTCTCATTGGCCTTTTCTCAAGTTCAGAGGTACGCGAAGCTCTCAAGAAAGACCCCTTGTGTCACTACATTTGTCACAACATCTCATTCCCTCCATCAGGGAACGGAGGTTACAACAGTAAACATGACGTTCTCTGAGTGGGAACGAGATGCTCCGTAGCTGGCCATACTCTAGAAGCTGCATGGGCTCGTGCCTCTTGGGTTTGCACTGTGGGTGCTGCTTATAAGGAGCCCATAACGTAGCTCCTTTGGGTCATCACTTAAGCACCATCAGCCAATAAATTGGTGTGATTGTATAAGGGCTTCAGACCATGTGACCACTAACGTGTTCCCACTGCGTCTTCACGCATAACCTCGTTTCCACTCAGGACACCAAGGTTACGTACTTAACCTAGAGGATTTGATGCCCAAGATAACTTTTATATAGTAATTTTATACTTTTACATAAGTCCCAAGTGGTCTCTAACCACTGGAAATATATTGAATTGAGGGACTGTGGCAGTTCTTCAAAATCCTTTTGTGTTACACAAAACAGGAAATGATAACAGAAATTTCATTTTTGGGTGAACTGTTTATTTATTGAGCCTCGCTCATCACAGGTCCCGGGATAATGTTCCTTGTTGTCCCCCCAACGATGGACCCAGCAAGTACTCACCTGGTCTTCCTCTCCGCCACCCTCCTCATCATAATTGAGAACATTCTCTCTGATGTCCTCCCAGCCATCATGGTGAGCTGACACATGATAGACTCCCTCCTTCAACCCCTTGTAGCTCCTCCACCGTGTGTACAGGAAAATCCCCAACAGCAACACTGAAAAGACACAGGATGTGGTTCAGAATTATCAAGGATCAAGGATCACTTTAGCCATTTACCTATTACATTTACTGGAACACTGAATCTGATCCCAGATCAATTTGAACTTCTTTTAAGTGAACTTCACTGTAGGAATGAAAGCACACCGCCCAGAGCATCACTCAGGTAATGTTTCCCCAGCGCTGGGGTGATGTGATGTCAGCTTGATGACTTGGTAGAGATGGCCCTGATATGCCACAGACACATTATTTCAGTGAGCGTCGAGGAATGTGTCAAGTATAGCTTGCTGAATCAATCCTGTTTGGCACCACTCTGAACTTTAGAGTATATTACCTTGCTATCGAATGCCCATTGCACTTCAATCTGCCAACACTCCATTTTCTCTCTCCCTCCATCTGATTTTTTTTTCGATTTAGATATCTTCTCCATTTACCTTCTCCCTTTGTGCTGCTTCATCTTACTCAATCTCTCTTCATTTCGTAGTGTTCTGTCCTTTAGTCCTTATGAGATTTTCTCTTGCCTTTCATTGCATTTCTTCCAATTCATTAAAGCAACAGGGATAATATGTGCTCTAGAAGGTTTAATAAAGGCTGTGTAAGAGCATGATAACTGCTGTTTGGATTCATCAAATGGATTTGTGTATAATTCCTCTTAACTGGTTTTAGCCTCAGACAGCTCACCAACAAGCTGCCCACAGTTCATGCACTAAATAATGTACCATGTTATTACATTGTGGAGGGAATTCAGTAAGAATGAATTGCGGCTGTAAAAAGCGGCAGTTATTTGCATGCGCCATTTGTGCTGGTTTAGCATCCAATTTACTAAAGAAATTATGCAGACCAGGCAACAGTGCAAACAATGCCCACAAGATCTTGCGGCCTGACTCTGAGTGCTATATAGCAAAGGATGCAGCAGACCACAAATATCTAAAACACTTCGGCAGGACAGAATAGCATCACTGACTACTGCAATCCAGACATCTGAATCATCTCATTAACATACAGAAAGTGCACTTAACTACACCACACATCTTTATATTTGCCAGGTTATAACACTCTTCAACATAATTAGATCATTATTTGATGAATTGTTGCTGATATGATCTATACTAGGGCTGGACTGGTAATCTGGCATATTGGGTATTTTCCCGGTGGGCTGACACACTTTGTGGCCAATCAGGGGCAGACTGGCCATTGGGAGAACCAAGCGGGGCAGTGGGTCGGCCGCGATAAGCTAAAATGAGCCGGCACGTAATACAGAATGGACCACATAACGGCGCCGTGATATGCAGAAAATTTACACGGAAAGGAGGCGTGTTTGCACAGAAAGGAATGACAATGACTTCATTTTAAATTCTATAGACGCAATGCAATTTCAGCAATGATTGTGCCTGCTTTAAATTAGATTGTGTGTGGTTAATGAATAAGACAGGTTTTGAAATAACATGCTAAAGTGACGTGGACCTGTTTAGTAATTTCACCCCTAAATGAAAAATTGCTTAACTGTACTTAAGACTCTACTACTTTTTCGCTATTTGTTTTCTATGTAAATGCTCACAGAAACTGTCGCACCATTATTACAGTTTTTTTTTCCATGCCAGTCTGTTATAGTGCGCAACAGTCTGGTTCTGGAAATAAACATTTAATTCTTAAAACTCATAAACCTTTAAAGACATACCTACTGGGAGCTCAGGGGTTGTTAATCGATGGTATATGCATCTGAAAAAGCCATCAGTCTGCATTATTTCAAAATATTATTATTATTATTATTTTTTAAATCATGTATAATAGTGGAAATCCTGGTGAACTACATTGATCCTGAAGAGAAAACATACGCCAATCCAGAATATCTGCAAACAAACTGTGGCAAAAGTGCACAGCAGCGTCTCCCTATACTCTCAAACTACTTAAATATTTGTATATATCTGAATATTTTGTTATACAATTTTAATATATTGGTCCTATACTTATAATCAACAATTTTAACTAAATAGTTTTATATTTTTCAATTGCTTTAATTAAATTACACCATTCACAATGCTTCGTGGGATTGTAGTTCATTTCCTCTGTCTTTTTTGCTTTGAATCAAAGTTTTTAATGCTGTGATGGTTGGTTTATTTCATAGCTCAGAACTATGACTGAGAAAAATATTTCCACAATCAAGTTAGCATAGAAATGGTACGGAATAATAAAACAAACTGCTACTAATCACTTTACGTTGACCGATGACTTCTTTTCCTGTCTAAGAGGCCAGTTTGCTGGAATAAGCCCAAGACCTTTTGCTGCAGTCAAAGGTTTGCCTACACAAGACTACCAATTAACAGACAGAAAATCTTAAACAGACACCCCACAATCTCACTCCTGGTGACTGAGACAAACATAACTGTAACTGCACATCAAATGTCTGCTCCTTAACATTTTGTCACATTATATTGCCACCAAAGAAAGGCAGCTGCTAGGAGCAAAAATACATTTTTAGCTCAGTTTGTCCTCCAATCAGAGTAGTGAGCTGAGTTAAAGATTCCAAGTATGAGGATGGAGAGTTTTTTTTATTTTTTTTTATCAAATGTTTCCTATCCAGAAACTGTAACTGTTTCTCATGTGGAAACAGAAAAGACTTCCTGTTGAAGGAAGACCATTTGTGAAAGTTCTGTTCTGACATATGGCATGTGTTGCAGCATAGTCCTAGTGTGTTTTGTCAAGCTCTGTAGAAGAGGATGACAAGATGTGCAAAATGCCATACGGAGTGTGTCTCTCCAACTGAAATGTCACTTGCAGATGAAAGAAATGGCTTCAGACAACTGTGGCATATGTGTGATATACAGAAAGTGTGTAATAAAATGAGAAATAAGTGAAAAAAAATAAAATAAATCACAGATTGAAAAATGTTTCACACTTAGAAGTTTTTTAAGCCCATTATTAAACTGTCAGCCTGTTCAGGCACTTCATGACTAAGGGCTGAAATGTATGTAATTTTGCCCTTGTTCATTGCCAAATGTGACTCATTCAATTGCCATTTCAATTTAAAAATGGTCGTCTTGATTAACATGCATTAAAAATGACCTAAGCAAAGCTGTGCTCGCTCTGACACTATTTCTGTCCCTACAATGGTGTAACTACTCCATTTAAGAGTGAGTTTTAAATGCATCTTGTGTGGTTTATATTGAGTGAGATCCTTCTTCATCTGATTTCAGACAAGCTTTCTGTCTCCTTGCTGCCTGCTTCATCGATCACATGACCTCTAATCAGACCTCTCAGACCCATCTTAGGACACCCAAGACCAACCTGGAATCCTAATGTGGAGATGATAAAATCTACACTATAGAAAGTCAACCAAACGTCTGCTAATAAAGCACAAACTCTTATGAGGTATAACTACAAATAGGTTAGTATTATAATGTATTATAATTGTGGTTACAATTATTGATGAGAAGTTATAAGATATTATAAGGCATATTATGATCCATTACAAATACATTATAATGAATTTATAATGTCTTTACAATGCATTATAATTAGCGGCTTCATAGAAAGTGTTCCCGTAATTATAATTTCATAGCAATGCCGCTCTCCAACACCATCCACTGTTCTGGAAAATACAAGAAATGGAAAAACAGAGGAGGAGAATAGCAAAACCCAGAATACCTTCAAATAAATAAATGTCTGCTAATAATTAGTTAATCAGTGCTGGAGAAAATTAAAACCTAAAGTTGTTGACAAGAGAGCAGCCTCTCTCTATCTGTCTCTCATGTCTTCCTTTCTTTTTATATATTGACAACATGTTGCTCTGTCCATCTCTCTGTTTATTTACATGGTCCCCTCTATATTAGTTTCAGCCTCAGACAGACAATCCACATCCTGTTCACTGATCGTCTCATGCATACTGCACATAAACTGAAAAGCACACTCGCAAGTTGAATGTAATTACCTGAATTAATACGGAACTTCCGGGAGTCTGGATGCACATGTTTTCATCAGTCCACAGGGAAACAAAATTTAAAGGTACCTGGTTGATAATATACGTACATGTGAACTGGAACTAACTCTCCCAAATTGAGTAAACAGTTTTTCATGTGGTAATTCAATGCAAAAACATATTATTTAGTCACTAATTCGTATTCACTAACCACCAGCAATCTAGTTTAATCAGGCACAATCAGACCCCTTTATCCCCTGTCTTGAGTATTTAAATTAAGCCATTACTTCATTATTTTCGTGAAAACACGCCCCTATGTAAATGAGGCTCATTATAGATTGCACAATTACTTTAGTGAACCTCCGTCCTAAACAGTACAGACAAAATTTAATTAACTGTATTTGGTCGCTATGCATGTCAGTCAGGTTTCTTCCTGTCTAAGTGAGTAGCATTTGTTCAGAATAAGCTAAAGTGTGGCCAATACTCAAAAGACTACTTCTTTATTTGAAATGTTTTTGAAACTGTATTTGCCACCACCAACCTGTTAAATTATTCCTATTATTTTTTTTTTCTGTATTTGTTGCTCCTTCTCTAAATCCAGGCAACCTGTTCCTGTCATGTTCCCTTGTCCTTGTCTATCTGTCTTCTATCTTTTTATCCCCTACTTCATTAATCTTTTTTAGGGTGCTTTCACAAGGCAGCTTATGGTGCAGGCCAGAGTCTGTTTGACGTCAGAGTTTGTTTCGCTCAGCAGCAAAAGGTAGTCTGGCATTAAGGGTTAATGTGAACTCCATAATAATCATGTAATCCACTATGGATTCTTAATTACATATCTAAATTTCTAATCAGATTACTTTAATGATTTCTACAATGAAAAAAGTAATCACATTACTAATTTATAGGCAGCTGCACTACACCTTTAAATGCTTCAAATCATGATGAGCATATGACACGTTTGACATTTGCTGCTATCCCCAGCTAAATTAATCTATACAAACAGAAAGAGACACATGCACCAGAGAAAGATCATATTCAAGGTTCAAATACTATAAAACCCTATAATTTCATTTTCTTCCTCCTTGAATCTTTCTCATTCATAAGGTTACATCTGCTTGGCCTAAAATGTCCTTGGGCCTGAACACAAGATCAAATAATAAAAATGCAGTATGTTTGCACTAACATGCACTAACACTCTGTCTCTGTGTGTGCATGTATGTTTGTGCATCATGGCCTCCACTCTCTCTTGAAAAAGAGCACAGACTTTGCCCCTGAGCAAGATCTTCAGACTATTTTTGTTTTGTTCCATACAATTCAGACTAACATTATATGTCTTAGAATCCAGAATTCAAAAGGCTAAAGATTCAGCTCAAGATGACTCCAAATAGAAATTAGTTACAATATGTAAGCTAATATATTTGTAGTTAGGCTTGAATATTGGAATTTCAAATAAGATAAATAAACAATGTGGGGTCACTCTGTGCTTAACACAATCCAAATCAATCAATTATCTGTGAGGTCATTTGTGGTAATAAATTACACTCAGTATTTTCAGACATGACACTTTTCTCACTTTTCACATTAAAACATTCATTAGGTAATTAATTTAACAAATGACTCGGATTAGGACGTTTGTTCAAACTGTGTTTACAAAAAATAGAAGCACATTCTCATTTACAGTAAAATAATATAAAAAACCTTTTCTCTGTATTTGAAAATCTGTTGTTTTCAGATCTATCATGTTATATCTATGTTACTGTATGTGCATGTTATACTGTATGTAATGACCAGATTTCAGCTGGTAACAATTCTTTTAACCCTAACTGATGCAGTGTGTAGCTTCTCATTTCTTAAACAACCATGTCGGAGGACGTAACCCGTGGTCGTAGAAATGGAAGTGCAACGTAGTGCAGCGTAGTTCTAGCGGGAAGACTAGCAGCTGTACATCATCACTTCATTAGCGGGGTAATTCCTAGCCAATTGCATGTAAGCCATTGCTTTATAAGTCTGCTCACAATCTATCTCATTGCTGTTTCAGTGCGCTAAAACACAGGCAACCTCTGCCACCCCACCACCACCAGTTGAGCCCTGTCCCGCACGGGGGTAGGCTCCTCGCCCCTGCCTCCTATCTCCGGCAGGATATGACGGTTCCGGGCACAACTCCCTCGGACCGCCGGACGGGGCTTACCCCAAAGAGAGACATTACTTTGTTTTACATTTATCAAATAAATGGCATCTTAAACTTCACTCAAGCCTGCGTGTCTTCCCGATAGAAAAGATGTTACTGAGTTTCAGAGGGGGCAAATTATTGGTTAACAACCAATACTTAGTTAACAACTAAGGACATTGCTGAAATCACTGGAATTGGGTTAAGAACTGTCCAACACATTATTAAAACCTGGCAGGATAGTGATGAACCAGAGAAAAATCTTGAATGATCATGATCGGAGATCACTAAAACGCATGAAGTCATATCATAAAAAAAATCAATAGTTGAACTCACGGCTTTGTTTTACAGTGAAGGTAAAAGCATTTCCACATGCACAATGTGACGATAACTTACAGGATTGGGACTAAACAGCTGTGTTGTCACTAAAAAGCCACTTGATAGTGAGGCTAATCAGAAAAAACAACTTCAATTTGATAGGGAGCATAAAGATTGAACTGTGGAGCAATGGAAAACGGTCATGTGGTCTGATGAGTCCAGATTTACCCTATTCTAAAGTGATCAGGGTGAGAAGGGAAATACACTAAGTGATGCACCTGTCAAACATAGTGCGCAATGTACAAGCCTCTGGATTCAGTGCTATGATCTGAGGTTGCTTAAGTTGTTCGGGTCTAGGCTTAGCAACCTTATGCGGCAATAAAGTAAAGTCATTTGAGTACTTGAATGTACTGAATGACCAGGTTATCGTTGTCGAAACAATGCTATGACGAATATGTGCCGTCATCAAAGCTAAAGCCAGGCCAATAAAATATTAGAATATGCAGCTTTTTCTTTGGCCAGGCAGTGTAGAAAGAAATGCTCATCAATATATGCAAATTAGAACACTCCACTTTGACAAGTTCAACCTTAATCAAACACATTTTATGACACATAGTTTTAAAACACATTGTGTCATTAAATAATATTAGACAAGGGAAAAAAATGGAGATTATGGAAATTAGAAATCCAAAATGAAATATTGTCTTGGTTAAGTTGAGGGAAAAAAATTATAAATAAATAAAACAGAAACCCTGAGATCCTAATGTATGTGTAAAAAGTACAAATGGTACTAGGCTTATTTTTTTATTTTTAAATCTCCAAGGACATATGACCAAAATGCATGGAAAATTATAAACATGGAGTTCCAGAGACTTTACTGAAAGTCTCTATACTAAAATAAACTTTTTACACAGAGATAAAAAGGATCCCATGAGAGTTAAGGGAAGAGAGATTGTCAAAGAGCACTACAAACCATAATCGTTCAAGTCCATCATTTGATGTTATGATGGGTGGGTTTTCCCACAGGTCAGACTCAACACTGTGTGAATGTCAAATCTCCATATCAGAATTGCAGTATAAAGATACTTTCCAGGTGTAACAGAGGTCAAATGATGCCTCTCTTCCGTGGGTTTTTAGGACAGTATTTTGTTATAGGTCATCATGGATTCAGTACCCAGCACTCAGTATTGAACAGACATGTACACAGAGGTCTGATATTATAGGCTAAGACACCATGGAAGAGAAGATTTCATATCTCTGAATCAGTTTCCTTTTATCACAACTCTAATGCTGCAGGGGCAAAATTAAAGATTCCGGTATACTCAAAGAGAAGTTCTTCTAGGTTCTTTGCTCAGAGCCAAAAAGAACATCAAAACATCTGAGCAATGACAAACTGTTTGCAAACATGCAGACAACAGCTACACCGCTGTGGGAGGCGTTTAGATGAGCATTTATATATGAGGATGCCCAAGACTACATGAGAAACCTTACTTAATGTGACATTAAAATGTGTCATCAATTAATTAATGCCTTATTCTATTAGTAGAATTCACAAGATATCAGTAAATGAAGCTGTTTTAACCACTCTACGATGATTTAAATGAATATATATTCAGTAAATTATGTAAATTGTCATGCTTATCTACATTCATGGCGCTAATGTGCTAACATGCTATATATGGCCAATATACTGTTAACATAATTTATGATGACAACTGCAATGTTGGGTGTATATAAGAGTGTTAATGGGCAGAATACAGACAAATATCTTACTTTGGACGGATGTGTGAATGACTTTCGCTGCAGATGGCACATATGAGTATTTTGAGTATTTGAGTAGCTTTTATTCCTCGGTTCATGTTGACTGATGTTCACTGACTGAACTTTCGATCTCAAAGTAGGTGGAGCTCCAGGTCACACCTACCGATGACATGGACCAATGGCAGTAAGGTGTTAAGCAGCCGGTAAGAAGCTTTCCTAAAAGTTCGCCCAGGTGAGCTGTTATGAACAATGAAATGAATGCAAATACACATTTTTGGACAGATTTTGTTCGAAATTGTGTCACGCAGGTTTGTTCTTATTAGGAACTGTATGTGCCTTTATTAGGAACTGCCACTTTACATGGTTTAAGCTGAATTTTATGAGAAATATCTTTTTGACTCATGCATTCTAAAAATGTTTTCTGCAGTGTAACATCAGAAGTTTATCTAGAATTACTAATTTAATGACACATACTGTATGTAGATTTCCTCACATTAAATCACCAAAACAAAAGTATGAGGAACAAAATCACAATGGATATAGGGTGTCTAAAATGGGCAGACTGTGACGAGTTTACTTGTGTTGTTTTGATTAAATATACAAGGACGCATAGCTAAATAATTCTATAGCCATAAAGAGAAATAAATGTGACCTGCTCTATAAAAAAAACTATTTGCTAAGGGAACAAAAATGGAAAGTCTCTGCTTTAGAATCCTTTGTGATTCTTATTTTTCTACACAAAAACCTAAGACATAATCATTAAATCAATATCCCACATTAAATGCAAGTTTAGCTCAATCGACAGCATTTGTGAGATAATGTTTAATTCAACAAAAACATATTTCTACTTATCCCTCCAGTTCTTTAAAAAAAGGAAAAATTTGGTTTACAGTGAGGCACTAACAATGAAATGAAAATTGATTCACTGCACAAAAAGAGCTCTAAATACAATTGCAGCCTAGCAGCCACAGGTGTTGTACGATGAGTTCGGCTGAAACTGAAACTAAAATCAGCAGAGAGAGAGAGAGAGAGAGAGAGACACCTTTTCAGCATGTGGGATCAAATTTATGTTTGGAGCGTGAGATCAATCTGCTATGTCTGCGCAAGGGAAAATTTATGTTTACAGAGGTTTAATGATAGTGCCATATTAATCTACTATATATATATAGTAGAGGAAGTGTGATAAAATCACGTATTAATATTTTACGTGAAGTTATATCCAATATTATGAGTTTGTTGCCATGGCAACGTATCACCGCACACCCTAAAACCACTGTAAATACAACAATTTAAACAACATTACAGCTCAAATAATGCAAAATTTTTAACACAAGGAATTAATGTAAGTGCTTTAATAAAATTAAAAGTTTAATCCCACCAAAAAGTGGCCCCATTCACTTCTCTTTTTTTTTTTTTTTAAAGAAAAATAATAGGAGAGATGAGATTTAATTGTTTTTGTGGTAATCATCGTTATAACATAAATGATTTTGATTGAGATTAACTTGTATTGAACCCAGAATATTTCTTTAAATGTTGGCAGATACTTTCCTTTTACTTTAGCGCATAAAACTCAAAACGTATTTCTGGATCAATGTGATTCAAAATGATGGAGCAGGTCACATATATTTTGTAATAAAAAGAAATACAAAATAGTAGCTAAAAATATTTATGACTGATACATTTTCTCAATTAACCTACCACTGACAGGTGTGGCAAAATTTGCAGTATTTGGATGTAAATATGGATTGTATATATAGAACACATACTTGGCCTCTTAAAAACCACAACACCAAAATAAACCACAATAAAGCCTAAAAGTATCCAATCTAATCCCTGGTTCAGAGTCATTTCACTGCATCTCTCTTGTCTACTCATGGGGTTTAATAGCTAAAACTTTCCTCTCTGCTGTTCTAGAAGAGATATGTTCATCAGCAGGAGGTTGCTTTTCTGCAGAATGGAGAGGGAGCTGGCTGTTAGGTGGAGGCGTTGTGTTACCATGGTGTGCTAAACCTATTAAGTGCCTTACAGGAAGTAAAAAAAAATCTTCTTAACGCTGCGCCAAAGCCTTTCGTATGGTAGAGTGTCAAGAGAGCTTGAACCTTTTATTCCTCTGACTCTCCTCTTGCCTCTCTTTGGCATCGCTCCAAACAAACAGGGTATAATACAAAAAAACAATGCAGAATAAAAAACGGATGCAAAGAAACGAGGGGAAAAAAACCTTATGGGCTACTTAAATTCAGTTGAGGATGGCAGGCACCATTGAAATTCTGCCCAAAACCCTGATGCATTGATCTCAATTTCCAGCCTGGTTTGGGTAAACAGCACAATGTGTGCCTACAAATCAAGTAATTAACACTTTAAAAAGCAACTGGAGCTGAGGTCATGTAAAATCTATAATGGAATGAAACTGAGAGGAGGAAAATGATTGTTTGGTTCCCTTTGGCCTTACCGAGCGCAGCTATGCAGGCAGATGAGGACACTGAAACGGAGGGAGTTAATAAGAGTTTCACCAGTCATGATCATTGATTATGTAACCTATGTCCTTTAGTGCTGTCAGACAATAGGTGTAAAACATTATGCATGGAGAGCTACTCTATAAAAATTGTAAAAGGCATATGAATAAATTCATGGCACATAATCACAATATGAGAATACATGTGGTTCAGCGGTAGAGGAAGACCTAAATTAATATTTATGCAGCCGAAACTTTGGTTGTACACATTAATCGATGACTATTCAAAGACTACTTTGCACTAGAACAAAAATCTGCATGAAGGTTAGATTAGACAGATTACATTACATAAAACAATGCAAATAACTCTCCACTATATGTTAAACTGTTCATAAAGACTGTAAGCTTAAAAAAAAGTGTTTTGCAAATGTACATTATTTTTAGTGCAAAAACACATTTATCAATATTCTGAGTCACACATCTATAAAGCACCACAATTACCATTATCACTTCTATTATTTATAGGCTATGGATAAATTAGCAGGATGTAAAGTTACATTTATTATAAACATTCCAAATATTATTACCTTTATCACTTATATGAATAATAGGCTACGCAAAATAAGGCTGAATAAATGTAGCACAGTATTACATTAGACAAGACAAAAACAAAGGTCATTAAAAAAAAAAAAAAAAAAAAACAACCAATTTACTCGCTCTCTATGTGACATAAATTTCAGTCAATTTCTCACATGAAGGCTACAGAAGACTGGTGGATACTGGGATTTTTGGAGCTTGCCAGTGTGCATAACAGCTCCATTTTGTGGTTTGGAATGACATGATGCTGAGTAAATTATGACATACATTTCATTTTTGGGTGAACAAATTGTATGACATGCATCACTAGAGGTGTAAGAAATCATATTGGTTATAGCTACCTAGCAGGGCCATAAAACAGATGCATATGGCGAAGAGGGAGCTGAAACTGAGTCCCACGTCATCTTGGTAGATGGCCAGCGTCACTTCACAGTGCCGGCCACGGTAACCCTCTGGACAGTGGCATGTGAATTTGGAGGGAGACTGTGCCACACAAGTGCCCCTTTGACATGGGCGGCTGGCACATAATGTGTACATGCAGAACTTGCCTGTGGAGTTTGCTTTGACCATGTGTCCTGTGGGACACCTGGGATTGGAGAGACAAAAAACAAAAAGAGTCAAAGAGTAATATTAACAACAATGACAAAGTGCTTTATTGGGCAAAATCATGTTTAGCATTAATCAAATGGTAATTTATAAAACAGATAGTTCTGACCCTGAATTCTGATTGGATAAGCCACGTTCAAAGGCGTTGTAAAATGACTGCAAACACACACCTGGCAGAGTACATGTAGAAAACTGGTTTGGAAATATTCATTTTTGCTATTTTATTTGGTGCTGCTAGCAGTTTAGAATTAAAGGCATGGATGAATACTGAAGGGGAACTTTTAACACTTTTAAAACTTTTGGTATAACAAAAACTGCCCACACTGACCCAGTTTACATAAACGCAAATATTTTCACAGAAAACTGGTACATTTAAACTCCTGTGTGAATTAAATAAGCTTCACAACACATACTGAATTGGACTTTGCCCGAGAGATCAGCAAATAACAGACGGAGCAAGCAACATTTGAAGACCGAATACATGGCTAAAAATCTTGACTTTTCCTCTATAAACCAGAAAACACACACATAACACACACACATACACACACAGCATAGAAACCCAATCTGACCTGCAGCCTACACAGAGTGTGCTTAACAATCTGATAAAGAGAGAGGATAGGGCAGCCTGTCTGCAAGTCAGAGACAATACCTGTAGAAAAACATCCAAAAACACACACACACAACTACACAATAGCTCTTGTGGGCATTGCAGACCAAGAGTAGACGGGTCCAGGGTGAAGAGTAGCCCACACATATCATGCTTGCCTAACAGTCTTTGACTCAAGCATGTTTACAGACAACTTAAGGGCCAAGGTGTATCAAAGGTTTAGCTAAGTACAGCCCCCTAGAGTGTGTGTTTATATGTGTATGTGTGTTTGTGTGTGTGTGTGTGTGTGTGTGTCTTACGTAGTAAGGATTAGAGAGGACGTCACAGCAGTGTATTGAGCCTTGTTTGCAGGAGAATGTGAGAGTGTGTACACCTGCTATTAACATAAGTTACAGATGATCTTATCACAAGTGGTCAGACGAGACCGATTGCTCTCTACAATTGCTATTAACATGCATGTCACTGCTACTAAATTAATATCCAGTGTAGGGTTGGACGATGTCCCCTAAATTGGCAGTTGACGATGTTGACAGTAAAACATCGCGATGGACGATGATATCGGCGATGTGTGTGTGTGGGGGGGTTAATAATATCATATAATTTTCAAAAATTATATGACAAATTATAATTTCGTTATTTTACTAACCCAACTAATGACTCGTCGGCGCTTTATCAGTAGGTTGAACGACACGTGAAGTATTTTTTTTTAGCTTTCACTTAAGAAGAGTTGTGCACTTTTTATTTTAATATATCTCTTTACATAAATACTATTTTCCACTTAAAAACTATAATTTCGTTATTTTACTATCCCAACAGACTCATCCGCGCTTTCCAATAGGTTGCACGTAAGGGGGAAAAATATTTCTTCCACTTAAGAAGAGTTGTGCACTTTTAAGCACTTTTTATTTTAATATATCTCTTTACATAGATATTGTTTCTCTACTGAAAAACTATAATTTCGTTATTTTACTAGCCCAACTAATTAGTAGCCTACTTATCCGGGCTTTTTAATATATTGCGCCTAAAAAAAAAGTAGTCTTTGGGCAGCCTTCTTGCGAAGAGAGCAGCCACAGCCACGCTCACTGATGAGCAAAAGGTCGAGGCAGAAATGACCATGTACCTGCAGGAAATGGCCATTGATGGGGAAGAGGTCCCGTTGACTTGGTGGAAAACGAACGACAAAAGGTTTCCGTTCATGGCAAGATTAGCACGGAAATATCTGTGCATATGTGCTACCAGTACTCCATCAGAGCGGGTCTTCAGCACAGCGGGTAGTGTAGTTACTCCAATCCGCAGCTTATTAAAACCAGATAAAGTGAATATGTTGGTATTTCTGGCCAGAAACATCGAAATGTAAACATGGTCTATGGTGAAAGATATTAGACTTCTTTACGCATTTTTCGCCATCCGTTGCGGAGCTATTCGATTTTGCATATTATTTTATAAACGTTCATTTGTGTAGTTCATATGACCACTTTACAATATTTCAATAACATAATTTATTTTGTAGCCTGTGCTGAAGTTATTTGCGCTGCTAATTATAAGTAAAATGTTAATGCCGAGTTTCGGTCTGAGTGTTGTTCCGTTTTCTCGTTCTTTATTTGTTGTTCTTCTATTTTTTAATAAATGTGTGTTATTCATATTCACCTTGTTTCTTTCATTTGATTTGACATTATGGATTTATGGCCAAGGAAATTTTTCTTTAAAAGTATTAACCAGACAAAAGTTATTTGACGTTCGCTGGTCTGGGTTTATCTTAAACTGCCGCTTCAGTGTATACAAGAACTATGTGACAATGAGCAAGATTTTCTGAGACACTACAACTACTAATAATTAATTAATAAAGGCTATTTTCTTGTACCCTACAACATAAAATATTTTAATCTAAATGTACAGTGTAAGACATGTAAAAAAAAGACAAGAAGCTAACAATGTCAAGATCAATATTTGTGTAGCCTGCCTGACACGGTATTTTCACAGACTAACACGTCACGTCTCTGGCATTTAATACAGTATTTCAAATAGCATATATGCATTAGCTATATTCTCAATTTAATTTACAGAGCAATCCCTGCAAAGTTATTAGGTTAACTATAGAAGAGACTAGGATTAGTGAGTCACACTAGCAAGACTCGCAAAAGGGGACGTGGCATCACGATGGTGGCTCTACATCGTGATGTTGGTCAGCCATCACGATGGACGATGATATCGTCCATCGGCACAACCCTAATCCAGTGACCATTTGTGACTGGATCATCAAGATGCCAGACGACAGACTTCCATTGAAATTCCATAGACTTCCATTGAATAGGTCCACACACATATCTAAGGATTAGAAAATTATAGCAACTTGGGAATGGTCTCATTTGGGCCAGCAAGCAACCATCTAGCAGCCATTTAGAAATGCCCTAGCAATACACTAGCAACCACCCAGAACACTCTGACATTGCATAAGTAGAAATAAGTATCATTAAATAAGTGTGAACACCCATACACCTACTTATTAAAGCGGTTATCTAATCAGCCAATCATAGCTTCAGTTAATGTTCACATCAACCATCAAAATGAGTAAAACATTTAGATTTCGACAGTGGCATGATTGATGTTGCCAGACAGGGTGGTTTGAGTATTTCCGTAACTGCTGATCTTCTGGGATTTTCACACACAACAGTCTCTAGAATTTACTCAGAATGGTGCCAAAAGCAAAAAACATCCAGTGAGCGGCAGTTCTGTGGACGGAATTGCCTTGTTGATGAGAGAAGTCAACGGAGAATGGCCAGACTGGTTCGAGCTGACAGAAAGGCTACAGTAACTCAGATAACCACTCTGTACAATTGTAGTGAGAAAAATAGCATCTCAGAATGCACAACACATCAAACCTTGAGGCAAATAGTGTACATTTTTTTTAACGTGTTGTTTTTTATAAAATTAATTGCACTGAATTAATGTGTTAAATTGACAGCCCTAATATATATATATACATATACAACAGTTAGTTCCGGTCCTCAAATCTGATTGGTCTCACACCATCAGCACTCGGACGCTTCACTGTGTGTATCACTCAACTTGTGTTTGTGCATTTCTAAACTAAAGTGTAAGAGCAGTGCAGTTGTGTTAAGAGATATCTGTCTCTTTACATTTAATATTGTAACATTACATATTTTAGCCAGCAGGTAGATGCAAAAGATTTTTGTGTGTAATATGAGCCAGTTGTTGATGTGAAGTGATTAACTACGGCACTAAGACTGCGGCCGAATCATAGCAGTGCTGATGTAGGGATATATTGCACTCTTGCTTGTGTGAGTTTGCTTATATATATATATATATATATATATATACACAGCTCCAAACATTCAGCATTTCCTGTGTCTGTTGAACTCCTGCTTTAATTTTTGAGCCAGAAGCTGCATAAATTCTCCCAGCAGCAATGTGAAAGACTGGTGGAAAATGTGCAAAGACGCATGAAAGCTGTGATTGAAAATCAGGGTTATTCCATCAAATATTGATTTCTGAACTCTTCCTAAGTTAAAAAAATTAGTATTGTGTTGTTTATAAATTAATATGAACTTGTTTTCTTTGCATTAATCGATGTCAGAAAACACCAGATATTTCACCAGATGACAATATTTTTATTTGAAATGTTGGAGAAATGTTGTCTAGTCTACAGAATAAAACAGAGTGAGACTATTTGGCTGGACATTTACACTTTTTTTTTTTTTTTACACTTTTTTCTCAGTTTCAGTGTTGGCATAAGTACTGTATTTTAGCTTTTATATACTATACTAGGGCTTTAACAACTAAATGGAAAAAAGAAAAAATCGTCAATTTCCTTTTCATTTATTCAGTGATGTCACGTTACGTTGTGAAAAAAGGCATTTCTATGAAAAAAAAAGCACACAGAAAAAGTGCTCCACCCAAGTTGCCTGAAGCACAGGAACAATTTTAATTAATCACTTCAAAGAAGATCATAAACATAGACATAATTTAATGCGGGATGCTGTATCAGGTGCTGACAGAATGATTGTGCTGTTTAATGCGCTAGAGTGTTGTTTTTCCCAAGCACATAACTTACATTTTGCTGTTATATTATATTATATATAATCTTTAAATGTTTTCACCTGTATTAAGCACTGTACACTTGTGTTCATATCAACCGAGACAAATACCACAGATAGTAAATCACTGGAAGAATACGTGAATTTAAAATAATTTAGGAAGTTAATACAATTCAGGGGTTTGGGAATACAGGAGCCTCAAGTGTTTGCTTTTTATTTATCGTTTCAAATTACAAATGTGTGCATATGCACATGTATCATATATGTGTGTGTTTTTGTGTACCTGCACTCATGGATCCTCCACAGGTCCACACATGTAAAGGGGGGACTGCATTGGTTTTTCCTGCAGGAGTCCGAGGAACAGCCCAGAGACACACCCTGAGAACTGACCACAGACACCACCTCTCTGGTCTGACCATCCAGTGGAATATACCACCCATTGAGCCTCAGGTCCCGCATACAGCCTGTGAGGGAGAGAGAGAAAGAGAGAAACACACATAAAGTAATCATCCTTCCACAATATAAATATAGCAGAAACTGTGAATCCTCCTCTTACACATACAGTACATGATGTACACTTACACTCTCTCTCACAAACATACACACATAGACAAAGGTAGCCTAACATAATGCACACATCCACCCATGTCCACAGCTTTTAAGTAAAGTGCTTTTAGAGTCCATTTAATATACACCCGATGCATGCGCCCAAGGCCACCTAGTTCACCGGTACGCATGCTGTGAACAGGGACTATTTAATCTTCACTCACCTCTTTTCTCTTTTCTTTCATGTTATATTGTCATTGCACTGTACTTCCCTCTACACAGAAGGAGCATTTTAGGCTATTATGAATTAATCATTCCTATTACATTTTTCATTATTGCCAATACAATAGTGTGCAATCATGACAGATATAGCCATTGATAAAGCTGTGCAAATCTGTCTGGCACAATTTCATAGTGATGTACACACTAAGTCCTTTTGCTGAGTTAAGTTAAATTGGATTTAGTGGTAAAAGGCTGGTCTACTTCAAAATGCTGCAATATACAGGTGAAACTCGAAAAATTAGAATATCGTGCAAACGTTCATTAATTTCAGTAATTCAACTTAAAAGGTGAAACTAATATATTATATAGACTCATTACAAGCAAAGTAAGATATTTCAAGCCTTTATTTGATATAATTTTGATGATTATGGCTTACAGCTTATGAAAACCCCAAATTCAGAATCTCAGAAAATTAGAATATTACATGAAATCAATAAAAAAAGGATTTTAAATACAGAAATGTCGGCCCTCTGAAAAGTATAATCATGCATATGTACTCAGTACTTGGTTTGGGCCCCTTTTGCATTAATTACTGCCTCAATGCGGCGTGGCATGGATGCTATCAGCCTGTGGCACTGCTGAGGTGTTATGGAAGACCAAGATGCTTCAATAGCGGCCTTCAGCTCTTCTGCATTGTTTGGTCTCATGTCTCTCATCTTTCTCTTAGCAATGCCCCATAGATTCTCTATGGGGTTCAGGTCAGGCGAGTTTGCTGGCCAATCAAGCACATTAATACCATGGTCATTGAACCAGGTTTTGGTACTTTTGGCAGTGTGGGCAGGTGCCAAGTCCTGCTGGAAAATGAAGTCAGCATCTCCATAAAGCTTGTCTGCTGAAGCAAGCATGAAGTGCTCTAAAATGTCCCGGTAGACGGCTGCGTTGACTCTGGACTTAATAAAGCACAGTGGACCAACACCAGCCGATGACATGGCTCCCCAAACCAACACAGACTGTGGAAACTTCACACTGGACTTTAAGCATCTTGGATTGTGTGCCTCTCCATTCTTCCTCCAGACTCTGGGACCTTGGTTTTCAAATGAGATGCAAAATTTGCTCTCATCAGAAAAGAGGACTTTGGACCACTGAGCAACAGACCAGTTCTTTTTTTCTTTAGCCCAGGTAAGATGATTGACATTTGAAGCCCATGTCCAGGACCCGTTTGTGTGTGGTGGCTCTTGATGCAGTAGCTCCAGCCTCAGTCCACTCCTTGTGAAGCTCCCCCACACATTTGAATGGCCTTTTCCTGACAATCTTCTCCAGGCTACGGTCATCCCTGCTGCTTGTGCACCTTTTTCTTCCACACTTTTCCCTTCCACTTAACTTTCTATTAATGTGCTTTGATACAGCACTTTTGAGAACATCCAACTTCTTTTGCAATTACCTTTTGAGGCTTTCCCTCCTTGTGGAGGGTGTCAATGATGGTTTTCTGCACAACTGTCAGGTCAGCAGTCTTCCCCATGATTGTGAATTCAACTGAACCAGACTGAGAGACCATTTAAAGGCTCAGGAACCCTTTGCAGGTGTTTAGCTGATTAGAGTGTGACACTTTGAGCCTACAATACTGAACCTTTTCACAATATTCTAATTTTCTGAGATTCTGAATTTGGGGTTTTCATAAGCTGTAAGCCATAATCATCAAAATTATATCAAATAAAGGCTTGAAATATCTTACTTTGCTTGTAATGAGTCTATATAATATATTAGTTTCACCTTTTAAGTTGAATTACTGAAATTAATGAACTTTTGCACGATATTCTAATTTTTCGAGTTTCACCTGTAATTTAGTGATTGGATTTCTGGGACACAGCATTTGTGTTCGCTCAAAATGTCATGCTGAAGTTAATTGGAATTGTCCACAGCTCTCCATGCACTTATTGAAATCAATTAAGCTATTGTTACCAGCTCAAACAGGCTGCAAGTCAACTCTGATAATGGTAGTAATGGGATTGAACAATCAGGGGGCTATATTTTGTTTCGAAGGTAAACGTATAGTGTGACTGTTCCCTTTCAAAAAGCTACACTTATGATGCTGCGCTGAGTTAGCGCTTTGGGAACAACATTAGGTGTGACCAGCTGTGAATAAGTGTGCAACACGTCAATGAAAACTGACAGGAATTTATAGCCTCTGCCGGTGACATCTTTGGATGCACCTGTAGCAGGGCTATAAATAGATGGGTCACATGTGCATCTTCAGATCTTTTGGTACCCCCTTCCTGCAGGCTCATCCTGTCATGACTCTCCAGCATGACAATGCCACCAGCCACACTGCTCGTGCTGCGCATGGTTTCCTGCAAGACAGGAATGTCAGTGTTCTGCCATGGCCAGTGAAGAGCCCGGATCTCAATCCTATTGAGCTCGTCTGGGACCTGTTGGATCGGAGGGTGAGGGCTAGGGCCATTCCCCCCAGAAATGTCTGGGAACTTGCAAGTGCCTTGGTGGAAGAGTGGGGTAATGTCTCACAGGAAGAACTGGCAAATCTGGTGCAGTCCATGAGGAGGAGATGCACTGCAGTACTTAATGCAGCTGGTGGCCACACCAGATACTGACTGTTACTTTTGTCACATGTCTCTGTTTTGTCACAGTTTATGTCTTAGTTGTTTAATCTTTTAATGTTCATACAAATATTTACACAGTTTGCTGTTTGCTGAAAATAAAAGCAGTTGAAAGTGAGAGGACGTTTCTTTTTTTTGCTGAGTTTATTTATGGAATATACACGTATGTCTGACAGATTTTGATATATGCCAAAACATGTGCAATGTGCTTAAATTAATACGAAATTTAAATCTGGTGTGAACAAAAAATGAATTGTTTGAAACTAAATGATTTGAACTTATTGTTTTGAAGAAAATAATTCTCATTCGAGGATTGAGCCAAAGCGATTGAGAAAAAACTAAATACAAATTGAATCAGTATAAGCTGAAGAGTGCAGCCATCTAGTAAACACAGATATGTGATGATTATAATGAGGTGTTTTCAGTGTATGAGTGGCCGGCTTCACACATTCATTTTGAAGTGAGCAGCACATGCACATTATATATTTAATAATCAGAATAGGACATATTGCAATTTGAATTTGATTAATTGTGCATTCAAACATAAATTTTCATCTTAAATATTTTACATTCCGCGTTTTATAGCTAATGCAATTTTATGACTGGATTCAGTGATTCCGTCCATGTTTTCCAAATCATGCAAATCATAAAGCTGATCCTGTGGCAACCACAGTAAGCGACTCTGATCATTGAATTATTGAAAATTAATTCACATCCCAAGGTGTAAAGTGTGAATCGTCACACTACCACTTCTAGTGTAAATTCATTTAAAAAAATTCCGCTGTCGGACTCTCATCATTCTCTAAAGTTTACAACTCAATACTTTCGCAGCAATGCACGAACGTATGTGACAGGGCTTCGTTCATGACAGTCAACCGTTGATATTGTTTCCATAACTGGAAAACTGCATTGCAAAATTCCAAGTTTTCCAGGACATGTGGGAACCCCGTTATCAGCCAATTTGTTGTTTGTGCCAAGTTTCATGTAGATACAGAACTGGGAAAAACACAAACTATTCAACATCCCTTAAATTCCAATGCAAATTATAATGCATACAAACCATACATTTTATACATTCACGAGTTTGCATATGCATATAATCTTATAAGGAAGTTAAACAGATTTGACTTGCAGTCCAAGAGAGAGGGCTCGGTACATAATTAACTAAGTTATTACAGTTTTTCTGAATTGCTAAAACACTAAACCCCATACTCTGAGCCAAATATTTAGTGGCCTAAACCAATTTGTCAAATCAATCACTCTTTTGGCAAAACCTTAAACAAGTTCAGGTAGTTGGACACCATTTGCACACTATTTTTGATTGTATTGTAATGTGCTTTTCATTTAGAGATTTCTTTGTTCTTTGGGCTTTTGCAGTTGGACAAATATACTTTTCAGGGGTTTTATGAATGTAATTAGAAGATTTGGTTTTGTGTTTAAAGTTATGAGAAAATGGATAAAGGTTTCAAGAAACATGTCTTAGTAATTGTGAAAAACTGTAATACATGGATAAAAAAAGGTAGGGAATGGGAAGTTGAGGGATGCCTGATGAAGTGTCATGAAGTGAGGTAGGACCAGCTGTTTATGTACACTTGAGTAATAACTGACTAAATTTGATGAACTAGCTCCTCCCGAACCTTTATTTTAGCACTTCATTTTATCCGATTCTGATTCAAAAGCTCTCGATTTGACTTGCGCAAAGAGTAAGAAGATTGCTATTCCGATTTTAAGAATCAATCGGTATGTTTGAAATTAAGATCGCACTTAATCAGGAAATCTATATTTTTACCAATCCATATTATATAAGTACAGTCCCGTATGTTCCTGTAGCTCAACAGGTAGGGCATGGGGCTAAGAACAGAGAATGTATGGACTGCTAAAATAGGTACTTTGAATACACTGTAAAAGTGTCTGCTAAATGCATAGAGTAAATGTAAAACTTTCCCTGTCAATTGAACCCATGACTGACATTGCTATTGCCATACTCCACCAGTTGAAATTTAGGAACAGGAACTTTCAATGTGTTGTGTAATTCACCTTGGAAGCTCTTGTTGTGTCCTGAGGGGAATGAGTTGCCCAGCATCACAACAGCGGAATCAATAACAATCTCCCTACTGCGACCCGGCGAGCCTGTGACCTCTCGTCTTCCGCCCCCACCATCCAGGCGTAGGGTAAACTCGTTGTCGTGACGATCTAAGTACACATCATGCCACTCTCCATTGTCTATGCGATAAGAGGGGACTGTCAAGTTGAAGTCCCCATCACCGAGGTTGTAGAAGACAGTTAACAGACCCTGGTAGATCTGAGAAAGTGAAGAAAAAAAGGAGAGAAGGAGACAAAATGCTGTTAGTGAATAAATTAATTTACAGGTTGTCAGACTGTCTGAAGAATCTGGAGAAAATAAATTGCCAGAGACAAAGAACAAATAAGAATAGCATTAAAACTATGAAAACAGTTGTAGAGGAAGAAAAGAGAAAGAGAGAGAAAGAGGCTCAGTATATGATGAAACTGAGTGCCATTAGGGACTGAAGACATCAGACTGGTGCAGAATCTGATAAGACATAACAGAATTAAACATATTGGCCCTTTAATTGGAGAGCAGGGAATTCAATTTGGTATCAATTTGGTTTGCCACTGTATTTTTTGTGTTACTCTCTAGTGGTCAACTATAAGACTCTCTTTTATTCTCTTTTACATTGTATGTGCTATATGCTCTTCTTAAACCTATTGCTTCTTATTAATCAAATGTTTCCAAGGCAAATGCGAATATTTTTTGAAAGTATGTTTGATGAAAAACATGAAATATCAGTGAACTGTATAAAAACATACAGTTTTGTGCTTTGAATCATCCAAAATCCAATTACCCATTTACTGTATGCACTTTTGCTTCATTTTAATAGTCTACTTACAATATTGCAGCGGATGTTTTATTTTAAAGGTCATGGCCTTAACTACATCCGGAAAGTGTAAGGAAAATTACTGGTTTGGCAGTGAGGTAATAGGTGTGTATTTGTTTGTTACACAGTCTTCCTGCATGTGTCCCATAGAGCATAATTTGCCAGCCCCAATTTTAGATCCTGGCTTTGTGATGATGTAAAAAGCAGGACTAATCAATGCAATGATGCAAAATGTGGTTAGGCTTTTTCACATTTCCAAAAAGAAACATGACTGACCACAGTGAACTTCTCACCTTCCTCTAATCCCATAACACACTCACTTTCCCCTGCAGTACGGCTCATGCGAATAATCTCAAACTGGCATTTATTAGTCTATCTCAAGGCTACGAGTCTACACTGGGTAGCTATTAAAACTTGAAGGAGGACTTATAATGGGTAATTGCATTAATACATCTAAAAATATATATATATATAAAAAACAATCCACATCACCAGGGGCCAAAGATTAACCCCACAAATTACAGAGATGCCTCCGCCACTCAGAAGACTTCTGCATACCCACATCCAGTGATCCAGAAATCAATGTCATTCAATGGAGCAGCAGGTGAAGCCATCTGCCTAGCTGCATGGTTCATAATTAGAAGGCATTTGATCGTGAATCATTGGCTCTTAAGTGCATACCGTTAAGTACAATGTAAAATGTCCATAATTTGAATGGTAAAAGACTGTAAAATTTTTTAAAAACATGTAAAATATTGAATGAGTAGTTACCATAAAATATACATTTTTTTTAAATATATTTAAAAAGACAATACATGTAGTTTTACAGTAAAATTATGATTTCCCCATATAATTAAAGGTTAAAATTAATATTATGTTTAACAAGAGAACACATACTTTTTACGGTAAATTATTGTTAAAATTACGTATAAAAATATATATATATATATTTAATCGGGTGCTCCCAGAATTCCCTGTGTGACCCATTATATTTTATGGGAATGGTAAAGTTTCTTCTTATTTTTAATATCAGTTATGTACTTTGGAGTTTTCTGTGTTATATTTGATGTAGTTTATTTAATGTTTATTACATTATTTTAATTTCACAAGTGTTACCCTGATGGTGTTTAGTGTTTGTGTGAGTGACACTGAGCACTGTCTCTACATGATTATTGGTAAATTCTCCTGGAAGGGCCTTAATTGATGAACTTCATATAATTACTAAAGTGATTAATAATACATTACAAAGTGAAAAGCAGATTTTTACAGTTTCAGAAGGTTAACATAAGTATATCATTTCATAATAAAAACAATAGTACTGCACCGTAAAATATTAACATAAAATAAACTGTTTACAGGTTTTTCTGTACATTTGTTTACATTTTTAGAGTATTTTTTACATAATTAATCTGGCAACCACAGCTGCCAGTTTTTTTTTTTTTTTTTGGTAAAAAACTATGGGATTTGTTTTATAGTGTATGCATGGGAGAGAGAGAGATCGCTATATAATGTTGCATTAATGCTGAATGTTATTTCTTTATAGTTATTATTGTTCTCATGTCCTAGTTCAGTTCCTGTTCTGTTTTTCTATGTAATTGCTTTGGCAATACAAAATGTCTTTGTCATGCCAATAAAGCTCATTGAATTGAATTGGAATAAAATTTAATTGAGAGAGAGAGAGAGAGAGAGAGAGAGAGAGAGAGAGAGAGAGAGAGAGAGAGAGAGAGAGAGGGGAAATAACTGCAGAGAAGAGGGGGGTCAGGAGTAGGAAAGGTCCTTGATCCATGACTTGAACTTAGGTTGCCCAGGATGCTACTGCACCAAATGTCAGAGCAATGCCCAAAAGGAAATAAAAGTTAATTTAGACAACTTTTATGAGTGCAGTAGCATATTGATGGGCTTATAGCCAACAGACGTGGACTAAAGCTACAAAACTCCAATTCTGAATTCATGGGGTTCTTGAGCTACCAATAAGTGTGTAGTACTCTCAGCTCAGCTGAACATATTTTATCATGTGTAGATCCATTCTGCAGATTTTCCATTTTACATAATTCATCTGGGGATGCTCATAAAGCTATTTTCCAATTCTAGTTTAAGATCATCTGAAAAAATATCCTTGCATCTGTCAGTAAAAAGTTTAAAAAAGTTGTGAGTAATGATTGTTCCACTAATTCAAGAAAACTCTGCACAATTTTGAAGTTGCAAATGCAGTCTCTTGAGGAAATTAAATGATAAAAGTATTATTTCCTCATTTGTTGAAGACTCTGACAAGAACATCGTGCTGCAAATGTCTCAGTGAGATGATACATCATAATCAGAAACAACAGGCAATTCTAAATACCTATTGGCACATCACATCAATTAGCATTATTGCTAAGGTAATTGAGAGGAGAACAGCAGGAGATTAAGTTTTAATCTTTTGCACATGGCACAAATGCGGCATCAGTTCCTTCACCGCTACACAGTCTCGAAAGAATCACGATATAAGCAGGTAATGAAATCTGTAGTCTGCCACTTTAGGGGATATAAAATGTCTTCTAGCCAGTCTCAGAGACACTTCTAATTCATGCGCAGATAAATCATCCCCGATTTACATGGGAGAGAGGGAGTATAGGAGAGATAGGGAAGAGAAGGAGGGGAGGTAGAGAAACAAAGCAGCAATCAGCAACCCGACCGCATCATCTTAAAGCAGATTTAAAAAAAAAAAAAAACTTACAAAATGAGACAGCCTTGGAGTGGGAGGGCAGACGGCATACATTCTGCAAGTGTATTACCCGAATAGGGAAACGCATACTAATGCCTCTATGATTAAAGACAAACTCCTTGCTCCATTCAAATTCTTGCGTTGCACCACTGTTGCAACAACAGTCACCAGGTCTGGCAGATGGGCTGCTATTGCAAAGCATGTCAAGAACAAATAATCTATATATAAAAGGCATTCGACAATGTGCATTCATTTCAAGACAGGACATTTCATGGGCACAAATTTCTGTGAAAACAGGAGACATTAAATGGATTGTTCACCCGAATATGAAAACTTTCTTTCAAAAGAAACACAAAAGGAGATGCTAGGCAGAATGACAGCCAAAGTCACCATTTAATTTCATTGTACAGTATGGGAAAAAGATGCAATGACAGTGAATTGTGACTGAGAATAACATAACATTTCCTTTTGCATTCCACAAAAGAGAAAACTCATACTGTTTCAGAACAGTATGTGTGAGTAAATGGGGCAGAATTTTCATTTTTGGGTGAACTCTTTAACCTTTCGCATGTGAGTTTTTCCTGTACTGACGGACAATGTTGGGTAAGTTACTTAAAAATTACTAATTATTTCTCTAAATTGTAATCAGATTACTTTACTAATTACTTCATTGGAAAAGTGATCACATAACTTATTACTTTACTTTTAAGTTACTTTCTTAAACACTAATGTCTATATTTCTTCCTTGTTCATTGTTACACACAAGTCATACACTCAGCACCTCACATTTATCCTTCACAATGAGTAATCCTTCTCTACTTTGTTTGACGTCATCTCAGACGGTAACAGCTTTTAACTTATATTTAGTGATTGTTTGAATGTTTAACAAAAAAAACATTCTAACATAAAAAAAGATATTGTGATGTTGAAAAGACTATTTGAGCAGCTGGCTCATTAAAACAAACGCATCAGTCCCTCTTGTTGGTAAACAGCGGCACAAATGCATATCGCATCGGTTTGATCATGCGTGTCTGAGCCTATCCTAGTGTAATCCCACCAGTTTGATCATAAGTGTGAAAGGGTTGAAACAAATCTTTTTAAAAATTTTATTGTCAAATACGCTTTTGTTTCAATACAAGGTTTCACTGCATTTTTGAAAAAGAAAAAATGTTCTGAGACATTTGGGAAGAGGGAAAATGTTTTTCACAGAATTTTTATTATAGGTCTTCAATAGAAAATAAATCTTGATAACAGATGGGCTATGGTGAGGGGAAGTGAAAGCCTAAGAAAGAAAAGAGAGAACTGTTTCCAAGAGCACTAACCTCTAGTTTGAGATATTCGTTCTGTTCTTTGGACAGCAGGCTGAGGAGAGAGCTGCTGTATTTGCGGGTCCGCACCAGGACCTGAACCTGCATGTGTCTGGCTGGGAGCGTGAAGGCCAGCTGAAAGTGCACATGACTCCTTCCATCAAAAGAATACTCTGGAACCTCTATCAAACACACACAAACACTTTCTTCAGATGCTGTCCTTAAAAAGGATGGGTAAACACACACAAAAAAATGCACTGTTAGAATATCACAGGATGTTCCAGGCGTGTTACATAAAGACGTGCTACAAATTCATAGCACTTCTGAATGTGATTTGTGCCAAGATTCTGTGTGCATGAAAATCCATGCCTGGGTGCTAATACTCTCCATCCTACACAGAGAAAATCAAAGACTGCCCCACTGAAAAGCTTTGCCGTAACAAAGGCGCAGTCTCTCTCACCTCCCACTTGTGGCATTGTATGGTTTTCAAACTTGCTGGAAATTGTTCATCAATTACCCTTTTCACACTGATGCCCGCTGTACCCAGGTATACACTGACAGCTGAAGGAACCCCATTCGCCATGACAACGACCCCTGGTACCGCAGGAGGGAAAGCCCATATTCACACAGCTTCTGTCCGTCATCAGGCATCCCGGAGTACTGCCAGAGGAGTCTGCAGGTGAACCTAGGTCATAAAACTGAGAGAGAAATATAGAAGATAACAAGATGGCAACATGACCAAAGGAAAGAGAGCAAAAAAACAGATAGAGAGTAGAGATTTAAGTAAGGGAAGGACAGAAAATAATGGTCTGTATGCAAAACAATCCAGAGGGCCTAGACCAGATGATAGATGAATGGGGTATTTTTAATCTTATTTGTGTGCTCACCTTCTATCCAGCCAGCCATAATGAATTCTACAGCGCTGAGCAGGCTACAGCCACTTAAAAAAAGCAGGCCTGCAGCTCTCTATATTAACAGTATGAGGAAAACTTGAGGCCTTACATTTTCCTCATAATTGAACAACCACAAACCACATTATATCCTATTTTTTTCCTTTTATCTCATGACTCCCATTTATTCATGACTGCTCCTCCTAACTGCACATTTATGAAGTGATTACAGCAAGGAAGCGTTGACCATAGATATTATAAGCAGGGGAGATGGACCACTTAGAAACAGTAATGGGAGAAATAGTAACACTAAATGTCGCTGTAGGAAAGGAAAAGTCCTGCCTTTCAGTTCAAATAGCCAATCGCCTTTTTGAGAGAATTTGTTTATCTTTCTTTTAAGCAGGGAAGGTGGGACCATTTCTGTATTTTTGCCACCAAAAAGCATACTTAGAATTCTCACAGGCCAGTGTCTGAAAAACCAAACGCAAAAGGGAAAGCAAAAGGAAGTAAACTGTTTGAGAAAATAGGAGTGAGCACTGAGCAGAAGAGAGTCTAAAATAGAAACTCTACCTCTGTACTTCCTCCTCCCACAGTCTATGACCTGCACTCCAGTCAAGCCCAGTTCATGCCCCAGTACCCTAAGTAAAAGCTTACATACTGTCCCTTTCTGTCTGGTGGCCACTGGTCTGTCTGGTGGCCACTGGTCAAGTATTTTAGAGTCTAGAACTTCAACACTGAGTCAGTGTCATAATGAGAAGCGGACAGCCACCCACCATAACATACATTAACATAATGACATGGGGAGAGATCACAGATTGGTACAAAAATTGTGGCACAAGTAGCATAGTCTATTATATCCCACTTCAAATAGCACTTCGTGGAAAGAAAGTTTGTGAACTAGGGACCTAGAATTTACATGTCTACAATGGATGCATTTAGCGTCATGTCGTATCAGTTCCAGGCTGTCTACAGTTGAAGAATCGAAGCTGCATGCCATCTCAGAATGTTCACAGACCAATTAGTTGTGAGCTCAATACACTTACAATGAAATGAACAAAACAGAATGAATATAAAATCCACTTTTATATGGTATCCATTAAAGATATCCAGAAATCCATGTGGGTGATTTAGTATAGCTACAACTGTGTATATATTTGGCACGAAAGATTATTATTTTAAGGTAATTATTATTATGAGACCAAACTGTTTTAAACGTAACCCTCCTATCACTTTCAAGCACCAAACATTCAAACTGTTCTGACTTAAAGAGATATTTCACACAAAAACGAAAATTCTCTCATCATTTACATGCCATCCCAGATGTGTATGACTTACTTTCTTTTGCTGAACACAAACAAAGATTTTTAGAAGAATATCTCAGCTATGTAGGTCCATATAAGACAAGTAAAAGGTGACCAGAACCTTGAAGGTCCAAAAAGCAGATAAAGTCAGCATAAAAGTAATCCATAAGACTCCAGTGGTTAAAATTATCTTCAGAAGCGATATGATTGGTATGTGTGAGAAACAGATTCATATTTAAGTCCTTTTTTAACTATCAGCCTCCATTTTCACCTTCACATTCTTTTCATTTGTTTTTGGCAATTCATATTATTCATGCATATCACCACCTATTGGGCAGGGAGGAGAATTTATAGTTAAAAGAATATATTGATCTGTTTCCCACCCACACCAATCATATCGCTTCTGAAGACATATATTTAACCACCGGAGTCATAAGAATTGCTTTTATGTTGATTTGATGTGCTTTATGGAGCATAAAAGTTCCCTTTACAAAAAGCTTCACTTTGATGCTGCGCTTTTGCTAAGCGCTACGGGGAACAACTTTAGCTGTGAACCGAGCTGAATAATGTGTGAAACACGTCAATGAACATTGACCGGAATTTATAGCCTCGGCTGATGTAATCATTAGATGCACCTGCGGCCATTCTATAAATGGATACGTCACCAGGTGTCGTCAGAAACTCTTTTTTCAGAGCGATTCTGTTTCTGTGTGTTCCACAAACCCTGTCAAAACTTTCTTTCCTCTGTTAGAAGTTAGAATCAGTTAGGCAGTGTGCAGTGAACGTTGTTCTCTTCTGTTTAGAAAAAGAGAGAATGACTGAAAGCCACAAACGGTGTGTGTTCCCCTCTTCTCGCTCTATAGCTGAAGAGGACACACATCAGTTTTTGCTCTGTTTGTTTGGGGGTAAGAGCACGCTGCTCTCGCGTTGCAGCAGGGCGGGCGCGAGCACTGCGATTTGCTTTAACAGGCAGAGTGCGTCGTGCTCGCCTCGCTTGCTTCCGGGAGTCAGCACTCACGAAAAAAAAAAAAGAAATCGTTCGTGGGGCTCTTGAATGGATTTGGCTGAGGAGCAAGAGACGGGTTGATCCCTTTCTCTCACTCTCTCCCCAAACCCAGCTGGTCCTTCACACATGATCTCGACGCTTCTTCGGATCATGAGGTGGATCGCGATTCTCTTCCCGCCTCCGAGCTTTCTGTCCGCGATAGAAAATCTACGGAGGAATTGCTTGATGTTGTTACTCGTGCGGTTGCCAGATTGGACTGGCCACGCGAAAAAGAGACCCCCAAACGCTCTAAATTAGGGGATATATTTTATCTTCCAGTCTAAGAAAGGGAACGCCTCATGGGTCCCTTCCCTTCTTTGATAACCTCCATGAAGAGCTTTTTCGCTCATGGAGAACCCCTAAAAAAAAAAAAAAATAAATAAATATTATATATATATTTTCTTCCCGTGTTCTCATACCCTCGACGTCATTATATTCGACTATCGTGGGTGTTGAGGCACGGCGGTATTCAGTGATGCCGCCGGTCGAAGAGACGCTGCGGGCTATCTCTCGCCGGGCTCGGCATCGTCACTTAGAAGCCCTCTCTCCCCTCAAAGCCTTGTAGGACAACCTCCACTTTAGTGGGAAGGGCTTATCAAGCAGCAGGTCAGGCTGGTGCTGCTCTGCACACTATGCTGTTTTACAGGCGTACCAGGCTGACCCCCTGGACGACCTGAGTGTGGGTTCTGCGCTTGACGACCAAGCCGCAGACCCGCCTCGGTCCTGACTGAAGGGAGGCTCAAAAGCAAAGCGTGGCGAGTCGTGCTCCTCCTCCCAGGGATTGGGGACAGTCTCGCCACCCTCGCCAGCCCCCGAAGCAAGACCCAAGAGAAAACCCTGACGGTCTTGCACCTAGATTAGGGGGTAGCTCCCCTCGGGACGGGGCGCGTGCTTCACTTCACCCCTCCCGGTACCCTCTTATAAGGGCGTCAGGATTTAATTCACTCGCCGCTTTTCCGTGTTTCAACGGCGTGTTCTCACTACCGTAAACCGGATTTCTTTTTTTGTAAAAACAAAAGACTCCTGGTTAAAGGGGCCATGGTATGTGTTCCCCTTCCAGAGAGAGTTAGGTTATTACACCAAATACTTCCCGTTACCCATGGAGGGTGAGGGGTGGCGTCGCACCATCGATCTTATGACGCACTGCTATACTTCATTTAGAAGTTCTGCCACAACATGGAAAGTTCCTGAGGTTCACTTCCGGGGGCGAAGCCTTCCAGGGTCAGGTTCTTTCACCCAGCCTAGCCCTTTTCACCCGCACATTCACAATGCATGATGTAGCACTGGCTCCTTGTGACTCCGGGGCATCTGCATTCTGAATTATGTAGACGACTGGCTGATCCTAGCGCAGTTCCAGGAACTGGCAGTTCAGCACAGGGACATCGTCTTAGCTCATCTGTTTCTCTGGGGTTGAGGCTCAACGCCAAGAAAAGCGTCCTCTCTCCCACTCAGAACACTGTCAATCGGGGCATCGTATGGAGTTCAATCACAATGCGGGCACAACTGTCTCCCGCTAGTATTGAGTCCATTCAGATCACCCTGAGCAAAGTCAGGCTAGGTCAAGGTTGCACTGTTATCAGTATCAACGATTTCCAGGTCTCAGGGCGAACGCGTCCACGGTGATCCCTCTGGACCTTCTGCTCATGAGACCGTTTTTGTTGTGGCCAAAAGCCAGGGGATTTCTTCCAAGGGCCAAAACCCCTAGGCTAAATAGGGTTACGCGCCTCAGGTTTCGTTCCCTTTCTATGTGGTTCAGACCCCGGTTTTCTGCCTTGGGTCCCACTCTAGGTGCGTCTTGTTGTCACAGACTGCTAACGACAGACGCCTCCCTGACAGGCGGGGTAGTGGCCTTAAGTGGTCGTCCAGCTTAAGGGGATAGGAGGGTCATCAGCTCGGTTGTCACAGTCTCTGTCTCGGGTTGATGGCTGTATTTCTGGCCCTGAAATACCTCCTCCTGAGGCTGCCATGTCTTGGTGCGGGTGGAAAATACAGCGGCAGCCTCTTACATAAATCATCAAGGAGACCCACGTTCTTGTCAGCTGTATTTCTGACACGTCGGATTCTCCTTAGGGCCCAGGGTAAGCTCCTGTCACTCAGGTCAGTTATATCCCTGGATGCCCGTATACGGGAGCAGATTTACGGTCCAGACAGAAAATACCAACGGCGGAGTTAAGAACTCCACCCTAAGGGAGTAGTTGCCCAGAGTTCGCCAGCAAGGGTTTTTGCCTCTTACTGATAGCACTGCACTGGCCGAACAGGGCTTGGTTCTCGGAGCTAATCTCTTCCCTCGACGGCTCGCCTTGGGCGATTCCGAACAGGAAGGATCTTCTATCTCAGGCACAGGCCAATATTTCATCCCTGCACCGAATTGTGGAATCTTTCATGTTTGGCCCCTAAGGGTACCAACTGAGGGACACAGGGCTTTCTCCTGAGGTTATCGAGACCTTTTTTAAATGCCAGGCTTTTTCCACTTGGAACAATTTGGGTGAGATCTTAGGGCAGAAGAGGACCTCTTCGCCTCTATGAATAGCGCAATGTCTCCTCTGAAATCACCCAGCCCCCTTGGGTCTGGACGTTAAGACACATAGATGACCCAGAGTGCGTCTGTATGCATTTCTTTCCCCGGTTTCTCGGCTCCCAGGAGTCTTGGCCAATGTTCACCAGCAAGGGTCTTACCTCCTACTTATGGCGCTGCGCTGGCCGAACAGGATATGATTCTTTGAGTTATTATCTCTCCTCTATGGTTCGCCTTGGTCGAGTCCGAACAGGGAGGACCTTCTTTCTCAGGCTCAGGGGACATATTCATCCCCGGCCCGAATTGTGAATCATTTCATGCTTGGCCCCTGTAGGGTACCAACTGAGGTTCGCAGGGCTTTCTCCTGAGATTATCGAGACCATTTCAAGTGCTAGGGCTCCCTCCACTTGGAACTGATCTGGGTAGATTTTACAGGGCAGAAGAGGACCTCTTCACCTATTTTGATAGCGCAATGTCTCCTCTACTTCACCCTGAGTCAATAACCCCCCCCCCCCCGGGGGGGCTGATCGTGGTGGCGCATACATGGCACTAATGTGCCTGCATGCTTTTCCTTCTAATAAGTTCATATTACAGAACCAGCTAACTGCCAGTTTGCTTCAGTTCTTTGGAGTAGAAAGAACTGTCAGCGGGCACTTGCCTCACCACTGCCAGGTTCTATGTGGCCTCCAATTCGGTTTGCCACGCCTCGGTGGGCGGGTGGGCATTCTTGCTAGGACCTCTTCATAGGGTAAGACCCCCCTTTTTTAAAAAACCTCTAGAGTCAGCGTTTGGTAGACTTCTGACTCTCAAGATGGTTTTTCATATGGCAATTACGTCTCTAAGGAGACTTGGGTACCTACAGGCTCTGTCTCTTTTGCCGGCCTGTTTTGAGTTGCCCCAGGTAGGACCAAAAGCATTCTTTGCACCCTCACCCTGACTACCTGCCCAAGGTGCCATTCTCGACCCTTGGCCAGTCATTCTCTAAGCCTTCTGCTCCCTGCCATTTGTAATGCCGGAGCAGCTAAAGACTACTCAGACTTTGTCCAGTCTGTGCCCTTCAGAATTATGTCCACCGCATTTGCTAGTGGCGTAGAGTCAGGGCAGCAGTTCTTCACTTTGAAGCCGTGACCGGGTTGTCACTTTGGGTGAGGGACCTTACTGGCCGGGCCTACGAGGCGTGCGGTCAAGCTTCGCCAGTAGGTTTTAGGGCGCACTCTACCAGAGGGCTCTCCTCCTCTAAAGCCTTGGCTAGAGGTCTCCCTCTGCAGCAAGTTTGTGGTGCGGCAGGTTGGTCCTCTCTGCGCACATTCATTAAACTTTTATAGTTTGGATGTTCTTGCCACTCTGGGCTCTTACGCCCTTGAGTTGACACCGAACAAGTTTGTGGTGCAGCAGGTTGGTACTCTTCGCACACATTAATAAAATTTTATGGTTTAGATGCTTTGCTACTCTGGGCTCTTATGCCCTTGAGTTGACATCTCAGCTTATGCCTGAACAAGTTTGTGATGCGGCAGGCTGGTCCTCTCCGCTCACATTCATCAGTTTTTATGACAAGTTTGTGTTGCGATAGGGTTCTCTTCGCACACATTCATCGAACTTTATGGGTTAGATGCTTTGCTACTCCGGGCTCTTATGCCCTTGAGTCGACATCTCAGCTCATGCCTGAACAAGTTTGTGATGTGGCAGGCTGGTCCTCTCCGCACACATTCATCAAATTGAATGGTTTAGATGTTTATGCTACTCCGGGCTCTTATGCCCTTGAGTCGACATCTCAAGCTCATGTCTGAGACCTCTCGTGTTTTTGTGAGTACACTGCACAACCGTAGGGGTCCGGACAGCCCCAAGTGCGGCAGCGTGGGTATTATGCGTTCCCGTAGCGCTTAGCAAAAGCGCAGCATCAAAGTGAAGCTTTTTGTAAAGGAACGTCTCGGGTTACATGTGTAACCCTTGTTCCCTGAAAAAGCGGAACGAGATGCTGCGCTTCTTTGCCGCACTGGGACGTCCCAGGACTGCTCTTCAAAAAGAAGTATCTGACGACACCTGGTGACGTATCCATTTATAGCCTGGCCGCAGGTGCATCTAATGATTACATCAGCCGAGGCTATAAATTCCGGTCAATGTTCATTGACTTGTTTCACACATTATTCAGCTCGGTTCACAGCTAAAGTTGTTCCCTGTAGCGCTTAGCAAAAGCGCAGCATCTCGTTCCGCTTTTTTCAGGGAACAAGGGTTACACATGTAACCCGAGACGTTTTGGTCACCATTCACTTGCATTGTATGGACCAGCAGAGCTGAAATATTCTTCTAAAAATCTTTGTTTGTGTTCTGCAGAAGTCATACACATCTGGAATGGCATGAGGATAATGATGAGAGAATTTTCATTTTTGGGTAAAATGTTCTTTTAAGGCTGAATTACCCTCAGAATCAGAGCCAGGATAATTTACCCAAAGGGGCATTTAAAATTTTTAAGGTGGCACAGATTGGTCACTTTATCCTAAGATGTGATGCTGCTGAAATTGAAGTTTTTTCCCCATTAATAGTGTGTATTTGTTGCCATCTGAAAAGCAGCGCAAGTCATGGCATTGATCGGTCTGCAGATGCATAAGGTAAACAGAAACATCACCAAACATTAGAAATAAATAAAATCTATTTAAATGAAAAGCTTTGACAGTTAAAATTTCTTGTATGCTCATTTCCTTACTTTCCTAATAATGAATTAGGTATGGTAATTAAAAATAAGGCAAAGGTTAATTAAAAAATTAACAGCAACTAAAATTACAAAATGAGAGAAGTAAAACTTTCTATCGAAAAAAATTGATTGAGGCTTGCAATCCACACTAACCTAGACACCTCCCAATACAGAGCACATGATATATGTTCACTTCCTGTTAACTATTGGGAAGCAGAGGCTGCAGTCAGATGACGCATCTTTATGCTTTGCCTGCATACATGTGTCTGAAATCCTGGCATGTAAACACTTTAAAATAGGCCAAAAATAAAAAGCAAAATCTAAAAGATGTTTGTCTAATAAATGTCTAATAAAATGCTCGTCTGGATCGCACACTCCAAAAAATTGCCTATATTTAAGATTTACGATATTTAAAATTTTCAATTTCATAACAACATTTTATGAAATTTAATTGAGTAATCTTTTTTTTTTTTCTCCCTAATTTGTAATGACCTAATAAGCTCTAAGTCCTCGTGGTGGCATAGTGACTCAATCCGGGTGGTGGAGGACGAATCTCAGTTGCCTCTGCGTCTGAGACCGTTAATCCGCGCATCTTATCACGTGGCTTGGTGAGCGCGTTACCGCGGAGACATAGTGCGTGTGGAGGCTTCACGTTAGAGCGAGAACCACATTATAGTGACCTCGAGGAGATTACCCCATGTGACACTATCCTCCATAGCAACCGGGCCAATTTGGTTGCTTAGGAGACCTGGCTGGAGTAACTCTGCGTGCCCTGGATTCAAATTCACGGCTCCAGGTGTGGTAGTCAGCATCTTTACTCGCTGAACTACCCAGGCCTCCTAATTGAGTAATCTTAAAATTTAATTAAACCACATATTTACATTGTATTAATATGTTTTTTTAAAACAATTAAATTCGATAGAATTTAGCTGCAAATTTTTTTGTTTGAGTGCATTAAATACTATATTTTTATCAACATAAATAATGTTTAAGGCAACTTCACTTATATTCATAAAAAAACACAAAAAAAAACAGCAAAAGGTAAATAAACTGCTGTACTCAACACTAGAACAAATGAAGTGAGGTTTAACACCAGCTGAGTGCTGGTGTTAAACCTATTGTCTTGAGGACTGCATCTCTACACTTATACTGACACATTTTTGTTACATAATTTAGTTAAATTTGTCTCCTAGGGAAATTACTTTTCTTATATCAATTTCCTTCTTTTAGCCCTTGAGCCTCTGAGCTCTGACTGAATTATATGGCAGAAAATAATTTTCAAATTAAGAAGAGAGCAGTCAATTGGCTGGACAGCATAACTCCTGTCCCCACCTTTCACCTGAATCATTCAATTACTCAAAATTACCCCAAATAGCTTAAGGATTTATTTGCTTTATTTATTTTAATTTGCTTTACAACTGTTGAATATTTAGGCTGTCAAAAAGTAAAGCACATTTAAAAGATAATAATAATTAAAGGTGAAATATGTAAAATTTTTCATGTAATATTCACCTTTTTTTTGCCAATGTGTGAACGGCTTGTAACGCAACTTAAAAAATTAGCCCTTCCCGGACTTCCTAGGTTGCCTATTAAAGCCTGGTGACTCCTCCTTTCACAAAAAGTAAGCCAAAAAAACAAACATCTACTAAGATCTAATAAGATCTACTGAATCCATTCTGACTAAGCGGGAACGTGATCATGGTCGAGCGAAAACTAAAGTGAACATCGGCAGGGCATTTGATTACTGGAAAGACCTATGTTTGGTTTTGTGGATCAAAACCTATTTTTGGGGATTAAAACAGACCCTGAATTGGCATTCTTCTTATTAGATTTTTAGATCTTTTAGATAACTTGATTTTGTCTGCACAGTAACTGTCATAATCAATGTTAATCTGTAATTATTCAACAAGGTAAACTACAATAACACATGAAATTAATACTAGACAATGTTCAAGATAATGCCAAAAAACTTCATTAGTGTAACATAACTTGGTTATACAGAAAATATATACAATCCATTATTATAAAACAATAGCGGATCGATATATCAAAATGACAGTTGTGATGGAATCACATCAATACTGAATTGTGTCAACACATTTATAATGTACAGTCTATTTTAGAAACAGCTACTGTCATCATCCACTAAATTTAGCTAACAGCTACTGATAAAGCTGGATAGCTAGCTAACACCGACATAGGCTATCGTATAAATGCAGTCAATGTATCATACAATGAAAAGTGATTACTTCAAACTACAGTCTTGCATAATCAGATCTATATCCACACTTCGTTTTAGCCCTGTTCCAGCACTGGAGAGTCAAATATAATATACAGTCTCAAAGTTTAGGAAAAACAATCATAACTGTATAATTTTAATTATGCTACCTCATCTGTCAGCATGATGTTGGTGAATCCCGTTCAACCTTTTTGTACGTTACATCATTGTTTTGGTCGATGCTCACGTCCCTATGGAGTGTGTGCACGAGCACAAGCAACAGGTAGCTGGCTGCAGTTCACTTAATGGCCACAGGTGTCATTAATAACAAGGGTTTCTGAATCTTACATATTATTGCACCTTTCAATTATATAAATTGGTTCAAATACAACATTTTGGCTGAAGGGGCTTGACAAAATAAAGGTGTAATGAAATGGACACTTCCAGTGTCGAAAGCTTCATTGATTGATTATAATGGGAGAGGTTTTGTTATGATGTGTCACGCACTGCTACTCGCATCTGGTGTAGCCATGATGTTAGGAAGCACATGCTCCACAGTATAAAAATAAATCCTTTAACAGTATTATGTTTAATTGTAACTACACTAGCACCTGTATAGATCCATGCTGAGGCATGAATTGAAAACATTTATGCTTGTTTATTGCCTCCAGAATCATATACACCTAAAAATCACAATGTAAATTCATGTCTATTCCAGGATTTAGAATAACAATACGTTTGCTTTATTTTTTTCTCTATGTCTCATTCTTTATCTCATTTACTCTACCATTGGTTTTCAGTGGTTCAGCTCTGTCTGTTTACACGGTATGCATGGATTTTCTCACCTTGCTGTCCATGATGAGGTTCCGGATGCAGCCTGTGAAGTGCTTATGTTGGAGCTGTGGGTAGATATATGGCAGGTTCTCATTCACTCCTCCAAGCTGAAGCACCTGCGTCATGTTCAAATGCCTGAAAGCACATCAGAATAATTCATGACACTTGCCTGTCTATTAATCTACTGTATGCTATGGAGAGGTAATTTGCCTCTATGGATTAACTCATATATTCATTCGACCTTTTAAACTGTGTAATTGTGTAATTGTAAACATTTCCATACATTATTGAGTCAATAACTGACAAGCAGATCACATAGTGAGATTAATTAGTAATGAAGTAAGCAACAGGAAGGTAATGATTATTTTACTGACTGGTGCTCTGCATAATGCTATCACGGTGGAGGAAACAGTTCTTTCTAAGAAATCGAAGAACGAATGGGTGTGACGTTATTTAGAACAAAATCTAGACGAAAAGACTGTGATTTTAAATTTATTACAGCCTGCCTGGGTGAACTTTTAGAAAAACTTCTGACCGGCTGATAAACACCTTCTTGGTTCACATCATCGGTAGGTGTGACCTGGAGCTCCACCTACCTTGAGGCCGACAGCTAATTATGTTTAACAACAGTCAGTCAAGATCAGTCAACATGAACACACCTGCGTGCAGAGTTATTAGCAAGCTGATGCAAATTTACCTACATCTGTACAATCGTTTGCTCAAAGACATTTTCCAAGACCATGTCATGAGATTTTTTGTTGTTGTTGAATGTTAAATTAGTCTACAAAAGGAATCAAATCTACTCAAACACTCTTAAGTGCCCATTCACTCATGTGCCATCTGCAGCAAAAGTCATTCACACATCTGCCCAAAGGAAGATATGCCTCTATCATCATTCTTTTGTCTGTATTCTGAATATTAACACTCTTATATACACCAAACATTGCAATATTATCAGTGTAATCATAAATGACAACAACAGAGTGTAAATGACTCATATTATGGCCGCGTATAGCATGTTAGCGCATTAGCATCATGAATTCAGAATGTAAACAAGACAAAAAGAAATTCTACTGCACATACAGAATTTTACTCTAAATCATCATCGAGTAGTTAAAACAGCTTCTTTTACTGACCTCATGTGAATTCTACTTATAGAATAAGGCATAAAGTCATTTATAAAACATTTTAATGTCACATTAGCATCTTGAGAATATTTATATTCAAATGTACTTCTAAACTCCTCCCACAGTGGTGTGGTGGGTGTCTGAATGTTTGCAAAATGTATGCAGTTGCACGGCTGTTTTGAACTTCTTTTCACCCTTGAACGAAGAACTCAAAGAACTTCTCCGGAAATATATCAGGGGCTTTATTCTTTAAACAGGACAATATTTTAACACTCTGGTAACTGATTTAGCTGTAGACAAATATGAGTTGGTGTGTAAAGAGAAATATAAAGGAGTGCAATTTTTTTACTTGTCCATATTTGGTGTGACACCGGTGACTTCACAGGAAGTGTGGTCTTCAGTAGTAAGCCAGCTGCCCACACCCTCCATCTCCATGATAGTGGCTCCTGCACAGCGGTCAAGTGTAAAATGCACCTCCTGGAAAAAAAAATTATGGTAGAAAAGTATCTTTATCGCCACACGAATTTTATTTCCATGCAAAGTCACCACAGAATGCTACACACATACACATGCAGACATACTCTAGGGAAACAGAACAAACACACACAGGCATACATGCACACAAAGATAAAGAAAGTGATTACAAAAAGCAATGAATGTATGCATATTTATGCAAGTTATTATTAGGTTCTTCTCACACCTGGGCAATGACCCTTAATTAGTCTGCATTTAATAAACTTGAATTTCTGCAATATATTTTTTACATTTGTTTTGCTTGAACGGACACTAAATAAATCATCCTAAATCAATGTTGTGTCATGGACTTCCTGATTGAGATATTTTATGCTGATAGAAGCCACAAACTAGTGGAATAAAACTGTTTCATGTTTCTTCACACAGCAACCTCTGCTTCCCCCTCAAGTGGAGTCTAAAGCCTCAGGCGCACTACTATTAAACAAACAGCATTTCAAGTTACTAAAAGCTCCAACCTGCAATGTTCCCTTCATACTCAGCAGGACCATCGTACCCTGTTTGTATTGAACAATGAGCATTATAATTTCAAGCAATTTCATACTGACCCTAAGGAAATTCCACAACAGCAGGGCTGGCTACAAGACAAGGCAGCACTGCTAAAGAGCCAATTAGCAAGGTGGGTGTAACATACTTGGAGGGTTTTTAGATGTGCACATCTTTGTTTACTGTTTAACGTCAAGTCTTTTTTTTTAAATGTAGTTTCCTTGTTCTTATCATGTCTTGTTCATTGTGATTTTTTCCAATGTGTGACTCGTGTTGCATTTAAGGATGTTCACCCCAGAGAAGCTCCTAAATCTGAGTTGGGCATTCATTATTCAAGTCAGAAACAAAATACGGAAGATGCCATTTTTATTTTTAAGCCGCATTACTTATTAGTCTCACTGCCTTCAAATGCTTGGGAGAAAATCGTACTTCACATTTCGGAAGTTGTATTTGAAAGAATGTCATTTTCCAGTGCTTTGTGGTCGGATAGATTAAGAAACATGGAGGATGATAATGGATTTTTCCCCCAATAAACATTTCTGCAGAGGAGAAAAAATTACAATATGCACCAAACGATTACAGATAACTGTATGATAGAAACTAGATCAGCTAACAGGGAAGATATATTGCGAAAAATTAACTACCATACACGACTGAAATGGTCCTCTTCTTTATCATGTTTAAAATTATGGGTCATCCCAACTCAGCATCTTGGATATAAAAATGATGTCTGAAGTTCCCAGACATAATTACGATTTGAGGGGGTGTTCTTGAGCAAAGTCAAACACAGCAACTTGTATTTGTGATACTGTATTTCTGATAGCATTTGAAGGCAAAATTAGTCCCTGTGTATTTATATCCTCATGTTTTCAGTACCCTTATAGGTTCTTTTATAACACTTTAAGCTCGGATGGGCCCCGCAAGAAAAAAAAAAAATGTACATATTAACAACTATAGTCTTGCCCTACACAAATAAGGTATTGTCTGAAAGCTAAGAAGCACTCTATGTTATGCATACCTTTAGTCATTGTTTTGTTTGCATGTGTAGTTAGTTCTTATGTACAATTATTATGTTTTATTTGTTTGAAGAGTCTTTAGGACACATGGAGACATTTTTGGACACTATGATAAATCATATTTGTAATGCTATAACTTTTGATTGCTTTATCATATCAACACAAACACAGAGTTTTTTTTTTACAGTGCACAAAATTAGAAACAAAACAAAATCAGTTTTTCTGAGCCACCTTATTTACACCCAGATATATACTGTATAATGTCAAATAAGTGAAAATAATAATAAAAAAGTTCATTTTGTTGGCTCAATTTGTTTCTTAGGCTGAGAGTTTCAGAATGTATCATAATCTATATCATTAAAACATTTTAAAAGTTTTCCTGACAATGATACCAAATACTTGACCCTCCTTTTGTTGTTGTTGTTTTTTTGTTTTTTTTTGTAGAGATATAAGCCTTTCATTTTTGGTATGCCACTGAAACACACATTCAGAGCTGAAATGCAACTTCTGTGAGTGATAGTTTTGTCATGTTTCATGGTGTTTTGTTTCAATGGTTTTGAGTTCTTTATTAAAAGGTGCACTTAAATTAATGTGCACATTACAACTCTTGTTTGTGTATCTTGCACATTGTAAAAGAAGATATGAAGTCTTTGGTGAGATACTAGGACTTCCATGTCACCCAGAACAAATCTACAGGAGTGCTGAGTACTTTGTTCTGGAGGAATCTAGCAGAGTGAAGCCAGAGAGGGAAGGATGCCTTGATTAGGTTTGAGGGCTTGGGTTTGGCAGTCAGTCTCTTGCTATCAGTGAACACTTACTTTGCTGTTGCTTCTCACATCCAGTCTGTGCCACCGTCTGTCCGCTACATTCACGTTGCCCGGCAACTGCAAGACCAATGTACCCGAGCCATGGTTGATTTTCAGGGTGGGGGTGCCGTCGATCAGCTCTGAGAGAAACAGACAAAAACAGACAGAGTGAGAAGAAGAAAGCGTAGATAGGTAGATAGTTAAACCAGGGCATCAGGAACTACGGAATATGAAAGAGTGGAAGATAAAAGAAAGGACAAACACAGACACACAGTTATAAAGACAAACCTTGGGCATGCATACAGCCTAAAGCCTCCCTATTAAAAGCATTATATAAGCCCAACTTGTACCAGGCTTTTGGAAAATAAATGTCTCACAAATTCCCATTGTCGCTTTGTTTCACATTACAAGGTCAGGGAAGTAGACAGCACTACTATGCTGCAATTACAATAATATCATCCCTCTACATAATAGGATAAACATATTAAGGAAAGTTCTCTTTTGTCTGAGTTAGTCGATTGGCAAATTAAAAATTAATGAAGCCATGAAGACTCCCTTAGTCCTTGTATCGTCTAACAGACATTTTGAGCATAAGCGGGGGAAAGTCTCCAACTGATTTCACATTTATCAGCATGGTCTTTGCAGTTAAATATGCCCACCATGCCCACTAATATTTAAACTGTCTTTCTTTGCATCGATCTCAACCCCTCTCTCAAATATGTCTTTGCTTCTCACTCTGTTTTCTTTTTTGCCATCCTCATTTGAGCAATCTTCTGTCTTTGGTGCTGTATTTTTTCTTTCCTGTAAATAACGAGCCTTTCCTCATAGCTCGATTATCTTGCACTCTCCAGTACTCACTGTCTGTCGACCGTGAAATGGAGCAGAGAACTTTCGTCAAGCAAAGTGTTTTCTGTATCATAGGTGAGCTGAACTGCAATTAAGCCATCACCAACCACAAGAAGCATCTCAAAATGCATGTAACACTTCATTAGAACAAATCAAATGATTGACTCTCCAGACAGATTGTCCTGGCTAATTCCCTTACACCATCAATAAAATGGGCTGATGTACGTCGTCCATCTGTGCTTTTTTCTCACTGTCAGTCTTTAATTATATATTAATTATACAGCTCATCTCAACAAACGTCTCTAACGGTGAGTGTCTTCCATCATCATCCTCCTATCTATGTTTTAACCCATTCAGCTCATAAGGGCTTAGTGACTTTCTCTTGCTCTCTCAACTGTGGAGGAGTTTGGTTAGCACATGCTGAGAATAAACACAAATTAAGCACTTATGGAAATAATGGCTAAGAAGGATTATTAAATAAAAATTGCTTAGTACTTAAGAGTTGTTAGCTCAACAGGTATTTTTATGAGTTCGCTGTATGCTTACCAAAGCATGCCTGAACACATTAGGCGGTTCTTTAAAAAGAAAGAAAGAAAGAAAGAAATATAAAACAAAGTGTTTCCAAGGAGAAAAATACAATGGCATGTACTATAAGTGCCACTTTATATATAGGTCAACATGAAGCAATCTGCACTTCTAGTCAGACCATAATAAGTAGAATTATACTGCTTTTAGCTTATGTAACTCACTAAAACCTGTATACATAGAAAACATCCAATACACTATTTTATGTTATTATTCTAAATTCTTATATTATACCCTATATTTTATACAGTGGCAAGAAAAATTATGTGAATCTTTTGGAAATAGCTGTTTTTCTGCATTTATTGGTCATAAAATATGAACTCATCTTCATTAGAGCTATTTCTACTTATACAAAGTACTCAAACATTTTGTATTTGATATTCGCAAGCAGTAACTGCTGACGTGGACGATGCCTCACCAAAAAGAGATCTCAGAAGACCTAAGATCAAGAATGGTTGCTTTGCATGAAGCTGGAAAGGGATAAAAAGAAGAGCTTAGATATTCATCTGTCCACAGTTAGACAAACTGTCTATAAATGGAGACGATTTAGTCATGTGGCTACTCTCCATAGAAGTGACTGTCATGCTAAAATGACTCAAAGTGCACACCGCAGAATGCTCAATGAGGTAAAAAAATAAACTTAGAGTGAAAGCTAAACACTTGAAGGAATCGTTGGAACTGGTTAACATCTCTGTTCACGAGTCTTCTATACGGAAAACATTAAACCACAAATGTAGATGCTGTTTTCAAACAAAACCACTGCTGTGTACCTAAAGTTTGCCAAAAACCACCTTGACACTCCACAACACTAATGGGAAAATGTTTTGTGGACTGATAAAACTAAGATTTAATTATTTGGGAACAAAAAAGGGCACTGCACACCAACATGAAAACATCATCCCTAAGATCAAGTACGATGGAGGGAGCATCAAGATTTGGGCCTGCTTTGCTGTTTTGAGGCCTGGACTGCTTGCCATCATGAAGGGAAAAGTTATTTCTCAAATTTGAAAGATATCATACAGGATAATGTCAGGGTGGCTGTGCGCCAGATGAAGCTCAGTAGAAGCTGGGTGATGCAGCAGGACAATGACCCTAAATAATTAACTTCACTACAGAAGTGTTTATAAAAAAGAAAATCCACCTTTTGGAGTTGCCCAATCAGAGCCCAGATACCTAATAGAGATGCTAACCTGAAGATCTCAAGAGAGCTGTTTGCACCAGACATCCAAAGGAAGATCGACCACTTATGAAATCCAACGGTTCGCTTATATTTTCCACCTCACTGTGAATGTTTAATGGGATGTGTTCAATAAAGACATGAAAGATTACAATTGTCAAAAAGCTACACTTTGATGCTACGCTGAATTAGCGCTTTGGGAACAACTATGAATGTGTGTGCAACACGTCAATGAAATTGACCAGAATTTATATCCTCTGCTAGTGACATCATTGGATCCACCTGTAGCAGGTCTATAAATAGATGTGTCACAGGTGCATCATCAGATCTTTTATCTTCAGATCATTCTGTGTGTGTTGTGCTTCTTGACTGTCAGAATTTTCTACTTTCCTCTGTTAGGAGTTAGAATTGTTAGGCAGTGCGCAGAAACATTTCTCTTTCTCTTTTCTTTAAAAAAAAAAAAAAGAAAGAAAAGAAAAAAATGACTGATAAACAAAGCATGCGGTATATGTTCCCATGTTTACGCTCTGTGGCTGAAACAGACACACACCAGTTTTGTTTTGTGTGTTTGGGTGAAGAGCATGTTTGCGGCAGGGCGGGTGCAGGCATTGCAATCTGTTTACATTCAAAATGCTTCGCACTCGTCTTGCTTACTTCCAAGAGCCAGTGCCTACACTTTCATTGTGGGGCTCTCACATAGATCTGGCTGAGGAGCGAGAGACGGGTCCATACCTTCTCGTAAGCCATTACTTTCTTTGATGACCTACATGACGAGCTCTCTCATTCATGGAGGAAACCTTATACTTCCCGTGACTTCATGCCCTCGACGTCGACATATTCGATTATTGTGGGTGCCGAGGCACGGGGGTATTTAGTGATGCTGCCGGTAGAAGAGACACTTGTGGGTTATCTCTCGCCTGGCTTGGCATCATCACTAAAGAGACCCACTCTCCCCACAAAGCCACGCAGGACAACCTCCACGCGTGTGGGGAAGGCTTATCAGGCCGCAGGTCAGGCTGGTCCTGCTCTGCACACTATGGCAGTGTTACAGGCGTACCAGGCTGATCTGTTGAAGGGCCTGAGTGCGGGCACTACGGTCGACGAAGAGGCTTTCTCTGAGCTTCGTCGAGCTATCGATCTGTCTAGGATATCCTCTTAGCTCATCTGGTTTCTCTGGGTCTGAGACTCAACATCAAAAAGATCATTCTTTCTCCCACTCAGGAAATTACCTATCTGGGCATTGTATGGAATTCGATCATGATGCGGGCACAATTGTCTCCCGCTCGAATCGCGTCCATTCAGAACACCCTGAGCAAAGTCAGGCTAGGCCAAGGTTGCACTTTTCATCAGTATCAACGAATACTAGGTCTCATGGCATCTGTGTCCTCTGTGATCCCTTTGGGCCTTCTGCACATGAGACCGTTTCAGTTGTGGCTCAAAGCCAGGGGATTTTTATCCAAGGGCCAGTCCCCTAAGGCAGATAAGGCTTATGCCCTGCACGCTTCGTACCCTTTCTATGTGGTTCAGACCCTGGTTACAAACCTTGGGTCCCAATCTAGGTGCGTCTTGCCATCACAAATTGCTAACAACAGACACCTCCCTAACGGGCTGGGTTGCTGTCTTAAGTGGTTTTCCAGCTCAAGGGGAATGGGAGGGTCATCAGCTTGACTGGCACATCAACTTCCTTGAGTTGATGGCGATGTTTCTGGCTCTAAAATACTTCCTACAGTATTTGAGAGGCTGCCATATCCTGGTGCGGGTGGACAACACAGCAGTAGTCTCTTACATAAACCATTAAGGAGGTCTACATTCATGCCAGCTCAACAGACTGGTATGGCAGATTCTCCTTTGTGCCCAGGGCAAGCTCCTGTCAATCAGAGCAGTTTATATACCTGGATGCCTGAATGTGGGAGCAGATTTACTGTCCAGACAGAAAATACAGACGTGGGAGTGGACACTCCACCCCGAGGTAGTGGAACAAATCTGGGTGAGATTTTACAGAGTGGAAGAGGACCTCTTTGCCTCCCAACAAACAGCGCAATGTCCACTCTACTTCTCTCTGAGACATCTAGCCCCCCTGGGTCTGGGGGGGTTAGGGTTAGGGTTCTCTGCTCCCGGGAGTCTTGGCCAGAGTTCGCCAGCAAGGGTCTTGCATCTTATTGATAGCGCCGCATTGGCCGAACAGGGTATGGTTCTCAGAGATAATGTCTCTCCTCGACAACTCGCCTTGAGTGATTCCCTGATTGGGTGCAGGGGACAATATCTCATCCCTGGCCCGAGCTGTGGAAACTTCATGTTTGGCACCTGAAGGGTACCAACTGAGGGACAATGGGCTTTCAACTGAAGTTATCGAGACCCTTCTAAGTGCTTGGGCTCCCTCTACTAGAAGACGTTACACCAATAAATGGGGTGTCTTTGAAAGATGGTGCAGTGCACATAATGCAGATCCAGTTACCTGCCAGATTTCTTCAGTTCTGGACTTTCTGCAGGAAAAATTGTCAGCAGGCACATGCCCCGTCACTCTCAGGGTTTACGTGGCCGCTCTATCGGCTTGTCACGCCTTGATTGACAGGGAACCGTTGAGGAGACATCCTCTGCTCGCTCACTTTGTCCGTGGAGCCATGCGACTGAGACCTCCTGTTAGGACCAGGATCCCTTCATGGGACTTAGCAATAGTCCTTGAGGGTCTGGTTTAGACCCCATTAGAACCTCTAGAGTCAGCGTCTGATAAACTTCTCACTCTCAAGATTTTCTTATGGCAATTACTTCTCTAAAAATAATTGAGGATCTACTACCGGTTCTGTCTGTCTTGCCAGCCTGCTTAGATTTTGCCCCAGGAAAGGCTAAAGCAATTTTGCACCCTCATCCTGACTGTCTGCTTAAGGTTCCTTTCTCGACTGTACATCCGGTCACTCTCGAAGCCTTCTGCTCCCCACCGTTTACAATGCCGGAGCAGGAAAGATTTCACTGACTTTGTCCTGTCCGGGACCTTCAAACTTATGTCCACCACACTAGCCAGTGGCGTAAGTCAGGCCAACTATTTGTTTGCCACGGGGGCCGTAACAGGGGGTGCGGCCGCCACCAAGCAGACTATGTCGCATTGGGTGAGGGACGCTATTGCCCTGGCTTACGAGGCGTGCGGTCAAGCTTCGTTAGTAGGTATCAGGGCTCACTCCACCAGAGGGGTCGCCTCCTCTAAAGCCTTGGCTCTGCAGCATGTTTGTGATGCGGCAGGCTGGTCCTCTCCGCACACATTCATAAGATTTTATAGTTTGGATGTTCATGCCACTCCGGGCTCTTATATCCTTGAGTCAACATCACAAAGCTTGTGAGCACAACTACACAACCGTAAGGGTCCAGACATCCACAGTGTGCGGCGGCGTGGGTATTCTCGTTCCCAAAGCGCTAAATCAATGCAGCATCAAAGTGTAGCTTTTTGACAGGGAACGTCTCGGGTTACTTAACTGTAACCCCTGTTTCTTGATAAAAGCGGAACTAGATTCTGCGATTAACTGCCGCACTGGGATGCCCCAGGACTGCTCTTCAGACAAAATACTTGACGATGCACCTGTGACGTATCTATTTACAGCCCTGCTACAGGTGCATCCAATGATGTCACCAGCAGAGGCTATAAATTCTGGTCAGTTTCATTGACGTGTTGCACACATATTCACAGCTGGTCACACCTAAAGTTGTTCCCAAAGCGTTAAATCAGCGCAGCATCTCATTCTGCTTTTATCAGGGAACAGGGGTTACAGTTAAGTAACCCGAGATGTTTGTGTGTTGTTAGTTGTGCTTTGTCTATACTTGTGACTTTCATGTAGATGAGATCACATTATATGACCAATTAATGAAAACAAGCTAATTTCAGTGTTTACGTTCTTTTTGTTGTCACTGTATGTTCTACTGTATATATATATTTGCGGTTTCGGAAGACAATCGGTACTTTAATTCACCAAAGTGGCATTCAACTGATCACAAAGTATAGTCAGGACATTACTGATTTAAAACAACAGCACTTGAAAGGCCCCATTTCCAGCAGCCATCACTCCAATACCTTATCCTTGAGTAATCATGCTAAATTGCTAATTTGGTATTAGAAAATCACTTTCCGTTATATCAAACACAGTTGAAAGCTACTTGGTTCATTAAATGAAGCTTAACATTGTCTTTGTGTTTGTTTTTGAGTTGCCACAGTATGCAATAGACTGGCATGTCTTAAGGTCAATATTAGTTCCAAAATGGCAAAAAGAAAAGAAAAAAGAAACAGCTTTCTCTAGAAACTTGTCAGTCAATTCTTGCTTTGAGGAATGAAGGCTATGCAATGATTGAAACTGCCAAAGAAGATTTCATACAAAGGTATACACTACAGTCATCAAAGACAAAGGACAAATGGCTCTAACAAGGACAGAAAGAAATGTGGAAGGCCAGATGTATAGCTAAGCAAGAGGAAAGGACATAGTCTCTAGTTTGACAAATAGATGCCTCACATGTCCTCAGCTGACAGCTTCATTGAATTCTACTTGCTCAACACCAGTTTCATGTACAGGAGTAAAGAGAAGACTCTAAATATTATAGTATGATGATTGATGTGAAAAAAGGTTATTTTGTACTAAAACATTTTTGCACTTCTGTTTTTGCAGTTCAAAACATGTATATAGAAGAACATCACAAATTAATATTATGCATATGTTGGGCAATGTCAATGACATCATGGAAAAATAAAGAAGTTTTAACCAAAGGAAATAAAACACCCTTTTAGGTTCTATCGGGGTGTAATGGATAATGGATAATGCCATCCAAACCGATAGAGGTTACGCATGCTATCACTAAAGCGCTACTGATTGCCGTCTATTTTAAATGCAGCCTTCAAGCTTTAGTTATAGCGCAAGCCCATATTGCGATTTCAATATTAAGTTAACCAATTAATATTAAATATGACATGTTTTTAATGGTGCCAACCCTTTTATATTCCACATTACATAAAACCGATTTGCCGATGGTTTAAATTTGGTCAATAATTAGCCAATACATTTTGGTGGCTGATACATCAGTGCATCCCCATGACATTTATTTGTTCCATAAAAACCTGCACACATTACCCTTAAATATAAGTATAATTATATGTACAAAAAGCCAAAGCCAGCCCAGGCTTTTTGCACATGTTTGCACGTGCACTTTATATAGGTATATATAGGTTTTTTATATAGGTATTTTATTTCGTTGTGTAGTCTCATGTGGTCCTGTGTTGGTCCTTTGTTTTTATGTAGCACCATGGTCCTGGAGGAACGTTGTCTCGTTTTGCTGTGTACTGTACTAACTGTATATGGTTGAAACGACAATAAAAAAAACACTTGAGGTTTGAAGGTTCAACTTGTCCCTAAAACCACATACTCGAGGCAGAACACATTTTAATTAGCAAGTTTCCTTTTGTATGCGTGTTTTATGTAAACCCAGTAGCAAAGACATTTGTACATACAGTGTGTAGATGCATAAATAAACCTGTAAGTATAGGCTAAAGTTTTCTTTTGTTTCGAGGGAGGGCAATATTATCTGTGAAAATTACTTACATTTCTGCTTTATCGTCTCACAAAGCAATCATATGACTTCAGAAGGCTTCTAATAGTGAACCAGTCATATGGACTTCTTTTATAATTATTTTAATTATGTTTTTGGTGTTTTTTGTTTTAACCTTTTTGGAGCCCCTAGACAATATCAACTGATGTATTGTAAGAGCTGTGCAACAATTCTTCAAAAATGTATCTTTTTGTGTTTCATGAAATATATAACAGCATATGCGTTTGGAATGACACAAAGGAGAAAGACAGAATTGTAATTTTTGGGCAAACAATTCCTAAAAGTTTTTTAAACTGTTCCCATGATGGCTGCTTCTGTTGAGTTATATATTCCTCTACGTACTTCTATGAGGTTTGTCTCTATGCAGAGTCCTCATGGGACAAAAGTGTTGAGCAGGAGAGAACACTGGACATGCTGGGTGAGAAAAAGTGATGTTGTAATCGGGCTGTGGATCCCTTTTTAGAAGGAAGCCCTTGAGAATGGAGCTCGGCTCACATACTGTTACTTATACTAGGCCCTTTTCCCACTGGCAGTACTAAAGCCCGTTTTAGGTACTTTCCCCCAGGACTAGTACTTTTCGTACTCTGGAGTAGGTACTTTTGGGGCTTATAGGGACTGTTTGAGACTGTGGGAGGTGCTGCAGCCTGTAATTGGTCAAAAACCTATATACAGCTGCCATTAGTAAACAACTAGCTGCTAGCCTGATACACATAGGATTATACAATTCCCTTAACCGAATTAAAATAAAACCAACAAAGTATCTAAAGAGGATCACCCATTTCACATATGTGACTTCATCGGCAAGTACTGTTTATACTGTGTGATTATACAGAAAATAAAGTGATTTCTGGATTACTACATCAAAATGGGATGATGGATATAAATAATCAGATGTTTAGTTTAAGTATTGCGTGCCAGTTAATGTTTGGTAACTTGCATCAAGATGTATTTTTTTAGTAAATGAGTGGGTATTTCAGTACAATAATTTATGTTGAGTCATAAAAGCATTTATGGTGAAATATTGTGTTGATAAATATGTTTATAGTGCTTTCAACATATAGTTCACTAAATTCAGCGCTTGCTGCGTGGTGATCTGGCCGCTCGTATCATCACGGAGCTCCGCACACATTTCTCTCACCCAGTTTAAACTGTAACCTGAAGACACAGACTGCGTCTGGTAACGTGAAAATGCTGTCTTCAGGGGACTGTATAAAGAGGTAGGATGAAATAAGAAGCTTTTTAAACTGTACAGAGAACAGATGAAATAGGATTAAGAAAAGGTAGGGAAGTATGAGCGAAGACTTACAGAACGAAGAGAGAGAGAGAGTGAGAGAGAGAGAATGAGAGATGGAAAAGGAAACCGGCACCAGCCTGTGGTTGGTATTGATTTGAGAGGACTAAAATGAGGGAAAGCAATGAAGGTGTCTCTGTATGACAGAGAGACAACGGGACATGATTAACAGATTTTCCAGTACACAGACAAAGATGGAGACCAGGAAAATAGAGTAAAAAGTATGGTGTTATCCTCCAGCTGGACAGTGAAGTTGTACCTCTGGCCAGCACTCTGCATTACATACACCGATCAGCCACAACATTAAAACAACCTGCCTAATATTGTGTTATATATGTGTCCCCCTCATGCTGCCAAAACAGTGCCAACCCACATCTCAGAACAGCATTCTGAGATTATATTCTTCTCACCACAATTGTACAGGGCAGTTATCTTAGTTACCATTGACTTTGTCAGTTCAAACCAGTCTGGCCTTTCCATCCGCAGAACTCTCCCACCCTGGATGTTTTTGGCATGATTCGGAGTCAAATCTAGAGACTGCTGTGCATGAAAATCTCAGGAGATCAGCAGTTACAGAAATACCCAAACCACGCATCTGGCACCAACAATCATTCATGCGATTATCTAATCAGCCAATCGTGTGGCACAATTGCAGTGCATTAAATCGCTCAGATATGGATGAGGAGCTTCAGTTAATGTTCACATCAACCATCAGAATGGGGACAAAATGTGATCTCAATGATTTGGATCGAGGCATGATAGTTGGTGCCAGACGGGCTGGTATAAGTATTTCTGTAACTGCTGATCTCCTGGGATTTTCACACACAACTGTCTCTAGAATCTATTTTGGCAGCATGAGGGTGACCTACACAATATTTGGCAGGTGGTTTTAATGTTGTGGCTGATTTGTGTATGTAAATGCTGTATACAGGCAACAGAGTGCGTATATGTAATTAATCTCAAACACGATTTGCTCTCAGAAATGATCCCTCGGTGGCCTATGCTCTCCGCTCCTCATCCCTAATTCATGCAGGTCTCCCTGCGACATCGCCACACATTAATCCCTCTGTCAGCGGGAGGGAAGATGAAGGGAGATTGACCAACTACCCACAGATCCTCCCCAAAAGCATTTCTCCTTTTAGGCATGATAAATGGCTTCTCTTTGCTGTTCCCATGGAAAGAGCAGAGGGCCGACAGCATATGTATCCTGATAAACCCCACCCAGTTACCCTCCCCGCAGCGGCACTGGAAATGTGCTGAAATGCTTCAAGTTGAAAGGGATATCTGAGAGCTTCTGTTACATGATGAGTCTGAGAGGGCCGACTGTGAAGCAGGTTTCTGCAAATTGACCGTAATGTGTGCATTCTGGGTGTAACTGTATCTCTGCTCACTTTCATGTGCCAGACTCCCAATCTGTATGTGTGTACGCAAAAGCTCACAACCACAATCATAAACTTGAAATTTCCATGGATCTAAATTTGTTTACATTGCTAAAAAGAGCTAAATAAACATTGCATTCAAACAGTTCTCATGAAACTCATTACATTAATGAAAAAAATAAAACTTTATTCACACATACAAACTGATTTATTTATATTTCATATTATCCCCTCTATCATGACTTATCTCACCAATTCAAATAAACGAAATATAATAAGAATATATATATATATATATATATATATATATATATATATATATACTACTGTAGTTGTATTATATACATACACTGGTTGCCAAAAGTTTGAAATAATGTACAGATTTTGATGTTTCGAAAGGAAACCATTACTTCAATTCACCAAAGTGGTATTCGACTGATCGCATTGTATAGTCAGTACATTAATAACGTGAAAAATTACTATTACAATTTGAAAAAGATTTTCAGAACTTCTTTCTCTACTTCAAAGTGTTCTTATCAAACAATCCTTCATGGGCATCAATGACAGCTTTGCAGATCCTTGGCATTCTAGCTGCCAGTTTGTCCAGATACTCAGGTGACATTTCACCCCACACTTCCTGTTGCACTTTCTATAGATATGGCTGTCTTGTCGGGCAATTCTCACACACCTTACAGTCTAGCTGATCGCACAAAAGCTCAATGGGGTTAAGATCCATAACACTCTTTTCCAGTTATCTGTTGTCCAATGTCTGTTTCTTTCTGCACTCTAACTTTTTCTTTTTGTGTTTCTGTTTCAAAAGTGGCTTTTTCTTTGCAATTCTTCCCATAAGGCCTGCACCCCTGAGTCTTCTCTTTACTCTTGTACGTGAAACTGGTGTTGAGCGGGTAGAATTCAGTGAAGCTGTCAGCTGAGGACATGTGAGGCGTCTATTTCTCAAACTAGAGACTTTGTACTGTTTAGTTGTACACCTGGCTTTCCACATATCTTTCTGTCCTTGTTAGAGCCAGTTGTCCTTTGTCTTTGAAGACTGTAGTGTACACCTTTGTATGAAATCTTCAGTTTTTTGGAAATTTCAAGCATTGTCTAACCTTCATTCCTCAAAACAATGATTGACTGACGGGTTTCTAGAGAAAGCTGTTTCATTTAAAAACAATTTGACCTAATATTGAGTTAAAGCACATACAGTAGTATGATACCAGTAACTGTTAATCAGAAGGTCGCTGGTTCGATCCCCACAGCAACCACCATTGTGTCCTTGAGCATGGCACTTAACTCCAGGTTGCTCTGGGGGATTGTCCCTGTAATAAGTGCACTGTAAATCACTTTGGATAAAAGTGATTTTCTAGCACCAAATTAGCAATTTATCTTTATTACACAGGGATATGGTGTTGGAGTGATGGCTGCTGGAAATGGGCCCTGTCTAGATTTGATAAAAAAATAAATATTTTTTCAAATAGTGATGGTGCTGTTTTTTACATCAGTAATATCCTAAATATATTTTGTGATCAGTTGAATGTCACTTTGGTGAATTAAAGTACCAATTTCCTTCGGAAACAGCAATATCTGTATATTATTCCAAACCTTTGGCCTCAAGTGTGTGTGTAATTTTCTTCAATTTACCTGCACATCATCTATGACCACAAGTGTGTTCAGACATGTGTAAATACCACATGAGGCTGCTTACCATTCAATAAGTGTCCTTATCAAGCAAATTAGATTTGTCTGTCTAATTTGTCTATTGATTTGACATGCTCACCCACCAAATCTTTGTCTCACCTTGAAAAGAAATTGTCACTGCCAAAAAGACCCATGTGACATGAAATATCCATGCAAGTATCCATGCCCATTCCTGTCAATGAAAATTAATTGAGAAAGAGGTCGGAGGTTGCAGAGAGAAAATTAATCCAGCCAGTGATGAGAAAAGTGTGTTTACTGGAGAGAGAAGTCTTTCTAGATGTGAGTAAAGCGGATTGGTCTTTAATACTGAAGCCGCATGTTGACTTCATGCTTGGTTAGAGGCAAAAGCATGTTTGTTTAATGATGTACAAAGCTATGCCTCAAGCAATTCGACTGATTGACGAATAGCCTCAAGCTAAAATATATACATGCTTTAAAATACATATGACTTAAAAAGGGAAATGTATGTTTCCTCAGTGTTAGTTTTTCACAAATTTGATTTGAAAGGTCTTTCATGAGATAATTCATAAAATTGATTTCAGATTGCACACAGCAGATTGCAACCATAAGAAAAAATAAAAATAAAATAGAAAAGTCTGTCATAATTTAATGTCGATCCAAACTCCTAATTACTTTTTTGCTTATCTGGGACACAAAAGATGTTTTCATGAATTTTGCGGACCGTCTATTCAATAACATAAATGTGTATAGTGGATAGTCCCTTTCAAGCTTAATCTTGGCACCTGTTTACATTCGTAAGTGCTATGAAAGAAGCTTGTTTACAGAGGCTTGCGTTCATGTGAGAACTCATGTTGTTCAGCACTAAAAACAGCAAAAGTGCCATTGTGAACAAGCTTTTCTTATAGCTCTCACGATGCAACAGATGTCAAGATTTTCACCAAAAAACATAATGCATATAATATATAATGCATTCGTGTCTCATAACACACCATATCATGTTATAACATAAATAATTGTAAATACAGTTATAAAACATTCTAATAATTTACCTATTCATAGTTATACCTTAAAAAGTATAATGCTCAATAGTGCCATCCCAGATGTGTATGACTTTCTTTCTGCTGCAAAACGTAAATTAAAATGTTTAGAAGTCTTGCTGCCACCTTGCGGGACCGCCCGGTAGTCCCCTCCAGAGCCTGTAGAATGACGTCATCACTGACCTCAAAAGGCTGCCTCCGCCCTGCATGCCATGGCTCTCCTGCAAGTTCACTAAGCCAAGTCACTCAAAGATCTACACCTGGGTATTTCTGACCCCGACTTGCTGAAGGAACTGCTCTCTGCCATCGACCTCACTCTCAGAGCCACGAAGGTCACAGCACAAGCACTCAGGAGGGCCACCCTCGTGGTGCAGGAGCGTCACCTCTGGCTGTACATGGGGGAGATGGGCAATGTTGACAAGGCATGCTTTCTCAACGCCCCTGTCTCCCAGCTTGGCCTCTTTGGCGACACCGTCGATGACTTCACCCAGCAGCTCCGGACAAGGAAAGCTCTGAAGGGCTCCTGAGACGTTCGCTACGGAGCTGGCACCAAGACCACTCCGTCCCCCAGTGGAGGGCTGGGAGAAGAATCCTTGTTTCATTTTCCACACCACCTTCGGGCTGCGGCACCCACAATCTCAATAAAGAGTGTTTTCCTCACACACTGGGTCATTCAGCCAGGCACCCCGGCCCCAAAACTCTACAGTCCCGACTCCCCAGACGCAGCTCTCTCGCCTCCGGACCCACGACTGCTCAGACCTCAGAACTCGCAGACGAGTTCCGAAGATGCCTCTCTAGGACCTCTTCCTCAGTCTCTAACCCCCCTTCCTGCCGGGTGCGTGGAGGTAGGTAAGTGCTTTGAGACTTTTCTCAGCAACCAAGCCTTGGGACGCTCTTCTGCCTCTAGACGTGCTATTACCTGCTACCCTCCGCAGCGAAGCCCCACCCAGTACATCAAAAGCGATCTAGTGCCCCTTGAGCGGAGTTTGGACTTGCAGCTTTCGCTGTCCAACCCGTCGCGCTGGTTGGCCAGGACCATCCGACTCAGCTACCTCATTTCAGTGGTATTCGCTCCACCTCCGTATTTGCCGAAAAAGCCAGCGCTTTATGGGCAGAGATAATGACTCTGCTTCTCAAGGACACGATAGAGCTCATGCCTCCAGCCGAGATGAAGAAGGGTCTTTACCGCCCTTACATCATCGTAACCAAAAAGGTGGTGTGCTGCGACCAGTCTTGGACCTGCGAGTTCTCAATCGGGCTTTGCCGAAATGCTCATGCAGAAACACATTCTTACCTGCGTTCGACAGCTAGATTGGTTCTCAGCGGTAGACCTGAAGGACGCGTACTTCCACGTCTCCATCTTGCCTCAACACCGACCCTAACTACGGTTCGGGTTCGACGACCAGGCGTATTAGTACAAGGTCCTCCCCTTTGGCCTGTCCCTGCCCCCACGCATCTTCACGAAGGTCGCAGAGGCAGCTCTTGCCCCACTAAGGGAAGTGGGCATCAGCATACTCAACTACCTCAATGACTGGCTCATCCTGGCTCACTCTCGAGAGTTACTATGCGCTCACAGAGACCAGGTGCTCAGACACCTCAGCCGTCTAGGGCTTCAGGTCAACTGGGAAAAGAGCAAGCTTGCCCCAGTTCAGAGCATCTCTTTTCTCGCCATGGAGTTAGACTCAGTCTCAATGACAGTGCGTCTCACCAACGAGCGCACTCAGTCAGTGCTCAGGTGCCTCGCTCTCTTCGAGCCCAGCACAGTGGTTCCTCTATAACAATTTCAGAGGCTCCTGGGGCATATGGCATCCTCAGCCATGGCCGCACCACTCGGGTTGATGCATATGAGACCGCTTCAGCACTGGCTACAGACTCGAGTCCCGAGATGGACATGGCGCCATGGCAAATACCGTGTGACAATCACCCCTTCTTGCCGTAAGACTTACAACCCTTGGAAAGACTTCTGCTTCCTGCGGACCAGAGTCCCCTTGCAGCAGGTGTCCAGACGTGTCGTGGTCACCATAGACGCATCTCATCAGGGTTGGGGCGCCATGTGCAACGGGCACGCTACTGCTGGCCCCTGGACAGAACCCGGCTGCGTTGGCACATCAACTGCCTGGAGTTGCTGGCTGTATCTCTTGCCCTCTGGAGGTTTCTCCCACTTATCCGGGTCAAGCACGTCTTGATCCGTTCAGACAGCACCACGACGGTAGCGTACATAAATCGCCAAGGTGGCGTGCACTCTCATCATATGTCACGACTCGCCCGCAATCCCGCTGAGAGTGGAGGCTCCATCCACACCCTCTGGCACCCGCGCTCAGACCTCTGAAACCTCCACGTCTGGCCCCTGGACGGGATGTGGAAGATCTAGTAGATCTACCACCTGCAGTTGTAGACACAATAAACCAAGCCATAGTTCCCTCCACCAGGCAACTTTAAGCCCTAAAGTGGCGCTTGTTCACGAATTGGTGTTCTTCCCAAGCCGAAGACCAACAGAGGTGCGCAGTTCGGTCAGTTTCATTCCTGCAGGAGAGGCTGTCCCCCTCCACCTTGAAGGTGTATGTAGCTGCTATCGCAGCACACCACGACGCAGTAGATGGCAAGTCAATGGCAAGTTGTGAACAAGTGCCATTAATTCTGAGTTTCTTCTCAGTTATTCAACATCTATGTCCTATTATATAGTCCATTCCCTCAAACACCAACAATTTACACAATGTCAGCACAATAAGAAGTTGATAGTGTAAATTGACTGTATGTAATGAATAATTACTTTCTTCTGTGCATTTATTGCATACTTGATAAATGTGAGGCATATTTCTGAGACAGCGACACGCTCCTTTTAGTCACATGGAAAATGTAATTCTCGTCAGAATTTGGATGGATGCGCCGTTAAATTAACCCTTTCATGCATACCGTCACATGCCACCCGCAGAGTAGCATCACACGTATGTGTTTATGTTGCAGCCAGTTACGTAATAAGCTGGCAGATTCAGGCTGCGTGATCAAGCATCTGTTATTTATAATCACTCAAACAGTAATTCATACAGTCTTTTAAACCACAGAATAAGTTTATTTTATAAACATTCCTCAAACAAACAGCTACTCAGAGTCTTTTCAAGCACAAAATATGTTTATTTTATTTAACAAACAGCCAAATTGTCACCAAAATGCCACAATAACATTTCAAAGCTTGTATAGGCACAGCCAGCATATATACGCAATCCTCCCACACGCGCAGCCATATTTGCTGATTAGGTGCAGCTGCAGTGTTAATTAACACAAACAGCAACTTAAACAGTCTTTTCAGGCATATAAAATGATTGTTTTCTGAAAGAGACAGCCAAACTATCACAAAAGCACCACAATAACAGTTTAAAACTTAATTTAAAACTATACTTGCAGTGAAAACATGCTGATCAAGTGTGATTATGTGATTCACGCAGCCAAGTCTGTTTACATTAGCACTTGTCTCACACACAAACACACACACACACACACGTTGTGTTTCCATGTTTTATGGGGACTTTCCATAAACATAATGGTTTTTATACTGCACAAACTACTAAAAAAACATAATTTATTAACGTTGTTCCAACGTGCTTCAAGGCCACCACCACCATCATCCCCATGCCAAAGAAGTCTTCAGTGTCCTGCCTCAACGACTACCGTCCCGTCGCACTTACACCTATCATCATGAAGTGCTTCGAGAGGCTCGTCATGAGGCACATTAAGACCCAGCTGCCCCCTCACTAGACCCACTGCAGTTTGCGTATCGTCCAAACCGTTCAACGGACGATACCATCGCCACAACCCTCCATCTGGCCCTCACCCACCTAGACAATAAGGACTCATACGTTCGAATGCTGTTCATAGATTTCAGCTCAGCATTCAACACAATCATTCCCCAGCACCTGATTGGAAAGCTGAACCTGCTGGGCCTGGACACCTCCCTCTGCAACTGGATCCTGGACTTCCTGACTGGGAGACATTCAGTCAGTCCGGATCGGGAACAGCATCTCCACCACCACCACACTGAGCACTGGGGGTGTGTGCTCAGTCCACTGCTGTTCACTCTGCTGACTCACGACTGTGCAGCAATGCACAGCTCGAACCACATCATCAAGTTTGCCGATGACAGGACCGTGGTGGGTCTCAAAAGCAAGAACGACGAGTCAGCATACAGAGAGGAGGTGCAGCGGTTGACGAACTGGTGTAGAGCCAACAAACTGTCCCTGAATGTCGACAAAACAAAAGAGATGGTTGTTGACTTTAGGAGAGCACAAGGTGAACACACTCCGCTGAACATCGACGGCTCCTCTGTGGAGATCGTCAAGAGCACCAAATTCCTTGGTGTTCACCTGGCGGAGAACCTCACCTGGTCCCTCAACACCAGCTCTATCACCAAGAAAGCCCAGCAGCGTCTCTACTTTCTTTTCCAAATGTACCGAAAGCACATCTCCCACCCCCCATCCTCACTACATTCAATAGAGGGACTATTGAGAGCATCCTGAGCAGCTGCATCACTGCCTGGTTTGGGACTTGCACCGTTTCGGACCGCAAAGCCCTGCAGAGGATAGTGAGGACAGCTGAGAAGATCATTGGGGTCTCTCTTCCCTCCATCAAAGACATTTACAAAAAAACACTGTATCCGCAAAGCAACCAGCATTGTGGATGACCCTACACACCCCTCACACAAACTCTTTACCCTCCTGCCATCTGGCAAGAGGTACCGAAGCATTCGGGCCCTCACAGCCAGACTGTGTAACAGCTTCTTCCCCCAAGCCATCAGACTCCTCAGTACTCAGAGTCTGGTTTGACACACACACACACACACCTGTCCTGAGTTGCACTTTAATTACTGTCACTTTATAACTGCACTGTTAGCAATTGATGTAATTTCTACAGTAAATCTTACAACAATGTATTGCATTTGTGTTATTACTGTAAGTGGCAATGCATCATGGAAAATTAACGGACAGTCCTGTATTATTATTGTAATTACACTGTACACGTGGAGTTTTCCAATGGTTTTACAGCCACCGCGTTGCATCATGGAATCACCGCGGTCTGAATTTTGAATTTTTAGGCGGTTAGTTCTAAAGGAACATTCTGGGACAAAGCCATCATTCAAGAAGAAGAAGCATACATTCTGGGACGAAGGTAAATTAACTTCACGTTATGTAACTTACTGTTACCCTTACATATGTATTTTTATATTATAGATATAACGTTATTAGTTCTGCTTATCTGAGTGGATGGTGACGGTTTCATCTGCTTTTATTAGCTAACATAAAGTCAGCTGTCCCCTTGTGGTTTAGCTAAATTGGAAATAGGGCATGGGCAGAAATAGGTGCTTTTATGATAAGGTAGCTAATGTTATTAACGCGTCTCTTCCTCCATCAAGTCCATTGAAATCAGGTATGTAATGGTAGCTGCTAACGTTAGCTACCTTGTTCATCACAAATTGATGCTATACAAGAGTGCGAGCGAGAGTGAGGTCTGCTCTGCGGTCTTGGCCATTAATTAGTTGATTTACTTGTTTTTGTGTAATTTAGGTAAGTTAATACGTTGTCAATTTAATCTGCCTGAAGTAACGTCAACATGGTTCTTTCACTGTTTGGATGGATTGGCTAGCTAGCTCGACTGTCATTTAGGGCTGTCAATGAATATTCTAAATTCGAATATATTTTCGAATAGTTTTAAAAACAGAATTTCGAAGGTGAAAATTAATATTCGAATGTGGAAAAACACGCCCGCGGTAGCAGAGGCTCAGCTGTCTACTTTCCGAATTGGCGCGCTACCTGGGATATTGCATGAATAAGGTACGTTAGGTTAGATACAGCACTTTCATGCACTGCAGGCTCCCACTGGTTTCATTATGTGCCGTTTCATGTCAAGCAAAAGTTCCATGTTTAACGTTAAGTTACCACAGCACAGCTCGCTCGGAGTGTTCAATGTCGGTTCTATATACTGTAAAACTTCAATTAATGTTAATAATATTTGTTTCAATCACTGAATGAAGCCTGCTATATGGGACAAGAGTCGCGACCTTAAATTGCTTGCACAAAACTCTTGATCAGCACTCAACATTTGTTTATTGTTGTTGTTGTTCATTTAAACCGTTATGCGCAGAGAGCGGTGAGGGCGAGAGAGAGAGAAAGAGTGCCTGCGAGACGAGAGTGCGAGTTGATTTACTTGTTTTTGTTTAGGTAATACATTGTCAAATATGTTTAAACTTAAATAAACTACCTATACAAGTAGTTATGTCTCTTTGTATTAATTTGTCCTGTTATTGACGTAATGCGCGCCATTGACAAAATGCGCAACCAGATGTTCGAATATGTTTTTTTTAGAGGGAATATTTGAACGTCATTTTTGAGCAATTTTTCTGTTTGTAATCTAGTAGCTAGATAAGGTGTCAAATCTTAAACTGAACTGCGCACGTGCATCTTAGAAAAATTGTTTCCAAGTGCTTATCGTGAAAGGTGTCAGGTGTTCTGTGGAAAGTTTTTTTTATTGCGCTCTTGACTTCTGAGAAGAACGTCACGTCTGCCTCTTGTCAGTGAGTTGGTTAGTTAGCCGTAAAAACTAGCTTGTATGTTTGCTATCTTCTTATAACTGTTAAAGCACATATCAAGAACAGATTTTATAACATTATCGTATATATTTTTTGTCCGTTTCGCTGTTTTGCCGAACATTTTCAGACAACCACCACGTGTTGTGAGGGTGAGCTCGACCAGCAGCTAACTAGCTGCTAGCAAGCTTCACACAGCAACAGTCCAAAATGTTTATTTGTAAGTTTAGCGCGTGTCAAGGAATTTAATAGAGTTTGTGAGTTTACTCAGCACATTAAGTTGCATAGTAATAGTGCTAATTACAGATATCAGTGTGGTGTGCCTGAATGCTTCGTAATTTACTGTTTTATTGACATGGCATCCATATTTAAAAAAAAATATTTGCCATGTGCAGCTGTTTCTACTTTTGGCACCATAAATTGAAGCTGATTTCCCCCTTGGTGTTGAGTAGAACATTACAGCTTTTGGGGCAAGTTTTCTTTGTCTTTTACTCAACTTACCCATGGTTAACTTATGGTTTTTATTCTCCAGCCCGCTGCCACGGCTGCCGATATTGAGAGAGCTGTCACCCTGCCAAGCACACCTCGATTAGTTGTACCAGGTATAATCTTCCCTTATTTTGTAGAAGTTAATTCTTTAATGAATTCATGTGGTTGAGGGAGGACTGTTGCACCTAAAAAATGTCTTTCTTTGAGTTGTTGATGGAGGGTGCGGGGGTCAAAGGAGATAATAATGTTCAAGTGGAGGTGTGCGAGTCTTTCTCCACTTGAACATTAATGAATTCATGTAGGTGGCAATAGTGTGTTTTGAAGCTTTTAGTTATCATATTGTTAATGGGTTTCAGGAGAGATACTGCGCGGCACAGACACATGGATTATGTCCATGGAAGGAGCATGTGTGATGGGGCCCCACAGCAACCTCCTGCATGGATTGGCAGCAGTCTTCGCTGCTTACTATGTCTTCAATTTGCAATATCCGGCAGAAGCCGCAAGCACACTTGAATTCATTCAGAGGTGAGTTTAAACATGGCACTGTCATGAAAACGATCATAGCAATTATGGAGGTATATCTGATTTAAACCAACTGAACGCCTGTGACAGTGTGATTTGTAGTTGTAGAGAAAAGCCACACATGTGTATCAGTAAATTTTAAGTCAAAGAGAGAAATGTTTTAAGAGCTGCAAACTTGTAGACTTTTTTTTTTCTCTCCCACAAACACAACAGGACATTTACACCTTCTCAAATTCTTCATTGCAGGTTCACAAATCCTATTGTACAAATCACAAATTAAGAAACTTGTACGCTCACATTTTTCATACAATTGCTGCAGTGAATATGGTGCAAAACGGATTTACACACCCGCATCAAATGTGAAGTCGTATAGAAATTTTGCACATCCCCAAATCAGTATGTGAATTCATCCAGTGAGTGTTGCACACTTGAAAAATATTTATTGTATATGTATACTGTTCATTTTAGTTCACGCGATTGTTTCTCAGCAGGTTTAATGGATTATAGGGTAATATAATTTAACATTTATATTTTAAATTATTAAAATATACTTAAAATACAAGTGTGCATTTCATTTCATAAAAGTATATGAACTTTATGAAATTAAATGCACAATTGTATTTTAAGTTCGCGCTGAAACTATATTTACCTTTTTTGAAATAATCCATTAAACCTGCTGAGAAACGATCGCGTGAACTAAAATGAACAGTATACATATACACGTGTGTAGAGGCCCGGTGTAGCTCGGGTGTTAGAATCACAGTTTAGAGATCTTTCTATTTGTAAACAATGCTCATGAATTTAGACCTGAAAATAGACCTACCCCTCCGAATGTAATAGTCTGCTCGTTTGGGAAATGGTTGAGATAATTATGAAAGTCAATTGAATGAAAATAATCATTTAAAAATATACAGGCCTATATAAAATAGGAAATCAGATTTTACCGATGCAAAGCTTTTAAAGGGAGATGCATCACGGTTTCAGCCCAATTTCTATCCGGTGCACACCACTCCAACCGGTGCACTCGCAGACCCTTGCATCGATCGTGCCAAGCCACAGACACAGACACACAGACACACACATACTCATATAGCCTACAATGACTCTGTCTCACACACACAAGCACTCATTCATTCATAAAGATCCCTTAATGTTTCATGTCATGGTTATGACCATGTCATATCAGTCTTAAATGTTACCTGATAAGTGTTTTTCCCCGTTTTCAGAGCCTTTTGCGGCATAAATCCCCAGACGGGCAGCAAGGCAGAGAAAAAACGAGGGCTGAACGCACCAGTTTGCACACTTTTGAGGAAACTGCTGGATTTTGAATTGGTGGGCAGGGGACATTAGTGGGCTGGGGACATTGGGGACATTAGAGGACATTAGTGGGCAGGGGACATTAGTGAACAGGGGGCATTAGTGGACATTAGTTGGCAAGGGACATCAGAGGACATTAGTATGTTTGACATCTCATGTTCAACCAGTTTTTTTACAGTAATAGATTGTTTGTTTGTGCATTGTGCACTCTGTTTTATCATCAGTTTTAAGAGAAAATAAAACTATATTTAAAAAAAAAAGTGTTTTGTTTTTCTTTGCAGAAGTCTGAAAGAGGACATTTATCCAAGTTACAACATTTAATTGTAATATTTACAATATTCTGTCCTGTGAAATTACAGAAAATCCCTAAAATTACAGGAAATTCCTGGCTACTGAGTTGCCGTAAATATAACATTTTGCTGTAATATTTACAGTATTCTATCCTGTGAAATTACAGGAAATTCTGTTAAGTACAGTACCTTGTTGTAGTTATTTTACAATAACAGTCCTGTATACTGTTTACAGTAAATTTACGGCAACTATTAGCCAGGAATTTGTCTGCTACCCCAATAACTGCTATGTGCATAGAACACTATCTCATAGTATGTAATTTTTACGTTTTTAGAAACTGTCATCTTTTTGCACTACTGTGTAGTGGTCGGCGCTGCACTGTGTCTATTGGTCTGTTCATTGTCAGACATTTGTTGTACTGTCCCGTACTTTGCACGTTTGCACGCGCACTTTATATAGGTATATATAGGTATTTTATATAGGTATTTTATTTTGTTGTGCTGTCTCATGTGGTCCTGTGTTGGTCCTTTGTTGTTTTTATGTAGCACCATGGTCCTGGAGGAACATTGTCTCGTTTTGCTGTGTACTGTACTAACTGTATATGGTTGAAACGACAATAAAAACCACTTAACTTGACTTGAATTTAGTATGATTTATAAGCTGTTTTCCTCATGGGGGCTGACAAAATGTCCCCAGAAGGTCAAATATTTCGGGTTTCACTATCCTTATGTGGAAATTTGTGATAAATACATGCTCACGCACACACACACACACACACACACACAAAAATGTCTGATAAGTCAAACAGTAGATAAAGGGAAACCAGACTGCTGATATTATTTGTTCATTTGTTTTTTACAGATATAACAATGAAATTAATAAAACAAAAACTGTTCAGCAGACATAATCCATTTTTTCACATGTTTACTATATTTTATTCAGTATTTTTTTATGACAAGATATCTAAGTAATAAAAAATGTATTGTCTACACTTTGCCGCCTCTACTGGCTGTCCAATGTCATGTGCAAAAATAACTCACTCCAGGGTGGACTGCAGAGGAATTTAGACCCTACTCATGAAAAGGTTAAGTAATTATTATTAATAATTTTCATCTACTGACACACAAATCATGCTAAACAGTGATTGTATCGGCACGCACTTCACTTCTACCGGTAGATTTGGAAAAATTGAATTAATTTATTGAAACATGAAAACATATATACATATATATATATATATATATTTACATACTGTGGAGCGGAGAGAGAATTACGGGCATGTCCGTCGTGTGTGTGTTTGTTTATGCTTTTGGTTTAAGTTTTCATTAAAATTATGATTTATGTTGACAAGCCGGTTCTCGTCTCCTCCTTGCCCATCCTTTAACAGTGTTACATTGGTGCCGAAACCCGGGAAGGAGGAGGGATGCCCGTTGCAGAGTCCTCGACACTGCCGTCCACCCAGCCATCTGCCGGGTGACGGAGTAGCCCGACCGCCCGGATGCGGGTAACGGCCGCCGTCCGCGGGGCAAGTGGGGACTGGATACCCCGACCGCCTGGAGCGAGGGAGCCACTGCCAGGGGCGGAGGAGTGCCCTGCCTTCCCCAGAGATGCGGAGGGGTCGATGGAGACCGCCGTCCGCGAGGGGAGGAGGGAAGAAACTCCCCGACCGCCCGGAGCGGTAGGGCCGCTGCCAGGGGCGGAGGAGTGTCCCCATTTGCTGCCAGAAAAGCGGAGGGACGTTCTGCCCGCTGGGGGTCGAAGGTTTGACTCTGGTTCGCCTGGGGTTGGAGCGGCTGTCGTCTGCCTGAGTGTGGAGTGCTCGAGGTCCACGTGACGGTACATCAGAAAACCTTTGAGTGAGCTTTTTCTCTCTCTCCTCTCTCTCTCTCTCTTTCGCACCGTGTTGGCCTTTTCCCTCGCCTATTTTGTTGTTGTTGTTGTTTTTTCCCCTCATGTCTCATCCCAGGTCGAGGAAGGCGGGGATGACCGGTCGGAATATCGAAGCCGGGTCTGAATATCGTGCGCCCGGTCCCCAATCGGCTTGATGAGGCGTGCGAGGGATAAAGGCGGCCGTGACCATGGTTCGAGAGAGAGAGAATTATGGGCATGTCCGTCGTGTGTGTGTTTGTTTATGCTTTTGGTTTAAGTTTTCATTAAAATTATGATTTATGTTGACAAGCCGGTTCTCGCCTCCTCCTTGCCCATCATTAACAGTGTTACACATACAAACATTTTACTCTCCAAATTGTTCCACCGGCCCCTTTTGCAGTGACTTATAAATCACTCTATGATAAATTATGGAAAATTACCAGTCAAAATTAAATAATAAATGAAATAGTAAATATTAAAGAATAATAATAATATATATAAACATAACAATCAAAATAATAATAATCATTGAAAAAATAAACCATGACCTCTAGAAATCACAAATCTCTAAATCTTTTGTGTCAACAAATGCATTCAACAGTGATTGAAGGGACATAATTTAATGTTCTGTACTCTCAGATTTTGGGCATGAACTTTATTACCAATTGCTTGTGAAATCTACAAACTGCAAATACAGGAACTAAATTTGGACTTTGTGCTGATTTAAGAGGTGGTATTGAAATGTCTTAAACAACAGTGCTCTGACCCCAGCTTAGTTGGGATATGCGAAAACAATTGCATTTCATTGGCTCTGTACTCTGCACAATGACAATAAAGTTGAATCTTAATCTTAATCTTCTGAAGATAACGCACCACTGGAGTCTTATGAATTACTTTTATGCTGCATTTATGTGCTTTTTGGACCTTCAAAGTTTTGGTCACCATTAACTTGCATTATGAGGACCTACAGAGCTAAGATATATTTTTCTAAAATATACATGTTTGTGTTCAGCAGAAGAAAGAATGTCATACATGTCTGGGATTAGTAGATGATGAGAGTGAACTATGGATGAACTATCCCTTTAACATCCAATTTTATCAGCAGAAGTTAATAGATATAAGTTATGCAAAAGCAGTATATTGTCAACAGGCATAAGGCTTTATGACGTGATACTATACCATCATAAGTGGTGATACCTGCTTAAAGTAATAAGTTATAAAAGCAATGAACTACATTTGTAACATAAAACTTATGTCAAAATAAATATAATGAAAGTTATATAAAAACAAGTCATCAAATAAGACGCACAAACCTTACAGTTCATTGAATACAGTCCAGTATAAAATCAGTCTGATTTCTTTGATTCTTGGGTGTGTTTTGTATAAGTGACAAAGATTTGGCTACATGTGTTATCAACATACAAATGCATTTCTCGAATGAGATTAAAATATAATTTTTAAACATGTCTCATTATTTACATATGTGTGTTCCTTTGTATTTTGTAAATATGTTAATAACTTTTATTTTATAAGTGGTTTTATTGTCTTCTAACCCCTTAAACATGTTTTATGAATGTTTATAAGAAGACATTGCTTTTGTCACTTTCCTTAAGCATACCTTATATAGTGTATATAATTCAACACACAATACAACACATTAAAACTTCTGCAGATAAAACTAGATGTTGATTGTGTTATAATTAGGGATGTCAGTCAAAATAAACTTTTAACCGTGATTAATCATATTATTATATTTAGTTTAAATTGTGGGTTGTTTATACCAAAACTTACAGTATGCCTTCAGAAGACTTGGAATATGACACAGGTGTTGAACGGAAAACTGTTATATATATTTGGGTCTTTTTAATCTTTAAAGTGAGGCACTATAATCTGTTATTGTATAGAAAGTATGACCCATGATATTCCTTAAAACATCTCCTTTTTTGTTCTGCATAAAAATAAATAAATGGTTTAAACAACATGAGGGTGTCAATTATGACGTACTTTTATGTGAAATATGTATTTAAAGTCAATGACATCACACTGAATATTCCACCTGAAATACAGTATTACAGCTGAAATCTTTCTGAAACCAACAAAAAAGCCCGGCTCACCTCAGACATGAACAAATTAAAGCATTTTACTTCAGACTCATCACAAAAGTTGGCTGGCAAGCCCGACCACTGAATCATAATGCATTTATAAACAACAGTAATAATGCTCACACAGCCACACCAACACAATTTCCTGTACACACATATAGCTTAATTCAATGGGTACTGGTAAGGCACCAATACAAAAAATATGCGAATGTGGAAGAGCCCCTGGGTGTGTATGCTATGGCAACAGCACTGAAGTAGCAGTGTCATGAGTGTCTTTAATAAGATGAGCAGGGGCATAAAACTGGCAGGCAGCAGGCCAATGTTAAGGTTTAACAGGCCATGCTGAAGAACAGATGTAAGTAATAGGGTCTGATAGAGTGAAATAGAAGAGAACTGGAGAGGGAGTAATGCATGGAGACACACACTGTGGCTACACTTGTTCCGCTGTTCTTCACTCTGCCATTCATCATTATTAATCAGCTGCTTTCTTCCTCCATTCCACCTTGCCGTTCAGACTCTTTCTCCAGCTCTCGCCCAGATATTATTTTTGCCCACATGGTATTTATGTCTAAACTGTGTTAATCCTCAGCACTTCCTTAAAATCTTCACTGCCTTTATCTATTTAATCTCTCTCTCTCTCTCTCTCTCTCTCTCTCTCTCTCTCTCTCTCTCTCTCTCTCTCTCTCTCTCTCTCAATTAAACATTTTCAATCTTAAAGTACTTTATTGGCATGATTGTTTTACATACAATATTGCCAAAGCATTCATACACAAAACAGATAATGACACGAAAATAATACTAATACTACTAATAATAAAACAGTAACAAATGACAATAAAAATGTAATTCAAACATGGTGCCAGGTAATTACAATGTAATTACAATTTACAATTTAAATAGAATAACCATTTAACAAGACATTATGAACATAACAAAATACGGTGACAGATGTACATTAATAACCCTTAATAATGATGATCAAGGCATTGATTGGTTTCTGAGGAAATGTATTTTGCTGCAACTGATGCGTGATTGTCCTCCCCCAGTAACACCCACATTTGATCTGTTTCTGCTGAACCGGAAAACTGTGGCGTGAGGTTTGAAAGTTTGCCAGTATTTCTCTCTCACCTCTGTAAATTTCTCACAGTGAAGGAGAATTCTCTGTCTCACCAGTTTCAAAGTGGGCACAGACTCATTCTTCTTTTGGAAGCCATGTTGGACTGTGTCTGCTTTTTTCTATGGCCAGACTGTGATCCCTGAGCCTGTATTTGATAAGGATCCATCTCTGCTTTGTATCTCAAACAGTATAGAGATATTCTGCCAGATTATACTTTCTGATTAGGGCCCAATAACATTTCAGTTTACTTTGGTTCTTACTTTCTTTTTACCAATCGTCCAAATATTTTTGCTTTCTTTTATGATTTGGTTTATTCTGATTTGTTTATGTACAGCAGTGTTGGTTTGAAACTGGTGTTTGTGAGTTTTAGAAACAGCTGTCAAAGGGGACTGGATTTTAGGCTTCAGCTCTTGGGTTTCAAGTGCTTCATGTTGCAGTGTGTTAGAGGAACTAGATTTTAGGTGCATCCAGAATTTGAGGGATCGTTTTTGAATGTATATTATTAGGGGGCATCTGCCTATAGCAGCTCGGCATGCGTTAGTAGGTGTTCTTCTCTGAACTCTTACTACATAATTCTTCTCTCTCTCTCTCTCTCTCTCTCTCTCTCTCTCTCTCTCTCTCTCTCTCTCTCTCTTTCTCCACTTTATTTGCTACATGTCCTCACTAGACCTCCCCAACTTCACCTCACCTCTCTCTCTCTCTCTCTCTCTCTCTCTCTCTCTCTCTCTCTCTGCATGTCACTCTTATCCTTACGATGACCTGAAACCAAAGCTCAGAAAGATCTTTACTACTTTACCATGCTTTGCTGGTGGAGCTGCCTTGAAACTCTGTGCAAAGTCACACACTTCACTTAATCTTCATCTTTTGCTCCCCGTTGTGCTCTCTATTTCTCTTTCTCACTCTCTCCTCCAATCCACTTGCTGTCTACCATCTCAGGGCTCCAGTCTAACATTTGAGAGCGCTGCCACTATGTTCTACAGATAGTGGCACCAGCATCTGATTTGGTAGGGGCCGGTGGAAGGAGAGAGTAAAATGTTTGGATTTGGTACGATTTTTTTGACCACTTTATTATTTTGATTATATTTTAGTTTAGTTTGAAATGTCATTTGAATTTAGAAATATTTTTGGTTTAATTTATTCGTATTTCAATCAATTAATTACATTTTTCAAAATCAGTGTCAAGTGATGTGCGTGCCGATACAATCACTGTTAACACTAGCCATGATATGAGCATCATTATATGAAAACTATTTATAATACTTACATTATCTGTAATTTAATGGAGCCTACATCCATATCTTGAACCAAATTTTTCATGAGTGTCCCATTTAACAAGGATGTACAAAATAATGTAAATCCATATTCTTATTCTTCCAATTGCATTGCATATGAGTTTCCTTCTGTTATCCTTGCCAATGGAGTTTAGAATGTCATAGTTATTTAATATGCTTTTAAACTAGTATTTACCATGGCACTGTTCAATGCTTGATTCTGATTGGTTGACAGATGTTCTAAGGTATTGAATACTTTTCAGTAAACACACTGCTGTGTAAGTAGTTCCAGTTCATGACACTACATGACTACATGAGTACTACAATTCCATATCACTATGCAACATTATTTCTGTTATTGTTTTAATATTTCAGTTATTTAAGAGCTGCACACTGTTATGCTGATAAATGCTTAAAAGCAGCTCAAGGCATCATTACTAGTTCTAAAATAACAGAATGATGGCTTAAGCTGTATCTAAGCAAGATGCTGAATTTGTGGCATTTTAGGGCTGAAAATATCTAGAGATACAAAAAATCTATTGGTGTTATATACACAGAATAATTGATTCCAGATTGTTCATTTAATGAAAAATGTTGTTCACATTGTGGCCGCATAACCACCTCAGGGTGTACATAATTTTTTCGATAATTCAATGGCCCATCATCAGTCATTCCTTATTTAATCACCCAGAATTTGGGGGTTATCAAGGGGTTTGTAATTTAATGCCAAATTTAAACAGGTCCTGTGCTATGTCACACATCCCACAAGTTTGCGCAATGCTATTTATAAAAGTCCACACTGCGCGACTGAAACTGGTCCACTGCTCTGTGCTGCCGCGTTGTCAATTGAAGCGTGCTGATAATTAACCTGCATTGCGCGGTTAAAACAGATTGCCCTGTTTGATTAGCTTTTGAATTGTTTGTTACTTGATGTTTCACATCCGCAACAAAAAATCTTAGACTGAGTTGGCCAACTATTTAGTTGCAGCAGTGTAACCTTTAACAAAACAGTGGTGGTGGCAGGAAAAATGGTTGCAAAGGAGTCCTGCATCTACTCTCATCATCCAAACCTCTCTCGCTCTCTCCATATGTTCTTCATCATGCTCTTTAGCCCCTGCACTGATTACACTCACATACAGCCTTTTCTGCTAGTTATCCACATTTACAAGTACATCAGTGAACTAACTGAGAGCAGAATGCAGTCCTACAAAAGTATGCTCAGCACGTAGACAGATCTGTGAGTTCATTAAAGCTATAAATGTGTATACCCCATTGTAATTATTCTCCCAGATGAATGACAAATAAGCCTTTACTGATATAATGAGTGCACTCGTTAACCCCTTATGAGCTAATACTGCTGCACACAAGCATCTGTTGCAGGGATAATGTGGAATTTATAACACATATACGTAAACAATAGCAATAATGTGACATTTTTATCCTTTTTTCTATGTTTAGTTGGTTAGACGATAGCAGATCTCCCTTGAGTAAGAAAATGTTCCAGACGTAAAACTTTTTTTATTTTTTATTAGAACCACTAAATCCTACTGGAGAGGTGCAAAGGAGTCTCTTCACCTCTTTCTGTCTAAAACAAACAGATTATCATTCTTTTTTTTCATTCACCTCACTATATTTACTTCCCTAGAGGGAGATTGGGGAAGATATGCTAAGGCTTTAGATTCTGTTATAAATAAATTATACTGTAGACACTGAAAGAATGCCCTGCCACAATGCAAGTGCACGTTTCCACTATCTTTCCCTCCCTTATCGACCTGCCCCTCAGCTGGGACAAAAGTGTGTGTAGCTTACCTATAGCCATGAAGTCTTCCGGCTCCCATGGTTGAAGCTGGGAGAGGGGTCCACTGTAGAGCAGCAACCCATCTGCCACTTCTGTGATGAACTCCAGTGAGAGGTGGCTCTCGAAGCATGGCTTTATAGGGGGAAACCAAGCATAGCCATTGCCATGGAAACTGTGTTTTGTCTGCTGGCACTCGGGTCCCTCAAACTGAGCCGGGCACTGGCATCTATTGTACACACACAGAAAATGAAAAGTTCACAATAAAAAGAAGATATTGGTATCAGTTTACGACACATGGCACTGTAAAGGATTAAACTAGACTCCCCACAGGCCAAAAAAGGCTGATGGTGTGATCGCAGACATCGCTGCATTATACCGCACAAATTTATACACAATTGCATTTGGAAGTCTAGTGTACACACACACACACACACACACACACACACACACACACACACACACACACACACACACACACACACACACACACACACACACACACACACACAAATGCACATTTATTATTATATAATGGTGAGGACCTCTTTTTTTTACTTGTATTGCTCTTAAAGGGATAGTTCACCCAAAATGTACATTCTGTCATCATTTATTCACCCTCATGTTATTACCAACCAGTATGAATTTCTTTCTTCCATGGAACACAACAGGATATGTTAAGCAGAATTTTAGGGATTCACAGCATCAGTCACAATTCACTTTTACTGTATGGAAAAAGAGCTGTGTCATCCAAGGACTAAAAATTCAATGTTTTTCATTTTGGTTCGTTCTGAGCAAAAACTGTATTTTTTCGTTCTGGTTCAGAACTTCCGCATCCTCCTTTCCAAAAGGTTAGCATTAAAACATATTCGCTTCTAAGTCAAAATCAAACCTGTAATTAATACATACATCACAACTAACATTAATTCAGGTAAGACTTAAAAACTAACTTTTTGCCTCTAATAATATTTTTCTTGTATCTGGATTAGCTGTGCAAGTATACAGAATGTAATAATTATACATAGTTGATAAAAAGCTTTTTATTCATAGAATGCAACATCCACAACTGGGGATTAGGCAAATAAATGTGTGATGCAGCAGTTTCCAAAGCATCAAAGCATATGTTTAATTTTCTATAGCACCATGAAGTTGTGTATTTCCAAAATGTACTGTGATAAAACCTTTTGCCTTTAGTTTCATGAAAAAAATATTGGAACAAATTAACCAGTTACCAGCATTTAAAAATAACGCTTTCCCTCCAGAACAATTGTAAATCACTTTGTTTCCGGTTTTCGATTACATTCTGTAAAAATGCTGTTTGTTTTTGGCTTTGGTTTTGTTTCTTGAATTGTTTTTAGTCCCTGGTGTCAACATTCTTCAAAATGTTTCCTTTTGTCCATGTAGGTTTGGAATGACATGAGTGTGAGTAAATGATGGCAGATTTTTCATTTTTTTTTTGCTGAACTATTCTTTAAAGCTGACCTGTGTAATTTCTGTGGCACTAGCATCACAGAACAATTCATAAAATAAAAATACTAATAGTTTTCAATCAGGTTACGGGACAGTCTCCCTATGTAAATCTAAAATATAAAACAAAGCATGAAAAAAACAAAAAAACAAGTGCAGATTTTCCAAGCTCTCACCATTGGTTAAGGCAATGTTGCCATGTCTGGCGGTATGGTTGCTTAAACAAATGATTGTTTTGATAGTTTGATAGAGTCATATGCACCACTTTTTTTATCTTTTAGAAACTATGAACTATCATTGTATTGCAAAGAGCTTTTTGAAGTTACTAGGGGGAAAAAAATAACAGCATACAGATTTTGAGTGACAAGAAGGTCAGTAAATACTTAAATAATTAAATATATTTTGTTTCCTTTTAGACAATATTTAGTTCCGTTAATAAGTTGTTTTCATATAAGATTTTCCTATCTTTGAGGGGACATCCCTACAATGGTAGCAAAAACTCACAGTCACACATGCAGTTTCTCAAACATGATATGTGTATAATAGACCATACAATTCTTCCTTCCAATCAAATTATATGCATTTCCCTTTGCCTCCTCAAATTTCCATATGAAATATGCACCTCATATGCATACGTATTGGCATGACTCAGACACTAATGTACAGCTCTCTCATTCTGCTTTGTAAAAGAGAAGCCCCACCTGTTGTGCACACTCTTGATTCAGCCCACAAACAGCATCATCTGCATCAAAAACATCACTGACAATCTGCTTTCCTTTGGTTTGCTACCCAACCACCACTGTGCCCCTAGATCCCTGGCCTCAAAGGCTTTTTGGTAAGTCTAATCATAGTCTTTGAAAAATGCATAGGTCTATTGCTGCCCTTGCATCTCTTTCTATCTCTCCCTCTTAGTTGCAGTTGATTAAAAGGAAAATGCCATGAGATGATGACATCTGTGCACATATGGCATATGGGAGAGTAGAAAAGAGTCAGGCAGGTCAATGCACCCAATAATGCAATCAAATGCATCAAGATGTGTCTAATTGCATTGTGTGCTAATCAAAGCAATCCCATGTTTGCTAAAACAACTTGCCATAGCAGGAGACAAGCAGGACAATACAGCAATGAGAGAGGGTACTACTAATACTACTAAAAATAATAAAGCAACTAAAAGTCATGTTTATTTTTGACAGGGGTGAATTTATGAGAGTCCTTTCCTTTGTCAATTAAATGCAGCAGAGACTACTAACTGCTTGGAACGTTTGAGGATGCTTGCACAATAAGGTTCGTTCTGAGTTTAAATAATGTTATGTGCATTAGCTGAATGAAATCTAAGGTTGATTAGGTCAAAGATGGTCTCTCAGTGTACTTGATTTACAGTTAATGGTTTACAAGTGAGGCAGACTAGTAAATGGTTTGCAAATTGTTGGTTTGCAAAGTATTTGCAATGTTTCTCCTATAAGCGGCTTCTCAAACTAATACCAAACTATGAAATTAAAACCCAAAAATAAAAATTCTATCATCATTTACTAATTTTTTAGTTCTTCTGTGGGACAAAAAAGGAGATCTTGGGCACAATGTTAGCCTCAGTCACCATTCACTTTCACTCTATGTAAACATTTTGCAATGAATGTGAATGGTGACTGAGGCTGTCAGTCCCTAAAATTCTACTTTCTTTGTTTCTTGGAGGGTGAGTAATTTATGGCAGAATTTTTAGGTAAACTATCCCTTGAACAAAATAATTGTCCAAGTTCAGAGCTGGATTTTTACAAATGGCATTATACAAGAGACATGATAAAATCACTGAACTAAACGTAAAATGACATCAACTGCATATCTATGTGCGGCAATGTTTTTAATTTCAAATGGTGTCTGTCACGTATACAGAACAACTTGCTAATGATTGCCTGAAGTCGCACTTATTGGAAAGCTCACCCAATCAGAGAATCCAGTCCTCCAGATGGTACAAATATAAATAGATTGTAAGCCTAATGTCCAATAAAAATCAACTGGGTCCTGGTGGGACCCACAATGATGCTTCTAAAGCCTGTTGACCAATAAACATTGACCTTTCACCCATTATTGTCCAACAATATCAGCTGTACAGATGTGTGCCATAGACTCCCAAAGAAGCACATATTCTAAAGGCTGTGTGTTCACAAATTCTGATGCAAATGTTGCTTAAATATAAAAAAGTGGATCACTTTCATTATTATGTAATATAGTACTTGCACTTTTTCTTGCAAAAAGGAAACGAACAAACAAAAATAGATTTAAAAAATATATATATAGTGGCATCTTTAAGAATTGATCTAAAAAGCTCCAAAAAAGTTGGCAAAGCAATCTGTCTCAAAGTTTTCAGATAGTGTGTCCTGAAGTCGTGTTTCACTCATCCATCACAAGCACTAAGACAAAAACATGTGCGAGATGGAAGAGTAATGTGCACCACAAAATAAAATTTACCACGTTAATACTACAGTTATTGCATCTCTAATGTTAGTCCATTGATTAATGTCAGCCTCCCAGCACACTGGATTGGGACAAATATTGAGCTTGCGTGACTAATGCTCTCCCAAGACACAAATCTAGCAAGATAGAGCAGCCAATCTGGTTGCAGTAAGACAACCTTTCAACCCCCCAAATCAATAAAATAAAGTAACTCAATCTGGGGAACAATAACCTTTTAAGCTTAAATTTCAAAAGACTCAGTAGATGCTAGGTCATATGATTCAGGGTTGAGTAACAGATGAAGCCCAGCTATCTGGTATTGGTTAAAGTCAATCAGAGGGGTTTAATTTTTCTTCACATTGGGTTGAATGGATGGATGAGTGGGTGCTTTGAGTGGGCGTGTGGAGATAAAATAATGTGGCATGATCAATGAAAGCAACACAGTCCCACTAAACCAAAAGAGAATATCAAAGCTAGTCTAAAGAAAGACTAAGCAAAGGTGTGGAAAGATGAAAAAAGAAAACGTTTTTTTTGCGGTGTTAATGTAGCACTTATAAAACTGGGCAGAAGAGTTCCATTTCCAGCATGCTTTGCATTGAACACCAAAGGGAGAGTAAATATTAAAATCAAGTGTTATTTTATGTGTTTTTATGTGCAATGAATATAAAGGTGGTACTTGTTAGTGTTTAATGTTTTGTTATGTTATGATTTAGAAGTTTTGGGGGTTACCATTATGGTGAAGAGTGGAGGTTGAGCTAACAATGAGGACAGGCATATTTCGAAGAAGAAATTGATAAGACAACAGAACAGAAACATCACTGGTATAACAGATTTGTAAAGATTTGGCTACAACGTGTCCCATGTAATGTAGTGGGGGCAGGGATTCAAATGGGGCAAAGGAAGGGGAATGGAGTTCCCGGAGTTAATTTTGTGGGAACGGCAAAAAATTCACAAATCCTTGCACAAGAAGATTGCACAAATATAAAGTTTTCTTTGCTCACAATACCATCCACAAGTTCATAAGTGAATGTGTAGTTTAATGCACAAATAAGCATGTCTGTTTTGCTGTCTTGACGTACACACACTCACAATGCTGGGGGCATGGTTTAGCATGGCTGATAGAAAATGTCCATTCATTAAAATTAAGGGAAATATCCAGTAGATTTGCCTTTTTTTAAGAAAAAAAACAAAAACAAGATGTATCCAGAATGTTCAGATTCAACCAAGATTACAGAGATATATTCTAAATTATACCTCTATATTACATATACCAAGGTTTTTGAACACTACAAATTTATTTATTAAAAAACTACTACTTCACCAAGGATGCATTAAATTGATCCAAAATACTAGCAAAAACATTAGAAATGTTGCAATTTATTATTACTGTTTGAAGTTTGTGTTTTATGTTTTTATTTATTATCAAATTAAATATTTATCCATGATGGCAAAGCCCCATTTTCAGCTCTCATTACTCAAGTCTACTAAGAAAATAATGTGTCATATAATCCTTAAGAAATTATTTAATGTGTTTTCCACAGAGCTGTTGTGACCCATTTCTGCCTTCTTTAACAACGTAAATGTAGATACATTTTATATATCGAATTAAAAAATATTTAGTGTAAATTTATAAGATTGTATTTTTATTAGATTACCCTGGATTAAGTTTAAAAAAATCAGTTACCACAGCTGCGCTGAGGCTTCTAAAGCCTGGTTTATACTTTGGAAGAAGTCAAACCTTTTCTCCTGCATGAACTAAAGTACCCTAGGTGAACGTTACCAGTGTTTATACTTCACGCAGAGTCGTTGTAAAATTAGTTTGTCAAGGGTGATGTCACAAAGTTTAACGTATAGTTCCAGCCACAAGTAAAGCCAATAATACAGGTTCCCTTTCGATTTCGGTCACATTCGGTCGCTGACGCTTATGGAAAAAACTCCTTTTCTCAGATTTCTGAACTCCTATTGGATTATGCTAATTCAGATGGAACTGAATTGAGTCAATGACATTCGTGCCCGCTCAGGCAATGACACTGAGTGCGTGACACTCAGCTCTCTATGAAAGCATGCTGCATAACGCCATCGGTCAGAATTTATCTCCTTCATTCCTGGATTTCACCGTTGAATCTCACTTACATACCTTCCTGAAGACGACTGTTCCCCTGCCATGCTCCGGTGATCTAAAAGAGATAATAATTTCCACACTTGTGCTGACTGGACTGTCTTTTTCAAGATGCCATCGCATAAGTGCAGATGTGGGAAGCAGCGCTGGTCGAGGCTAAATTCCCACACTGCGAGGCAAGGTGCCTCAAAGCCATCCGCGGTCGGATAACACCATTTAGGAGCAATGACACGATTGCTCTCATTCCATTGCCTCCCCCATCCCTCGAGGACCTGGGGAAGGAAGAAGCTCAAGGTGAGAATATGGAGCAAACAGATTGTGAGGCTTTACCGCCAGCTCAGGTCCCGCATTCACCCACACCCCGCACTCTTCTTCCTCCATCCTGTACACCACAGAGCTTCCGCCCTCATGCAGTTCGGCAGTGGTGAACATGGAGAAGAAGAGGAGAATGACGACGCGTATCTCTCTCGTCCATGTCAATGGAGGATGCTGCTCCCCACCACCCCCAAGAGATGGAGACCATTCTTTGATGGCAGATGTGGAGCTTGTCTCCACCAGAGCCAACTTGTTCTCGGCTGCACGAGTGGTTTTTGCTGAGGCCGCCATCTAAGACCGCCCCGCATAGACCTGGCCCATTTTTCCCCGAGGTCCATGCTGAACTCTCCAAATCGTGGAGTTCTCCATACTCTGCGAGGCTGCACCTCTCCAATACAGCAGCCTTTACATCTGTTGACCGCAGAAACCAAATGGGATATGGCTTGTTTCCCCCGTTGAACAGGCGGTAGCAGCCCACTTATGTCCCTTGACTCAAACTGGCCTCAGATTCCACCCACTGCTCCCATCTAAGCCATGCTGGCTTACATCAACACTAGTGGGACATGCTTATAATACAGCTTAGCAAGCTGGTGCCACCTTGCACACGATGGCAGTGCTCCTGGTATACCAGGCCAAAAAATAAATACAAAATTGATGAATCCGGTCCTGACCAGACCATGTTTTAAGAACTTTGCGTCAAGACCGATTTGGCGCTAAGAGCAACAAAGGCCACTGCCGGAGCGATTGGGCGCTCCATGTGAAATCTGGTTATCCTAGACCATCACCTTCAGCTGATGCTGACTGTCATATGTGATGGGGACAAGTCGGCCCTACTCGATGCACCAGTATCCCCCACTGGTCTCTTTGGCAACAAAGTGGAAGACCTATCGGAGTGCTTCCAGTCAGCCCAAATACAGTAGCAGGCTATAAAGCATTTCTTGCCTAAATGAGGCAGTACCACCACTAAGCCAAGCCGCTCACGCTCCACTTCAATGCAGCCCCCTGAAACGGCATCTCTCTACTCCCCAGGCCCCCCAGGGTCCACCTGAGCTGCCCATTCACCCGAAAAAGCCTTGTCCGAAGCACCGCTATCCACAACCACTGCACCAAGGGCCCCGCCCATTGGGAAAACCCTCCTCTGATCAGCCTCAGCATTCCTGATGGTTTCAGCAGCGTGAAGAGGAGTCCCGTTGTTCCACGTGAGGAAGATGCGCTCCAAAGCGGACTCGCACAGAATCCTTGTTCTCTTCTCCCAATGTTCCTGTTCGGGCGATTGTTCACAATTGTTTATCTGTGCCAATAAAGTGTATAAAAAATGTGTACTCTGCCCGCCTTGACGCCAGTGCGAAAATACAAAAATACACAAACACTCATGAAAAGAGCTACACACACACATTCCTCAAACCGTCAGGCCCACTCCTGGGCCGGGTGCTGTGTTCTTCAGTGATCTCGCTATCCCCGCTGTCCAAACGAATAAAAGTGGGAATCCCTTCCCGGCATATCAAATTGGTTGTTAACAACTCTAAAGCACGGTTACACACTTCAGTATGCGAGACGGCAGCTGTGGTTCAATGGAGTGATGCCGTCCACAATGTCATTTCAAAAAACACATTCTGCGTGCAGAAATTGACAGCCTGCTAGTAGTACAGGCAATAGAACCCGACGAGCTCAGAGAGCGTCAAAAGGGCCTTTACAGCAATTATTTTCTTATCTCAAAGAAAGACGGTGTGTTGCGTCCAATTCTGTACTGAAGGCTTCTGAATCGTGCACTGTCAAAAGGCCCATTCAAAATGTTGACACAAAAGCAGATCATAGCACACCCCTGTCAGAACGACTGGTTTGTCTCAATAGACAAACCTATTTTCAGAAATATACCTATTTTCATATCCTGATCATTCCTCATCACAGACGCTTCTTGAGGTTTGAATTCGAGGATACGGCATATCAATTCTATGTCCTGCCCTTTTGCCTTTCCCTCACTCTGTGCACATTTAGGAAATGTGTATGCAGCTCTAGCCCCTCTGAAACAGAGGGGCTGCGCAAACTCAATTACCTAGATGACTGGCTCATTTTAGCACAGTCAGAGACTCTGATGCACAAAAGTTATCCATTTTAATGACAGTAACCTAGGTAACAACTCCTCAGCTGACACTCGCGACAGTAAATAAAAAGCATCCCGTCCTAACCACAGCCAGTATTACGTGTTTTCCCAATTGGAATTGGCTAGTTTTAACCAATCATCAGCACTCTTCGACCAGCCAAGTTATCTTGGGTCAAGAATGTCAGAGATGTGGCAAACAAGAGATATCTCACCAAAAGAACACTGTAACGTTCAATGGAAAGGAGGAGGCAAAAACCAGCTTGATAATATAAATAATAGTTTAATATAAACCTGAAACAAAAGACACACACACACACACTCTAGTTGCACCATCGTCTGCCATCGGCCTTATCCCTCTCGGAGGCTTAATTAGACTGATAAGGGACCATAATCACATGCATAATCACAACTCGGCCCCGCCCTCCACCCTGCCACATTCCTCCCTCGTTCTCTCAGGCTAGGGAGCCCCTGGCCTGACGTACACCCCCCCCCCTTTCCCTGGGGGAGCGCATGCTTTAAGTCTGCGCAGGTCATCCCCATCTACCTGGACGAGGGAGGGGACAAGGGGAGGGAAACAGAAATAATTAAAATGGGGGGTTACTTCCTGTAACAGTGTAGTACCCCCCAAAAAATACTGTCAAATTTAAACGAGAGAGAAAAGGCCAGCGCAGAGTGGCAATGAGAGAGAGAGAGGAGAGAGAGATGAAAAAAAAAACCTACTCGCCGGTTCTCCGATACACCGTCGCATGGTCCTCGATCACTTCTCCACCCTCTCAGGCGGATGACAGAGGCTTCTCCCCGAGTGGACCAGAGTCAGACTCACTAACCCCGGCGGTCAAAACGTTTCTAAACTTCTCCCCTCATGGATGGCGGTCTTCCTTCGACCCCTCTGCGTTTCTGGGGGATGGCAGGGCTCTCCTCCACTCCTGGTAGCAGCTCCATTGCTCCAGGTGGTCGGGGAGTCCAGTCCGCACTCGCCTCGCGGACGGTGGCCGTTCACTGCGTCTGGGCGATCGGTCTACTCCCTCCCCCGGTGGATGGTAGTGGCGCTCCCTGGGTGGATGGCAGTGTCAAATATTCAGACTCCGCGATGGGCATCCCTCCTCCTTCCCGGGTTTTGGCACCAGTGTAACGTTCAAAGCAAACGGGTAAGCAACAATTATATTTGCTGTGGTCCCCATTCAACACAATTCAAGTTTAGCCAACTATGACGACTTCTGCTCTGAGGCATGCAGACGAGTGAAAAGGGTTAATATAGTGTCTTTATTGAGTACACTTTTTTTTTTTTTTTTTAAATAACCAAAAAGAAACATATTTCCCCTCAAATTTGCACTTGCTTTGCTCCCTCAACTGGAGTCCCACCAGTGAATCTCCAACATTTCCACTACTGAGTGGGGGTCAATGTCAGAAATACTTAAAATATTCAGAATGCCTTTTGAAGTGTGTGTGTGTGTCACTAATACAAAATCCAGGAAAAACACTCAGCTCTGTTCTGCTTGATGAACTAAATCAGAACAATTTATCTCCTCAAGTGAATCCTAGCGTTAATATCAGCCATGATGGCTGAACACAACCCAATCCTCTTACTCCCTCTGGCCTGTTTCACCCCCTTTCCCTTATGCTCATTTCCTGCTTGCATACCCACCATGAGGAATCCATTGGTTAGCTCGTGAGAGACCCACAATAATCTCCCCTCTGCCATCCATTTTCAAATCCCACCATTAATCCTCCTTCCACGAGTATCTACACGTGTTTCTTAAATCTTGAGGTCTAGCCCACAGTGGGTGGTGATGAGCACTGTGGTGGAATTTAGAGCATGCATGCATCTGAATATCAAATCTAGAAATTCAAAAAGGTATCTAGCCTATGCTGTCATTGAGCACTAGCATCTTCCGAAACAAATAATCATTTATCAGCTTCATATTGCTTGTGGTATTGATGCACATAATAGTCTTAAATTTAATTAACATTGGATGCCAAAGAGGCATATCCAGAAAGCAAAATATGCTGTCCATCATGCATAGTATGGCAGAAATCCCTTAAGAAAAATATATATCAAGTGAAACAGTTACAAATTTTATGATTTCATAAATATAGTCAATTACACAAATTTCAGTTTCTGCTCTAACTGGGAAGCTGCCATTATTTGTTGAATGGTGATGATCATCTGAGTAGGCTGCTGCTTAATTATACTTAAATTAGGATTGAGGGTATTTATCTTTAAATTTAGTCTAGTTTTACATCTTATCGTCTGAACATATATACAATTTCCACATCCTACTTCCACATCCTATAAAAATAACATTTAGCTAAGTCTATTCAAAACTATCTATAATATATTAATGAGACATTTTTGCATAATTATAACAGTTGCAGTAATGGGATTTATATATATATATATATATTTTTTTTTTTTTGTAATTCAATTTTATTCTAAGGATGTATGTCTGAGAGTAAATATGCCTGACATCATCCCTTTGATAAAATTGATTAAAATATACATCAGTGGTAATCTAATTCTAATGCACCGTGGACAAAATATCTGTCCTTTTATTTTATCTGTTTAATTTTAATGTACCATGGATAATAGATTTGTTAATCTAATTTATCAATTCAATTTTAATGTGCAATGGAAATACAAAAAAGACTAATTATGAGTTTCCACATAAATCTAGAAAACGTTTTTCAGATATTTTGTATTTTTATATTATTTAATGTACATTTATAACAACATACTCTGTGTTGTATTAAATAACACTGGTATTAATGAGAAATACAGCAACTTAGGGAGTGACAGTAAATTTGACATTTTTCTCTCTTTTGACTACCATTATCCATGTATTTCTATTTTTCTTTTTTTCTCTTTTGTTGTGGGAATGTAATAGTGTATTTTTATTTTGCTGTTGGATCAAATGGGAATGCAGTAACATTTGCCATGGTCTTCCATAGGGGTGTGCAGTGAAGCCATTATCTGTTTCTATGACAAAATATTCTATATCTGTATTACGATATAACAGGTTGTACACGGGGCTGAAACCAGACTTGCATCAAAACTAAATGAAAAGCCAATTTTAAATGTGGCTCTATTCCATTTATAGTTACCATATAGCAAATATGACTGGTATTTTTCATAAAATTATTTCTTACTTTTTTAATAATATTAAGTATTATTATTATATTATGTTTTCTGTTTTGTTCTTGGACAATCTGTTTTTTGTGTTACCTTTTGTGGATTGTGGACTTCTGGATTTATCTTTTGCATTGCCTCTCAAGCAGAGATTTTTGAGTTACTCTGTGGCACATTCATCTAAATTGCTGCCAAATATTGTCGTTAATAGTTTGTTTTTCCCTCTGAAGTAAAGAGCAAAAGATACAACTCATTATTTTTGGGGTCTCATTGTTCCTTATTCCTCTGCATTTGGGTTCAACCTCCTCCAGTAGTGGAGTGGTCAGCATCAAGGACATGCACACCGTAGACCTGAGACGATAAATGGACGATAACAGGAGGAGGAACCAACACACAAACCCAGATGAAGAATATAATATCCATAGAATATAACACCAGGTAAGTACTAACAGGTAAGTTAGTCAATACTAGGAAGTCTGTAGTTTCTAAGCAAACATACACGAAAACAGACCAAGAGTGTGTGTGAAGGCTGGGTATAAATGCAGTCGAAAATTATTATTATAAATGATTATTTGCTAAATGATGTGCAGGTGGGTGCGATGAAAACTTCAAGGGAGAGTGAGCACTGTGTTGGCACTGCAGTAAGGGAGAGTTTGGTGTGTGAGAGGGAGTCCGGTCGATCCGTGACACATTTATATTATTTCAATATTAATATTTATAATATTTTATAATACTGAATTATTATTGTGCATTATTGTATTATTTTAAAGATTAGATTTGTTTTTGCCTAGCAATTGGTCTGGTGTAGCTGATGAATCTGATGAAGTCCTATCATCTAATTTTCTGTGGTACTGTGTTGCTTTTTTGATTTGTATAATAACTTGTAGTGGTAACAAATGTTTGGAATTGGGTGAATGTTTCAACTTGCAACCTGCTTTCACAATGTAAGTGAAGAAAGAGTGTGTCAAACCATGTAGGCTATTAATTTCATGTACTTGCCTTTTATGATAAAAAAATCAATAAAATGTGTTGCACTACAAACTGCACGCAGTTTTCGTGTGCACTTTCTGGTGTAAATGAGCTATTATAATTTAATATTTGCGGAAGTTACTCTAGTAATGAACAAACTCCACCCCCTGAGTAACGTCAATTAAGTTCAAACAATGGATGAGCAACATAGTTACTTTTGAAAAGAGTTGTTACTAGCTAGTATTATTAGTCTACACAACGATGCATCGTACTATGGTGGTTAAGAGTTATGTCATTGTACGGGAAAGGCTCCCCAGGATGTTACCTAAACTGGTGCTGATGGGGTGGAGGGGGTAGAAAACAACGGAAGTATACCAACAACAAGAGACAGCTAAGCGGGATACTGATGCAAGGGCTGTATTGTCATTGGATGAGATGCCTGATAGAATGAATCCAGAGATCTTCTTCTAGAACTATACTTATGCTTAAATGTAATGTTACTCTTGTTAAGCTCAGATCTCTGAGACACGCAAAATGAACGGAGACTGAAAAACGGCTATTGGATTTGTACTTGAACTCACACAGTGCACATTTTATTCATAATGTTTATACTTTAGTCATACTGGCTTCAGCGAATCACCTCTAAGTTGTAATTTTTTATAAATGTATTTAAAATTTCGCTCTATACCTTTGCTCGTAGGATAATCAGGATAATGTTTTTTTTATTATTATTTGGTAGAATATGTTATTTGTGCCTTTCTGAATAAGGTATTCAACTTCGGGCACATCCCTAGTCTTTCATGTACCTCTACCTCTAAGGTACCATGTACCTCTATACTTGCTATAGTTTACTGCTGTATTCCAAACCAGGAAATGTGAAAATCATCCATTTATGATTTTCAAGAAATACATTAAAACAGATATTAGCAAAAAAATCTTAAGAGCTAAACACTCCAAGCTAGTTATGTTTGATGCATTAGAATTACAGCTTTTGTTTAAGAAAACATTGATATTTAAAGCACACTGCTTCAGTAGTGTTTAAGTCTCTCTTGACACAGAAACAACCTAGCGGAGTGTGTGGGGGGCCAAAAACACATGTTTTTATAAACCATGTAATTTCAATGCATACCAATCCCTATGTTCATATAAATGTATGTCTGTTAAACTGTTCATTTCAATGCATCCAAATTTTTTTTTAAGTAAATACACACGGTTGACACTTAAAACAACGAGATTTTGAGCAGACACCTATGCCTGAAGGCTGAGGAAGACCAGCAGGTTAAAGTAACACAGATGCAACATGAAAATTGTTCCTGACATTATAAGAATTAAGGGAGGGTATGGGGCACAAAGTACCACCAGATCACAATATTACAAGCTCACTACATCTGACCGCTCATAAATCCGCAGCTTTATTTTCTTCATTTAATTAAACCACTGAGAGTTAAATTAATTTCTCCATATTTTGCAAGGTGATTCAAATTTGTAGAAAAGTCTGGGCATATGTCAACATGAGATGATATAAACCATGGCATTTGAAACTTTCAGTATGTGGTCCAACAATATTTCTAAATTGCTGATTATGTATGAGAATATTTAGGTTCTTATTGTGGTGTTAAAATGCATTTGTGGTGTTCAGTCCACCAAACAATTAGGTCATGCAATAGAGAGAGGGGAGAGAGACTATGTGTGTGAAAAGGGAGGCAAATGTATAATTGGCTTGTATGTGCATCATTTCCATTTGTTGAAACAGCAGGTCTGGAAATGGTTTAGTGTGTGTGCGGGGGAGGTGGGGGGGGGGGTCTTGATAGGTGGGTGTGGTAGTAGTGTGGTCTTGATAGGTGGGTGCCTGACTAAGGTAAACTGTCAAAACATAAATGATACAATAAGCAAATATGCAATTTCATATTTTAAATGCCCTCTTTGGAAGATGTTGGGCTGATATTTTTGATCTGTTCTTTGCTCTGCATTTTTTATATGCCTGCAGGAGGGAAAAATCTTCCAAATCACAAGCAACGATTATAACACATCTCACATCTGCAACCATATCTCAGATATCATTAGAAGCTTCGCAACGGCAGCTGCTTTGTTGATTCTGATCTTATTCAACCCATCAATTCTAAAACACTGAGATTTATAAATTTCTCTCAAGAATCCACTAAGACCCTAACTAACCGTTAAAACAATCTCCATTGTGCAAGTGCTTCTGAACACTCACTTTTAAATCAGGACTAGCAATAGATGTCATTCATTGAATTTCCAATACATCTAGATGCACAAAAACAACCTTTTCCCACCATTTTAACACTGTCTATCTCTCTCATTTTCATACATATATTGTCTGCCGGGGAAAAACTGCGTAGATATGGGAAATAGTTCATCTGTTTTCAGAACAGTGCTGCTGGCCAGTATTTTCAATGATGTATTAACCATATAAAAGACAAATAGAGCTGGCACTGAAAAAAGAAAAGAATAAGTAAAACCTGCAGACATGCAACGGTAAAGACAAAATGAAAATAGATATAGTGTACATATGTACAAATGCATCTGCAACTTTCTAACAGGCCTTGATGTGGCAGCTTTGGCTGTAGATCCTTTTCCTCTTAGAGTCTAAATTTTTATATTTTTATAATTTTTATACTTTTATATTGCTTTTGCGCCACCAACCAACTGCTGCATTGCTGAAAAAGGTTTTGACGGTGGATAAGAGTTCCCTTTCTAATCAACATGGAAACATGCAATTATCTCGCACAACTCAATCCAGCTATTCTAATCAAACTTGCACATACATTTGAAGAACCCAATTAGACAATTATAGGCCTCTCCTCAGTTTGGACGATTCCATAGGCTCAAGCATCTTTGATAATGATTGCATGTCTATCTGCAATATATTTTATAATATTTTGACAAATATTAGTTAAATTACATAAAACTATCATATCGATATTGAAGATCCCTAACCAACCCCTAATCCTACACCTAGCCACTAACTACTTTATTTGCAATATATAGTCACCTAAACCTAACCAATTCTCAACAATAAAAAAGACGTTGCAAGCAGATAAAACTACACTTGCAATAACTGATTCGAAGAAACAGAGTGAAACTTCACAGAGTGAAGTTTTGATTGTTAAAAATGTTCCTCTTTATGAATGCAGTCTTCTTTTTCAATAAAGGCATCCAAACTTTAGCATGTCACAATCGGTCACAAAACACATATGAGCCAATGACATCTGACACAGATGGGAACAATGAAGACTTGCATTTAGATCTGTTCTTCACACAAAGACATATCACAGCCTTGGAAAACCAGAATACAGCACACAAATGTTGGATTACTTTTATGATATGATCATTCAGCTCCCTTTGTGTCCAACAGAAAACAAAAAGTAATAATATGTAATCATTGTAATCAGAGATTACTGATTTACTGATAATGTAATCAGCAAATGGTGACAAAATTCTGAAATTGTACTGCATTGTTCCTATAGCTCTACTGGTAGAGCATGGCGCAAGCAACACCAAGGTCATGGGTTAGATTCCCAGAATACTCTGATAAAATGAATATGTTGAATGTAATGTACATTGCTTTGGATAAAAGCATCTGCCAAATGCATGAATGGAAATGGAAATTAGTTGAAAATAAAATCTGAGTGACATTTAAAATACAGAAAAATGCTGACATATTGGTGGTGCAGGCATATTGGTACGGAAAAATGGGGCCCAGCTTACCACTCAAACATTTTACATAAAGAAACATTACTAGTAAACAAAACTATATATTCTAATCTAGGGATGTACACAACTTGCTGTTTGGATACAGAACCTTCAAAATCTTAAAAAAAGACATTGATCGCCTACTTTGTCCAGTTACAGTCATGGCTGAAATAAAACATAGCGTTAGAGCATTTGTTATTAACCTTCGGTTGCCATGCATTCTTAGAAAAAAAAAATTCTCACCAAACAATTATGGCAAGCTACCTGCTCCCCCAAACTCTTCCAATCCCAGTCATTCAGCATTGTTATTCAAGGAAGGACAACAATATCCATGCCAGGACTGGATAATTGAATAACACAAGAAAGAAAGGCTATCTCACCCTCATATTTGTGAATAAATTAAAAAGAGAGAAGACTGGCCTTACAGAAAGTGGATAGAATCTATGCAGAAAGTTCAGTGATCATGCTGTTTTTTTCACTCTCAAAGAGAGCTGGAATATAAATGTGAAATAATGGTTAGATATCTAAGAATCAAAGTGCATACACATTCTGATTTTCATCAGGTATTTTCAACCTAATACAATGTTTAGACATGACATCTGATTGTTTACTTTTAGCTCAAATAGCTTGCAGTTGCTTAGATACCTGCTGCAGATTGCAGACTGAAAATGTATGTTGTAAACATCTCACTGTTAAATTGCTTTTCAATTCACCAGTGAAATAAAGTCAGGTAAGTTCTCAAGGTCTCTTTCACACAAGTGCAACATGTAATTTCTCACCTGAATCCACTCTGTGTGTCTACACAGACTCCTCCATTGTGGCAGGGGTTTCTGGGGTAGACGGAGCAGCTCTGGTGGAGATGTTCTCGTGCTGAGCAACTGCAAACAGCTGTGGCTTCCACGGTTACTGACACCAAAGCCATGCTGCCCGAATCGACCACCGCCGGCTTGTCAGTCACACTCAGGTGGCTGGTACAGCCCCCTCCTCCTCGGCAATCGGAGTCTACACACTCATCTACATGAACTTGGGTCATGTTAACCTGAAGAAATGTCTGGAGCTGGATGGGGAGGGAAGGAGTGGAGGGAGAAAGAAATAAATTCAAAATACTGCTAAAAAAATACCATCTTAACAAGCATGTAATTCCCATGCTGGTCTAAACTAATTTATGCAGGTTAGTATAGCAAAAGTTGGTGGAAAAGCTGCTGAAGCTAGTCCACCATTATGTTTTTTTTTTTTTTTTTTTCACATTAATGTCCGCATTACTGTTTAGTCATTTTGGCTTTCACTGCATTTGAAAAGGAACACTTTAAATGTCTGCAGCGCTGTTCAGTGTTTTTTTAAATACAGAGCGCAGAGTGTTAACTTACTTTACAATTTAGCATAACTTCAAATATGTTTGAGCATATTCGAAAATGTATTTAGCATGCAAACTATCACAATTTGGAACAAGTGCATCTGAAATTGTGATTCACGAGTAGTCAGAACATACACAATGCTTCGACTAGTGGTATAAAAAAATAAATAAACATACCGATGACCAGCTATGCTGTTTTTTTTTCTTCTTTTTGTCTGCAGTTTACTAATATACAGGTAGTGGAGAAAAAAAAAGGTTTTGCAAAACTATAAAACAGTCAAGAACATTTCTTCTGCCCTCATTAGCATACAAAGAGTGAAGCAAGTCGCAATTTTACACATTCACTCTGTTTCATTCTTGGAAACACTGGGCACTTCAGAGACTCTTAAGCTTAGCACTTTATCATAAGCACATAAATGATGTTCAGATACCCCATGACCACAGGGCTGCCTCTGAACTACCACACCATTTATTCAAATCCATAGTCTGAAATAGAGTATTTTGCTCTGCAATGGACTGAACAGTCACTCAGTGATTGGCCTGATCTAAACCAACCCATGTGGCTAGACACACTTCAAGATCCCATGAAATCTAAATTAAAGTTTTGATGCTTTTAGTCCATATCTAGTAGCTTTAAGGTAATATATGTGCTAGTTTACTTCTAAATATTGACAACATTTTAAGTGATAAGCATTTCAAATCTGCAGTGTCTCTCTTCCAACTAAAAAGACTCAGGAACATTGATGACATCACATTGAGGTTGAGAAATCTTATCCAATCAAATGCTTTCTAGAACTAGAACACACACTCCCCCTACTACTGTTCAGCACTTCTGGTGGGTTCTAACTGCTGCTGATTATGCCTTTGCAGGGCACTTCAAAGGGAGCACAATCCATCCTGTAGGGTCATTCCAACCAAATACCAACAAGAATCGTTAAAAAGCTCTGACTGGCAGTTATCATCTTTCATCCATCTGAAGCTCTCACAGTGGAGGGCAAATGCCTTTGAAGGGAATAGAGCATAGGGACGATCACATCTGAATGGAACACGCCAACGTTGGATTTGGACACAAGATTTATTTCCATTTTTTGTGCAGCCGTAAGTTTCATGGAATGTACAGCTCCAGTAAGTGTACTTTATTCTTTATGCTTAGCAGGGGTTTAAATTAACAAATTACAAATACGTTACTTTAATTAAGTAGTTTTTCCCAGGAATTGTACTTTTTTAAGATGCTACAAAAAGCAGATAAATGCAGTATAAAAGTTAATCCATTGGTTAAATCCATGCCTTCAGAAGTGATAGGTGTGGGTGAGAAACAGATACATATTTAAGTCAATTTTTTGCTATAAATTCTTCACCCTGCCCAGCAGATGGCGATATGCATGAAGAATGTGAATCACCAAAAACAAAAGAAGAATGTGAAAGTTAAAGTGGAGATTGACTGAGCAGGGAGGAGTGTTTATATTAAAAACTGACTTAAATATTGATCTGTTTTTCACACAACCTATCATATCACTTCCGGATCCATGATCCGGAGTCACATGGATTAGGCTACTTTTATGCTGATTTATGTGATTTTTGGAGCTTCAAAATTTTGGCACCTATTCACTCTCATTGTATGGACCAAAAGTGCCGATATATTTTTCTAAAAACCTTAATTTGTGTTCAGCAGTAGAATTAAAGTGAGAGAGAGAATGCAAATTGTTGTGTGAATTATTCCTTTGAAGCCTGATGTGGACCCTGTAACAAACAACTGCTCTTTCCCCTCTATTGTGCGGGACATCACACGGGACATCAAGTGACTGCTTTTTTAGTGGGTTTTTATAATTTTATTGCATTGTTTTGAACATGTTTTATGCTCAACAGAATCTCTCTCTTGTCGGCATTAAGGAAACTCTGAAGGGAAACTCTGAGGTAGCACAGGGATGTGGTACACAGCACTGAACAGGGTTTGACAGGCAGATGTCAGAGTAGATACATTTTTTGTGACATTTATAACTGCATTGAGAATGTCTATGAAATTCTAGTTCAATTCTTGAATTTGGTTTGAGAGAGCAAACAGGATGTGGAATTGAAATTTGAATTCAAAGATGACTAATTCAAATTAAATGAAATTCAAAGAAACGCATATCCTGTAACTGCTGTGTGTAGTTTAAAAAAAATAAAAAAATAAACATTTAATTTCTCATTATGAGTTATTCATCAAACACACAACAAATTGGGTATTTCCAGAAATGTCCATAACTTCATATACTGTATAAGTATTTCATTAGATTTTTTATGGACCATGGCTAAAACATTCTTAATTTCCAACAATGCATGAATTTACAGAAAAGTCTTTAAAATAGAGCCAAACAACAAAAGGCTTTCAAAATGGAAACATTAAACATAACACCAAAGAATGACATCATGAATCAAAAGGAAGCAAATTCTTTAATTCAGAATTGTTCTAAACCTTTTATATACAACCTAATAATCCATTATTAATCCAACAGATAGCTCAATCTGAACGAAAAGCATTTGTGTAAACATTCAACCATCAATCAATTAGAAAAAACTAAATAAAAATAAATGAATGTTTTCCTGTTGAGATTGATCTGATTTCTATATCCAGTTGAAAGAGCTGTAATAATTTCCATGTAAACATTTTAATTAGAGTACTTCCACATTCTGATTCAAAAATACCTTATGTAAATGTGCAGTGAAGAACAAGACAACTCTACCCCACCATCTTTGCTGCATACAGATGAAGTCTGCAGATTTCATATTAGAAAACTACAGTTTTGGTCATTTAGTCGTTTAGGACATCTACTTTGTGCACAATGTGAGTAATTTTTCCAACAATTGTTTACAGACAGATTGTTTCAATTTTAATTGACTAAATCACAATTACAGTGGGTAAGAAATTTACAAACACTAAATTAACTGTGCCTTTAAGATGGAAAATTCCAGAAAATGATGTAAAACCTTCAGGCAATTTGCATTCTGTCTCCTAGTGATAAATGTATTTTGGTGTGAAAAGTGCAAATCAATCCCAGAACAACAGCAAAGGATCTTGTGAAGATGCTGGAAAAAGCAGGTAGACAAGTATCTATATCCACAGTAAAACTTGTCCTATAACGACATAACCTGAAAGGCTGCTCAGCAACAAAGAAGCCTCTGCTCCAAAACAGCTATAAAAAAGCCAGACTAAAGTTTGCAAGTGCACATGGGAACAAAGATCTTACTTTTTAGAGAAATGTCCTGATGAAACAAAAATTTAACTGTTCGTCCATAATGACCATCGTTATACAGACCCATCACAACATGAGCTCTCACTGACTTCCCTTAATTAGCCTTTAATTGAGTTGGTGGGAAACTGTTAAAATTTACATGACTGTACATGTATCTGTTTTTTGGGGTGTGTGTGCCTGCAGCTCGACTCATTAAAAAATGCACAGATGGGTTCAAATATGGGCCAGAATGCCTCACAAACAGTACAACAGTAAGACAACACAAATTAATGAAACACAATGAGGGATCCCTTTTAGAGTTTAAATCATGTCTTTTAATATTGGAGCAAGATGTATGATAATGGTCAAAACCGTTCATCTAGTGCATGTTGATGTAGAAAAACATTGAAATCCAGACAGGCATATGAAGGTGCCCTGTCCAAGCCCACTTTGGATGAAGCTCCCATGACAGGCAAATCACACCTGTATGACTAACTGAGCACCACTGGGCGAGGCCAAGGGTGCAATGATGGAAAAATAGGCATTGCATGTGCAGATGTATTTGGTACTTGTGACATCACAAGTTCTACGAATTCCAAACTAGATGTTTTTGCAGCTTGGTTTAAAGGTGACCTATTATGCAAAATTAACTTTTACATGGTGTTTTACATAAATGTGAGTCTGCAGTGTGTGTACACAACCAACCTACAATGTTAGAAGTCCACCCACTCCTCTTTCTTATATGTCTATTAATCAAAAACAGTGTGTCAAAATGAAGGGTTTTCTTTTCCGCGACTGGTGACGGACTCCACCCTATTATCATTGATCCTCCCCTGAGTGATCTGCACACAGTCCGCCATTTTTTATGTGCTGGAGCAGATACAGTGAGAAGAATAATGTCTCTTGGCTGTAAAAGTGAACATAAGAGTCTTCATGTACACCCGGCATCAGAGCCACTGAAGACGCAGTGGACAAGTTTTATTTTTGAAGGAAATGTGCCCCAAAACATAAAAAAATTGTGTATGTTTGTGGAAATCTTTTTGCACCAGACTGCTTTGTGAATGTGTGTCAATAAAACAGAAACAAAAATGTGATTCTCAAGCATGGATTAGTACTAACTGTTCATGTTCCAGCTTTACATCCTGAAGATGTAAGTATCGCACTTTATATTTTGTCAATGTTTGCAAATCGCCTTTCTGAATGTGCTTGTTAGCTGATTCCACGGCTAATGCAGCTAAAGTTACCATTGTCTCTGATTGTATTCACGGAGACCAGAGCTATGTGGGCAGGGACCAGCAGCTAATTTGCATTTAAAGAGACACACACGAAAGCAGCATATTTTTTGTTTCCACTCAAAATAGCATTTACAACTTGGTATAATAAATGATCTGTGGGGTATTTTGAGCTGAAACTTCTCAGACACATTCTGGGGATGCCTGAGATTTACATTACATCTTGTAAAAAGGGGCATAATAGGTCTCCTTTAAATAAATGCTCTTTTTCTGTTAAAGAGGAAGTTTTCAGTTCTGAAACTTACAGTATGTTTATATAGGTGACCTCTTACGTGTCAAAGGAGCAAGGAACATTTGATTCCTCATGTCATAACCTCTTTAAAAATTCATCCACTGACACTTGACTTTATCTCCTTCTCTTTTCAGTGTTCTGGGACTCTGAGTTACATACTCTCATGCAAACTGTGGATCCTCCACAGTGCATTCAGGTCTGACTCCCATGTTCACACCCACTTGAGGAGGTGATTTGCATGTATTACCTTAGAAGTTAAACACTGAGGTCTCACATTTAATTTGCACTCAAAAACACCTAATAAACCATTACTTTATAACAGTCAGTTAAACTCAGGTAACAGGCTCCTACACAAGAGAGAGGAATCGCTAACTCCCACTACTTTTCTTCTTCTGGATGGTCTAGTTTCTCTCTATTTGTCACTCTCTGTTTTGTTCTTTCTCCCCCTCTCCCTGTCCCTGGAGGAGAGTGTGGAATTTCTTCTCTGTCAGCTCAGTTCTCAGCTCTGTCTGAGACACCCACAGGGACTGGAACTACAATCCCCAGAAATTCCTGAGGGTAACTTTCCCACAGAGGGTCCATGAAAGCAGAGAAGAACACCCAAGAGATACATTATACAAAAAGGGATCTACATACACATAAACACTGGTTTCACTACATTTGTGGGGACATCTCTTAGACATAATGTATTTTTTATACAAAGCTGATGATATTTGTAAAATCCCAACTGTAACCTAAACATAAAGTTCCAGGTATACTCAATTTTTCCTTTCTTAGTGTACTTTTCTGGCCGTGAATGAATAGGAACACATTCAACGCATGCACACAACAACTGCTTTGTGACAGTCTTTTAGTATAGTTAATGGCCAGCATATGCACAGATGTCATCAGCACAGCCATGCTGCTCGACTGCATGCCACCTAGATTTTCTTTACTCATGCACACGGTCCTCGGCTGTGCGGGAGTCAAGAAAATCTAGGCGGCGTGCGGTCGAGCCGCGCGGCTGTGCTGATGATGCAATTTGCATCAAAATTACTGTGAGCTGAGCAATCCGCAACGCGGACACCCAAAGTATTCTTTGGCCTTAACCCTTTCAGAAACCTGTTGATGAGAACAGGATTGTGCTGATTTATGAGCTTTTTAAATAGTGAGGATTAGTGTTGGGAACGAAGAACCATTGATTATTCAGAACTGGTTATCTGATATCACAAAATGATTATCACAACTTTTGGCTCCGTTAATAGTTAGTGCATTCTTCCGTCGATGAGTCATAACACCATACAAAAATACAGTATTTTCCGGAAATAAATTTGCACCTGACTATAAGTCACACAGGGTCAAAATCGCATTGTTGAGAGAAAAAAACACAGATAAGTCGCATCTCTGTATGAGTCCCACTGACAGAGGTTGCATTCGGCAGGCATTATGACCTGGAAGATGCCAACCGACTTCCCTTCAGACGCTTAGATGTAAAACATGCTACATGAAGATTATACCCAGCAAACACAGAAGGTTCTGACGACATCACCTGTTGGTCGTCTTTTCATCAGCGCAACATTACTTTATGACAATGTTGGGCAACGGCTTGGTAAAGTGTCATCTTGGCAAACATTCCAGAAACATCATAGCCATGTCCTCAAAAAACTTGGAATACATTGTAGCGATGTGATACTATAACATCTGAGTTTTTTTTCCATCCTACCAACCACCAGAGGGAGCCCTCTGTCAAATACTGATCTTCGCCCATTTATTCACTGCTCATTTCCTGTTTACCTCATGTCTATATAGCATACAGTTCCATTGTTCTGTGCGAAGTATTGCCAGTTTACCTTGCCTTACCGAGCGTTTTTCCATTGCCATTGTTTCTTGATTCATGTTATGACCATTGCCTGTTTTTCTGGATTTACTGCTTTTTGGATTACCCTTCATTTAGTTTGCCTGGTTGGACTGTCTATTTGGTTTATTGGATTTATCTGACTGCTTTACGACTACGTCTCTCTGCCAGCTGTTTTGGATTGTTGGCTTGTGTCTCTTTTAATAAACTTCCTGCACATGGATCCTAACACTATCTCCATGGCCAGTTCGTTACAGATATCATGGTCTCCAGATAATTTATACAATCACTTATTTAGTTGCTATGACATTTGGACACCATATGGCAAATCTTTGCCAAAGGGAAATGTACCACATCTGCCATGCAATTTACTTAAATTAATTGAGATTCTCATAATTGTTTTAATTTTGTGGAGACTTTCAACACTATATATCATACTTCAGTGGAAAATGTCTGCCAGCAAAAGGACAATTTTGCACAACTGTCAAACATTTTTCCTAAATAAATATTGATTTATTTATAATGTTGTTTGTGTTTTTAATGGGCACACAAGACAAATTTCTCTTTGAATTTAAAACCGTTATCTGACAAAAGCGGCTTGAGCAGAGAATTGGAATACAGTGCATGTGTGTCACTCGGATCTGTAATGGCCGACTTCCACTCCACATATGCTGAGGAGAAGGTTAGCTCCATAAATCTACTTTTATTCATTGTTTACATTGTGTAACGATTACCCTGTCTTGTCTCACTGTTGCCCTCTTGTTTTCCATCTTGTCACTTTTGCACTTCTTAGTTTTCACTTTAGTCCCTTATTTAACTCCATAGTCCACCCTGTCTCGTTTCACTGTTGCCCTCTTGTTTACCATTGTTGTCACTTTTGCACTTCTTAGTTTTCACTTTAGTCCCTTATGTAATTCCATAGTCCTTGTTAGCGTTCGTGTTCACTGTTCATTGTTTACACCTGCCCTTGTTAATTTGCCTTTGGTTTCTGTTAATCACCTTGTTATCTTGTTTGAGTTCTGTTCTTTCATTGGCCACCTATCCCATGTTTGTGTATTTATACCCTGTGTCTTTGTTCTGTCTTTGTCGATCGTCGTTTGATGTTAGACCTGGTGTGTCTTTCCCTTTCGAGTTCCCAGTTCATGTCTACCTTGATCTGCTTACCCAGTTTATGTTTCTTTTCCCCATCGTGGGTTGTTACTTTGTGTTTTGCCCTGTTTAGTCATTCAAATAAAGTTCAACTGCGTTTGGATCCGCATCTCCTCGTCTGCCTCGTTAATCATGCGTAACAGAACGATTGAACACCCATGGATCCAGCAGTTATACGGGCCAACTGCCGGTTGCTCAACCTTAGACAAGAAGGCCGCCCTGTTGAAGACCACATCAGCGACTTCCTCACGCTGGCGAAGTTCACGGACTTCCCGGACTCAGCCCTGGTGGTTTTCTTCAGGGACACGTTACACGGTTCGCTCAGGGAGCGTCTACCGCCGGCAACGCTTGGGTGGACTCTCCACGACTTCCTGGAGGCGACCTTACTGGCCAGCGGCTCACCCTACACCGTGGTCTTCGCCGAGGAGGATTCCACCTCTCTCCCCACTGTGGTGACTCCCCAGTCGTCCTTGGCGCTTCCTGTCGCGCCAGCCCCACCTGTCAGCGAGCCCGTCCCCACGCCAGTCGCCTTCCACGAGCCAGCGCGGCCCACTGCGTCTGCTCGGAGGAGGGAGAGAAGACGGGCTTCCGCCTCCCGGCCCGCGCCTGTCACGGTGAGCGAGCTAGAGCCCACGCATGTCACCGTGAGCGAGCCCGAATCCTCGTCAACCACGGTAACCCAGCCAGAGCCTGTAGCCTCAGACGTCAGTGAGCCAGTGCCGCTAGCCTCAACCGTCAATGAGCCAGTGCCGCAAGCCTCAAACGTCAATGAGCCAGTGCCTGTAGCCTCGACCGTCCCTGAGCCAGTGCCTGTGGCCTCGACCGTCCCTGAGCCAGTGCCTGTGGCCTCGACCGTCCCTGAGCCAGCGCCTGTGGCCTCGACCGTCCCTGAGCCAGCGCCTGTGGCCTCGACCGTCCCTGAGCCAGCGCCTGTGGCCTCGACCGTCCCTGAGCCAGTGCCAGTAGCCATGACCGTCCAAGAGCCAGTGCCCAAAGCCACGACCGTCCAAGAGCCAGTGCCAGTAGCCGTGACCGTCCAAGAGCCAGTGCCAGTAGCCGTGACCGTCCAAGAGCCAGTGCCAGAAGCCTTGACCGTCCAAGAGCCAGTGCCAGAAGCCTTGACCGTCCAAGAGCCAGTGCCAGTAGCCATGACCGTCCAAGAGCCAGTGCCAGTGCCAATGGCTGTGACCGTCCAAGAGCCAGCGCCTCTCGAGCCCCCTAGTGTTCCGCCTCCCAAGTCTCTCAAGTCTCTCGAGTCTTCCAGGGCTCCTCCTCCCGAGCTTTCCAGAGCTCCGCCTTCCGAGTTTCCCGAGCTTTCCAGAGCTCCGCCTTCCGAGCTCCGCCTTCCGAGCTTTCCAGAGCTCCGCCTTCCGAGCTTTCCAGGGCTCCGCCTTCCGAGTTTCCCGAGCTTTCCAGAGCTCCGCCTTCCGAGTTTCCCGAGCTTTCCAGAGCTCCGCCTTCCGAGTTTCCCGAGCTTTCCAGAGCTCCGCCTTCCGAGCTTTCCAGGGCTCCGCCTTCCGAGTTTCCCGAGCTTTCCAGAGCTCCGCCTCCCGAGCTTTCCAGAGCTCCACCTCTCAAGCCTCTCGAACCTTCCAGGGCTCCGCCCCTCAAGCCTCTCGAGCCTTCCAGGGCTTCGCCTCTCGAGCCTCCCAGGGCTCCGCCCCTCAAGCCTCTCGAGCCTCCCAGGGCTCCGCCCCTCAAGCCTCTCGAGCCTTCCAGGGCTCCACCCCTCAAGCCTCTCGAGCCTTCCAGGGCTCCGCCCCTCAAGCCTCTCGAGCCATCCACGGCTCTGCCTTCCGAGCCTCCTCCGCTCCGCCTCCCGAGCCTCCCTCGGCTCCGTCTCCCGAGCCTTCCACGGCGCCGCCTCTCAAGCCTTCTACTGCTCCGCCCCCAGGGTCTCCTGCGGCCCTGCCTATGCCTCCTGCGGCGCCGCCACCCAAGTCTTCGACTGCCCCGCCTCAGAGGTCCTCCTTGGCTCCGCCTCACGCGGCTCCGCCAGCTCCCCCAGTGGCCACACCTCCCAGGTTCCCTGAACCAGCCCCTGCCCTGTGGTCATCTCCCAGGTCCCCTGAACCGGCCATTGGCTCACGACCACCTCCCAGGCCACCGAAGCCGGCCTCTATCCTATGGCCTCCTCCCAGGCCTCCTGACCCGGTCCCTGTCTTGTGGCCTCCTCCCAGGGCTTCTGACCCTGTTCCCGTCCTATGGCCTCCACCCAGGCCTCCTGCCCCTGTTCCCGTCCTGAGTCCTCTCTCCTGGCCTCCTGACCCAGTCCCTACCCAGTGGATGTCCACCAGGCCACCTGACCCTGGTCCCTTGACACACCCCCATAGACTGCTTGCCTGCCCTCTCGGCCTCCATGGTCTACCTGTCTACCCTCTCCACCTCCCTGGACTGCCTAATGGCCCCCGTGGACTGTCGCAGTGCCCCTTGTACCCCCGTGAACTGTCTCTGTGTGTTTGCCCCTGGTGCCCTCATTTTGTTTTTTCTTTGTGGGTCTTTTTTGTCTTTTGTGTTTTTTTTTGTTGTTTTGGATCGTCTGGTATCCGATCCTTAAGGGGGGGGCTATGTAACGATTACCCTGTCTTGTCTCACTGTTGCCCTCTTGTTTTCCATCTTGTCACTTTTGCACTTCTTAGTTTTCACTTTAGTCCCTTATTTAACTCCATAGTCCACCCTGTCTCGTTTCACTGTTGCCCTCTTGTTTACCATTGTTGTCACTTTTGCACTTCTTAGTTTTCACTTTAGTCCCTTATGTAATTCCATAGTCCTTGTTAGCGTTCGTGTTCACTGTTCATTGTTTACACCTGCCCTTGTTAATTTGCCTTTGGTTTCTGTTAATCACCTTGTTATCTTGTTTGAGTTCTGTTCTTTCATTGGCCACCTATCCCATGTTTGTGTATTTATACCCCGTGTCTTTGTTCTGTCTTTGTCGATCGTCGTTTGATGTTAGACCTGGTGTGTCTTTCCCTTTCGAGTTCCCAGTTCATGTCTACCTTGATCTGCTTACCCAGTTTATGTTTCTTTTCCCCATCGTGGGTTGTTACTTTGTGTTTTGCCCTGTTTAGTCATTCAAATAAAGTTCAACTGCGTTTGGATCCGCATCTCCTCGTCTGCCTCGTTAATCAAGCGTAACACATAGTGGTTTACCAATGTAACATTAATGTCAATTTGGAGATTTGTATGTTTTTCAAACTTATTTTTGTAAATGTAAATGTCCAGTTTGGTACATTTGCGTACGACCACCAGTGTTCCGTGAGGCGGCCTGAAATAAAATGTCTAACATTTATATAGTTCCCTTGTAGCTATTTTAATTTGGTCACTTAACACAATTGTTTTCATAATATATACTTTCATATTTTATAAACTTTAACTGTAGTGAAGTGTTTCTTTATTTTAGACTCCCACTGCCACTCACAATTGATTCATCACTAGTTTGGATGCTGCACCATGTGAGATTTTAAAATGTTCATTACCTTCTCAAATACTTTTAATATTAACTCTGCAGTTTTTTCTGCACAATGAGGACATGAAAAGATGAGATGTTGGTCTTTACCTGGACTGAAGAATGTTCCAGTCCTGACTACACAACATAATATTTCTCTCTGCATTAATTTAGATAGGTGTCTACTAGTATTATGTTCACTTGGATTAGGTGAATGCAAATACTCACTGTTGTAAAAAGCTGAATATTCCAAAAGTGAAGAACTTACCTTATTTAACCCATTTAGATCCTGTGTCTAATCTAATGGACATCACATTCCTCTGGTGTTTTTAAAAGTTTAGATTAGATATGTACATTTTGTTGTGTAAATATGTTGTTTATTGTAAATTGGTATGTCTCGTCACTGTCATGACTGCTATGTTGCTCGGAACTGCACACAAGACTTTCACCAACTGTTGCACTTGTGCATATGGTCCTGTGACAATAAAGTGATTTGATTTGTTTTTCTTTTCTTAATTTGATGTCTATTGTGACAGGCAGTTGGTAGCAGTGTAAAGAAAATAGTATACTACTGCAAAACCGATGGATGCCATTTCCATAATCTACAAATTTTGTCCAATCTTGACTAAAATGTAATCAAGATTGGACAAAACCAAAAAAATCTGACCAAAGTGATCAAATTGTGATATTGTCCTATATTCACCCCATAATCAGTGCTATCAGCAACATGTATTATTTGTTTCTTTGTGTGCTATTTCACTTGTTACAGTTTTAATATATTAGATTGATTTGCTTTTAACAATGGAATTCATTATTCATATTTAGTGACAGCTGGACGACAGGTAAATGGGAAGTTTGCAGCTGAGCATGTAGGGGCTGGAAGCAGACAAGAAACTGCTGCATGAGAAAGGTGACGTACCAGCATGAGGAGGTGGCCACTCACTCCTTATGCCTTGTAATCGCTCTAGCCCAGCTTAAGCCCTGCAACACTCAGCCATGTCCTCAAGAGTGGAGCACTGGCTCCTGGTCACAGGTATGTTTAGATAAACATGCAACCTACATCTTTTTTTTGTTTTTCTTTCTTTATCTAAGTCTCTAAGTTAAACCCTTTGCTGTGTTTGTTTGTGCTAACCCTTTGTGTTCCCAGTCAAAAATGTCCAGCCCACAAAGATTGTAAATAAATCTCACATATTGCAAATATTATCCCAAGATATTGTATTTGATATTTTGTCAACATCTTTTTTCGTAATTATGAAAGGTTATGTACTTATACTTGATAAAATTAATTGAACTGAGCTTATACAGAGGGCACTACCTGCAGACATTTTTTAAAATAATAATTATGTAATAAATTAATAACCACTAATCTGGTGGTTACAGTAAACAATAATGATAAAAAAATGAGTTAGCAATTAAATTTTTGATTGATAATAATGTATGGCTGTATTAAGAATAGAAATAATGTGGGGGAGTCATGTGATGTCATGCGAGGTTCGGACGTGTGAACGGCGAGCTCTGCGGACTTTGCTAGTTTTAACACTATTAATGTCATAAACTGGTGAGATCTGATACACTCTGTTCCATAACTGTTCTAGGAGGACAATATGTCAAAGAATTCAAAATCTTCAGCCAAATTGGTCAGAGAAATGAGGGAAATTCAGCGAGAAATGTTGAACATGTCGGCAATGCTGACAAAGGTTGTTGCTGACTTGGAGGATCTTGCTGTAATACATCGATCGATCACTGCCATGGAGACAAAATTCACTGAGGTGGTTACAAGAGTGGGGGATGTTAAGAAACTGATAGATTATCTGGAGTCATCAGAGAGGGAATTATCTGCTAATCCCCTTATCTGTGACCAAGGTTGATTCGGAGTGTGTCTGGAGAAGCTGGAGGACTTGGAGAACTGTAGCCAGTGGAATAACTTCTGTACTGTTGGAAAACCTGAGGCCGAATAGGGTCAGGATATGGTGAAATTCGTGGACGGGCTCTTTCCGAGTCTGCTTGATATAACAGGGCATAAACTGGAAATTAAATGAGCTCACAGGGTTCCGGTTCGGCAATCCGCTGAGGGACACAGGCCCCGATCAATTCTGGCCAAATTTCTGAGATCATCAGATAAAGATCTTGTGTTACGCGAGGAGTAAAGGCAGACTTTCTCGGAAGAACCACATTGTTCTCTTTGCGAATTTGACAAGAGAGAAACGTGATCAATTCAAGGAATGCAAGAAACTCTTACATCAACGGAAGGTCGCTTTTGCACTAATGTTCCTGGCCAAATTGAGAATAGATGCTAAGGATGGCCATAAAATATTTACATGTCCCCAGCAAGCGATGTCCTTCATAAAGTCAATGGAGTTATTTTGTGGTACTCACTTTGCAGCCAAGTGGATTAACTCACTGAACATTCAATTGACAATCCGAGGACACTGAGCACCTTTTTTGTTTCCTTTTGTGCTGGTTCTGCCTTGCGGCTGGATTTTGCTGCAGTGGTAGACACGATAACTCAGGCCAGGGCCCCCTCAACAAGGCGCCTGTATGACCTGAAGTGGCATCTGTTCGCTAAGTGATGTTCTTCCCGACACGATGACCCCCAGACATGTGCAGACTGATCAGTGCTTTCCTTCCTGCAGGAGAGGTTGGAGGGGCAACTGTCCCCTCCACCCTGAAGTTGTATGTGAACGCTATATCGGCACATCACAATGCAGTGTAAGTATTTGGGGAAGCATGACTTGATCATCATGTTCATGAGAGGAACGAGGAGGTTAAACCTCCGCAGGCCGCGCCTCGTTCCCTTGTGGGACCTCTCTGTGGTCCTTCTGGGCCTACGGGGATCACCATTTGAGCCCCTAGAGTCAGCTGAGATAAAGGCGCTCTCTTTGAAGTCTGCCCTCCTGATGGTGCTCACCTCCATCAAGAGGGTAGGGGACCTGCAGGCGTTCTCTGTCAGCAAACCGTGCCTGCAGTTCGGTCCGGATTACACTCACATCATCTTGAAACCCAAGACTCCGTTCAGGTATCAGGTGGTAAACCTGCAAGCACTGTAGAGCAGCGGCTAGGCATCACCTAACACCTTTGCAAGGTTTTTCAACCTCTGGGTTGAGCCAGTTTCATCCCGTGTGTTATCAGGTGACACTAACAGGTAAGTTCGGGACAGCTGGCCGGGTGTACCATTTGTGGAAATCGCCTTTCTCCTCCCTTGAGGTGAAGACATGTGCTCCTTTCCCAGTCGTGTTTGCAAAAAAGTGTGAACCCTGGATGTTCTTCCTCCTTAGCCCAGTGTCTGGTGAGTCTTTGGAGAAGCTCACTGCCAGCCCAAAATATACATCGACTAGGCCCTGTACTGAGGTAGGTGCTCCACATGCACTGGTTATCCCGTTGACAACCCTGTGTGATGTATTTTCCACAAAAAGGTTTCCCTGTTGGTAAACAGTGTCTCCCTTCCCAGAGGCTCCGCTGCCTCTGGTCACCTTGCCTTGTAGTAAGGATATACCTCGGGACCCTTCCACATGTTGTGCTTCTGAACTGAGAGGTACTCAGTAAGACCATGTGTTTTATTTCCACATTAAAGCCCCCCCCCATGGGTTTGGCGTGGTCTCCGCGGTTTTCTCCTCTTTGGAGGGCCACCCCTGACGTGGACCTTATATGTCCCCCATCTGAGTGATTTCGTTCCTTTCTTGGGAAGAACAAAAGAGAGAAGGCCGCAGCTGTGTCAGACGGTCCTTAAATTTTGAGCAGTCAACTTGTCCCTGAGGTGCAGGGGACTGTATTGATGCCTACCAGTGCGTTGGGGTAGTTACGTGATGACTCTGAGCTCTGCCCATCTCGCACCGCCAGTCCACGTAACACAGTTCAGTAGATGTGGTGTTTCTCATAGGGACCCCTAGTGTCACTTCATAGATACAACGTTGAGTGAGTGACCGAAGCGGAACGTCTCGGTTACTAATGTAACCTCCATTCCCTGATGGAGGGAATGAGATGTTGTGTCCCTCCTGCCACAACTCTGAACTATCCACTGAAATGGCCAGGACCTTGTCTTGGCTCCTCGGTGCAAAACCTGAATGAGTGGTTGAATTTTCCTTCCTTTTATACCCCTATGTCCGGGGGAGTGGCATGGAAATTCCAATCACCAATTTTCATCAGCCTTTTCTCAAAAGATCAGAGATGAATGGCACTCCCAAGAGTGATCCCTAGTGTCACTTCTTTGACACAACGTCTCGTTCCCTCCATCAGGAAACATAGGTTACATTAGTAACCAAGACGTTCTTTGTGTTTATTCTGCCTATTGGCTGGAGTTTGTTTTACAGATTCTCTTTTGTTGTATAATTCTGTCTCACAAAATGTTTATAGAAACACCAGACTTGAGGAAGCAGATATCAAAGTTGTCACAGGGGCTCTCGAAGGTATATACTGTATGGACTGTCTGAGTTTAGAGGGATGGACGCCAGTTGCTGCTGTCGTATGTGGGGTTAATGCACAATGATTTTTTTTTTTCTGTTTGTTTGGTTCGGAGGGAAGTTTGGAGGTTTATTTGTTGCACTAATGTTGGAATGTGGTCTTTATAATAAATGTTTTGACACACAATCTATGTTTTTCTATTATGTCAAAATGTCAAATGTTAATATGAGTGGATTGTCTCTCTCCACGTGGAATGTGAATGGATTGGGGCACCACATAAAAAGAAGAAAGGCTATTTCTCTTCTTAAGCGTAAGAAATATGATGTCATCAAGAAACGCATCTTTCCCCGCATGAAGCGTGAACATTTGGGAAGCTATGGGGTGGACATGTTTTCTTTAGTGCTGGCTCAGGTAAGAGCAGATGAGTCATTACACTGATAAGCATTTACAATTCAAATGTTTCAAACCGATTAAAGATAAATTAGGAAGAGTCATTATTGTTTTAGCAGAAAATCAGGGGCAATGTCTTATTTTGGCTAATATTTACGCACCTAAATTTGATGATAAAGGGCTTTTTTATAGATCTTGAAGGGATGTTGCAAGCCGCTGGCACCCCTCGTGATATTGGGAGGAGACTTTAATCATTTGATGGACTCAGTCCTTGATCATAGTGAAGCAAAAGTGAGTCAACCCCCTTGAGCAAAATTGACCCTTTACAGGATGTGTAAAAATCAGATTGTGGCAGGGCGGAGGGCGGGGCCGGGTCGTGATCATACACACCCGGTCCCTTATCAGGATAATCAAGCCTCCGAGAGGGATAAAATCCGACTGCGGAGGATTGTGCGGGAGAGAGAGATAGTTTATGGACATGTCCGTCATGTGTGTTTGCGTCTGTGTAAGTTTTATATTAAAACTGTTATTTATATTGAAAAGCCAGTTCTCGCCTCCTCCTTTCCATTAACTGCTTTACACAGATATTTGAAGACTTTTTAACTCATCTGGTAGGGACAATATTTTTTTTCATCAGTCCATAAGATTTATTCAGAATAGATTTCTTTTTTTATATCTAAGTCACTCATTTCATCAGTTGTTGATTGCTCAATTGGACATTTTAGTCATGCCCTGGTGAGTTTAGACATATTGCCACATATGAAGAAAAGGAAATCATATAGTTGGTGCATTAATGTATCCCTTTTGCAAAATCCTGATTACCAACAAATGTTAAAGGCTGAAATCAATGTTTATATGGAGACCAACTGGTCATCAGTATCCTCTGTGGGTGGATTAGGCGGTTCTTAGGGGCCGGATAATACAGTATGCTGAACTTGATGGCACCGGTGCCACTGATCTCAAATATTAGTCTGGAGCTCTGATTTAGTATTTTTTATATATAATTAATTTAGATAACTTTGTCTACCAGTGCGTCAGATGGAGACATTTAAAAGTTCATAAAAAGATGGCTACAACTTGCATCTGACAGAGATGGGAGAAGAAGAGAGCGGGCCCTAAAGCAAGCAAATTCTTTTTAAGGTATGTTCCAAATGTTGTTACCATTTACCATAGTTACCATTCATGTCTTCAGTCTGATATTTCTGAGATCTATCTGACAAACTAACCATATGTGTCATAGTCTGTGCCCCCTCTTATCTCTCTCTTTCTGTCAATCTGTCCCTCTTTTAGGGTACACTTACTTGAGGAGGGTCCTGAGGTTTTCTAGTTTTTTTTGTTTTGCATTTGTTCATGCCACTTTTTGCTAGTTCATATAAAACTGTATGTTAATGAATGGTTCAAATACATTCTTATATTTCTCATATTTTCATGGTGTAATTATTAATCAAAGTGAAAACAAACAAAACTGGAACAAATGAAACATCCGCAGGGGGAAAACTGAAACTAAAACATGAAAACATCGAAGGTACATGGACTGGATGAACACGGCGGGATGAACATGGCAAGACAGGCAACAGAGCAAACATCAGAACATGGACAGAACATCAAAATGTCAGAACCTTCAGAAACAACGAACGACAAGGGAATGTAGGAACAGCAGGGTTTAAATACACAGAGACATGATGATAACAAACAACAATCAGGTGAGAACAATAACACAGTGATGAGGGTCGGGAATCATGATAATTGGAATCAGTGATGGCGACACAAGAAACACGGGGCAGACAGCCAGGGATCGTAACATATCCCCCGTCTGAGGAGCTGATTCCAGACGCTCCTAAAAGAGAACAAAAAATACACAAAAAACAAAACAAAATTGTCCAAGGAGTGAGGGGGGCAGGAAGACCAAGGGGAGCACATGGGGCAACCAACCAGGGATCGTAACATAACCCCCCCTCTAAGGAGCGGATACTAGACACTCCTAAAAAGAAAAAGAAAAAATACCCAAAAAACAAAACAAAATTGTCCAAGGAGTGAGGGGGGGCAGGCAGACCAAGGAGAGCACAAGGGGCAACCAGACAGTCCAAGGGGGCACAATGGGCAACCAGGCAGTCCACGGGGGCACAAGGGGCAACCAGGCAGTCAACGGGGGCACAAGGGGCAACCAGGCAGTCCACGGGGGCACAAGGGGCAGACAGGCAGACCACGGGGCACAAGGGGCAGACAGGCAGTCCACAGGGGGCACAGAGGGCTGGCAGGCAGTCCAAGGAGGCACAGAGGGCAGGCAGGCAGTCCACGGAGGCACAGAGGGCAAGCAGGCAGTCCACAGGGAACACAAGATGGGGACAGGTTCTGGAGGCCTGGGAGCTGGCCACAGGACAGGGACAGGTTCCGGAGGCCTGGGAGCTGGCCACAGGACAGGGACAGGTTCAGGAGGCCTGGGAGCTGGCCACAGAGCAAGGACAGGGTCTGGAGGCCTGGGAGTCGACATCGTAGAAGGCTCAGGAGGTGTAGCCGAGGGAGGTGGAGCCATGGGAGGCTCTGGAGGCGGAGCCGAGGGAGGCGGTGGCGTAGAAGGCTCTGGAGGCGGAGCTGAGGGAGGCTCCGGGATTGAAGCCGTGGAAGGCTCGAGGGGCGGAGCCCTGGAAGGCTCGAGAGGCGGAGCCCTGGAAGGCTTGGGAGGCTCGAGAGGCAGAGCCCTGGAAGGCTCGGGATGCGCTGGCTCTGGGACGGTCATGGCTACAGGTGCTGGCTCTGGGACGGTCGAGGCTACAGGTGCTGGCTCTGGGACGGTCGAGGCTACAGGCACTGGCTCTGGGACGGTCAAGGCTACAGGTGCTGTCTCTGGGACGGTCGAGGCTACAGGCGCTGGCTCACTGACGGTAGAGGCTACAGGCCCTGGCTCACTGACGGTCGGGGCTGCAGGCACTGGCTCACTGACGGTGGCAGGCGTGAACTGGGGAGCGGAAGCTTTTCCTCCTCCTCCTCCTCCTGGCGGACGAAGCTGGCAGCGCTGGCTCGTTGACCAAGGCAGGCGTGGGGGTTGGCTCGCTGGCAGGCGGGGCAGGTATGAAGGGACGAGCAATGGACGACTGGAGGGTCACCACTGTGGGAGGAGAGGCAGGGTCCTCTTCAACGACGCCCACAGTGAACGGCGAGCCGCAGGCCAGCAGAGTCTCCTCCACGAATTCAAGGAGAGTCCAGCCGTGTGTCGCCGGTGGCAACTGCTCCTTGAGCGAACTGTTTAGGTTGAAGAAAACCACCAGGGAGGAGTCTGGGAAGTCCGCAACACTCGCCAGCTCGAGGAAATTGCGGATGTGGTCCTCCACAGGACGGTCCTCTTGCTTGAGGCAGAGAAGTCTATAGTTTGCCTGTTGAACCGCTAGATCCATTATGGTCGATCATTCTGTTATGTAAGTAGGAGGAGGCAGACGAGGAGTGAGGATCTAAACGCGGGTTTTCTTAATCAAAAGTGAAAACAATACAGACAGGAACAAAGGAAACATCCACGATGGGAAAACTGAAACAAAAAACATGAAAACATTCAATGGGTACAAGAACAGAGTGAGCAGGGCAAAACATCAGAACATGGACAGAACATCAAAACGTCAAAACCTTCAGAAACAACGAATGACAAGGGGATGGAGGAACAGCGGGGTTTAAATACACAGAGACATGATGATAACAAACGACAATCAGGTGAGAACAATGACACAGTGATGAGGGTTGGGAATCATGATAATTGGAATCAGTGACGGCGACACAAGAAACACGGGGCAGACAACCAGGGATCGTAACATTAAGTTTGGTTAAACTTTATTTTAAGGTGTCATTGCTAGAGTGTAATTTTACATTTAAGTAGTGAGTAATATTAATTAACAACATGCACTTATTATAAGGTTAGGAATACGGTTTGTTTTATTTGCATGTAATTGTGCATCATTTACTGTTATTACTAAAGTAAGTACATGTAACAAGGACACTAAAAAAGTGTAAATTTTTCTATGTTTTTTTTAAGAAGGTGTATGTAGATGCCATCTTAAGGATTTTAACAAGGTAATAGAATGTCGTTTTGTGTAAAAAAAAAGTATTCAAAGAACCAATTCATTACAAGAATAGTTATACTGAACACAAAAATGTTTTCAATTCTGTTTTAGATTAAGTGCAAGTATATACTTAATTTAGCAAACAAGCTAATATTGCTTTGGCAAAATGTCTTTTGTTGTTCTTATTCAATAGATTTAGTTTTTTTATTTTAAATACATTTTCCTTTGGTACCCAGACTCGGACCAGTACCGACTAAGTGTAAAATGTTTGTTGCCATGATTGTGGTCCTATGCCGTTAGTGTCGACTAAGTTTTAGCACCCGGACTCGGGCCAGAGTACTTGGGCCTATTCTGGGGCGTCAGTCATTGCCATGTTTCACAAGAGTGGCAACCGCAAGTGGGCCGAGCTATTTCTTCTGGGCCATTATGAGGCCAAACCGTTTTGGCTACCTGGGCAGACAGGCCCTGAGTGTCACGTGGTCAGAAGCCCTTGTACAATCACAGCAGTTTATTGGCTGGTGGTGCTTAAGCAACACCACTAGGGAGCTACATCTCAGGCTCCATTAAAGTGCTCTTTGTGTTGCTCTCATAAGCAAGCATATAGTGGCGCACAAGTGAGCTAAAGTGTCTGAACAAAGCAGAGAAATTTACGAGTTTAGTCCTATTCCAACAGAGATAACCTGGGAAGCAGGAGTCAAACCCTCATCCACATTATAAAATCTAAATGTTTGCAGAGAGGACCACTCTGCCACCTTACAAATTTCCTCCAAGGATGCACCACTAGCCAAAGCCCATGAGTATGCCATGCTCCTTATAGAATGGGCTCGAATACCCGAAAGTGAAGGTAAATCTTGTGCTTCGAAAGCATTTGAAATTGCATCAGTAAGCCAATAAAACAGCTTTTCCTTGGACACTGAAAAAATCCTGGTGCAGCCACGAAATCACACAAACAACTGCTCTGACTCACGCTACTGGCTGGTACAGTCAACATAAACTCAAAGTGCCTGAACTGGACAAAGCATACACAATCTTTCATGCTCCTCCCGACTCAAATGGGGGAGGATAGAAAGCCTGAAATGTAATAGTCTGCAAGCTAAATTATGTAGAAACGACCTTGGGCAAATAGCCCAAACAAGATCTTAACACCAGTCTTAAACACCCTCATGAAAATTCCATACATAAGGGATGGATCGACAGGGTATGCAAATGACCAACCCTTGTAAAAGATGCCAATGCTACAATCAGAGCCATTTTTAAAGTCAGATAATTATAGCAACTGTTACCAAGGGCTCAAACGGAGCACCCAAGAGCACCTCTAAAACAACAGCTAAATCCCATTAGGGAACACTGTTGCTTGTTTCTCTTGCGAGATCTATCTAGTAACACTGCAACTGATATTTCACCCACACCTTAGTGCAAAGTACTGTCATTTTAAATAAAATGTTTTTAACCATTCTTTTATTTTGTTCTGGTTTAGTAATAGTCATTATTTTTATCATTATTATATGATTATCATTGCTATGCTGACGACACTCAATTTTATATTCCAGCATGCTTGGATAAAAAAAATTATCAATAGAGAATGCCCTAAACTGCTTAGCTGTTATTAAGTGTTGGGTGGCTGACAATTTCTTACAATTAAATGAAAACTGAAGTCCTGATTCTCAGCCCCTCCAAGTCCTCTTTACCTGGACTGGTCGAACAACAAGGTCCGCTATCGTTAAATGTGCAAGAGCATGCAAGGAGCCTTGGAGTGATCTTGGACTCATCACTACTTTTAAATAGACAGATCAGTGCTGTTGTTAAGAGCAGATTTTTCCATCTGAGATCAATTACAAAAGTAAAACACTTTCTCTCTAAATCAGATTTAGAAATTGTGATTCTTTTGCTAATATCGTCAAGGTTAGGTAACTGCAACTCATTCTATACCAGTATTAGCATCCCTACACTGGCTCCCCATAAAATGGAGGAAAGATTTTAAAATTCTGCTCTATGTATATAAAGCTCTATCTGGTCTCGCACCTCAATATCTCTGTGACCTTCTTGTCCCTTACTCTCTTACTAGAGCACTTAGGTCAGCTGACCAATGTCTGCTGAAAGTTCCTCGTTGTCGCTACAAATTGAAGGGCAATCGGGCATTTGCTATTATAAGCTCCAAACACTGGAACAAGTTTCCACTTCATATCAGGACAGCTCTAATGCTCTGCCTTTTCAAATCTGCTTTAAAAACACATTTTTATTTGTTTGCTTTTGAATACATTTTAATTAGGGATATAGATTTCAGACTCATGTATTTATTAGTATTTATATATGGGTATATTATGCATATTATGTTGTGACTGAATTATGTTTTCCAGAGCTCTTTGGGTCAACTCTTGTTGTTATAAATGTGCTCTATAAATAAAGGTTGAGTGGAGTAATCACACGGTCACACAAATATGTGTGTTAGTGTCAGATGCCCCCTCCCTGATTTTGGGGCATGAGTTAGGGAATTTCATCATAACAATAAAAGAACGATCCAAGAGGATGGTTCAATAAATTAGGAAAAATATGTAAATTAGAGGGAGTTTGCCATCTGTCTTATCTGAAGGATTTGTGAGATTTGTGAAAACGAATCGGTTACTAACGTAACCTCGGTTCTCTCTAGATGAGGGAACGAGTATTGCGGGAAAGATTAATCTTTTCTGAGATATTGAAGCCAAAAAATTATCCTTAATTTTGTATCCATTGTCAACGCAGTGCGGCAGCTGCAGACCTTGAGCGGGCTAGCTAGCGAGCTCATTGGTTGCTCTGCGGCAACTGCTGCAGCCTATAGACGAGCTTGGGCTAACTCGCGATCCAATGAGAGGCGTCCCGCGCTCACTGCATCAAAGCCCGCCAAAAGGGCGTGACTAGAGTGCATATAAGCGTAGTTTGTAGGCTGGAACCCTGGTTTTCATTGAATGAAGCTAAAAATCGCCGTGGCGCTGAAAGCACGGCCGGTTACGCAATACTTGTTCCCTCATCTAGAGAGAACCGAGGTTACGCTACTAACCGATTCGTTCTCTTACGAGAGGTTCTCTCGTATTGCATAAGCTAGCTTACGCTACGGGAACCCTTTGTCAACGCCGCGCGCGCCAAGCATCCACTGCATGAGCCCCAGGGAATTAAGGGGACCCGGGGAGCCCTTGTGAGTGGGGAATTAATATTTGGCCGGCAAGAGTGCGGGCCAGTGTGTGTGTAGTACATAAGCACATAGACAGAGCGGCGGTGCCGGTCTGTGTGGACTGTGTCCCATTAATGCAGCTCACCAGGGAGCTGTAGCGTATTAAACCGCTAGCAGTTTAGCCTGCAGAGCGGGTACTTCCAGATTGTAAAATCTGACAAAGGTGGAGGGGAAGCCCAGCCCGCTGCCACACATATGTCGTGAATGGAAATCCCGCTGGACCATGCCCACGAGGAGGCCATGCCTCTAGTGGAGTGAGCCTTAATGCCTAGTGGGCATGGTAGGTCTTTTGACGCCGACGCGGCAGCAATAGCGCCCACTATCCATCTGGACAGTGTCTGTTTCGAGGTGGCGAGACCTTTGGTGCGCCCTCCGAACGAAACGAAAAGCTGCTCGGAGCTTCTGAAAGATGCGGAGCGCGCAGTATACAATCTCAGTGCTCTGACTGGGCAAAGGAGATTGGCGTCGCGTTCGCTATCAGATGCTGGTAGCGCCGACAAGGAAATGATCTGTGCTCTGAAAGGACTACCGACCACCTTGGGGACGTAGCTGTGTCTAGGCTTTAAAATGACCTTGGATTCACTTGGTCCAAACTCAAGACACGCAGCGCTGACAGATAGCGCGTGAAGGTCTCCCACCCATTTAACTGATGATAGGGCAGTTAGAAAAACGGTTTTAAGTGAGAGGTGTTTCACATCCACGGATTGAAGCGGTTTGAAAGGGGGGGCTTTCTTAGCTTCGAGAACTATAGAAAGGTCCCAGATAGGAACCGATGGGGGGCGCGGAGGGTTCATCCTTCTAGCTCCCCTGAGGAAGCGGATGACCAGCTCGTTTTTACCCTGTGACTGGCCGTGCAGGGGTTCAGCAAACGCCGCGACGGCCGCCACGGCCGCCACGTACACTTTGAGCGTGGATGGGGATCTTCCCTTATCCAGCAGCTCTTGTAAAAACACGAGCAGCGGCGACATCCCACATGTCCATGGGTCCAGGTCTCTGTCGGTGCACCATTTTGAAAACACAGACCATTTTGACGCATAGAGTCTTCTCGTGGAGGGGGCTCTAGCGTGTATGATGGTGTTTATTACTCCTTCTGGCAAAGCGATGGGTAGTCGCTGATCACCCACGCTGTAGCGCCCAGCGTCTGGGTGGGGATGCCAGATCGCTCCACGAGCTTGCGAGAGGAGATCTGTCTCACTGGGATGGGCCACGGCGCTGTCAGTGACAGCTGCGTGAGCTCCGGAACCATGTCTGATTCTCCCAGCTGGGCTATGAGGAGCACCGAGTGGCGCTGCTTCCTGATCCTCTGCATTACCTGTGGCAATAGCGCAGATGGGAGGGAAGGCGAAAGCGGGCGGTTGGGCCAGTCCTGGGCCAGCGCATCCTCGCTCGAGAAAAATATTGGGCAGTGAGAGTTCTCTTCTGACGCAAAGAGGTCTATCTCTGCTCTGCCGAATATGCGCCATAACGCCTGGACTGTTTGAGCGTGCAGGACCATTCCCTGGGAATATTGTCTCTGGACAGTCTGTCTGGGCCATCGCTCAGGTGGCCTCGGCACGCAGCGCCGCCTCAGCGAAGTGCAGGTGGCACTGGGACCAACTCAGTATGCGTTTCGCCAGATGGAAGAGGTTCCTGGATCTGACACCGCCCTGACGGTTTAGATAGGATACCACAGACCTGTTGTCCGAGCGGACCAGGACGTGGTGACCCTGAATGATCGGGAGGAAGCGCACGAGCGCATACTCGACCGCTATCATTTCCAGACAATTTATGTGAAGGAGCTTTTCCTGAACTGACCATAGGCCAAAAACCGAGAGCCCTCGCGAGACCGCGCCCCAACCCGTGTTGGACGCTGCCTGTCGAGATGACTTTTCGGGCGAGATACAGCTCCCATCATCACTCCCCGCTGATACCACTCGCCACTGTCCAGGGCTGCAGAGCTGAAATACAGGTCTGAGTCACTCTGATTGGCTGGCGGCCTGTGGCCCAAGCCCGGCGAGACGCGCTGGTGTTTAGCCAATGCTGAAGCGGGCGATGCGCAGTAAACCCAGTTGAAGTACTGCTGCGGCTGAGGCCATGTAGCCTAGCACTCTCTGAAACTTCTTCAGAGGTGTGAGGCTGTTCATCTGAAATGACGCTGCTAGTCGCTGCACACGGCGCCAAGCTGTGTAGATAAGCGAGCCGCCATTGCCACTGAGTCTAGTTCTATTCCAAGGAAGGAAATTGTCTGACTGGGCTGTAGTGAGCTCTTGGTCCAATTGACTGCAAGGCCCAAACTGTTCATATGACTGAGGAGAACTGTCCTGTGAGACAGAAGCTCCGTATGTGATTGTGCCAAAATCAGCCAATAGTCCAAATAGTTCAGAATTCGCAAACCCTGACTCCGCAGGGGTGCGAAGCGCCAGGCCCATGCACTTCGTGGAAAGTACGGGTGCTAAGGACAGGCCGAACGGAAGGACGGTGTATTGATAAACCTGGCCGCCGGGCTAATCTCAAGAATGGCCTGTGACGGGATTTATCTGAATCTGAAAGTATGCATCTTTCAGATCGAGAGAAATAAACCAGTCCCCTGGCGCATCATGCGCGAGGAGTTTGCTGGTTGTAAGCATTTTGAACAGTCATTTTGCAAGCGCTTTGTTCAAAAACCCTGAGATCTAATATTGGTCTGAGGTCGCCGCCTTTCTTGGGGACAAGAAAATAACGGCTGTAAAACCCCGACTCGCTCAGGGGAGGCGGCACTCTCTATGGCCCTTTTGCACAGAAGGTTTGTTATTTCTGAACGAAGCATGCACGCTGCTTCCGTGTTCACAGTAGTTTCGAGCCACGCTCTGAAGCGAGGAGGAAGGCGATCGAACTGTAGCAAATAGCCCTGTTTTATTGTGCTTAACACCCATTCGGATATCCCTGAATATCTTCCCACGCTTTGAAGCGTAATGTTAGAGGGTGAGTGGCCAAATCGCTTGATTGCCGCGACACAGCGCGCTGAACAGAATGTGTGAGCCGCTTACTGTGCTTATGCTGGACTGCTCGAAGACAGCATGGACAGGCTGTTCTGTGAGTGACTTCCGATTGAGGTGAATGGGGAAAGAGTCACGCCTGTTAAGTGATACGCAAGCATAGTCACGGGCACGGGACTTACATACAGAGAAGTGTTTGCTGGCCATGTGACAGGGCGGGCAGAGAATGGGCACGCGCGACGTATTCGTGAGCGCATTTATTGACTCTAACACTCGAAAGTGGTTCGTGAACCGCTTTTGAGTGTGCTCTGATGGGGACACGGAACGTGTAATGCTTGTGTGTAGAGGTGAACACTGGATTGTGGGCACATTTTCTACACATAAGGCTGGTCGTGTGACAGAGCCGCCAGAGAATGGGCGCCGCACGGATTCATGGGTGCGCTTATTAACACTAACACTTGAGCGGTTCAGAACCGCTTTATGTGAGTGTGCCGTGATAGGGCCACGGATGTGTAATGCTTGTGTGTAGGGGTGAACACTGGATTGTGGGCACATTTTCTACACATAAGACATGTTTGCTCTCTGGTATGGACACGGATGTGTAATGCTTGTGTGTAGAGGTGAACACTGGGTTGTGGGCACATTTTCTACACATATGGCATGCTTGCTCTTTACCAGATTTATTTGGGTCGCCGTGAAAACGGCGCTTGAGCGCAGGCAAGCGGACGCTAACACCGCTTGTTGGCTGCTGAATCTACCACTGTAGTAGCCTGAAGGAAGGGGACTGACAGGGGCTAAGCCTTGACGGTGGTCCGCCGCAGCGGACTGATCCGTCGCTTTGTCAACAAAGCTAGGAGGACTTCGGTTGTTCAGGTTTCAGCGCAATTCTAGTCCGAGGCCCGCTGGGTGCGGCGGTCTGCGGCGGCTGTCTGAGCGCTGATCGAGGGCGGCCGCCCTGTCGATGCTGAGAAGTCTGGCTTTGTTGAGCTGGGCGCTGTGAAGAGGCTCGTGCAGGAGGCTCACGTGGGTGGCCTGCAGAGGAGCTAGCGCGACGAGGCAGAAAGAGATTCATGGCTTGTGTGGCTTTTGGACCTCTGAAAACCGGTCAATGATACCACTCACCGCGGAGCCGAAGAGACCGGATGGAGAGAGCGGTGCGCTGAGGAACGTAGAGCGCTCTGCTTCTCCCATGTCGGCTAGCGCTAGCCACAGATGTCTCTCGGTCACAGTCAGCGCGGCCATGCACTTCCCTATAGCTTGGGCTGCAGATTTGGTAGCGCGGAGGGCGAGGTCCGTAGTACTCCGTATGTCTGCAACCGCCTCTGGATGCCTGCTTTCCTCATCCCACTCCCGCAGAATGTCCGCTTGGAGGATCTGTAGGGCGGCCATAGAGTGCAGAGCAGATGCAGCTTGGCCGGCGGCGGAATAGGCGCGGCCAACACAGGTAGAAGTTGTTCTGCAGGCCTTAGACGGGAACACTGGTTTAGACCGCCATCTCGCGGAGGGCGGGCAAAGGTGTGCTGCTACCGCATTCTCGACTGGAGGGATGGAAGCGTAGCCCTTCTCAGTGGCGCCGTCCACCGAGCAAGAGAGGTGGAGACGTGGGATCGGACCCTGGCCGAGAAAGGCGCGTTCCATGATTTGGAAAGCTCGGCGTGGAGTTCCGCAGGAAGGGAGCGCCCGGTAGCGGGTGCTGAGCGGCGGCGGCTCTGTAGAAAGCAGCCGTCAAGTCTGTTGGGTGCCTGCTCAAGGGGCGGTGACCACTCGAGCCCGAGGAGGTCGACGGCCTGTGTGAGGAGGCGTGTTAGTTCCCTTCGACCGGGCGTGGGTCCTGCTGGATTCCTGGGCCGAGGAGGAGGCGCGTGAGCCTGACCACCTCGCTGTCCGAAGCCATGATGGAACAGCCCTTATCCTCCGCTTCTTCGTCCGAGATGGCAGCAGAGCAGCCGCCGGGCGGCAACTGCGCGTCCCGGGTGGGCGGGGAGGGTGAAGGCGATGCTCGAGGGATGGGCTCCGGCGAGGCAATCGCTTCTACCACTGTTTCCGGCAGCCTTTGAGAGCGGCGCTTTTTTCTGCGCGGCGGCTTCGGTCCTGAGCGCTTCGAGTCGAGCCCGCAGGGTCGACATCGGCAGCTCCTCGCAAAGATCGCATCCGCCTTCGGCGAGGGTGAGCTCTGCATGCCCCAGTCCCAGGCAGAGAGCTCAGATGATGTGGCGGTCTCCAGTGCTGAGAGGAGCGCAGCATGAGGCGCAAGTGGAGCGAGGCATCTTAAAAAAGACGCTCATACTCTTTTGTGAAGTTCTTTAAGAACTAGCTTGCTTTTAAAAAGGATACGTCGCCGGATGGCGTAGCTCGCAGGACGGCTGAAGGTGGCGAAGACGGCCGGCTTCTTCGAGCGCTGTCCGCGCTTGCTTGATGCCCCTCGAACGGCGACGCAGCTTCCGGTTCAGTGATACGAAGAGCTTCGCTGAAGAGATGAAAATCAGGGTTCCAGCCTACGAACTACGCTTATATGCACTCTAGTCACGCCCTTTTTGGCGGGCTTTGATGCAGTGAGCGCGCAGACGCCTTTCATTGGATGCGAGTTCGCCCAAGCTCGTCTATAGGCTGCAGCAGTTGCCGCAGAGCAACCAATGAGCTCGCTAGCTAGCCCGGCCAAGGTCTGCAGCCGCCGCGACTGCGCTGACAATGGATACAAAATTAAGGATAATTTTTTGGCTTCAATATCTCAGAAAAGATTAATCTTTCCCGTAGCGTAAGCTAGCTTACGCAATACGAGAGAACCTCTCGTAAGAGAACTATTAGAGCCTCTGGTCATCAACACAAGAAAGACACAATTATAATAAAATTAATTTTATTAACACAAGATAGTAAGAGTAAATAATACAACTACTGATTGCTACAAATGAATGAAAAAGCAGTGCTAACAAATAATAACCAATAACTAGATAAGAGAATACTGAATCAATATGTAATAGAATATAATGGAATAAAGACAGAATGGATAAATTCAATGCTTTTTAGTTGAATATAGCAATAAAAAGTATGATATGATATGATATGTTAGCCAACATTCTTGGGGGAAAGACTACTTAGGGTCTCTGGTAAATGATAGTGGATAAATACATATTTATCCTTAAATACATAATTTGACTACTACTTGTCATGAACTGACCTCAGATACATATTATCTAAGGAAGTTAGACATTTAGCTGCAGTTATAACTAATGCCAACGTCAAAAGAAAAACCTCTTTTAGGTTATATTTAAGTTCCACACAGTCAAGTGATCTGTCCGGCAGCAGAGATGTCTTACACTGGCTGTGTAAACTGCATGCAGTGGGAAGAGTACAGGATTGCACTCCAACAAACATGGCCACAAAGTGCTGGAGGATGCTGAATTACTGTTGCACCAAGAGGGTCCTTGGAGTCTTGGCCGTGCAGCTGGTCAGATGATGAAGTTGTCACAGGTTCATTTCCAGACTGGGCTGAAATGCTGAAGTAACTGTGAGGATTAGGCAAAGCCTGTACATGCTGGGGTCCTCCAGTTACCACCTTAATTGTGCTGTTGTCACCTTCCTTGTCAGGTCAGAAACTCAGAACACAGGCCTGTCCATTAGGGAATTGAAATCTGGTGCCTTTCCATTCCAGCAACGTGGTTAGCTGTTGTTATCAGATGTAGCCACAATATGGCCCACCCTGGTGTGGAAGTCATTTGCATGACTTAAATGTACATGGTTAGATCAGTGTCCCTAAAATTTTACCCATGCTTTATTTATTTTCCAAACCTCTTTTCAAAATGGTCTAGCCATTATTCTGAATTTATAGAGACCAAACATGAGCTATCACCTATACAGTACATTCATTTATATGTTCATAGGTCAATTCCAATGAATTATTGTGATAACAATCAACTGCAATTAACATAAACAGCTCTGTGAGTGAACATGGAGTGAATGTGTTGCAGTTTGTGTCCATTTCAAGGATTTCAAACATATGCATGGATGAAATTGTCTTTCTTTGAGGCTACTTTTGTTTCAGCCACTGCTGCCACATGGGCAGTTATTTAATGTGCTGTATCTGTAAGTCCTGAGGAATTCTTATGGCCTCTATAGCTTAAACTTTAGGCTGAGAGTCAAGATGTGCCAATGGGTTTTGGCAGGAACAAATGTTGGACCAATGGATAGTCTCCTTCAATATGGGGGATTGTATGGGGCATTCCTTCCTGCCCTATAAAAGGTATCTGTCAGTTGTCCAAGGAGTTTATCTTATAGCTGCTTGGCATTTGTTTGTGTTGGTCCACCACGATCCAATTAAAATAGGGCAACTTATCTTTCCTCTGACAAGTAGAGAGGGGCCCTGCCATAACCAAGGCTTTTGGAATGATATCTGGTCCATTGCTCATCATACTGGTAACCTTTTGGAAAGGAGGATGCGGAACTTCTGAACCAGAATGTAAAAATACAGTTTTTGCTCAGAACGAACCGAAATGAAATCATTTAGTTTTTAGTCCCTGGTTGGAAGTTCTTTTAACTTGACACGGAGACTTGCAAAAACAGAGAGATGCTGCACAACAGTCAAAAACATCCATCTAGCGCACGTATACATATGAAAATGGTAACACTATTCCATGTGTTACATAAGTTAAAAACATAAATTAACATGAACTACAATGAACAATACTTTTACAGCATTTATAAATATCGGTTGATGTTAATTTCAACTAGAGCTGTCAATTTAACATGTTAATTCTGTGCGATTAATTATATAATTCTCAGCAGGAAACCGATGGAGTGCGTACTCCGGGTAGGGAAGGAGGTATTGCCCCAAGTGAAGGAGCTCAAGTACCTCGGGGTCTTGTTCACGAGTGAGCGGACAATGGAGCGGGAGGTTGGCCGGAGAATCCGGGCAGCAGGGGCAGCATTGCACTCGCTCTATTGCTCCGTTGTCACAAAAAGAGAGCTGAGCCGGAAGGCAAAGCTCTCGATCTACCAGTCAATTTTTGTTCCTACCCTCACCTATGGTCATGAAGGCTGGGTCATGACCGAAAGAACTAGGTCACGAGTACAAGCAGCCGAAATGGGCTTCCTCAGAAGGGTGGCGGGCTTCTCCCTTAGAGATAGGGTGAGGAGCTCAGTCATCCGTTTGGGCATCTGGTAAGGATGCCCCCTGGTCGCCTCCCTAGGGAGGTGTTTCAGGCATGTCCAGCTGGGAGGAGGCCTCGGGAAGACCCAGGACTATGTGGAGAGATTACATCTCCACACTGGCCTGGGAATGCCCCGGGGTCCCCCAGTTAGAGCTGGTCAATTTGGCTCGGGATAGGGATGTTTGAGGCCCCCTGCTTGAGCTGCTGCCACCGCGACCCAACTTCGGATAAGCGGTTGAAGATGGATGGATGGATTATTATATAAATAATTACGTAAAATAAATGTACACAATAAATCATGACCCCAGGCATATTCCAACCAACAGCGCAATTCAAGCATGAATTACCACCTGTATTCTCCAGGGAGCAGCACATGAAACTTGCTGCATTGTACAATTTATACTAGAGAACAAACCACACTTAAAGACAGCTTTCTCAGCAAATATTTACATATGTGATTAATTGAGACTAATTTGATTGATTAATCAGCATACCATGTAATTCATTTGGTTAAAAATGTTAATCGATTGACAGCACTAATTTCAACATATAGTAATACATTTTTTAAATCAAAAGTTGGATATGTTAAAATTAGTTAATGCACTATGAACTAACATGAACTAACAATTAACAATTATATTTTTATTAACTAGTATTAACAAAGATTAATAAATGCAGTAAAAACAATATCTTTAACTGTTAGTTAATGATTCTTAATGCATTAACTAATGTTAATAGAATCTTATTATAACTTTTACCAAGAAAACAATTGAAAAATATTAAAGGATGCAAAAACGAGTTTATGTGAAAGGTCCCTAAGTCTTACACCTTAGTGCAAGCGTTGGTGAATCGGTGAAGATTAAAGTTTAAAATGCACAAACATGCACAAAATAATAAAGGTTGCCTGAAAAACGTATTTTGTGTACATTTGGTGGCAGGGGAGAGAGGTAGAAAATAGGAGGAAGAGAGAGGTCTGTTGGAGATCATGGCAGTGTATTAAGGATCATTTAAATGTTACAGACACAAGGGGACTTATTTCTGTCAGTCTCCCACCTGCGGTTCTCTCTGACTATCTCTGTTTTCTCTGAATGTTAGCCATTATCACACACCCTACTTGACACATCTAGCAGACTGACGTGCAGTGAATTTGTCTTAAACCAGCCAAAAATAGAAGAAAAAAAAATAAGTTACATGAGATTCAGATACAATAGACGTTGCATGTAGATCAGTGCATGAGTATGCAGTGGCTGTTCTCTCCAACCCGACCAACTCTGATCTCTCTCTGAACACTATAAACACAATATTAGATTTTTTGGAACATTTTCTTTCCATGTTATTGAATTTTTCCAATTACTAATGGAGACGTATGACTCACTTTTCATATCAGTGAGTTCATCAGTAATTAACTCTACCTTAACTTTGTAGCTCTGAGTAATAGAATGAGTTGCATGAGAATCAAGCAAATGAGAGTGAGAGAACAAGGGAATGAATGTGAATGAAAAATAAAGGAACATTGATAGATTTTTTTTCAGGATTACCATTCCAATCATTAATAACCCCTAGCTTCTATCAGCTCTCCTATTCACCATCTCAGATCAGGCCCTGACGGAATTTGTATGCTCAGAACTCTGCAGAATTGTCAAATCTATCATTCTTAAAAGTTCTACATATTCCCCTCTCCTTGCATGTTTGTTTGTTAAATATATTTCCATTTCACATTTTAGCTCCTTTACCTTAAATAATCTATCTACTGTAAGAAATGAGTAGATTGTATGCGTAGCTAAATGAAAGAATGGCCAGAGTTAGTCATGACTACACGTAAAGCTTAAAGCTTGATTGAAAAAGGTACAAAGAGGGATGAGTTAATATACATTAGGTCTTGCAATTTTAACAAATGAGTAAAAGAAAATGTAATCTACAGTATACTTTGTCTTGTATTTATACCATGTAGAAGAGCTCATGCTTTTGGAGGGGTTCATAGATAAAAATAAATAAATAAAATGTTATATGCTTGTTACAAGTTGGGATATTTTTATTTCCATATTAACATTCACTCCTTACTTTCTGTTTATGAGCTGCGAGGTATCCGTGCACTCTTTCAGCCCTGAGGAACGGCGCACTGTGTATGGCGAACCTCACATCCAGAGTCTTGTCCCGCACCTCCACCAGACTAAAAATGTTGATGTCTTCTGCCCCCACAGACAGCATATCTGACAAGAAGTCTCCGAGCAGCTCGTATCTGCTCTTCAGATTGCCACGACGTTCCATGAACTCCACGGCAGAGATATCTGTCAGAAACACAAACATACAAAATGGCATTAGAATCTTAGAAATTTGAACTAAACTACAAGAACCCCAGAGTTTCCAAATGAGGGAAAAAGCAGCTCCATTTTTAATACGGCAGAGAACTGTGCTGCAGAGCTCATGAAAAATGGATGATCACGTTTTCTGTCATCAGCACATCTCCTCGCCATTAAGTGAGGTTAGTGCTTACCAGTGGCTGTTCACTCAAACTCCATTTGACAAGCCATGTCAAAAAGTCTAAGGCGATAACTCAAACTACTGAATGAAGCAAGTCTTTGTCATCCTGGTAATGGGTCATTGCTGTACTTTATTTTTGTGTTCACAGCTTGCATGTCACATTATGATGAAGGTTGCCACAGCCATCTTCATAGTGGGCAAATTGTGAAACTTCAAAAACAATTTGACAATCGATTTCTGTGTGGACTATTCTTATTGTAATGCTTACCCTACAGTGTGGGTGGTTGAATGGTTGCCTCAGGGGAGATGTTAGACCAACTAAGAGGGACTCCATGCTCAGTCTGTCCCCAGGCTGAGTCAGCCTTCCTTTGGGACAGTTTTTGGCAAATGCTAGGGTGTCATGGATCTCATTGAAGACCTCACAAAAGAAGAAGGCGCATGTTTGAGGAAATTGGAGGAGACTTTTCAGCTCTATTGACAAGAGTTACAAGGGAAGATTCTCTAGAATAGAACTCACTAGTGACCCTCTCATTTTGGAAACCATAGGAACCATATGTGGCAACAAACATTGGAGGGGTATTTTTAGCAAATGTTGAACACCAAAAAGTTGTTCTGAATTCTTCAAGAATGGTGCAATCACGGCACTGTATTGCATGCAGCTGGGAATGTCTCTTCATCTGTCTCTATGGCCAAAATTGTATCCTGTAATATGTCCATTTTGATGGAAACTTTATGTAAGTTAGTGAGTTTTTGTGTTCACTCTCTTCGACGTTGTGTCGGAGAAGCGACACTAGGGGTCTCTCTCTTGAGTACTGAATATACCTCTGATCTATGAAAAAAGGCCAATGAGAAGTTGGCAGCCAGTATTTGCATACCCCGCCCCCGGACATACGGGTATAAAGGCGAGGAAAAACTAGAGTTCATTCAGAAAATTTCTTCGGAGCCGATGGTTGTGCACGCTGTTCGCGTAAAAACACACCTGTTCCTGTATTCCTCTGATGCTCTGCATGCTGTTGGACTGATGGCGCATTACAGAGGCAATTTCTCCTACTAACGGCATACTACCTGCTCCGCCCCGCTGCTCCGCCCCGCCGGGTACGTCAAAAATACTCGTCCCTTTGGTGCCCCTAGCACAGAGATTGGATGCGTGGCTCTCACTTCCCAACCGTCACGCTGGCCCGGACCATCCGACTCGGTTACGCAATTCAGTTTGCCAGGCCCCCGCCCCCCTTCGCGGGCATCCGCTTTACCACAGTGCACGGCCAACATGCCAAACTCCTGCGTGCGGAGATCGCTACTCTTCTACTCAAAGACGCGATACAGCCTGTCCCTCCAACAGAAATGAAGAAGGGTTTCTACTGTCCTTACTTCATTGTACCCAAGAAAGGCGGTGGTTTACGACCAATCTTGGACCTGCAAGTTTTCAATCGAGCGCTGCTCAAACTCCCGTTTAAAATGCTCATGCAAAGGGTATCTTGATATGCGTCCAGCACCTGAAGGACATGTACTTCCACATCTCAATTCTGCCGCGACACCGACCCTTCCTACGGTTCGCGTTCAAAAGTCGCAGAGGCAGCTCTTGCCCAGCTCCGAGAAGCCGGCATCCGTATACTCAATTACCTTGACGACTGGCTCATACTGGCCCACTCCCGAGAGTTACTATGCACTCACAGAGACCAGGTGCTCAGGCACCTCAGCCGCTTGGGGCTTCAGGTCAACCGAGAAACGAGCAAGCTCACTCCGGTTCAGAGCATCTCCTTTCTCGGCATGGACATTAGACTCAGTCGCTGCGTGCCACTCACATCCCCGGCAAACTCAATGTGATAGTGGATGCACTGTCACGATAACGCTTGCCCAGTGGAGAGTGGAGGCTTCACCCCTAGTCGGTCCAGCTAATTTGGGAACGATTCGGCAGAGCCCAGGTAGACCTGTTTGCCTCCTGAAATACCTCCTATTGCCCGCTCTGGTACGCCCGAACAGAGGCTCCCCTTGGGGCAGACGCACTGGCACACAGCTGGCCCGCGGTGCTATGCAAGTATGCATTCCCCCCAGTGAGCCTTCTTGCACAGGTGCTGTGCAAGTTCAGGGAGGACGAGGAACAAGTCACACTAGTGGCTCCCTATTTGCCCACCCAGGCCTGGTTCTCGGACCTCGCACTCCTCGCGACAGCTCCTCTCTGGCAAATTCCCCTGAGGAAGGACCTTCTTTCTCAGGGGCAGGGCACGCTCTGGCATCCCCATCCAGATCTCTGGAAACTTCACGTCTGGTCCTTGGACGGGACGCGGAAGATCTAGCTGGTCTACCACCTACTGTCGTAGACACGATCAACCAAGCCAGAGCCCCTTCTACCAGGCAGCTCTACGCCCTGAAGTGGCGCTTGTTCGCAGATTGGTGTTCTTCCCGGGCTGAAGACCCACAGAGGTGCGCAGTTAAGTCAGTGCTCTTATTCCTGCAAGAGAGGCTGGAGGGGAGGCTGTCCCCTTCCACCCTAAAGGTGTATGTCGCGTCTATCGCGGCTCACCACAACGCAGTACACAGCAAGTCCCTTGGTAAGCACGACTTAATCATCAGGTTCCTAAGAGGCGCCCAGAGGTTAAATCCCTCCCGGCCAAGCCTGTTCCCCTCCTGGGATCTGAGGACATTTTGGGGCATTGGGGAAGGGTACGTGCAGTCTGACACAGCCGCTCATTTGGCACGTAAAAAATACCTGCCCACTCCTGTGTCAAAAGAACACGTACACGGCTCAGCGCATGGCGTGATTTAAAATGGACTAGGTTATGGATGTAACCTCCGTTCCCTGATGGAGGGAACAAGACGTTTTGTCTTCCCGGCCATGTCGCTGAGCCGAACCGCTGTAGTGGCCAGAACCATTTCCGGCTCCTCAGAAAAATCCTGAATGAACTCTAGTATTTCCTCACCTTTATACCCGTATGTCCAGGGGCGGGGTATGCAAATACTGGCTGCCAACTTCTCATTGGCCTTTTTTCATAGATCAGAGGTATATTCGGTGCTCAAGAGAGACTCCTAGTGTCTTCTCCGACACAACGTCTCGTTCCCTCCATCAGGGAACGGCGGTTACATCCATAACCTACACTTTTTGTATATAAAGTGCATTTAAGTAAGATTGCAAAATTGTGCTTGAATTAGCATTCCACTTGTGTAAAAATATTAATGGACATACAGTATGTCAAAGAAGAGAGCAAATTTAATTTGACTGTGAGGGACAAATCCATTCAAAATGTTGTCACATCTCTTGTTTTTTGTCCACTGAAAATCTGATGAAAGATGTATTTTAAAGTTTAGAAACTACTCGACTCAACAAAATTAGGATTGTAACCCGTCTCCTATGACATACTCTAGTTGAGTGTAAGCAAGACTTTCCAGTGGGTCATGTTATGTTACTGTGAGCAGTTTCTGTCTGCACCCATCAGGAGCTGTGTGTGAAGAAGAGACTCATCATGACAGCTGGAAATAGCTTCACACCTGGATTTGATCCAAGCCCAGATCAAGCCCACTCTCATTCCCATGGGCATTTGAAAATGTATAGCTCAAAGCCATTTCTAGAAGTTAAACTATATGGCCCCATAACGTATTTGGACATATTAGGAGACTTGAATTTAAATACAAAATATCAAAAACAAATTACATTAGTAAAAAAATAAAGAAAATGCCACACTTTTTCTCAGAACTAACTTCACTTTTCTTGTGAAAGCAAACCAACTGGTCTTAAGGTAGAGTAACCTCAGAGGTAGTTCATTGCATTAACTGTGCACATATTCCACTAATGTTTGACATCCAGAAAGTATCCACATATTGAACAATATCTCTGTTATTTTATAATGTGAAATCTAGCAAAAAAAAAATTGTGTGAAATGTTTTTCTTCAATTTACCTTGCTTATATATATATATATATATATAAGAGATATTAGTAGAGAGAAGGATGTATTACAGCTTTCACATTCCCAGTGGGTAAGGAGTTTACACTTCACCACTGTTTGTATTTGTTAGCATTGCCTTTAAATAGTGTAACTTGGTTCAAACATTTTGGGTAGCCTTCCACAAGTTTCTCACAATAAGTTGCTGGAATTTTGGCCCATTCTTCGAGACAGAACTGGTGTACCTGAGTCAGTTTGTAGGCCTCCTTGCTCGCACACACATTTTTAGGTCTGCCCACAAATTTGCTGTCGGATTGAGGTCAGGGATTTGTGACGACCACTTCAATACCTTGAATTTGCCATTTTGCCACAACTTTGGAGGTATGCTAGGGGTCATTGTCCATTTGAAAGACCATTTGTGACTGAGCTTTAACTTCCTGGCTGATATCTTGAGATGTTGCTTCAATATATCCATATAATTTTCCTTCCTCATGATGCCATCTATATTTTGAAGTGCACCAGTTCCTCCAACCCCATGCTTCACAGTTGGGATGGTGTTCTTCGGCTTGCAAGCCTCATCCTTTTTCCTTCAAACATAATGATGGTCATTATGGCCAAACAGTTCAAATTTTGTCTCATCAGACCACAGGACATTTCTCCAAAAAGTAATATCTTTGTCCCCATGTGAACTTGCAAATTGTAGTCTGTATTTTTTATGGTGGTTTTGGAGCAATGACTTTTTCCTTGCTGAGCAGCCTTTCAAGTTATTTCGACATATGACTCATTTAACTGTGGATATACTGTAGATACTTGTCAAAATTATTCCTCCAGCATCTTCACATGGTCATTTGCTGTTGTTCTGGGATTGATTTGCACATTTTGCACCAAATTACGCTCATCTCTTGGAGACAGAATGCATCTCCTTTATGATGGCTGCGTGGTACACATTTGTGTACTATTGTTTGTACAGATAAATGTGGTACCTTCAGGCATTTGTAAATTGCTCCCAAGGATGATCCAGATTATGGATGTCCACAAATGTTTTTTCTGAGATCTTGGTTGATTTCTTTTGATTTTCCCATTATGTCAAGCAAAGAGGCACTGAGTTTGAAGGTATTAGAACTTTAAGTTAATAAGAAAGTTCAAGTGTCTGGTTTGTACGTGTTTGCCTTTACATGAGGAGAGCAATGGGTGAATTCATTTTGTTGTCAAAATTTGTTTTACTTCAGTTAAAAAATGTATGTTTAAAACTTGTAATTTTGAGTGGGAATTTTAAGAGGCCTTTACACAAATGATTGTAAATCAACTATGAAAAAGGTGGGAAAGAGGTGATCATGTGACATCATAAAGACACTTCTGATTGGCTAAAGACACCTTTGGGGTGCAGCCAAACTTAACTCAACAAAACTTCCCCACTTAGGACGAACGCTCTCACTCTTCTCTTAGCCCTTCTTCGGCTGGCATCACTTTGGCACCCCTCTGCCCAGTTTCCGCAAAATGTAGAGTTGTAGAGTCAGAAAAGCTCAGAATGCAAAGTTCTGAGAGGAGTTCTCTTCTCTGCGCTACAACTCACACATGATGGGGAGTCGTGAGTCTCCCTTGTGAAAAGCCTCACTTCAAAGCCCTGCCTTATCATTCCAGCACCAAACTATCCAGCATCAGACCATTGAAACTAGAACTTTCTACGGTCCCAGCCAAAGAGCCAAAGCAACACAAGAAATGCAACAAAATGCAAGTACACTGTGGCGGCGGGGGCATGGTCGAGCACCTCCAGACTTTAGCACCACCAGATCTGTAACAGATCTGTTTCAGATCACTTCCATTCATTTTTTTTCCAAAGCTCACTAACCAACCTGTTTTATGTTTGTCTATGTGTGTTAGTTAGTTAGTTGACGTTGTAAATTATAAATAAAGTATTTTTTGTATTCAAAGAGGATTTGACTGTGGTATATTTTGATAATCTCGACGATTGATTCTTAAAGTCTATGCTCCATGCTCGAACAATATTTCAACATATTTGTGATATTATTTTTGATGGTCATGAGAATATTATTACTCTAAAGGAGTTAAAAGATGTGTCATATCAACAATGTGGCAGAGTGAGCAGACGTACACTTTAATTATTTCAATTTTCCCTGAATTAATTATAATTACCACCTTGAGCTAAAATTCCTGATTTATAAATTGTGAGCAGATACAAAAAGCCTACTCTATTACATATTTAATGGTGGAGAATATTTAATCAGATTTATAATCTGATAATTTGTCATTTATCCTACCAAGATTCCTAAACAAATTTACATAACATTTCTTTCATATTATTGGTGATGAATGCTTGTAGTTGTAAATATACCCTGCCACAAAGTTGCTAATTTCCTACTATATATATATATATATATATATTATTTGCAAAACAACAATTTAAATGTTAACCAAGAGAGAGAGACGCAAGTTGATAGGCTACCCGATTGCAAGTCAATGGACGAATCAGTTTACACCATGTGGCTTAACATGTCACATGTCCCCAGTTGCTAACAGATAACAACCTACCAGCTTGTGCCACATAGAGTTTTATGGCTGAATTTAGTCATATATATATATATATATATATATATATATATATATATATATATACATACATATGTATGTATGTATGTATGTATGTATATAATTTAACATATAAGCATGCTTGCATTTCATTAGAATGTAAAGTAAATATACAAGTTTTTAACCCTTTTCAACTGGAGTGTTCAAATTTGCTAACAATTATTCCCATGGTTCCTGTCTCGGTATCTTTGCGGTGCAATCACCGATTTTATTTCTGAAAACTGCCAGATCCTGGGAGATTACCTCCAGTGTTGGACTTACTGCTTCAAATTGAAAACAGAGGTGAGTCTTTCAAGGTAAGTTAACATGTGTTTTCAATATTGTCTATTGAAAGTCAAAATGTTTTAGTTTCGAAGCATTTATTTGTAGGAGTAATGCTAGTTATTTCTGGAAAAAATAACATGAGCATAGGTGTTCATTAGACAGGCAGCTAGCCTCTATTTTTAAGCAAATTTCGGTGAGTCTTGCTAAATAAACATTAGCTAGCAATACTATGTACATTTTTAGTTTAATATCAATAACTGTTTTGGCCAATTTTGTCACTTGTGGAAGATAGTTACAAAGTTTTTAGTTACAAAGCATTTATTTGTAGTAGGGCTAGCTAGTTTTTTTTCTGGGAAAAAAAAAACATTACAGTCATTGGCTAGCCTCTTTTTAGTTTTACCCATCCATCACACAGACATGATTTTAGATTGTGTGTAGCTTCCTGTTCACGAGGAATGTGTGAGAGGGCTGTCTGCAGTTGGACCTTATGGTTAGTCTGCAAGCCTTTGGTGACTATTCAGTGTATGGATTTGTGAAGCGCACACTGTTTGGTACCAACTGTGTAAATTTTTCTGTTGTAGAGATGGATAGACTATGGCACCCTGCTTTTGAGGGCATGAACACACAGGAGAAAGATCTGCAGGACCAGAAACCACTGCGGGAAGACCCGGACTACAAGAGATGTAGGATGATATGGAACCTGATCCCCAGCCAAGACCATCAACTGGGTATATATATGAATGTGTATGTATTGTTTGTTTCTATTTCTCATATGACTGATACTCACAGTAACACAAACACAGTTACTCTTATTATTTTGGGAATGGCTAGCCATTCTCGCACAGGTTCCAAAGCGTAAATGCTTCCCTGACTCTGTTTCCTATCCCTTGTACTCTGCCATTGATTCAAAACCTCTCCCACTGAAGCCTAGCCATCCATTTGGTATTGACATGGGTAGCGTGCGTCAAGCTGTGCGGTCAATCTCCAATATAATGTTGCGAGAAATTTTTCAAAAAGGACTTTCATGCTGTTTTTTACTCCGGCTGTTGTTGCTGAGATATGCATGTTTACAAACCAGCAGGGGTGGGAGCTCATCCTAAACTGTCCGTCATATTCCAGCTACCAAGGAGCTTTAATGGAGGTGACCCCCCCCATGCATTTTACAGATTTCTTGGGTTTCTCATTTACATGGAGTTTTCCATTCTCTCTGATTACCATAGTCACCGCTGAACCAAGTCACTTCAGGGTTTGTGGGCGGGGGGATTTATGTTGCGTGACTGTTACAAGGCTCTTTTAGCAGCTCTACATGTTGTAGATCCTACCACAGAGGATAATCAGGATCACCTTAGGAAGTTGCGTTCTCTTATGGACCACCTCAAATAAAAATGCTAGCAGCTCTTTCAGCCTAACCAAAATATTGCAATAGATGAATGTATGGTCAAGTCTAAAGCTTTGTCAGTATTTAAATAATGTATGAAGGGCAAGCCTACTCTGTGGGGTTTTAAATTATGGGTTATTGCAACATCAGACTCTGGGTATACTCTCGACTTTCATGTTTACACAGGTTGTCATTATGGCCGTGTTGCTGACTTGGCCACCAAAGTATTTGAATCCTTATAGCAGCCATTCAAAGACCAGGGCCACAATCTTTGGTTTGACAACTTTTACACGTCCCCAGCTCTTAATGTTAAGTTGTTAGAAATGGGAACTAATGCCTGTGGGACATGCAGGGTGAATCATAAACTGTTTCCTGCAGAATCTAAAGACATAAAAATATGGGAATGCAAGACAGCTCGTGGGGATATGAGGTGGTGTAGGATTGAAGGAATATACTTGTAATTCAGTGGAAGGTCATGCTTGCAGTTACATGCATCTCCAAATTCCACAATAAGAATGGCTCAACCAAAATTACTAGGTTTGTAAAAAATTATGCCGACTGGACAAAAGAAGTAGCCCTCCAGACCACTGTCATCAGCAATTATAACAAAAACATGGGCGGTGTTGCTAGGTCAGACCAAATTATAAAATCTTATGACGTCCTACAAAAACTCTGAAGTGGAAAAAAAAAAAAAAAGAGTCTTCCACCACTTCTTAAACATTGCCATCATCATTAGTTTCATATTGTTTAAGGAATGTCAACACATTCATGTGGCACCAAGGAATGAGTGTAGACCAGTGAAATTAACCCAGATAGATTTCAGAGAAAACCTGGCTCGTCAGATGGGAGGTATCGATATTCACACAAGTTTCCCTTTGTGTACACTAAAGCCTGTACTCCCTCTTTCGTCATCACTCCACACAGCCCATGTCCCTAAATTTGAAGAGTCCTATGCTATCTGAGAAGTAGGACTGAAAATAAACTAAAGTAACTTGTTGTGCACTGGATTATAATGGCAAAAGACTTTTCATGGTTTGTGATAGGAAATGTTTTCAGTCTTGGCACTCAGCTGAGAGTGACCAGTTTCACGAAGAGGCATAGGTTGGGCTGTGTTTACTGGTGTTGTTGTCCTCCCCCTCTTCTCTTTTCTCCCTCTCTTCTCTCCACATGTATTGCAGTTGTTGGGTATTTATGAATTTACATGCAGTATATTCTGTTTCTGCACACATTATTAAAAATGCATTTACTGTAGATAGTTCAAAAGTTAGATTTTTTTAAAATTATTTTTTTAATGTTTTGCTGTGTATTTTGTGTTCAATTCTAATGTTATAATTAAATAAAGTGTGTTTTATTGAACACATAAAATGTATATTTCAGTGTTTATGTCCTTCAATTTCAGATGCAATCTCAATTTATTATTAAGGTGCTCAAAGGAGTATTTGAGGGGTGGTCATGTGAAATGATCTTATCTTCTAAATGTTTTATTCCGTTTTCCCCACTAATCACTAGAATGGTCATAACTCTTAAACAATATATATTTCTAATATGTCTGCTATTCTACGTTGCCCACAAAGTATGTATATTTCATACACTCCAAGTTTCCCTCTAGCTTGTATGTAAAATGGTTAAAAATGCAGTTATCTGATGAAGTATGGTGGCTGGAGAATATTTTTGTAAAAATTGCTGTGTGACATCTTATTGATAAAGGATGATTAGCCTTAAATAAACATAAATATATTTATAAAATTTGAAAGCCCTAGTTCTTCTCTTTAATATGATATATACAGATCAGGTGTAATGTTATATGAATTTGGATATGAATATCATATTTTGGCACAGAATGGAATTTTTTAATTTTGGGCTCAGACTTTAAATGGTTAAGATGTATATTAGGCTACACATGTGCATTAATTACAGTCAAGTGTGTTTATTATGCACTGAAGTCCACTCTGAAGCGAACCGTCAAAGAGATATTTATACCCATCAACAGATATTTATACCCATCAACAGATGTTAATCCACACAGATGTACACATGCCACACACACAGTTTATCTCTGACGTTTAGCTGGCAGTGGCTTGGGGGACAATGAGTCAAAGTATTTTGTGCATTTTAGTATTCTATCTCTAACATGTATTCATTTGTGCTAATCCCTCACTATTTTCCCAATTTATCTCTTTTTCATAGACACCAAAGTCTTGCCGGGGTCAAAAAGTAATTGTTAGCTAGGGAGATTAGGATCAAAACATGAGACCTTTCTGTTTTTTTTTTTGTTTGTTTTTTAAGATAAGCCCATACTGGCTAAGCAGTCAGAACAGTGGTGTAGTCAGGACCATTCGCACATACATGCCATATCCTTACTTTTCCCCAGGGCTGTTTGTGTATAACGACTTCTAAGGATCAATATTTGCGTATGCCCACTTGTTTTGTTGCTTCAGAAGTCCATTTTCTACTGTAGTTAGTTTCCCTTTAACTGTATTGGATGCTGTTTTGTAAACTGGAGATTATTTGTTGTAATTGGTGCATTATCAATTGAATTCTGTCATTCCCCACCCCTGACAACCATCGTTACAGGCATCATCGACTGAGGGAATTCATGACAGAGTGGAGAGGGAGAGAGCATGAGAAAGAGAGTCACCCAGTCACACTGAAGTAGTATCAGGTAAAATGAATTAACAAAATATGCCAAACGTCATGTAAAATAAGGAATCGTCCTGTAATTAAGGGAAAAAATTGAATTCCATATGACACACCGAAACTGCTGAGAATGATTCACAAATCGAGAGAAATTTGTCATTAAACACACTCACGTGTGTTGTATGAGATATCTGCTGTTGCTTTGCATGGACACTACACTTGACAGAAGCGAATGGGGGAAAGATCAATGACAATCAGTGGACATCTTCTGTCATGTTTTCTGTCAGAAGCAAGACAATTTTGTCAAAATCATATAGCATTCGAGTGCATGTTAATTGTTTCCCACCATTGGGATTTTAAAACACCAGTAAATGCACCTATTCGTGACATGCAAGTCAGAGCTTGTTCTGGAAGAGAGAGAAGTAAAATAAAACGGCATTACTGTATTAATTCACAATAAAAGTACAGCATTAGTTAAAACACTTCCCTTTCCCTTATGATAAACACTATTTACTACCAAAACAACAACACGTATCCAAAGAGAAATACTCTATTTTCATGTTAAGCATTTCTCTCCCTTTCTCTTTTCTTCCTGGTCATTGTATTAAAGCATTTTTCAAGTTTAGTAGGGGACGTTCGCACTGAACATGTTATCACGTCAGTCCTTAATATTTTTCTATATAAAGCAGTGTCTCGTGCAGGAACGCCTGTAAATATGGGTCATTCCTACAATTCTGTGACATTTTAAGTCCCCATTACAAGTGTCTGTGTAGTGTATATATATTGTCTACTTTCACCTCTTTACAATTTTTATAGAATTGTTAAAAAGAATAAAGGCTTTTTACGTTACACACTTTGGTGGGCTTTAAAGTTAAATTGTAAATAAATGAAATCCTTTTCTATTGCACCGTGTTATTTCCTCATGTCCCAAAAACTGCAAGTCAAACATCTTTGACAAAAATAAATGCTAAATCATTGGATTTCTATTTTTCCCCACATACTGTTAAGAGTTTAGTATTCTCTTACTAGCATGTACTCATTTGTGGTAAATGTGTCATTTAACACTGATAGTGGAGGTTTTCTGTGTGTCGCTTGATTTATTGCCCACAGTGTTATATCATGATACCATGACCTTACATGTTTCACATGTTAGGAAATGACATCACACACACACTGGAGGTGGATATCAGCCATTCTGTCATGTTACTTTGAGTTATTTGAAGTTTATAACTCTATTGTTTTATTTATTTTGTTATGTTAGTCATATGTGGTCAAGCATAACATGTCTATAAGTGGTCGACCAATATATCGCGGAGGTCGATATATTGGCCAATATCCAGACTTTTTTCATTATCAGCATCTGCCAATACATTTTCCTGTTTGGATGATTTGTTTCTTGAGGGTGCCAAAAATTGCCTGCTTGCACATGAAGTGACAGACATGTAAACGACCAGTCAGGTTAATTTTGTTGTTACATGCCATCGTATTACTATAATAATAGGCCGTTGTGGAACCCCATCTCATTTAGTCCTCATATAAGAGCCTTGGCAGAGGCGTTTGAGCACATAATGTTAAAGTGCTCGCCTGCTTCATTCTCCCTGTCTCTCCTCAACGGTTCCCTGTAACATTTAACTGTTATTTAATTGTATTGTTACTTAACTTTTAATTGTCTAATGATAAAAAGGCAAATATCGGGGGTCACGTGGCACCATGCAGGGGTCGGCTGTGTGAACGGTGAGCTCTGCATTATTCCAAATAATATGTGTCTGAATTAGTTAGCTAATTTTTATCCCTTAATAAAAAGGTTCTCGAACAATGTGAGCAGGTGGGCTTCATCACATTAATATATGATTGGTTAATGTTATTAAAATTAATTGTATTCAAAAATTTCATAACCTGCTACAATCTCTCCCTGTAGATGTTCCCCTCTCTTATTTCAAACAATTTGATAGCATAGCGAAGTCTTTCATTTGGAATTGTAAGTGTCCTAAATTACATTTCAATAAATTACATCGGCCTATTGACAAAGATGGGCTAGGCCTACCCAAAATGTTGTTTTATTATTATGCATTCTTCTCAGACATTTGGCTCATTGGTTGCTTCCACCTGAGAGAGCCCCCCCATGGTTTGGTATTGAACAGGAAGTTATTGCCCCTATTTTGCCATTGCAAAGCCTTTCTATCAAACTAATCAGAGAAGTTAATTTACACCCTGTCATCTCACATGTACACATGGTATTGACAAAACTGTCCAGAGTGTTGAACTCAGACATTTATTAAAATGTTGCCTCGAGCATATGGCAGAACCTAAAATGATGTCCCCTTTCTGCTGTTCAGACTGGATTGTGCGAGAGGTTAATAAGCTTGGTGGCTATGAGAGTGGAGTGTTGAGATCTTTTGAAAATTTGGTTCAACATTTTGGGATTCCCAGATCTCAGATTTATAGGTATTTACAACTGCACCACCTGATCTGTACCATTTTTGGGTGTAGCATACACCACCCTAAAGCAGCAGATACTCTGGGAGTGGTGATTACTGCTTTTGGAAAAGGTCATGTGGCATTAGTGTATTACTCCCTGCTAATTCAGAGTCTGGGGGACAGAGATTTAACTTCTATAAAGAGATTATGTGAGAAAGATTTCAACTTGGTATTGGAGGTGTCACATCCTCCAGATCTGTTCACAGGACATCTGGGTTCTACCAACGTACTCCAGCACTTCCTGGGCTATGCTAACTCGTACAGGCAATTCATTGCATTCACAACTTCAGTCCATTGCAGCCCTTCTCACTTATCTATTCAAAGGAAAATCTAAAACTCTCCAGTGGACTTCCCTGGTCATAAGAGCCTTCCAGGGTCTTAAAGTAAGATTCACCACTGCACCTGTACTTCATCCTCCTGATCCTTCTAAGCCTTTCATCGTGGAGGTTGGTGCCTCGAACAATGGGATTGGAGCCATTCTCTCCCAACGACACGGTAACCCTACAAGGATGTATACCTCTCGCAGGAATGGCATCATTGGTTGGAGGGCTCACAACATCCATTCACCATCCTCACTGACACCTCAATGCAAGGCAAGCTCGATGGGCTTTATTCTTTACCAGATTCAAGTTCTCTGTGACGTATCATCCTGCGTCATTGAACACTAAATCTGATGCTCTCTCTCGGATTTATTCCCCTGAATCTCCTGAGTCTACTCTGACCATACTGCCTGTATCAGTGTTCACTGCACCTGTCCAGTGGGACATCATGAAGGACATAGAGCAGGCCACTCAGACTGAATGACCCCTGCCCGGTTGCCCTAGAGACCGTGTCTATATTACCACCAAGTTTGTCCTCATGTCATGCAGTGGGCCCATTCCTCCTTGAGCTCCAGTCACCCAGGTGAGAACCACACCACACAATTGGTTCAGAATAAATGCTGGTGGTCTTCCCTGTCCCAAGATGTTGCTCAGCACGTAAAGGGTTGTTCTATCTGTGCTCAAGCTAAATCTTCCAGACTTCTACCAGCAGGACTCCTCCACCCCTTACCCATTGCACAACGTCCCTGGTCTCACATTGCCATAGATTTCCTCACTGATTTACCTGTGTCTCAGGGGAACACAACCATCATGGTAGTGGTGGATAGGTTCTCCAAATCCAGTTGTCTCTTCCCTCTCAACAAACTACCTTCGCCCTAGAGATGGCTGAAACCATCTTCCATCAAGTGTTCCGACTCAACGGTTTGCTAAACGACACTGTTTCTGACAGGGGACCTCAATTTACCTCACGGATTTGGAGAGAGTTCTGCAAACTTCTAAATGTCAACGTCAGCCTGACTTCCAGGTATTATCCTCAGTTTAACGGCCAGACAGAATGCCTCAATCAAGAAGTAGGTTGCTATCTCAGCACCTTCTGTCTCTCTGGTTTGGATTTCTCCCTTGGGCAAAATATACAAAAACTCCTTTTGCAGTTCTTATACTGGTTTAACTCCTTTCCAATGCATCCTGGGATACCAACGTCTGCTCTTTCCCTGGTTGGGAGAACCTTCGGTGTTGCCTGCAGTGAACCATTCGATGCAGTGCAGCAACCAAGTCTGGAAGTTGGCTCATGTTCACCTGCAGAGATCCATCCGTCTGCAGAAGATACATGCCGACCGATGTTGCCGACTTTTTCCTACTCTCTATCCTGGCCAATCAGTATGGCTGTCCACCCAAGACCTCTGCCTGCAACTACCCTGCAAAAAAACTTTCCCCAAGGTAAATTGGACCTTTTCAAGTTCATCAAACAAATTAATCCTGTCTGTTACAAACTTTAACTGCCCCATCACTACCGCATCTCTCCTCCTTTCCATGTGTCCCTCCTCAAACCTGTGGCCGAGTCTTCAAGTACCTACACTGACAACCCCCCTCCCTTGACCTCGATGTGGAAATTGCCTACCAAGTTAACACTCTCCTAGACTCTCGACGTTGGGGAAGACTCATTCAATATCTGGTAATTTGGGAGGGCTACAGACCTGAGGAGCAGTTCTGGGTCTCCTCGTAGGACATTCTGGACCCTTCTCTTATCTCGGAGTTCCACCTAGTTCCATCCTGATTGCCCAGCTCTAGAGGGGTCCTCAAAGGTGGAGTACTGTCACAACCTCTAGATCTGTTCACACAAGATCCCCTTCCCCTGAATATTAAACCCTTACCAGACTACATTTCCCAGAATCCCTTTCCTGTTTTGACCTTAGCCTGGATATACCCCTTTTGTCTACCTTTTCTGGATTTATTGCATTGTGTGAATTGCTTACCTTGTTTTGAACCCTGCCTGTTTGACTACGCTCTCTAATAAACTCTGCGTCTGACTAACACTCATTACAAGAGGAGGGAGTGTGGGCTAGGATTCAAAAAATGTTAAGATACAAGGGTGGGCCTTATGCAATACATAGATTTTATTGGACCCCCTTAAAGATTGTATAGGCTTGGTCTTAGACACACCAACCTGTTGGTGATGCCAATCGGAGGATGGAGACATGGCCCATGTCTTTTGGTGGTGTATTGAGATCCAAGAATTCTGGTTGAAGGTTCAGAGTTTTGTGTGACATGGTGGACACTCGGGTTTCATTGTGCCCCAGACTCTGTGTTTTGGGCGATGGGGGCAGTCATAGATGTGGGGAATAGTCACACAGAGAATTGGGTTCTGACCTGTGTGATGATCTCCAGGCAGATTATTTTGAGGAGTTGGAGGTCAGTTGGTGCGCCCCCATTTCAGGAGTGGTGCATGGAGGTGGGCAGGGCTGCGACTTTTGAAGAGATTTCATTTGGAACTTAGATTTGTTTGTTGGGAAATGGGGCAATTATTTTGAGTTTTTGGAGGGCTCTTGGGGTGGAGAGAGTAGTGTAATTTTGGTTGAGTATGATTATTATACATGTCTGTCTGTCACTTTATCTATCTATCTATCTATCTATCTATCTATCTATCTATCTATCTATCTATCTATCTATCTATCTATCTATCTATCTATCTATCTATCTATCTATCTATCTATCTATCTATCTATCTATCTCTGTGCAAAAGTTTTAGGCACCTTTACAAAATGTTGCATAGTGTGGATGTCTTCAAAAATAATGGCATAAATAGTTTTCATTTATCACTTAATGTCATACAAAGTCCAAAAAAAAAGCTAAATCAATATTAGGTTTGACCACCATTGCCTTTATAACCACACCAATTCTCCTATATACACCTGGACACAGTTTTTCTTGGTTGTTGGCAGATAGGATGTATCAAGCTTCTTGAATTTACAGTTCTTATATCTATTTAGGCTGTTTTCAACTAATTCTGTCTCTTTATGTAATTTCAGATGTTCGGTGGGTGGCTCTGTGGGGGCAATGACATCTGTTGCAGAGTTCCCTGTTCTTCCATTCTAATCTTTTTTATTTGCAGAACAAATGTTTGGGAGTCTAAATTTTTTTCTATCGACACTAAAGCTGAAGATATAAATGACCATCTTAACACAAATGCTTTTGTGAAACATCTTATGTTTAAGACTTTTGCTGTACACAGTACTGTGTGTGTGTGTATTTATGTGTGTATGTATATATATATATATATATATATATATATGTATGTGTGTTTGTTTGCTTTTTTCTGTATATTTACTCATGTGTGACCATAGGGATATTTGTTGATGTTTTGTTGGGGATTGGGAGGGGGACGGGTGGTTGTGCGTGTGCATGCGTGTGTGTATGTGTGTGTGTGCGTGTGTGCGTGCGTGTGTGTGTGTGTGTGCGTGCGTGTGTGCGTGTGTGTGCAGTGTGTGTGCATGCATGTGTGTGTGCATGCATGTATGCGTGTGTGCATATATATATATGTGTGTGTGTTTGCTATTCTTTATTATTTCACGATAAAAAACAAATCATTACAAAAAAGGCAAATATCAATAAAACTAATATCATATACTGTCTGCAAATATGCGCATATCTTGTTTAAACGGATGTAATAAACAAACCTAAAAAAACTTGAGCAGATCCAGCATGCTGTGGAGCGCTCATTTATTTACCTGTAAAGCACACATTCTATCAGCCTCTCCTCAGCAGTTCCCTGTCACTATTAATTTTATTTTCTAAGGATAAAAGGAAAATATCAATAAAACTTGGACTATATTCTGTTTTCAAATATGCAGATATCTCGTTTTAAGAGATAATTCACAAACCTAACAGACAACCAGCGTTTATTTCTGTCGAGTGCTCATCATATTGAATCTTCCTTTTGAAGTGCTTATCCTATCATCCAGAATCAAAACTTCAGGATCAGAAGTTCCTTTGATTTACAAATCAGGACAGTCAGTCCGTAACAATCCAAACAGGCGATGCAGGCCATTTAAACTGTCAGGAGAAGATTGCTGCTCATGTTGGATCTGCACAAGCGCGTGAGTGCAACTTCAAAGTACTGCTATCTACCATTTAAAATACAATATCATTTTTTACAAAGTTAAAGTTTTGTGTGAAATTGAGTAAATATAATGCTAAATAAGAGGTTATAATTTATTTGAGCAATTTTATGTTTTTACTATATTAAATTGTGTGAGATATCTGCATTATATCGGCCTACTGGCCACCCTGCTCTCTGGATATTGACATCGACCATTATGTCCACCCTGTTATTGAGAAGAAATTATCATTTAAAAATTTCAATACACAGTTTTTATGTTAACAGAAATAATCTAAATATTAGTTTACAGATATGTTTCCTAGATATCAATCACAGACCATGTAGTGGCTAATGTATCCACTGAATGTCCACCCTGATGCTGCCCATTTAACTGGATGTACATCTGAATTATAATTTTTTTTGGACTCAAGCTTGACCAGTGTGACTAATACAGTCTTGTCCCTGTAATGATGAAACATGAAGAAACTTGTAAAAGTATGTTTTCAAAAAGCTTTCAAAAGTTTCAAAGCTGGAATGTCACCGAATTGTAGGAATGACCCATTTACGATACTCTTTTTGGTAGGACAATACCAGTGAGTCAGAAGCCTCAAAGGTTCAAGCCTCAAACTGCCCAGAGCGTTCTTTGATGTTACATGTTCTCCAAAATGTGAGAGTTTATGTTTGAATGTGTATGTCAGTCCGGTTTGTGGGCAGCAAGTTTTTAAAGTTATGGGATTGATCTTTAGTGAATTTGTGTCTGTGTCCCGTTCACTTATCTCCTTGAGCTAGCACAGCTGTCTAAAGAACTTAAACATACTGTTACCTCATATTTCACATTACAATCAGTTCGCTTTTAGAGATGTACAGAGTTAAAGCTATAATCTCAAAAACAAGCCTTGAGTCTCCACAGTCTTCAACATTTGCTCCTGAGATGGGATTTGAAATATCAAGGAGGTAGTAAATATTACAAAAGACGAACTTTAAGTTAGTCCAGAATTCAATGCATGTTCAGACAGGGCTCCAGGGAAATAAGCAGCTTACATATTTGACAACAACATTAACCCAAAGCTCCATTGGCAAATGTTATTTTCATGTGCATTTTAAACAATGCCCTGAGTACTGACAGATGTTGATGTAAAATGCTTGAGGTTTAATGTCACCATGAAATAAAAATTATAGTTTTGCTGCTTTAAGTCTATATTTATTCCCTTTAAGGTCATCAATATGCTAGTGTACGTCCAAATGCTGAAAAAAAAAAAACAATTTCAGAAGATATAAGCATTTAAAATCCTCAGTCTCTCTTTTTTATGATAAGAATTGCTTAATTTGTGTTGACTTACCAATATCACCTTTCAGCCTTCTGAAGCTCTCACAGTTGAGGGTAATTGTTTTCAAATGGAATAGGGCATAGGAATGATGTCGTCTACGCTAACGCCAAAGCTGGACGAAAGGAAACTTTCTGGAGTTTATTTATATTTTTCTGCAGATGGAGGTTTCTTGGATATACCACTCGAGTAAGTGTTCTTTATTCTTTATGCTTAGTATATTGTGATTCAAAACATGGACAAATTAGCTTCTACTCACTTGTTTCACATTCATCTGTTTTGCACAACAGCTCCAGCCTTGTCCTAACTTAAAGTCCCTGCCATACATTTTATTCTCATTCAAATAGCCATTTCACTCAGAAACATGTCAAAATACAGTAATAAAGTCGGTCATAACATCCGTTTCATGGTGACTTTAAACTAAAAGTCCAGACTTCTCAAAAGAACTCAGTGTGGTTTAGTGTGAATTAATTCCTCAAAAAAGACTGACAAGTATAAGAACTGCACTGTTCTGTACTTTTAATAGTAAATGTTTAGGTTAAACACTTTTAGGTTAAACAAATGCAACAAAATATGGGACAAATATCCAATTCCACAATCCATAGTAAGATTATCTGACAAAGCAAATGTAATAAAATTGACATTATTAATTTGTATTTCCCAATATAACAACACAGATTACAGGAGTGAGAGGAATTTACATAAACGCACACTACAGTCACAACACATCTGTGAAGTTCTGCATACTTTAAGACGTCACCACCACATCTATTATGCCTATTGTAACACATACTGTACATATAGGTAGTCGAGTAAATTGAAGAGCATAACCATGTACAACTCACAAGAGCACTCATAATCACATGCCCCAGAAAACTATGTGCAGTTTTACCTTGCATCGCAAAAATTATGTTCAGCACTGTTGAAATGAAAGAAAAATCGATTTATCGGCTTATATGAGTGTGCTATTGGCTTATATTTTATATTCTGACTCTCTGTCTCCCACAAGGCCTTTGTTAGCAACTTAATAACCTTAAAACTACAAAATCCTTAGCTGTGGTCCATTTTCAAAAGTCATTCAGCACATTCTTGTTTTCATTAAAATACTGGCAGTCATAATGTTGCACCAAAGTCAATATGACCATGACTTTTACTGCCAAAATATGGCACATTATTCACACAGATCCTGATTTCAGACCCAGTTCATCAGACAACTTGAATGTCTTTGCTTAAAATAAGTAGTGAACAGAAACAGACTTAGAAACAGGAGATCTATTTAGTGTATTAAATAGTGTGCCATATATTCAAATTAATATATGTCAAATTAGTCAAATTATTTTAAGAGCCTTTAAAATGAAGTAAAATAGAAGTAACATTTTATAGTGGAATTACTTGCACACTATAGTGGCATACTATGTATACAGTATCTACTGTATATTTGCATTTCCAGAAGGAAAGGTAGCCTTAGGTAAGTTTGGGTTTAAGACTTTAATTCTGTGTTAATAAAATACCACATCATGACCACTTTACTGTTGCCATGACACCAAGATTTACATTTACATTTATGCATTTGGCAGATGCTTTTATCCAAAGCGACTTACAGTGCACTTATGACCAGGACAATCCCCCCGGAGCAACCTGGAGTTAAGTGCCTTGCTCAAGGACACAATGGTGGTGGCTGTGGGGGTCGAACCAGTGACCTTCTGCTTACCAGTTATGCTATAGATGGTTATATTAGATACAAGAAAGAAAAGTCCAACTACAATTCAGTGGGCAAATAAGTGCAAGAAAGAAGACCAACTGCAATTGAGCATGCAAGTATTACACGGATTACATCACTGATTTTGAATAGAAAACAATGACTTACAATATATGCCTATAGATGATTTTCAACCTTGAAATTGAAAATGTCTTAATACGTTTCAAGTTTATGCAAGCAAATATTGATAGCTAAGACATTATGACAGTACCTACAAAACAAAATCAAAATTGAGTTCGTAAGTTCTGCAGTTTAAGCTGCATTCATTGCTGGAAAAGAAATTTAAATACAGAACCGCATTGCAAGCATTTATACATTACAGCATGAATAACCGATCAGTAGAGTCTTTGTGGCTTCTCAACTTCAACTGATGAAGGATGTTATGCATGACTCTACTACAAATGGCACTAAAGCACATATTGCTTTTAAAGGTAAAGATAACCTGTACCTGCTAATCGCAGAGAGGCAGAGTTGTAGATGGCATCATCCCGTAGCTCTCTCACATTCACTTTCACACTAGAGACCACATCTGGCCAAACCCCATCTGAGACTCGCACCTGAAAGTCATAACTTCCAGGTGGGGTGTTCTCCTTTATGATGAAGATTCCTGTCCGCTTGTTCAAGATGAAATAACTGCAGGTATGAAAAAAAATAAGAGGATTCCAACATTAAATACATTATTGGATACCTTAATTAATATGCATTGCTGATGTTTTTTATAAACCAGTCTTATCTGAAAATTACGTGATTGGCAACATTTTTGCAGACATCGATACTGGCTAAAGCTAATGTGAAATAAAAACACAAAAGCTGAATCAGCCACATCGTTTCATGATGCTTCTATGACATTTTGGGCTCACACGTAAGTGTAATTTATGGATGGGATGGTATGACATGTCTCAACCACTTTTTGAAATGGCTTTCATCAGGCCGTTTTGATGCAGCGATGTGGCCATGTTTTCTAATGTCAAACAAAGAATATACTAGTCAGTTCACTCAAGCCTTCTCCCATTTAGTCTGTCACGCATTCTAACAACTTCTGGTGCTGGGAAAGTGGAAGGGCAGGGTTTTTAGAACCTTCTATGCTTCTAATACAAACTCCGAATCCCATGCATGTAAACAATATGGTGGCGCACATAACCGGCAAGCGCATTCGCTATTGCATCTTATCTATCATAATCAATAATAATATCTAAACACCACATTATATGTTTGATAATATATAATCTGACCTTCAGTGCACCTGCTGTGATATAATCTGTCCTTCAGTGCATCTGATGTGAAATGTATTGTAAGATTTTTTTATACTTTTTATTACAGCATGCATTAAAGAACTCAAGCTGGGGGTCCGTCAGTACAGGAGAAACTCATGTGCAAAAAGGTTATTGTTATGATTGCATTGAGTGACAGTGGGTGGCAATGTGCGTCGTGAATAGAGACATGCACTCTGTTTGCTCTGCTGCTGTGCAGCTTGCGCTCCTTTTCAAGTTAAATCGCAAAGCAAAATGCAAATGGATGTGTCCCTGCTCATAATATACATTTACTGAAGTACAGACGCACTCTTCGCTTATAAATTAAAAAGTCTTACTAGGGCAAATTAGAACCCGGAACTCCTTGTACTGTAGGCAACAATTTTACATGATAACAATTAGTCATACTTAGGTCAGATTTCTGATACATGTATTTATCCAGTGACTAACAAAAACCCAGTTCTGACAGTGTTAAATGTACAGATCAAGTTATCAAATAAATTATGTAAAATTTATTAGAGCTCTTAAATTGTCATGAATATCAACTGTTTATCAAAACAGTAATATATTATTTGACATTATCTTCACATAAACTAATAAATATTCAACAGGTTCACTTTGTGATGTAATCCAACCAAAAAATGCCCCCACTATGAGCCCGAAGCTGAATACATTATTCGGAAAGGCACTAATAATGACTTCAAACTGAGTAACGGAATAAAATGAATAAATAAATAAATATCTATTTGTTTGACTGTTTATCCAAGAAGCACAAGGATAAAGCAACATTTTAAATAAACATATCCAAAATTACAATGATTTTATGAATCTGTAAAGCCAATATTTCTAAACTGTAAACCTTCTGAATAAAAATGAGTATGGTGTGATTTCAGATCGGATGGGCATGGTATTGACTCTGTTTGCGGTCTCCGTTAATTGTGCATGTCTGAGATAAGATAAGACATCATATACCTGGTCTACTTCTTGAAATGTCTATGTTAATGTCTCGCACCATTCACAGTGATTTCCATTATTCATTTATAGCCTAAGCGCAATGTTAAATTGCTCACCTGAAGTGATGATTTCACATCGGAGTTCATCTGTCTGTCTCAAAGTTGACCACATTTATATCCACATCAGCGATTAACGTAATTATCTGCTTAAGAATTTATTTAAAAAAAATAAAAATTCAAATGCTTAAAGGATTCAGTGCTCCATAGAATATTCATCTATTAGGAATATTTCTGCTCTTGTACAACCCCAATTCAAAAAAAGCTGGGACAGCATGAAAAATGCAAATAAAAACAAAAAGGAGTGATTTGTAAATGATGTTCACACTTTGATGTATTGAAAACTTCTCGGGTTACATGTGTAACCCTTGTTCCCTGAAAAAAGCGGAATGAGATGTTGCGCTGCTAAGCGCTACGGGGGAACAGCTTTAGCTGTGAGCCGAGCTGAATAATGTGTGGAACACGTCAATGAACATTGACCGGAATTTATAGCCTCGGCTGATGTAATCATTAGATGCACCTGAGGCCAGGCTATAAATGGATTCGTCACCAGGTATCGTCAGATACTTCTTTTTGAAGAGCAGTCCTGGGACGTCCCAGTGCGGCAAAGCAGCGCAACATCTCGTTCCGCTTTTTTCAGGGAACAAGGGTTACACATGTAACCCAAGACGTTCCCTTTACAAAAAGCTTCACTACGATGTTCCGCTGCTAAGCGCTACGGGGAACGCAATACCCACGTCGCCGCACTTGGGGCTGTCCGGACCCCTACGGTTGTGCAGTGTACTCACAAACATGCGAGAGGTCTCAGACATGAGCTTCAGATGTCGACTCAAGGGCATAAGAGCCCGGAGTAGCATAAACATCTAAACCATTCAATTTTGATGAATGTGTGCGGAGAGGACCAGCCTGCCGCATCACAAACTTGTTCAGGCATGAGCTGAGATGTCGACTCAAGGGCATAAGAGCCCGGAGTAGCAAAGCATCTAACCCATAAAGTTCGATGAATGTGTGCGAAGAGAACCCTATCGCACCACAAACTTGTCATAAAAACTGATGAATGTGAGCGGAGAGGACCAGCCTGCCGCATCACAAACTTGTTCAGGCATGAGCTGAGATGTCGACTCAAGGGCATAAGAGCCCGGAGTAGCAAAGCATCTAACCCATAAAGTTCGATGAATGTGTGCAAAGAGAACCCTATCGCACCACAAACTTGTCATAAAAACTGATGAATGTGAGCGGAGAGGACCAGCCTGCCGCATCACAAACTTGTTCAGGTATGAGCTGAGATGTCGACTCAAGGGCATAAGAGCCCGGAGTGGCAAAACATCCAAACTATAAAAATCTAATGAATGTGTGCGGAGAGGACAACCTGCCGCATCACAAACTTGCTGCAGAGGGAGACCTCTAGCCAAGGTTTTAGAGGAGGAGAGCCCTCTGGTAGAGTGCGCCCTGAAACCTACTGGCGAAGCTTGACTGCGTGCCTCGTAGGCCCGGGCAATAATGAGGATGCCTCTTTGAGGGCACCCTGCCCACCAAGCCATGGCAAACCGCAGTGGCCACATAGAACCTGGCAGTGGCGAGGCAAGTGCCTGCTGACAGTTCTTTCTACAGAAAATCCAGAACTGAAGCAAACTGGCAGTTAGCTGGTTCTGTAATAAGAACTTTAGTAGAAGGAAACGCATGCAGGCGCATTTGCGTTACTACGTTCAGCCCCTCCTGGGGGGGGACTGGGCGACTCGGGGAGAAGTAGAGGAGACATTGCGCTATCAACAGAGGCGAAGAGGTCCTCTTCTGCCCTGTAAAATCTACCCAGATCAGTTCCAAGTGGAGGGAGCCCTAGCACTAGAAATGGTCTCGATAACCCCAAGAGAAAACCCCTTGAACCCCATTTGGTACCCTTAGGGGCCAGAATGAAAGGTTTCACAATTCGGGCCAAGGATGAGAAGGTCCTCCCTGTTCAAAATCGCCCAAGGCGAGCCGTCGAGGAGAGGAATTAGCTCCGAGAAACATATCCTGTTCGGCCAGCGCAGCGCCATTAATACGAGGCAAGACACTTGCTGGTGAACATTGCCAAGACTCCCGGGAGCAGAGAAACTGGGGAAAGAAATGCATACAGACGCATTCTGGGTCATGTATGTGTCTTAACGTCCAGACCTAAGGGGGCTGGGTGATTTCAGGGAGAAGTAGAGGAGACATTGCGCTATCCATAGAGGCGAAGAGGTCCTCTTCTGCCCTAAGATCTCACCCAAACTTGTTCCAAGTGGAAAAAGCCTGGCATTTAAAAAGGTCTCGATAACCTCAGGAGAAAGCCCTGTGTCCATCAGTTGGTACCCTTAGGGGCCAAACATGAAAGATTCCACAATTCGGGGCAGGGATGAAATATTGCCTTGTGCCTGAGATAGAAGATCCTTCCTGTTCGGAATCGCCCAAGGCGAGTCTTCGAGGGAAGAGATTAGCTCCGAGAACCAAGCCCTGTTCGGCCAGCGCGGTGCTATCAGTAAGAAGCAAAAACCCTTGCTGGCGAACTCTGGGCAACTACTACCTTAGGGTGGAGTTCTTAACTCCCCCGTTGGTATTTCCTGTCTGGACCGTAAATCTGTTCCCGTATACGGGCATCCAGGGATATAACTGACCTGAGTGACAGGAGCTTACCCTGGGCACTAAGGAGGATCCGACGTGTCAGAAATACAGCTGACAAGAACGTGGGTCTCCTTGAAGATTTATGTAAGAGGCTACCGCTGTATTGTCCACCCGCACCAAGACATGGCAGCCTCAGGAGGAGGTATTTCAGGGCCAGAAATACAGCCATCAACCCGAGACAGTGACTGTGACAACCGAGCTGATGACCCTCCTATCCCCTTAAGCTGGATGACCACTTAAGGCCGCTACTCCACCCGTCAGGGAGGCGTCTGTCGTTAGCAGTCTGCGACAACAAGACGCACCTAGAGTGGGACCCAAGGCAGAAAACCGGGGTCTGAACCACATAGAAAGGGAACGAAGCCTGAGGCGCGTAACCCTATTTAGCCCAGGGGTTTTGGCCCTTGGAAGAAATCCCCTGGCTTTTGGCCACAACAAAAACGGTCTCATGAGCAGAAGGTCCAGAGGGATCACCGTGGACGCGTTCGCCCTGAGACCTGGAAATCGTTGATACTGATAACAGTGTAACCTTGACCTAGCCTGACTTTGCTCAGGGTGATCTGAATGGACTCAATCCTAGCGGGAGACAGTTGTGCCCGCATTGTGATAGAACTCCATACGATGCCCCGATAGACAGTGTTCTGAGTGGGAGAGAGGACGCTTTTCTTGGCGTTGAGCCTCAACCCCAGAGAAACAGATGAGCTAAGACGATGTCCCTGTGCTGAACTGCCAGTTCCTGGAACTGCGCTAGGATCAGCCAGTCGTCTACGTAATTCAGAATGCAGATGCCCCGGAGTCGCAAGGAGCCAGCGCTACATCATGCATTGTGAATGTGCGGTTAAAAAGGGCTAGGCTGAGTGAAAGAACCTGACCCTGGAAGACTTCGCCCCCGGAAGTGAACCTCAGGAACTTTCCATGTTGTGGCAGAACTTCTAAATGAAGTATAGAAGTGCATCATAAGATCGATGGTGACCAGCCAAACGAGTTGTAGGGCTTGAGACACGACCGTCTTGACAGGCATCATCTTGGACTTGAACACCCACGGGTAGTTCAAGCTTTAAGATCTAAGCCAGATGCCACCCCTCACCCTCCATGGGAAATGGGAAGTATTTAGTGTAATAACCTAACTCTCTCTCTGGAAGGGGAACACATACCATGGCCCCTTTAACCAGGAGATTGAGTTTTTTTTTTTTTACAAAAAAAAGAAATCCGGTTTACGGTAGTGAGAACACGCCGTTGAAACACAGAAAAGCGGCGAGAGAATTAAATCCTGACGCCCTTATAAGACCCACAGAAAAGAATATAACCGGCAGAAGTTTCCACGCTGCCAGAATCTCTGAGATGGGTATTATATTTTAACACTTCCTGTTGAGGAGTTGTCGGGTGTTTCACGTCCTGAATAAAATGCAGGAACAGCGAAAACACCCAATTTTGACGGAAGCCTCTGCAACCCGAAACACCAAGAGGTGGCGGGAATGGAGGGGCTTCGAGGGGGTACCGGGAGGGGTGAAGTGAAACACGCGCCCCGTCCCGAGGGGAGCTACCCCCTAATCTAGGCGCAAGACCGTCAGGGTTTTCTCTTACTAGAATTTATAGTCCTGAAGTCTTGCTTCGGGGGCTGGCGAGGGCGGCGAGACTGTCCCCAATCCCTGGGAGGAGGAGCACGACTCGCCACGCTTTGCTTTTGAGCCTCCCTTCAGTCAGGACCAAGGTGGGTCTGAGGCTTGCTCGTCAAGCGCAGAACCCACACTCAGGTCGTCCAAGAGGTCAGCCTGGTACGCCTGAAAAACAGCATAGTGTGCAGAGCAGCACCAGCCTGACCTGCTGCTTGATAAGCCCTTCCCACTAAAGTGGAGGTTGTCCTACAAGGCTTTGAGGGGAGAGAGGGCTTCTTAAGTGACGATGCCGAGCCCGGCGAGAGATAGCCCGCAAGCGTCTCTTCGACCGGCGGCATCACTGAATACCCCCGTGCCTCAGCACCCACGATAGTCGAATATAATGACGTCGAGGGTATGTGAACACGGGAAGAAAATATATATTTTCTTTTTTATATATATATTTTTTTATTTTTTTAAATTTTTTTAGGGGTTCTCCATGAGCAAAAAAGCTCTTCATGGAGGTTATCAAAGAAAGGGAAGGGACCCATGAGGCGTTCCCTTTCTTAGACTGGAAGATAAAATCTATCCCCTAATTTGGAGCGTTTGGGGGTCTCTTTTTCACGTGGCCAGTCCAATCTGGCAACCGCACGAGTAAAAAAATCTAGCAATTCCTCCGTAGATTTTTTATCGCGGACGGAAAGCTCGGAGGCGGGAAGAGAATCGCGATCCACCTCATGATCCGAAGAAGCGTCGGAACGCGCTTCGAGATCATGTGAAGGACCAGCTGGGTTTGGGGAGAGAGTGAGAGAAAGGGGTCAACCCGTCTCTTGCTCCTCAGCCAAATCCATGCACGAGCCCCACGAACGATCTTTTCGTGAGTGCTGACTCCCGGAAGCAAGCGAGGCGAGCACGACACACTCTGCCTGTTAAAGCAAATCGCAGTGCTCGCACCCGCCCTGCTGCAACGCGAGAGCAGCGTGCTCTTACCCCCAAACAAACAGCAAAAACTGATGTGTACCGTTTGCGCCTTTCAGTCATTCTCTCTCTTTTTTTCTTTCTTTTTTTTTTAAATATATATATATATATATATATATATAATATTTTCTAAACAGAAGAGAAAAATAGAACAACGTTCACTGCACACTGCCTAACTGATTCTATCTCCTAACAGAGGAAAGAAAGTTTTGACAGGGTGTGTGAAACACACAGAAACAGAATCGCTCTGAAAAAAAGAGTTTTTGACGACACCTGGTGACTTATCCATTTATAGCCTGGCCTCAGGTGCATCTAATGATTACATCAGCCGAGGCTATAAATTCCGGTCAATGATCATTGATGTGTTCCACACATTATTCAGCTCGGCTCACAGCTAAATCTGTTCCCCCGTAGCGCTTAGCAGCGCAACATCGTAGTGAAGCTTTTTGTAAAGGGAACACTACAACTAAACATTATATGATGTTTTTCCTTGTGAATTTCATTGTGTTGTTTTTAAAATGTGCAGTCATTTCAAATCAGATGATTGCAACATGCTCCAAAAAAGCTGAGACAGTCGAGTGTTTACCACTATGAAACATCACCATTTCTTCTAATAACACTTTGTAGGATATATGACTTGGATATAGACAACCCAACCTTTTAATCCTGGAATACCAAGTCATAAATTAAAATGCTTAGGCACCAATAAGTCTCACGTCTGGCCAATAAAACTAACAAAGAGACTTTTCCAGATTGCACATGACTTGAGAACCTCTCCCTAATAGGCCCTAAGTGCAAAGGTTACGGGCAATAAAAGACAGAGAACACACTCCCTGGAATTCCCAAGAAAGGCTCAGAACACACTATGGTTTGTCCTCTGATATAAACCAATTTGCTACACTTAGACTCATCAGATCACGAGAAATTGTGATTATTATCCTGCAAACAGCAGCTAAAAAGAATCCATGAACGTTGTACTTCACTGTGTCAAACCCCTAAAGTACAGAATGTATTAAAACCCACAATGTACACAATACCTAGCCTTGTTGAAAATGACTATGAACCCTTTTCACTGTTATAACTGACAAATTAATGATGAGAGCCTGATGTACCTTTTAAAATATGTGTAATGATTTGTAATCAGGAATTTATATGTTTTGATACTTAGACATATAATATTCATGAAAGAATGTCATATTTGGTATGTAAATGCTTGCTTGTTTACATAGAGAATGTTGATGACAACAAATGTCATGTCTCTTGTACTGTTGTCAAGATATAAGTGTTCATGATTTAACATGCACAAATTTTGAGCAGGTGTTTGTAAGATTCCTCCACAAAGGATCATAAATCAACTCTGAAATGGGACAGACCAGTCGAACATGTGACTCCGGAAAGTCACTTCTGACACCTTTGGGGTGCGGCCAATTTCAGTTCAAAACTTTCCTACTCAAGGAAAGACTTTCTCGCTACTCTTCTGAACTCTTCTGCTCTTGCAATGGTCTCTTGGTCTCCAGATCCACCATACCATGTAGAGTCCAAGGAAAACTCGAGACACTAAAAGTCCCGAGGAAGCCTCTCACTCTCTGCTCTATGGTTCACACACACAATGGGAGTCGAGAGTTCTCCTTGCAGAAGGCCTTGCTTTATCCAAACAATAACTATCCGTGATCATAACAGAGTCCAAGACATCGACGGAATAAACTTTCTACAAATGCCAAAGAACAAAGCAACACAGGAAAATCCAAATGCAGCTGGAAATGCAACGACACACAAGTACATCTCCGGGTTTTTGCTCACAGTGCTGGTGTATTAGTTGAATACTTTGGGTAATCAGATTGCAAATCGATTTAGACTCAAAGAAGGATAAATGGTTCTTAAAGCATTGTCAACAGACTCCATAAAGTTCATTTTCACTGTATTGATAATTCTGTCACTTTACTCAGCAACCTGTTTAATTAGTTTGTTTAGAATAGCAATAAAGTTTGTCTGTATTCAAAAGATAATTTGACTGTGGTATATTTTGATAAATAATCTCATCCCTATATTTAAAAGGTTTTGCTTCAAAGATATACCTAAATATGTGTGATATTATTTTCAATAATCCATGAGAATAATTTATTAATCCAATAAGTTAATTAATCATAATTCCTATATTAAAGCTAATTCCTTACAATAGAAATTGTGAGCAGATACAACCAGACGTATTACGATTTTATTGGTGGAGAATATAAATAATCTAGTTATTTGTCATTTATCTTTCATATAATGGTTGTTGAATGCGACCATTATACATTTTCTTATATTATAATGATGTAGAATAAGGACAGTGTAAATTAATTACTGGCTCACATACGGTTTTCCTACATATAATGGTTGGAAAATTGTGGCACTTTAATCAGTACCATGTACATTTATACTACCAAATTTCCTACATATAATGGTGGAGGTATGCGGGCAAGTTAGCCCATCCCGTGTACATTTATACAACCAAATTTCAAACAACTCATTAAGCATTTGGGCACTGAAGACACACAATGCTTAAGTTTAGAAAGTGGAATTTTCCCCTCAAACATCCATTATGTTGGTCTTTAGCAGCACAATAGTACAGGGTCTTCTTTGTCATATTGTGTGCATCATAATACGCCACACATTCTCAATTGGAGACAGGTCAGGACTGCAGGCAGGCCAGTCTAGCATCTGGACTCTCTGCTTACACAGTCATACACTTGATATCCAGGCAGTATGTTGTTTGAAGTTGTCCGGCTGGAAAATGCAGGGACGTCCCAGGAAAAAATGGTGCTGGATGGCAGTATTTGTTGCACAAACATTTTTACATATCTGTCTGCATTCATGGAATACTCACAGATGTGCAAGTTACCCATGCCATTGGCACTGACACACCCGTGGCCCATATATACACTAGCTTTTGGACCTGACGCTAATAACAGCTTGGATGGCCCTATTCCTCTTTGGCCCCAATAACACAACAGCTTTGTTTTTCAAAAACAAAAAATTACTCTTCAGACCAAAAAACACAGTTGCACTGTCCAACTTTCCATCTAAGTTGAGAACGAGCCCAGAGAATTCGGCAGCGCTTCTGGACAGTGTTGATGTAGGGCTTCTGCTTTGCATAGTAAAGTCTTAACTTGCATCTGTGGATGCAGCGGTGAATGGTGTTGACTAACTAAGGTTTACTAAAGTAATCCCAACCCCATGTTCATGATATCCATTAATGATTAATTATGTTTTTAGAGATTGGATGATCACATACATTCAGAAATGATTTGTCTTACCCTTTATGCACAGAGATTTGACCAGATTCCTTGAATCTTTTAACTATATTGTGCACTGTAGAGGGTGAAATGCTCAAAATCCGTTTTGTCTTTGGGGAACATTGTTCTCAAAATGCTGGATTAATTGCTGAAGCATCTGTTGGCAAATTGACAAGTCTCGAATGACCCTTGCTCTTGAAGGACTAGGCTGTTTTTGGAGGCTCCCTATATACTATGTATATTTCACATCACCTTGTAATTTCAACTCATCAAACTGTTATTAGTTTTAAATTTAACTTGCCCCTTTGTCAATTTTTTGGAGCATGTTGCAATCAACTGATTTGAAATTACTGTACATTTTCAAAAAACAATGAAATTCACAAGGAAAAATATCATATAATGTGTAGTTGTAGTGCTTTCAATACAGCAAATGGTGAATATAATTTACAAATCTATCCTTTTTGTTTTTATTAGCATTTTTCATATGGTCACAACTTTTTTGGAATTTGGGTTGTAAGAAAAGAATTAGTATTTAGCGTCCCATTCAGCTCTATTTAACCAAATAAACCTTTTGCATGATTATAATGAGGAATGATTACACTAAGAGGTAGACTGGTATCCTCTCTCACGCTTTTGTTCTCGTGCCAATGATTTCCCCTCCATATGCCAATAAAGGCACACTTTATTTTCCGGATCGCACTTTCTCATGCTAATTTTACAATGTTGCAAGTTACAACACACACAGCACCAACATCATCATCATCATCATCATCATCATCATCATCATCAGCGCTTTCTGTTCACAGTTGGCTCTTCTCTGATCAACTCGGGTATTACACATAATGTTAAACAGACCCGGGACACACAGCAATAGAAATATGGAACCCGGATTGGCTGACCATACAAAAAGTGGATGCGAACCCGTACGGGTACTCAGGTTAGGACCCATGAAGACCTCTACCTCTGACCTCAACAATACATAAAAATAAAAAAACACATGCAAGCATGTTAAATATACTGTATGTTCATCAAAGTGATAGTAGACAAATTCCTGTTAAAATTCAATGACATTCAAGGCTTCAATGGAATCTGCCATTTCTTTCTTGCACATGCTTCCTAATGGAGTAAATATTTAAATATATCCTTTCCCGCTCTCACAGAGATATGAGTCATCTTTCATAATGTCATGTATATTGAGCATTCTGAGAGAGAGAGAGAGAGAGCGCTTAGGCACCTATGTGCTCAGGATGTCTCAAGGCTGCAGCTGACCCTGTCAGGATCATCTGATCATTGTACACTCCTCTCGACTAAAGCACACACTATCAATAGAGAAGAGCAAGAGAGGAAGAGAGATGGTAGGATGTAAGGAGAAGAAAGAGATAGACATTGTTCTCAAAGATCCCTTGACCCCTTTAAAGAATACAAAGAGTGAAGAAATATGTGTGGGAGGAAGAGAGCTGAGAGATGTGTATAAACATTACAACAGGGTAAATGGGATGATGCAATGATATGGACATAGAAAGAACGAAAGTGGAGTAAAAAAGATAAAATGAAAGTCTTACTTAGGAATTTGTCCCTCGAAGGCATACGTCTTGTTATCCCAGTCGTCTGGATCTGGTGAGTAAACCTTTCCTAGCATGTTGGTTAGCATTCTACCTGTCATTATAAAAGGCCTTCTGTGAAATCATTGTGCAGCAGGTGTATACAGTTTATAAGTGTGCTTGTGTATGTCAAAGCACTGTGTGTGTGCACCTGTCTGTGTGTCTACACATGTGTCACTGGAAGTGTTTAGCATTGTGCAGAATCGCCATCAGAACTGCGCTCCAGAAACACAGACCTATTTCTACAACTGTAAGATGTTTATGTATGACTTTACTAATTGGCCATTCTTTTAGTCCAAGCCATCTGGAGCTTAAGCATTACAAACATAAATAAACAAATATATACAGTGGACCCAAAAACAATTTCGACAGTTTAGCCACACTTAAAAATGCATTTTGTTTAATATATAACAAAACATCAAACTAAGTGGCATCTGAAAACAAATGAAGCTTTTCTAAGAACTTTTGCACAAAATTTTAACAGACTAGGTTCAAGGTTACTTTAGTGGATACATGAAGGCAGTTTCCCTCGAGTCATAACAGAGGAGCCACAGGTGTTGCACATAAACTACAAGTGATAAACCGATATATCGAATAGGCCGATTAAATGGCTGATTAGGTATTTTGCTATTATCTGCATCGGTCGATAAACATGATCGCTTGGCCGATCAACAAAAGTGTACACTTTGTGTCCGTTCCAAAATCAACAGACTACCAATAGATTTGTCAAAGAATGGTTAAAACATTTTTTCTTTTAGGTTTATGCTAATTTGAGTAAATATTGCATTACATAAGTGTTAGTTTTACTTTAGAAATGTTGTGTGCAGCTGATTTGCAGTTGTTAAATTGTATTATGTTCATCACATTTTTATCGGCCATCTGCCAACCTGCTCTGTAAATATTGGTTTGGGCATTAGTCATTGAAAAACTCATATCAGTCAATCACTATTAACTACAGTATGAGCACCAACGTTTGACAACAATAAATTGTTAACACGAAATCTACTGTTTTATAATTTCAAAGCTAAGCTTCTTTTTATGACATGTTTTGCTTGAACAAAAAAAATATTTTTTCAAAGAAATGCCACTTGTTCTTCAGTTATCTAATGCAATGTTACTGGAGCATTTTCAAGTGTGACTGAAGTGTCCCAAAGCTTTTTATACAGTAAAAAGTAATTTATCCAAAGCAAGTTTTAGAGAGTACTTTTAAAGAGACAATCCTCCTCTAGTATCCAGTAGTTAAGTGTCTTGCTCAAGGGCACAATGGTAATAACTCGGGGATTAAACTTTTATAGGCTCAAACCAGCAACCTTACACTTTCTGGTCCTAAGCTTTAGCCGCTGTGCTACACCACCCAACTTATGCTTAAGGAGCCTCTCCTTTGTTAATTCTATACGTAACTGTACTGATTCTCTCTTCTTGCACATATGTACAGTATTTCATATTAAAATCAAAAAGAACTATGTCTGGTAGTTTCCACATAACATATTGCTGGTACTGATAAAATATATAGCTTGAAATGTACACTATGTCACGTTTGATAAAAACATCTGCCAAATGCATGAAAGTAAAGTGGTTTATAAAATAATCTGATTCATTAACAAATAATCAATCCAAAATGATCAAACAGCTATAAATCAATTTAAATTCTCTGCAAATATTGTTTAATATCCCTTTGCCGGCCATTACATATAATGTTAGTGCTATTTACCTCTGTGACAGTTCATGAACACTTTCTTTTGTCCAGCTGCATGGGCATGGTCATTCTCATCACCAATGGTTACAGTGAGGGTGTTAGTGACGGTCTTTGGTGGACTGCCACTGTCAGTCATGATGACGGGTAGTAGAAACTCTTTCCGTCGCTCTCTGTCGAAAGCTCTCAGGGCGGTGATAGTGGCTGTGTCATTCCCGTTATCTTGCAGGTGGAAGTCATTGCTGTATCGATACTCCAGAGGGACAGAGAAGGAGAATGGTGAGCCATTCTCCTCTAAATCTCGGTCCACAGCTCTAAGTAAAGTAGAGCTCTGGTTAAGCCACACAACCTGTGGGCCCAGAACGTTCTCCCACACTATTGGTGCATAGGCGGCCTCAAACTCTGGGCCATTGTCATTCACATCCAACAGAGCCATCTGGACAGTCGCAGTGCCAGTCAATGGTGGCATGCCGTGGTCTGTCGCTAATATAATGAAGTGGTGCTGTGCAACCTTTTCCCTGTCTAGCTCACTAGCCACAGTGACCAACCCTGATTTGTCTACAGAAAACAAATGGTATGGATCAGATTCAGGAGCGATACTATAAGTAATCTCCCGGTTCAGCCCCGAGTCCAAATCACTGGCTGCCAGACTTGCTAAACTAGTTCCTGGGGCAACATCCTCTCGTATCGCAGGTAGCTGTAGAAAATGTGGGATGAAGACTGGGGCATGGTCATTGCAGTCTAGTACCTCTAGCGTACAATGTAGCAGGCTGGAGTAAGACAGATCCTCAACTTTGATGGTGAGGTTGAAACATTGCTCGCCTGGTCTTTCATAATCCAGGCGTTTCTTGAGACAAAGTGTCCCACGCTGCTCCTGTCGATGGCTCACCATGTAGAACTTCTGTTCAGGATCACCAGCCACTACACTGAAGGTCAGCTGACCATTCTCTCCAGCGTCTGCATCTTCAGCAGCAAACTCTATGACAGCTGTGTTGGGCTCACTGCTCTCAGGGATTCGCACTGAGCACGACCGGTTCAAAAAACGTGGCACATGGTCATTAACGTCAGTTACGTGTATAGTGGCCGTGGCTGTTCCTGTCATACCTCCACCATCTCGTGCCTCCACCACCAAGACATATGAGTCAGTCAGCTCCCTGTCAAGACTGGACATTGCTACTGAAACCGTTCCGGTAGCAGGGTTGATGCTAAACACATCCGCTCCACTGTTACCTCCACTGAGGGCAGCATTACCTACAATTCGATAGGCAAGAACAGCGTTTTGTCCAACAGCTGCATCATCCAGATCAGTGGCTGTCATCTCCATAACGTGAGTACCGGGTGGCGTATTCTCTTCCACGTCGCCATGGCAACTGTCCGGGGCGCAAGCAAAAATGGGAGCATTGTCATTTATGTCCCACACGTTTATAATGACATCAGTGAATCCTGTCAGGCCCTCGCCGCTCTCATCTGTGGCCAGTACCACAAAACGCCACACTGCCCGTGTCTCGCGGTCTAAAGTTCTCTGGGCATAGATCTTCCCTGTCATCTCATCAATGATGAACTCACTCTCAGCACCCTGACCATGTAAAGAATACCTCAAAGCCTCCTGATCAGCATCCTTATCTGGGTCAGAGGCTGTTACCTACAACATCAAAGACAATATATTGGAGCTTTATTCTGCTGTAACAACTCTAGAATAAGGGTTGTACTGTCTTTCTGTCTTTCTTTCTTTCATTCTTTTCATCCATCCATCCATCTATCACTCTCTCTCTCTCTTAAAGCTTGTCTAGGGGAAAGCATTTTTCCACATAACTAGCTAAACATCCCAGCATACTATATTTTTTAAACTCTTTCTGGACCAAGGAGATATACTATGTGTATATACATAATATATTGTTTTTTTTATTAAAATCCACTTCTCACATGAGGAAAATTAACTTAGAGTTAGGCATTTGGACAAAGTGATGTCACTATAGTTGCACTTTAAATATTCTTCTAAGAATGCATGAACCTTTAAAGACTCAATACTGAAGAGTTTGAATGGGGATTTCAGTTTAAGAATGTAAAACACTCAGAACAAATCAATAACAGTTTTCAACATAATTATGAAACATAAACAAATCCCAGACAAGGTGTACATATTGAGTGATTGGACAATTTCCAATTTAATTGTTGTGCTATTTATTTTCAAACTGCCTATTAATGAGGTATGAATGAGGTATCACATGTGCATGACAGTCTATGGCATAAAATAATTAATCGAAGTGGTTTTGTAATGTTTTGGGTTTCATTATCATTACACAATTTACATTTTAACCCTTTCCAGGCAACTTTCCAAAATTTGAAGTGTCCTCTAAGAGATGTTGGTTATGCTATTGGAAAAGTAGGACAGAAATTAAGACAAAAGTAACTTGTTGCGCACTGGAATGTAATGGCAAAAGACTTTGCTTGGTTTACAATAGGAACTGTTTTCAATCTTGTCACTCAGCTGAGTGTGAACAGTTTCACGAAAAGGCCTAGGTTGGGCTGTGTTTACTGGTGTTGTTGTCCTCCCCTCTTCTCTTTTCTCCCTCTCTTCTCTCCACAGGTATTGCAGTTGTTGAGTATTTATGAATTTATATATATTCTGTTTCTGCACTATTTATTAAAAACGTATTTTCTGTAGATAGTTAGAAAGTTTGATTTTGTATGTTTTGCTGTGTAATTTGTGTGTAATTCAAAGTGTTATAATATGAATTTGGAATTTTCTGAATTTGGGGCTCAGGCTTTAAAGGGGTAAATTTAGCAAAATGACTCCTAATAAAGTTAATATATTTAAATATAATGAATTTGTGATATGAAAATGAAGGACAGAGTTCTGACATGTATGGCAGTACCTGCAGCACAAATACAGGAGAACCGTCCAGCTCCTCTGTCACGCTGCCATAGTATTCGTTCACAGAGAACACAGGTGCTTCATCATTCTTATTCCCAATGGTGACTATTACGGTGGCGTAATCTTCCCACTTCCCATCCGAGGCCAAGACATGCAACTTATAAAGCTTGTTTTGTTCGTAATCCAGCGGCTGAGCGATGAAGATGGTTCCCACCTCAGGCTCCATGTCAAAAACACCTCCTACATTACCTGATGTAATCTGGTAGCGCAATTTGGCATTAGCACCTGAGGAATGAGAAGAGCTCATGAAAAAAAGCCAAATACATACACAAGACACAGCTAAATTCTACACATCAGTAAACCAAAGACTACTAAATGGAACAATTAGGAAAACTGAGAACTACTGCATATTGATACTTCTTTAAAAAACAACTAAAAATGTCAGACATTGGCTGATGGTTAGAAACTTTTAACGGTGAAAAAAATATGGTTCGAAATCAAAAAAATAATAATGTTTTTTTTTCTATATACGATGAAAAGCTTTTAGCTGCAGATGAACAATAAACTGCTTCAATGGCCCTTAGAGGTGATTATCAATGGTAGCATTGGAAACTCACCATCATGGATAGCTAAAATGAAACATTATTTTATTCTCCTAGTCTTTTTAAACAATGGTTCATAAAAACATTCACTGTTTTTGAGCTTTCCTGCCATGTTCAGATGTTCAGTCAAATGTTCAGTTCAGCACAAGCTGGTATTTCCTTCTGCAACAATTTTAAAACTCAAAAGACAACATGGTGCTTGAAAGTAAAAGTATAGCTCACAAAACCAGGCTCAAATACATTAAACCTTATTTTTGTTCTCTTAGTGCCACCAACTTGCCCTCATTATGGGCTTTTGTTTAGGTAAATCAGAATCTATATTTTTTTTATTCTGAATTAAATAATTGACAAATTAGTTTTCTTCCCATTAAGCTGAAGACAGTTGAAAAGAAAGGACTAAAGCCTAATAAATATGTTATCTTTATCAATGTTTCAAGTAAAAAAATAAAAATGAAGAAAAATAAACAGTGAGAGCTGCAGCATGTACCATCCAGGGAAAGAATAATAAATGTTTGGATCCCCTGTTGAGCTCTGTTAATTAAACAGTGAAAGATGCAGGCGTACACATGTTGTGTTTTGAGCATACAATTTTATAAAATTTTGTATTGCTTCTTCACATTTATTTTGCTTTTTGTACCCAAAGCTCAGATCTCTGAGGTAGGTAATAAATGCAAATAGACTTCATATAAACAAATAACATGGTTAAGCAAAACAACTCTTGCCTTGTCATTCCTTAGATCAGCTTGCAGTGTTTTTGGGAGTTCCCTTCTCATATGTGGTTAATGAATATGGAATGACACATTAGAAGCCTTATCGCCATTTCATCTTCACCATCTCATACTGCCTTGGGTACCTTCACCAAATTGCATTTGGGAATATTTGGTTTATATGTTTTCTGCTAATGCACAGCATCAAACACTACTTCCTTATGAAAGAGCAGATGCGCTATGGTGGCTATCCAGCTTCAGTGGCTCTGCTCCAGTGGCTGTGAGGGTTAAGACAGAGCAGCAGTGAAGGCTGTGAGAGGTTTGGTATGCACTGATGTGGTCCAATTGTAGAAAAAGTGAAAATATTTAAAGTATTTAAACTTATTCCATTCAGTTTTGAATTCAGTCTTTTTATTCAAATTATTATTATTATTATTATTTTTTTCTTTTTCTGAAAGGCATTTGAAAATGCCTTGTGATGAGTCATTATGCATATTTGAGATTTAGTTACACTTTACACACAATACATACAGCCTAGCAGGTGTTCACACCTGAGAAAACATACTATTTCCAGAATCTATGAACAGAAATCCACCCTCATTTTCACCCAGACTCAACACTCCATATTTCTCACCTCCATCTCACAAATGAGCACATTGTTCTATCCGTCATCCGTTGCCTCATCTCATATTGGCCTACCTTCATCTTCATCATTAGCGCTGACAGTCAGAATGGTGGAGCCCACGTCAGCATCCTCATCCACATCAACTTCATACACTGACTGTGCAAACACCGGCTTGTTATCATTCACATCACTGATGAAAATGCGCACATACGCCGTATCTGATGAGAATGAAAAACACACAAGATTAGCCAACCATGTTCTTAATCTGTCAACCTATACCCCATTGCTGCAGTGTTGACATATTTTTTTAATTACTGTAATGCAAAGTATATAACATATAATGAAGATAAATAAAGAGTAATGCTATACATTTACAATTATATATATATATATATATATATATATATATATATATATATATATATATATATATATATATATATAAACAGAATATATATAAAAACAGAATATATATAAAAAGTTTCCTAAACTTATTCTGTTAAATAAGGCGGAAATGCATCATCACATTCTGTTAAAAGTGTCTATTGCACAAATAATGACTGTGTTCAACGAGGATACCCAAACACAAAATTGGTCAACAAACAAATAATCCCACCCCAAATTTATGCCATTGGTTGAGCCAATGCTTAAACAATGTTTTGAATATAGAGTGCTTGTATTGAACCCGTCGTAGAGGCACAATGTTTACACTTTTCAGTAAAATCAACCTACCAGTGGCTTACTACTAGTTGTCTTTGGCAGAAAAGGAAAGATATATATATATATATATATATGCTTGTATTGAACCCGATATATTCTTTAAATGTGGTATATATATATATATATATATATATATATATATATATATATATATAAACCAAAATGTGACACTCCAAAAAGCACATAAAGGCAGCACAAAAGTAATCCATATGACTATGTTAGGTGTGGGTGAGAAAAATATAAATAGTTAAGTCAATTTTTGCTATAAATTGGTCTCCCTGCCCAGTAGATGGCAATATGCATGAAGAATGTGAATCACCAAAAACAAAAGAAGAAGAATGTGAAAGTTAATGTGTAGATTGACAGGGATGATAATTTATAGTAAAAATTGACTTACATATTGATCTGTTTCTTACCACATCTATCATATCTCTTCTGAAGACATGTAGTCACCACTGGGGTCATGTGGATTAGGCTACTTTTATGCTTATTTATGTGATTTTTGGAGCTCCAAAGTTTTGGCACCAATTCACTTTCTTTGTTTGGACCTTTCAAAAGATCTGAGATATTCTTCTAAAAATCTTAACTTGTGTTCTGCTGAAGAAAGTCATACACATCCGAGATGGCATAAGGGTGACTAAATGATGAGAGAATTTTTTTTTTGTGTGTTTTGCATCCCTTGCATTGAACATGTTTTATGTGCAACAATAAATCTCTCAGTTGGCATTAAGGAAAATTTAGACCTAGCATTTATTTTAATGTAACTGTTTCATACATTATGATATTGAAAATAAGTTTTTCCATTTATTCATTTCTGTAATCATGTCGCCCTTTTATAATTTTACTTAATAAGATTCATGTAGTGTTTACAGTATCATAGATAATTGATGTGTTTTAAAAGTTGTCAATCACAAACCCCTATAAAATACCTATATTTTTTTTATTCTTTCTGGCAAACAGCCATAAAAAGGAATGCAAATTATGGTATTTGTACTACATTTTTAAATTGCTGCATATAGTTTTTATTATAAAGGGGCATAGCTTTCGCTACTCAGTACTCAATACTCACTACTTATGAGTACTTTTAAATGAGATACTCTTTTACTCTTCCTTGAGTAATTTTCAGGACAGTACATTTACTCTACTCAAACTACATTTTTTAAGAAGTAACAGTACTTTCACTTGAGTATTATTTTTCAGTACTCCTTCCACCCCAGTAGATCCATTTCAAACAATCAACTGCTACTGTGAAAAACACAGACACACACACACACACACACACACACACACAGCGTTGTGTTTCCATGTTTTATGGGGACTTTCCATAGACATAATTGTTTTTATACTGTACAAACTTTATATTCTATCCCCTAAACCTAACCCTCACAGAAAACATTCTGCATTTTTAAATTTTCAAAAAACATAATTTAGTATGATTTATAAGCTGTTTTCCTCATGGGGACCAACAAAATGTCCCCACAAGGTCAAAAATTTCGGGTTTTACTATCCTTATGGGGACATTTGGTCCCCACAAAGTGATAAATACACGCTCACACACACACACACACACACACACACACACACACACACACACACACACACACACACATACAGTATATATACACACGATCAGCCACAACTTTAAAACCAAGGTCCCAATCGTGCCACCAAAACAGCGGCAACCCTCATTCTGAGATGCTATTCTTCTCACCACAATTGTACAGAGTGGTTATCGGAGTTACCGTAGACTTTGTCAGTTCGAACCATTCAGGCCATTCTCTGTTGATCTCTCTCATCAACAAGGCATTTTCATCCACAGAACTGCTGCTCGCTGGGTGTTTTTTTTTGTTTTTTAGTCAATTCCAGAGATGGTTGTGCGTGAAAATCCCAGGAGATCAGCAGTTCTCTGCCAGATGAACCAGATGATGAATCATCTCTCTCTTGGATGCTATTTTTCATTTCAAAATTGTGGAGGACATTGCAGTTTCTATAGTGATCGACTCTTGTGCACCAGCTACCACGAAATAGGGAGAAATACTCCCGCTTGGATGCTATTTTTCCACTGAGACAGCTGACGATCATAAAGCTGACAGCATATCTGCTTAGGAGTGGCAACAGGTGATTGCACATGCTCCATCTCTCTCTTTCTCTCTCTCTCTCTCTCTCTCTAACACACACACACACACATAAACACATCCTTGTTCATCCAATAACTTGTTAGAAACAGCACAAGCTGTAATACTATATCTGAAGTGACATTTTTTAATTACCTATGAAGGCTTGGTCGTATCAATTGGTTTGACCCAGCAACGGCAGATTCTGATCCCTCACGTAAGAAAGTAGTTCCATGCCCAAATGCTATAAGCACTAATGTGATTATCTACGGCACTCGGCCTGTGGCCTCATGCCTGCGGTCGAATCACAGCAGTGCTGATGTAGGGCCATATCGCACTCTTGCACGTGTGATATTGCATATTAAAGTAGTGATTGACATATTCACGTCACCTAACTGGCTCATATTACACACAAAAATTATATTTTGCTACCACCTGCTGGCTAACCTATGTAATATAAAAAACAATAGACAAACAGAAGCTCTTAACAGATCAGCACTGCTCTTACACTTTAGTTTAGAACAGCACGGACACAAGCAGAGAGATACACACAGTGAAGCGTTGGAGTGCTGATGGTGCTCACTCGTCCAATCAGATTCGAGGACCAGAACTAACTGTTGTATATATATATATATATATATATATATATATATATATATATATATATATATATATATATAAATATATAATCAAACATGCAGCATTTCTGAACTTTTCACAGCCTTCAGTTCTGTCAGGGATGCGATAAACAGATATACTTGCTAGTTAAAGGGATTGTGAGGTGTCTGATATAAGCCCTGATCCTGCTTCCTGCCTCTTCTTGACATGATATAATGAATAAAAAAGGTTGGAAAAATGCTCAGTTGCCACCCTGTGAGAGTTGGCATGTTGTTCAGAGCATCACCACGAAGATAATATGGTCATGTTTTCCCTAAAAACACACAGGCACAGCTTTGTTGTGTGATTTTCCACTGAGTGTTTTTTTTCCTTTCTCAACATTCTGTTGATTTTGACAGGATCTGCTCAATAATTTGTTCAATAATCATTCACATTTCTGTGTAAATGCGTGTGTCTGTATGTGCGGCTCTCTGCTCATCAACACCCTGTCTTCTGTGTGCTAGAGCATATTTGACACTGTCGATCTGATAATATGCATTTGCGAGTGTGTATCTCTCTAGCTGTTGTAGTATGCTCATGTCTTCTCCCCATTTGGAGTGCCAGGTAAACTGACTGTGAGGCAGATAAACAGCAGAGGATAGAGATTCTGGAGTTGACTAATTTCTCTTTCTGAGCAGCACTGTCAGTCTTTCCCTGCTTCTGCCTGAAAATCTCACCATCCCCTGTGGCACCTTCATCAACATTTAAACTGAACATTGAATGTCACACACTTGAGTTTTTGTCTAGCTGGCCTGTTTAACTATTAGAGGGCTGTTTATGATGTCTAAAAGAGCAAAGCAGACTAAAGGGACATAGTTAATGTATGAAAAATTCCTTTTCCATGAGGCTTAGGCAAGCTAAGTGTTCTATTAAATCAAATCAAGCTACACTGTATACATTATATAAAGCATTTTAAGCAGTTAACAAAAACATGCCTCATCAGATCTCATTTAGCTCTGTATTGTTAATCCCACAAATATATCGCAGTACTGTGATGTTTAATTGTGATATATAATCATGAACACAACCCAAACTTTGACACTGAATTTAGTCAAATACTGTATAAAGTACAACAATACATTATATGTAGGGTCAGATCATAGTCTGGCGAGGCATAACAAGCACTTTCTGTAACTAAAATATAAATAGAATAAATTAGAGTATTTTCCTCATGTACTCTGTTTAACATACTGCATTTAACTGTCATCATGTCAGGTGGCTGTACCTGAGTTGGGCTGCCCATGCTTCCCCGGTCTAGCTGACTCCCAGCCATCCACTGACTTCACCTCAAGAAGGTATGATCCCTTGGTCTCGCGGTCAAACACAGTCTCTGTGTAGATGGTGCCCAGCTCAGGATTAATGCGGAAGTACTGATAGTCTCCACTGCGATCGTTCAGTAGAGAGTATGAGATCTGAGACAGAAGGGAGACATGACAAAAAAAAAATTCAAATCAGCTAAAATAAATTTTACAAAATTAAATGAAGACATGAAATAGTGTGTGAAAAAGGAACATAATGAACTGGTCTGTGTACTTATTGCTTTTTATAATATAATCACCAATAAGGTATATTGATGGAAAAAAATAGATTTCTTTCTAATTTGACAGGAAGAAAAAACAAAAAACAAACATTAAGTCGGCATACCACAGCCCCAAGGAATAAATTATTTTATATAATCCCACCTTGGTGATGTTGTGAGCCACAATGCTCTTCATCAGACCAAAATAGTCAAAGAAAAACAACCCTTAAATACCACAGAACAATTCCAAAATGTTATGTTGTATGACCAGATGAAAATTAAGGGAAAAACATCCCAATTAAACATAATCAACAATACATACACATATAAGTACTACCAAAGAGTATGCCTTCTGATATTAATAATAATAATAATAATAATAATAATAATAATACAAAATTATTAAAAAAATTATAATGATAATGCTCCTGAATTTTAATATGTAATTATTATATATATTTATCGGCCAATTATTCACCAAATTAAAATCATCGACATATGGCAGCCAAAAGTTCCCTATCTGTCACTCACTCAACTTTGTGTCGATGAGTTGACACTAGGGGTCACCCTTGGGAGCCCAGACATCTCTGATCTTTGAGAAAAGGCCATTGAGTATTGGTGTGTGGGATTTGCATGCCACTCCCCCAGACAAACGGGTATAAAAGGAGTGCTGTTGCAAACACGCTCTCAGATTTTCTTCTTCGGAGCCGAGCGGACTTATTCACAGAGCTGAATTCCTCCTGCTGATTCATTCATCTCTCTCTGAAAGGCTGTTGGATCTACGGCGCATTCCAGCGGTTCTCCCCCTCACACACAACGGATGTGCTGAGAAAACACACCTGGGCACTTCAACAGCTGAGCAGAGGTTCATATATATATATATATAAAATACGCACACACACACACACACACACACACACACACACACACACATGTTGGTCTACCTATCATTATGAGGACTTTCCATAGACATAATGATTTTTATTCTGTACAAACTATAGATTCTATACCCTAACCCTAACCCTACCCCTAAACCTAACCCTCACAAAAATTTACATTTTCAATAAAACATTGTTTAATATGATTTTTAAGCGATTTAAATTATGGGGACACTAGAAATGTCCTCATAAATCACATTTATAGCATAATACCCTTGTAATTACTCATTTGTAACTTACAAAATTGTCCTCGTAAATCACAAAAACACGCACACACACACACACACATATATATATATATATACACACACACACAAATAAAACAGTAGATTTTCCTCTAAAAGAGTGGCGCAAACTAAAGTCTAAGACACCTCTTCATTTGTGTGAGTTTTCCTGGTTGGGAGCGTTACCTCTCCGCTTCCCACGACCACTATCACTGCCTCTCGTGTTAGGCACTCCCAACGAGGGGACAACACTTGTGGACGGGTCATGCTCTCACTGTGAGGGCATGATTTTGGCAACGTTGCGTTCGCGACTTTCTCTCATATGAGGGAAAGCCACTCCAGCGGCTCCCTGACTCGGTCCTCCTACCCGCGGGTAGGAGGCGGGGTCGGTTAGCCATAGGGACAATTTGGGGACTTCAATGAGAGCTTCTCCACCGGGAAATTCCCCATGGACCTCCCATTCCCCATCATGCTCGTTTGCCCCAGTGAGTTTCACGATGTGCGTTCGCAACTTGCTAAGTGGATGAGATTTCGGAGAGTGGGTTGGTTCAGTCTGTCGCCATGCGCAGCTGACGGCCATGCTTGCCACGACCACGTCGGGCACCTTTTACTACCCGGTTAGCGGGCTCATCCTCTCTCACTACCCTCCTGCCACTGCGCACACAAGCTGTGGCAAAATCCGCCACTGATGTGATGGTCTCCACGGGCTACGAGGATGAAAATCTTCCTCCCCCGTCACAGGCTGCTCCGGGAGTGGTCAAAGGAGCCAGGTAAGTGCTTTGATGTCTCTAGACTCAGCATAGCATATCCACAAGTGGCACCTCAGGCTCCGCCCTGTCATGAGGCTCCGCCTGCTGGTATGTCTGACACAATTGTTCCCTCTCGTGTGGGGCTTGGGGAAGCGGCTCGTGCTCCCAAACCCCCATGATGGCAGATCAGAACTGTCCAACTCGGCTACGTGATTCAGTTCACTAGGTGCCCGCCCAGGTCTAGCGGCATCCGGTTCACTACGGTGAGAGGCGAGAACGCTGTTGCTCTGTGTGCAGAGATCGCCTCCTTCCTACAGAAGGATGCAATAGAGTCTGTCCCTCCAGCCGAGGTGAAGTGGTCTTACAGCCCCTACTTCATTGTACTCAAAAAAAATCTTGGACCTGTGAGTCTGAATCGGGCTTTGCACAGACTCCCGTCCAAGATGAAGGTTTTATAACCTCAGGTTTGAGCCAGTTTTATCCCGTGTGTTATCAGGTGACACAAACAGGTAAGTTCAGGTCAGCTGGTTGGGTGTACCGCTTGCGCATAGTGCATAGTGCCTTTCCCCTCCCTTGAGGTGAAAATGTGCACTCTTCTCCCAGTTGCGTTCGCAAAAAAGTATGAACCCTGGACGTTCTTCCTTCTTAGCCCAGCGGCCAAAAATCTTTGGAGAGGCTCGCCGCCACCTCAGTATGTGCGTCACTTAGGCCCCATACTGTGGTAAGTGCTCCACATAAGCTGGTTGTCTCCTTAGGTAACCCAGTGTGATGTATATTCTGCAAAATGGTTTCCCCGCTGGTAAACCGCATCTTCCTTGAGCAGAGGGTCCTCTGTCCTTGGTCACCATGTTTTTAGTAACTCCTCGCCTCCTTGGGTAGAACCTACCCCGATGCCGCTCCACATGATGTGCTTCTGCTCAAACCTGGTAAGACCATGTCAGGGCTGGGTGTGGTCTCTGCGGTGTCCTCCTCTTTGGAGTGACTCCCCCCCCAATGTGGAACTTATATGGCCCCCAGCTGAACCTTATATGGCCCTCGTTCTTTTTTTCTTGGGGAGAATAATAGAGAGAAGGCTACGGCTGGGCCAGCCAATCCTTAAACTTCTGAGCAGTTAGCCACTCCCCGGCGTGTAGGGGACCAATTCATGCCTGCCAGTGTGTTGGGGGTAGTTACGCGACGGCTTGCTGCGCTGGATACGAGGCACACAGATTTCTGATTTCTGTCTCGCACCGCCAGTCTGTGTATCCTGGTTCAGCTCTTGTGCCGTTTTCCATTGGGACCCCTAGTGTCAACTCATCGACACAACATCGAGTGAGTGACAAATAGGGAACGTCTCAGTTACTGATGTAACCTCCATTCCATGATGGAGGGAACGAGACGTTGTGTCCCTCTTGCCACAAGACTGAACCAACCACTGAATTGGCCATCCTGATGTGCGAAACCTGAGTGTATGTTTGCAACGGCACTCCTTTTACACCCGTATATTGGGGGCATGCAAAGGCCTTATTCATTGGCCTTTTCTCAGATAAGAGATGTCTGGGCTCACAAGGGTGACCCCTATTTTTAACTCATCGACACAACGTCTCATTCCCTCCATCAGGGAATGGAGGTTCCCTATCAAATAACTACACTTTGATGCTGTGCTGATTTAGCGCTTTGGGAACGTATTTAGGAGTGACCAGCTGTGAATATATGTGCAACACGTCAATGAAATTGACTAGAATATATAGCCTCTGCTGGTGACATCATAGGATGCACCTGTATCAGGGCTATAAATAGATGTGTCACAGGTGCATCGTCAGGACTCCTCTCACTTACTTCCAAGAGCCAGCACCCACTCTTTCATCATGGGGTTCTCACATGGGTCTGGATGAGGAGCGAGAGATGGGTCTGTCCCTATAGCTCGCTCTCTCCCCAGATCCAGCTGGGCCTTCTTGTGAGCCTGAAGTGCACTTCGGCACCTCTTCGGTTAACGAGGGAGACGCTGAATCTCTTGAGTCTGCTGATTTGAGCTACCCACCTCTGAACATTCCACGCACAATAACAAAGCGGCGGAGGAATTACTCGAGGTGGTTACTCAGGCTGTGGCCAGGCTACAGTTAGACTGACCATGCGAACAGGAGACCCCCAAATGCTCTAAACTAGAAGACAAAAAAATAAAAAAGGGAAGGGAACGCTACATCTGTTCCTTCCTTTCTTCGATGACCTCCATAACAAGCTTTCTCATTCATGGAGGAATCCTTATACTTCCTGTGTCTTCGTGCCCTCGACGTTGGTATATTCGACTGTCGTGGGTGCTGAGACACGGGGATATTCCATGATGCTGCCGGTAGAAGAGACACTGATTATCTCTCGCCTGGATTGGCATCATTTCTTAAGAGACCCACTCTCCCCACATATCCGTGCAGGACCACCTCCACGCTTGTGGGAAAAGCTTATCAGGCAGCAGGTCAGGCTGGTGCTGCCCTGCACACTACAGCTGCTGAATGCCTTTCTACAGCTGTTGTGGGCGTACCATGCTGACCTGCTGATGGACTTGAGTGCGGGCAGTACGGTTGATGAAGAGGCTTTCGCCGAGTTTCGTTGTGCCACAGATCTGTCTCTCCGGGTGGCCAAACAGACGGCTTGCACCATTGGCTTTGGTCAGCACAGAAAGTTATTTATTGCTAAACCTTTCGGGCATCAAAGACAGGGACAAAGTGTTCCTCCTCTATGCCCCGGTTTCGCTTTCTGGCCTATTTGGTGTCGCCACAGTCACGGTTATCACCAGGTTCCAGGAGGCGAAAAGCCATGAGGAAGCCTTCTGGAAATTCCTCCCTCGCCGCACTCAGGGGGAGGGGCCACCGGCCACCTAGCCCCACCCTGGTCCTTCTAGAAGGGAGGCTCAAAAACAGAGCATGGAGAATTGCTTTCCCCTAGCAGAGACTGCAGCCCCCAAAGCAAGACCTCAGGACCGTCATCTCTAAGAAGAAAAAGCCTTGCACCCAGCCGTGGGGATAGCCCACCCTTGGGACGGGTTGTGTGAAACATCCACCTATACCCTCCCAATACCCCCACAAAGCCGCTCCATTCCCGCCGCCTCTGGCATTTCGGGAGTTAGCGGTTTCCAGCTGAATGTTGGGTGTTCCGTTGCTTTCTGCCGTAGCACAGGACGCGGGATACTCGACGTCCCCTAAACAGGGCAAAAAAAGGGCAGAAACCCATCTCAGAGAACCTGGTAGCGTGGAAACTACTGTCAGGTGTTTCTATGAGGGCCCTAAGAACAGTAGAAAAAGGCTACAGAATTAAATTTGTTCGCCGTCATCTGCATTTCAACAGCGTGGTTCTCACTACCGTGAAACTGGAACAAGCATGTGTACTGTGGGAAGAACTGCAAATCGCTTGGTCATAGAACATGTTCCCCTTCCAGAGAGAGAGTCAGGTTACTACAGTGATACTTCCTGGTCCTCAAAAAGAATGGAGGGTTGTGTCCAATTTTAGACCTTCGAGGCTTGAATCACTCACATGTCGTTCAAGTTGAAGATGCTAACCGTCAAGACGGTTGTGTCTCAAATCCAACATCACGACTGGTTGGTCACGATCGATCTCATGGATGCGCACTTTCATATAGAAAGTCTGCCACAATACAGGATGTTTCTGAGGTTCGCTTTCGGGGGCGAAGCTTTCCAATAACGGGTTCTTCCATTCGGTCTAGCCTTATCACCCTACACATTCACGGAATGCATGGATACAGCACAGGCTCCTTTGCGTTTCCGGGGCATACAAATTCTGAATTGCATAGACGACTGGCTGATACTAGCACAGTCACAAGAACTGGCATTACAGAACAGGGATATCATCTAAGCTCATCTGGTTTCTCTGGGATTGCGGCTAAACGCCAAGAAAAGCATCCTCTCTCCCACTCAGAAAAATACCTGGAATTCGATCACAATGCAGGCACAATTGTCTCCTGCTCGAATCCAGTCCACTCAGAACACCCTGAGCAAAGTCAGGCTAGGCCAAGTTTGCACTGTTCGTCAGTATCAACGACTCCTAGGTCTCATGGAAATTGCATCCTCAGTGATCCCCTTGGGACTTTTGCACATGAGACCGTTTCAGTTGTGGCTCAAATCCAGGAGATTTCATCCAAGGGCCTGTCCCCTAAGGATGATAAGGGTTACGCGTTGCATGCTACGTACACTTTCTATGTGGTTCAGACCCTGGTTCCTCACTTTGGGTCCCACTCTAAGTGCGTCTTGCCATTGCAGGTTGCTAACGACAGATGCCTCCCTGATGGGTTGGGGAGCAGTCTTAAGTGGTCGTCCAGCTCAAGGGGAATGGGAGGGTTGTCAGCTTGATTGTTACCTCAACTGTCTCGAGTTCATGGCTGTATTTCTGGCCCTGAAATACTTCCTCGAGAAGCTGCCATGTCTTGGTGTGTGTGGACAACACAGCAATAGCCTCTTACATAAACCATCAAGGAGGTCTACGTTCACGCCAGCTGAACAGACTGGCATGGCAGATTTTCCTTTGGACCCAGAGAAAGCTCCTGTTTATCAGAGCAGCATATATCCCTGGATGCCTGAATAGGGGGCAGATTTACGGTCCAGATGGGAAATACTGATGGGGGAGTGGAAACTACACCCCGAGGTACTGAAATAATCTGGTTGAGATTTTTACACAGCAGAAGTTGACCTCTTCGTCACACAGACAGCACAATGTCCCCTCTACTTTCTCTAAGTCACCCAGACCTCCCATGGGTCTGGACGCGATGGCACATACATGGCCCAGAATGCGCCTGTATGCATTCCCTCCGGTTTTCTCTGCTCCCAGGAGTCTTGACCAGAGTTCGCCAGCAAGGGTCCTGGCCCTTACTCACGGTGCCGCGTTGGCCGAACAGGGTCACTGGGCTTTCACCTGAAATCTTCGAACCATTTTGAGCACTAAGGCGCCCTCTACTAGAAGTTATGCCAATAAATGGGGTGTCTTTGAATCTTTATTATGTGCACTGCACCATCCTTCAGTTAACTGCCATATTGCTTCAGTTCTGACATACTGCAGGGAAAATTATCAGCAGGCAAATGCCCCGCCAACTTCTGACTCTCAAGACATGTTTTTCTTATGGCAATTACTTCTCTAAAGAATTGGGGATCTGCAGGCTCTGTCTTCCATTCCTGCTTAGATTTGCCCAATGGCTAAAACAACATTGAACCCTCATCCTGACTACCTGCCTAAGGTTTCTTCTCGACCGTACATCTGGTCACTTTTGAAGCCTTCTGCTCTCTGCCATTTACAATGCCGGACTAGCCAGTGGCGTAAGTCTGGGCAAATATCTGTTTGACATGGCGGCCGCAACAAAGGGGCGGAAAATGTCACATTGGGTGAGGGATGTTATTGCCCTGACCTACGAGGCACATGGTCAAGCTTCATCAGTAGTGATCAGGGCTCACTCTACCAGAGGTGTCGCCTCCTCTAAAGCCTTGGCTAGAGGTTCCCTCTGCAGCATGTTTGGGGTGCTGCAGGCTGGTCCTCCCTGCACATATTCATAAGATTTTTGAATGTTCATGCCACTCCGGGCTCTCACGTCCTTGAGTCAACATCACAAGCTCGTGTCTGAGACCTCTCGCGCGTTTGTGAGCACAACTACACATCCATAAGGGGTCCGGACACCAACAGTGCGGCGGCGTGGGTATTCTCGTTCCCAAAGCGTGAAATAAGTGCAGCATCAAAGTGTAGCATTTTGATAGGGAACGTCTCGGATTACTTAACTGTAACCCCTATTCCCTGATAAAAGCAGAACGAGATGCTGCTCTTCATAGCCGCAATGAGGATGCCCCAGGACTGCTCTTCAGACAAAATACCTGACAATGCACTTGTGACGCATCTATTTATAGCCCTGCTACAGGTGCATCCTATGATGTCACCAGTAAAGGCTATACATTTTTGTCAATTTCATTTACATGTTGCACACATATTCACAGCTGGTCACTCCTAAAGACGTTCCCAAAGTGCTAAATCAGCACAGCATCTCGTTCCGCTTTTATCAGGGAACAGGGGTTACAGTTAAGTAACTCGAGACTAATGGAATAATGTACATATTTTGTTCTTATGGAAAGAAATTGGTACTTTTATTCACCAAAGTGGCATTCATGAGTGCTCATTAAAATATTCTCCACGTGCAGCAATGACAGCTTTGCAAATCCATGGCATTCTAGCTGTCAGTTTGTCCAGATGCTCAGGTCACATTTCACCCCTTGCTTCCTGTATAACTTGCCATAGATGTCTTATTGGGCATGTCTCACGTACCTTACAGTCTAGCTGATCACACAAAACTCTATGGGGTTAAGATCCATAACACTCTTTTCCAATTATTGTGTTTCTTTGCCCACTTTAACCTTTTATTTTTTATTTCCTGCTTCAAAAGAGGCTTTTACTTTGCAATTCTTCCCTTAACCCTCTGGGGTCGACGGATGCGCCGGCGCGTCCTGCTGGATATTTTCGTCATTACAGCAGAAACGACTTAAAATACTTTGTCATTTTGGGGCATACAGATAAGTGTAAGACATCATTAGAGACTATAAAGGGTCTTATTTTATTTGTGTACACTCACAATAACAACAAAACCTTGTGATTTTGTAAAATAAAGAAAATAAAAAGGGTGAGCTGTCTCTGTGTTCACGAGCATATTTCTGAAACACGTCAAAAAAATGAACTGAAACTCCTGAACGTGAATACTTATCACACAAACATGAAACATATGTCTAAAGAAAGCTTAAAATGTCTACTTTTAAATAAAACAATTACAATTTAAAACAAATATTCTCCTGCAATGTAATCTGTATGAAACAAAGCGATGTACAGTTTTTACTGGCTTAGCTCATTACAGCTAATGTGATCACTCCCACCAGCAGAGCATATGCTAATGTACTGAAGAGATTAATGCAAATGTACATGCCCCCGACAGTGAGGTTTGATTTAAACACAATTTATTCATTTTTCTGTGTGTTTGTAACTATACACAGGCGAGTAAACTCCAGGATATTAAGGAAGAGTTAACATTTTCCCCAAAAGAAGAGCGTGACTCCGATGAATGTTTGTATTTTGAAGAGAGACTTGATCCAGCCAAGGATACAATTTCGGACGAGTAAGTAATTTCGTTTTAATTAGTTGACATGCTATTTTATATAAACATGTACATATTTTACTAGTGGGACTGTTTCCAGACTTGCCATCCAGGATTCAGACACTTGAAATATGTCCTAATAAGCAAGTTTTAGTTACATTTAAATGCTGTTGTGGCTAAAGCAGGTATTTAAATTGTATGCTATATGATATAAATATGATATGTAATATGGTATAAAAATAATATGTATGTTTATAATATATGTTATCTAGTGCTTATGCTGCCTCATTATCATCAAAAACATCATTATCATCAACAAAACTTGTGCTTGCAAATATGTGTTCAGGTTAAATGAGTAAAATGCACTTTAAATATGCCCATATTAGAAAATCACCATCTTATAATGATTTCTGAAGGATCATGTGACACTGAAGACTGCATTAATGATGCTGAAAATTCAGCTTTGATCACAAATTGCATTTTACAGTATATTCAAATAGAAAACTGTCCTTTTAAATTGTAAAAATAGTTCAAAATATCACTGTTTTTACTGTATTTTGGATCAAATAAATGCAGTCTTGTTGAGTAGAAGAGACTTCTTTTAAACGGTAGTGTAGGTCTAAAATTAAGTAAAGTGTTTATTTAAAGAAAATGTACAGTCAGATTACTTCTTTTAACTTAAAACTTGATTTTGATCATTAAGTCTCCTCACATTCATTCTCTATCCCTCATTGATAGGCCTAGGGGAGGGTCTTTGTCTTCTCAGGTGTAAATCACCTCAATATTCATGATCATTCACGCCTCCTCACATATAAAATGTAAACACTAAAATTCTCTTATAAAAGTTAAATTACTTTATTGTTTTGTATGAATAAAAGATCAGGATGGTTTTCACATCATTTTGTAGTAAAAATTCTAAGCTACAAGATCCAGTTTTCAAAAGTCTTGTGGAATTTTTTTTAGTATGTGTTACATGGCCTTATTTCAATGACTTAAATATTTTGTTTTTTCAAAAACGTTATTTTCTCAGAAATTCAAACCTGTACACACATTTTGCTCACATATTATTGTAGCCCAGTTTGTGTTGAATACAGTGTTATCAGACTTTAGCCATTAATGTGTTTTTATGCAACTGAAAAAAGCAGAAATGTCAAGGCATGTCAAAACTTCTCCAGGGCCCAAAACACCCTCAGACCCCAGAGGGTTAAGGCCTACACCCCTGAGTCTTCTCTTTACTGTTGTACATGAAACTGGTATTGAGCGGGTAGAATTCAATGAAGCTGTCAGCTGAGGACATGCAAGGCATCCATTTCTCAAACTAGAGACTCTGATGTACTTATCCTCTTGTTTAGATGTACATCTGGCCTTCCACATCTCTTTCTGTCCTTGTTAGAGCCAGTTGTCCTTTGACATTGAAGACTGTAGTGTACAACTTTGTATGAAATTTTCAATGTATTGACACTGCATATCCTCCATTCCTCAAAACAATGATTGACTGACGAGTTTCTAGAGAAAGCTGTTTCTTAATTGCCATTGTTTAACTAATATTGACCTTAAGACATGCCAGTCTATTGCATAGTGTGGTAACTCAAAAACAAACACAAAGACAATGTTAAGCTTCATTTAAGGAACCAAATAGCTCAACTGTGTTTGATATATTGGCAAGTGATTTTCTAGAACCAAAATTAGCAATTTAGCATGATTACTCAAGGATAAGGTGTTGGATTGATGGCTGCTGTGATGGGGCCTGTCTAGATTTAGACATTTTTCAAATAGTGATGGTGCTGTTTTTTTACGTCAGTAATGTCCTGACTATACTTTGTGACCAGTTGAATGCCACTTTGGTGAATTAAAGTACCAAGTTCCATCTGAAACAGCAAAATCTGTACATTATTCCAAACTTTTGTCAGACAGTGTATATATATATATATATAAACTTTTCTCAACCTTTTCGAGACACTGGACATGCAAACAACACATCGCCAAAGGTCGCTGTCGCTCGTGTGACCAGCTATCTACAACTCTCATTGGAAATTAATGACTTCTGGTTGCTGCAAGATACTTTCAGTTTTTTTAGATATAGATGTGTTTACAAGTACCCCACCTCACCTAGCCCCCTATAATCAAAATATTCAGGACCAGTAGCCTTCCCTTATCATTTATTCACCAAGATCTCTGACCCAATGCTGGGACCTCCTGTTATTTTATGTGTTCTGACACTAATGCCCGAAACACACATAGGCACATTCACAGCAGGTTAAGGCAAATTCAAGAACATTCAGGTTAAGAAGAATGAATCTAATCTAGATAACCAAAATAGGTTGAATAAATGAAGAGGTGCCAACTGCTGTTTCAACAAGCCCCAAACAACAGTTATCAGACAAGCGGCTCTGAATGGCCACACTAAACCAGCATGGTGTTGGTTTTAAATGATGCCCTGCCGGCTGCATTAGAGTAGGGAACACAAATAAGAGAGCTGAATTAAATGTAAATGGCATATTAAAATAATTGAAGGGGTCAGGTTAATAAAACACACAGCAATCCCCATCTGGCACAAAGAGGTTTGGGTGGTGGGGGCTTGTTGGAAGAGAAAATAATAATATTAGTATTCACACCCCCGAATGATACTCATTATTAAATGTGGGATTGCATGATATCTGTGTTTGGAGGACTGTTAAAAGCCTCACTATGAGAACAAGCAATTAACCATACAAAAATAGCATACTTGCAAAGAGACATCATCACAGCCTTGTGTGCCACGTTCCATATACCATTCTTCAAGTAATCCTATTAAATGAGAGTGTGGATTGTTTTTTTTTTATAATTATTTTTTAAATGTTTTTATTTTGTTGTGTGAAGAAACAAATGTTATGTTAACACAATAATGAAATATAAGACATTTATAGACCTATTTGCCTGCCCACTCAAAATGATAAAATAATCTGTTGCCAAATTTTAAACAGAATAAATAAGCATTTTTTTTAGAGGACATAGCAAGTTCTGAGGTTTAACGATTATTCTATTCATCCTGGCTAAATGTGTGGGTGTATGATGGATGCTCTTTGAATTTTATAGATCTTTCAATTGTCTGAACAAATTGTCTACAGACTCACCCACAGATGGTGGTTGAATGAGTGAATAGCTAATTCAATTGAAATATGCCATCACATACCTTCCCATTCAGCCCCAGGTCAAGATCATTGGCTGACACCTGGAGAACTAGAGTGCCAATCATCGCTCCTTCGGTCACTGATGCCTCATATATAGAGGAGGTGAAGAACGGAACATTGTCATTGACATCTGTGATAGGAGACATTTTTACACAGTCAAATTTGGAAATAGCTTAATAACAATGAAATAGCTACATATTTGAGGAACATCCGTTATAAAACTTGAAAAACACATGGTAAAATATGTTCAGCAGTTTTCTTTGTTTGAGAATGATAATAAAGAAGAGGCTTTCAGTCTGATTTATTAGTCTGTTGCACATCGATATCAATTCAGAGAAACTATGTGGCCTTGGTTCCATAAACTAGTTAAAGTCAATGTTTTAACAAGGCATTATTTGTGTGAATCAATATTTGTGTATTTCCAGCATTAATAAAAAAAAATGGCTTCTCATATACAGAGATACATCCATCAGACTATGAAGACATAGAAACAGCCTTGGAAGTTTGAGGGAAATTAAAACTCTGACTTTTCTTAACTCTGACATTGTATTATCTAAGCCTTATTACACTACTGTGGACACTATGTGATCAGGAGGAAATTAATACCAAGATTACTCTACTAAAATGTGCTGTTCTCAGTACTGGAAGGGACATAAGGACATTGGAATTTAGGGTAAGATCTTTAATGGGTTCACTGATTCCAGACACTAATCACCATCTGATGCACTCGGAGGTTTTAATTTTCTATCAGCCAAAGCCGTAAACCATGAATTAAACAGCAAGGCCAAATCCATTACAACCTCCTCCCTCCAGAACCTGCCTTGTTTCTCTCTGCCTCTATCCCTCTCTATCTCTCTCTCCACTCACTGAAACACAGGAGGTACTCTTAACTGGAGAAAAAAGATGGTGTAATTAAGTCAGAGGGAAGAGAACCGATAAATTATTTTTCTGTGGCTTATGCGGAGCACTATGAATGGTAAAATGCTTTCCAGGAATATATTACAGTTCCCTTTCATAGGATCTCGAGCTGCGTAATCACATTGGGGACACACCCTGAGTGTCACGTGGTCTGAAGCCATTGTACAATCATTCAATTTATTGGCTGATGGCGCTTAAGCGACGCTCCTATAGGGTGCTATGTCATGGGCTCCATAAAAGCGCTCGCTTTGGCGCCATTGGGTCAGATTATCTGTTCTTCTGTGCACAATTTTGTCTAAGCTCGTGTTTGTTCCAGTGACTCACGTCAAAGCGAGGATTATTAATTCTTCCTTTTGAGTGGTGAACACGTTAGGACATCATTTATACAGTGCAAATTTCAGAGCAATTTTAATGTGTTTTTCCCCAAACATTATAAGGGTCTGACGGGGACAGATGAGCTTTTTTAGGCACACAATTTCTCACCATGAGGCGTTATCCCCACTTTTTCCAGTTCCACGGCCACCAGATTTGGATGGCGAAACAACACATGGAGTGCTTCATCGGTGCCATTATTCTTTCGGGGTTCTATCAAGAGATGCAAGGTATTTTAACGTATTTCATTTATCCTTCGCCATTCGTGGATGACGTGGGCATTCTGGCAAGCCAAGAGATGTGCATTACTATCTCTGATCGATTTTATGGTGTTGCACTTTTCAGTCAGCTGTTGGATCTATACACAATGGTTTTGTAGTCCAACCAAGCGCATCATGTTAAGGAATGACTTAGAGCTAATATGAACTCCGTTTGGAATTTCCCTTGTGATTTCCCCCTGTGGATCATGCTGAGGATGATGCTTTTGTTTGCGAGGGTGATTTGTGCTATCCGGGTACTCCATGCTGCTCACCATTATATGCTGGGATTGGTTTAGTGTCTAACCCGTTTTTCAGTAGACCAATTTAGTTCAGTTTCCCCTATAATTTTTGAATATTTTCAGCTTCAGTTTGGCCTCTGCCTCCATGACCAAGAGTCTTTACACATTTCCACCGGTCAGTCTGCTGCAAGCAGTTCTGCAGAGTGTTTGGGAGCATTGAGTTTGGCTTCAGTTAGTGGCACCATTTTAGCCATCTCAAGTATAGTTTCCTGTCAGAAAAGACATGTTTTTTGCAAGACTGTTTTGGGGCTGGGGTTGCCCGGCAGTGCTTAAAGTCTATGTTGCCACTAAAGAAGCTGAGCATGTGCTTATCAATGGAGTCTCTGTCAGTAGACATTTTCTTGTCTCTCATTTATACGTGTAGTATGCAGGCTTAGTCCTTTTTTCCAGTCCGTGTTCCCTTATGGGATTTATCTGTTGTTTTAGATGTCCTCTCAGGTGCTCCGTTAGAGCCCTTGACTTGAGTTTCTCAATCTTAAAACGGCCCAGCTAGTAGCATTGCCATTGTTTAAAAGGTTTGGTGATTTACATGCCCTTTTGATCGATCCCTTATTTATGGATTTTGCACCAGGGTGTTCAAGAGTGGTGTTAAGACCTCGTTTTGGCTATTTACTCAATGTAGTTTCTAACATTTCACTCACAGACTATAATTTCAGGCTTTCTGTCCTCTACCATTTGAGTCGGAGGAACATGAAATATTACATATGCTTTGCAAAGATTGGGAGCTGCAAGTTTATGTTGGCCGTCCTAGCCAGTGGCGTAAATCAGAGCAGTTGATTGTGTGCTTTGGTGGCCGCAACAGGGGTGTTTCGGTGTTCAAGAAAAGACTGTCTCATTGGATTACTGATGCAATTTCAAGTGCTCACAAAGTGCGTGGTTTTGGGAATTCAAGTCCATTCTATGGGGAGCATGGTATCCTCATGCGCTTTGGCTAGAGATGTGTCTTTGGTGGACATTTGTATGGCGGCAAGGTGGTATATATTTGTCAGATTTTATAATCTGGATGAGGGTTTGACTCCTGATTCCCAGGTTCTCTCTGTTGGAAACTCATAATTTTCTCTGTTTTATTCAGACGCTTTAGCTCACTTGTGCTCCGCTATATGCTTGCCACATGGATATAGACAGTTGGTAGCTACTGTCGCATGGCTTGAATGTATTCCCAATGTGATTAGGCAGCTCGAGTTCCTACTAACGAGAATGTCTCTATTATGTAAAATGTAACCCTGGTTCTCTGTTTGGGAATGAGATGTTGCGTGAGCTGGCAATACTCTATAGCAGCTGCATAGGCTTGTACCTTCCTAGAGAAAATCTGACTCGATGGCGCCAAAGCAAGCGCTTTTATGGAGCCTGTGATATAGCTCCCTTGGGGCATTGCTTAAGTGCCACCACTCAATAAATTGCCATGATTGTACAATGGCTTCAGAGCAGGTGACACTCAGGGCGTGTCCCCAATGTGATTATACAGCATCTCGTTCCCACTCAGGGAACCAGGGTTACGTTTCACGTTTCACGTAACCAAGACTTCTGGATGCCAGTTTCCTCCTACAACTCCAAATAAATTAACATGCATCTTGGAAGTAACTGTAGCTACTAGATCAGTGTTATGGAGCAGCCATAACTGGGGGACAGCAAGGGATTCATGCATGAAGAGAGCCAGATTAACACTGCAGGGTAAACTCTGTAAATTACAGAGTGAGGTGAAGAGACTTCCTGAAGTGTAAGAGATGAATGCTGAGGAATACTTGAGTAGAAGGGAACAGACAGGGTGGGATTAAATAAAGGGTATTAGAAAGTTGTGGCTACCAGGCTTTAGGATGCATTCTTTAATGATCAGGTGTTGAAAATGTTTAAATGGGGCATGTGATTAAGCTGTAGATGTAAAGACACTTGCAGTGTAAATTGCATTGGTAAGAATAAAGGAAGTGTCTGTAAAAATCTAAATGTAATAACTGGCTTATGCACACATATTTTTTTATATTTTCTGCTTTATTGTGTAAATAGGAAAGATACATTTTAGATATCCAAACATTGCTATTGCAAATAGAATAGAAGTAGAACAAGGATTCCTGCAACAGATAGTTTGCCCCCACAGAGCCCTGATCTCAACATTACTAAGTCAGTCTGGGATTACATGAAGAGAAAGAAGCAACTGAGACATAGAGCTGTGGCAAGTTCTCCATGATGCTTGGAACATCCTGTCTGCAAACAACCTTGACAAACTCTGGGTAAATATACCTAGGAGAATTGGTGCTGTTTTAAAGGCATATAGTGGTCACACCAAATATATGACACACACTCACACAGTACATACACACACACACACACATACACACTGGTGGCCAAACGTTTGGAATAAATGTACAGATTTTGCTCTTATGGAAAGAAATTGGTACTTTTATTTTAAACTCAAGGCACTCCTCATCACAGCCCTACAATATCTCAGTGGCTAAAATATATGTGCTCATGCATTTCAATGTAAAAGACAACATGTATTTTTTAGGGTAAAGAAGCTAAATATGAAAGTGTTTGGAGCCCATTTTATCATTTATTGAACATGATGTCATTAACAATGTATCAGAGGTGGATTAAGCTGCTAAACAGATGTATATTTGAATTTGCAATATTTTAGTCCCTTCTGTATTGGAAATGTTTATGGGTGATATCACATTTGCTGTAAATTGTACTCATCATTTATTTATCTTTTTTATAATAATAATAATTATAATAATAATAATTATTAATATAAAAATGTATAATTTTTTATGTATTTCTATAATTATAATGATATATGTATTAATGTATTTGTATTTATTTAATAATAATATTTATTATTATTATTACTACCGGAAAATATTCACTAATAAAAAATACATCTATTAACAATTAAAGAAAAAAAAATATATATATATATAAAAAGTGGTTCAAATAGCACTACACTGTGATAAACTCTCAGTAACAAATCTAAAATTTGTCTCTTGACAACCTCTGAAATGTTTCTGTTGTGACTGAAAAATACACTTTTTACCTGTGATGTTTATGTGAACAGTGGTGAAGGCTGCTAGAGGTACAGGAGCCACATTCTGAGCTCGAACCCTAAGCATGAAGTTGCGAGTGGTCTCATAGTCCAGGGGTTCAGCAACAAGAATAGAGGCTGAGCCATCTTCACGGTTTGGAGTTAGGTAGAAACGAACAGGCATGTTGCTCTCTGGAACCAATCCATCCTCCAAGTTATAAGTCACCCTTGGATCACCCAGTGGGGAAGTGGCCTTGATTGTCTGACAGGAGGAAATATTCATTTTAATATTCAATGAACAATTACCATGTTCAATGCAGTGCATGGTCACAGCAGATTGATCAACAATGTCAGCCATTGTCATCAAAAACTTAAATTTGTATTGCAGCAAGTGTTATCTTTATCCCTTCTCCTTTCTCTTACAGTAAACTTGCCCTTGTTTAGTTATGTTACTCTTCATAAAATGTTCATCTGCATGTATAATGGCCTTAATAGCAATACAAGTATTCCAGGACATTCAGCAAATTAATTTATTCAGTGCATTTGCTACAAAATGAAAGAGTATGAAAGTAAATGTCCATAAATAATCCATACTCACTGATTGGCTGGCTTCCTAAATAGTGAATGTAATGAAGCAGTATCTTTAAAATTTGAAGCAGGGATCAAATAATTCATGGCAGAGGGAAGGAGATAGATTAGCTCTGAATGAAGAGGGGAATGGAGCGCAGAAATTAAAATAGCATTTTAGCATTACTTTAAATGAACTGTGTGTGTGTGTGTGTGTGTGTGTGTGTGTGACAGGCATGACCCAATGTGTGTAGACTGTGTGGTCAAGCAGAAAGCAGATACTGTCAGTTTTACCAGTGGTACATGACAGTCAAGTCGACAGTGTTTGGGAAGTCATGATCCTTATAGAATATCTGGAACATTACTGTGGTATTAAAACCTAGCCACATCATTCATAACAATACTTTAATGCACATACGGAAGACATGTTTCAAAGGTGTGCCTCAAAGGCCAAAGTAATACATCACTTATCAAAAGGTTTGTTTGTTATGCCTCTTGGAATCTACTTTTTTTTTTTTTACAGTATAGCCTATTAGGCATAGCTGAAATCAACATCTTTCAAAAGCATTTAAAAAACAAAACTTTCATTTTGAGAATAAAATCATAAAATTACAGAACTAATGTCATAATATTTTGAGAATAATCTTATAATAGGCCTTTAACGAGTCAAAGTCAGCATTTCGAAAATAAGGTCATAACATTACAAGATTAAAATAGTAATATAAAAAAGTTGTGAAAAACTTTACCACTTAATATTTTTTAATATTTTACTGTTGAAAACACCAATCTAAAGCAAATAAGTTAGGGGAAAGTTTAATAAACTTTCTGTAATGTGAGATTTTAAGTTCAGTATCTGTCCTATGTATATACAATGTACTATTGTACATTGTACAATTTAGGTTGGCTCAATAACAAATATATATACAGTATATATATTATTTTTAGGTTAGATGTTGATTGTAAGAGTGTAAGAAAAGGAGATTATAAAATCATAAATCTCTTTTTCTTACCAATAAGACACAATCAAATTGTTGTTGCAGCGCCTTCAAAAGGTGAAAAAGTATTTGTAAAACAGCTCAAGGATGGGGCAAGGAGGAGGCGAGAACCGGCTTTTCAACATAAATAATATTTTAATGAAAAACTTAACAGTACACATAAACAAACACACATGGCGGACATGTCCGCTAACGATCTCTCTCTCGCGACAGCCCTCTGCTGTCGGCCTTTAAACCTCAGGGACAGATAATTAGCCTAATCACGGGACCGGGCGCGCAGGATCACGACCCGGCCCGCCCTCCACCCTGCCACATTCCTCCCCGTTCTCTCAGGCTGGGGAGCCCCGGCCTGACGTACATCCCCCTCTTTCCCTGGGGAAGGGCGCGCCTTCAGCTGTCTGCCGGCAGGTCATCCCCATCTACCTGGGCGAGGGAGGGACAAGGAGGGAAACAGAACTAATTAAAATGGGGGGTACTTCCTGTAAGAGTGTAGTACCCCCCAAAACTATAAATTTTAAGAGAGGTAAAGGCCAGCGCAGAGCGACAGTGAGAGAGAGAGAGAGAGAGAGATGAGAAAAAAAAAAAACTCTTACTCGCCAGTTCTCCGATCACGCCGCAGCTTGTTCCTCGGCCACTCCTCCACCCTTTGTCGGACGACAGCCGCGCCTCTCGGGCGGATCCGCGGCAGTCCTCCAGCCCCTGGCGGACGGAACACCCGCCGCGTTCCGGGGACTAGAAGGGTCTCCCCGCCCCTGGCAGCGGTTCTCCGCTCCAGGCGGTCGGCAGTGAGCCCCTCCCGCTCGTGGTCGGCGGTCTCCAACCCGCCCGCGTTTCAGCGGCCGGTAGGCGACTCCTCCGCCCCTGGCAGCGGTTCTCTCGCTCCAGGCGGTCGGCTAGAGCCCCTCCTCCCTCGCGGTCGGCGGCCATCGTCCTCGCTCAGGCGGCTGGGCTCCTCGTCCCCGGCAGATGGCGCGGCTGCTCCGTTAGAGTGGGCGGTAGTGGCGAGAACTCTACTGCGGCGTATCCCTCCTCCCTCCGGGTTTCGGCACCAGTGTAAAACAGCTCAAGGATGGGGCAAGGAGGAGGCGAGAACCGGCTTTTCAACATAAATAATATTTTAATGAAAAACTTAACAGTACACATAAACAAACACACATGGCGGACATGTCCGCTAACGATCTCTCTCTCTCGCACAGCCCTCTGCTGTCGGCCTTTAAACCTCAGGGACAGATAATTAGCCTAATACGGGACCGGGCGCGCAGGATCACGACCCGGCCCCGCCCTCCACCCTGCCACAGTATTTTAATTGAGTGTTGTCAATTACATTCACCAAATATAATTCACCAATGGCAACACTAATCTTCCTAATGGTGACTTACACAACTATTTACAACAAAACTTCAACAAAAGGAACAACATAGAGGTAAAACGTATTTCATTTCTAAAAAGCATTTATTAGCCTTCCCATAAGCCTTGGTTGAAAACATATAAAGTAAAAATATTCAGTCTTATGGATATTTTCTCAGCCACAAAGCTTAGTAGCAGATACAACATTATAAATTGAATAGCTTAACAACAGCAAAATACCATGTTTCCAATTTACAGTTCACAAGGTTTTCACATACAATCCACTAAATAACAGTATTTTGCCATTATTTTGCAAAAATATACATTGTTCAAGTACCAACTGTGCATAAAACATTGTTAAGTAAAAATATGAATTTTCAGTATTTACATTTCATTTAAAGTTAAAATATTAAAGGTGGTGTAAGTTATTTTTTATTTTTAAATTATATGCATTTCACGTCTCTGTAACAGTTCTAGGCACAGTAAACAGTGGGGAAATATTTTTTCTTTTGTTTAGCCAATCAGAAGACTTTCTGTGTGTCTATCATATTGTGCATTCACAGGGCAGGCATTCAAGCTTATTTAAGTGCTAGTAGTGTTCTGCTCCCACAAAATGCTCAGGGTCAGACAGCGAAATACTCAGGGGAACCCTTAACCCTCCATCTGCCCCAACACAGCAATCTCTAGTGTGTCTGTGCGTGCCTTTTTAGACTGGGTTATGAAAAGAGGGGGCGTGGCTAATTTAATGGATATTGTATTGTAAATGTACTAAATGACCTAAACGTTTACCAAATTGTGTGATTTAAACTTTTTCAAACACCTTTTTTACTTTTTCCTTTAAAGTAAAGTTGTTTTTATGAATGTTTTAATTGTACTCTACTAATTCAAGTAAAACCAAACATACAGGAACAACAAAATATTTTTGCCATTGCTAAGCTCCCCATCCACACGCCTCCATCGTGAACAGCAAGGTTTTTGACCAAATATTCTCATAAACGACAAAGATAATATTCCTACATGGGCTGGAATGAAGAGTGACATTGTCAGGTATATTTATCAGACATTTTTTGTAAAAGAAATTGTTAAATTATACAGAAACCTGTTATTTCACTCCGGATAACATTAGTGTAAGTGAACAGAACTGCTTTACACATCACTATGATGCTGTGAACTCTTTTACTATCACCTTTATTAAGACCTGAATCAATATATAAATTCATGAATGTTAAGTTATTAGCTTTAATTTACCTCAGAGCACATGTAGGTGTCCTCACTGATGTTATACATATTCATTTGGGAATGAGGGCTAGCACAGTTTAATCCATAGCATGCCCTTATCAACATTTATTTAAAGATTTTAAAAAGAAAAAATAAATACTGTTTCTCTAGGTACCTTGTGTCACTATAACAAGTGACCCAGCAACAACATTAAAACTCTGCTTTTAAACTGCTCACATACTCCCGTAGACACTCGTTGGGAAAAAGCAAACGTTTGTGAGAGAAATGGCACACAGGAACAGTGGCTATGACAGAATTCTTCAGAAATGCTTTAAGAGCAGGGCTTAGCAAAGGGTCAACTGACATATTTGTAAAGCTCTAGTACATCATACACTCTCAAGTCTTTAGAGTTATGTTCAGTACATACCACAACTGGAGTGTCTCTGACAGTGTTTTCAGGAATGACGACCTCATATCTGTCCTTCTCCCACTGTGGTGGCTGGTTCTTCACATTGGTGATGGTGACTGCCAGCTCAACTAAACTGCTCTGATTCCCTCCATCTGTAGCTATGATCTGCCTGGTGATGTAGGTCCTCTGGAGCAAACAAACATTATTAAAGGTCCTGCAAGGCCTGGGGAGTGGCCCACACTTTAAGTCAATCAACAATGCTCTCTACTTTTCTCAGCCAATTATTTTGCATGTTCAGGTTTGCTGACATCGGGTTTGCCCATGTGTTTTTAAAGAGTTGAATTGCTGAAATTGTTTTTAATTTCACTCAGTACTTTTATATATATATATATATATATATATATATATATATATATATATAAATGTTTTTTCTTTTCGGTCTTGTACTTCCACTTACACCTAGGGGTGTGAATGCAGCATCATTCAAATGCAATAGTTCCCTGTCGGTCACGCATTCGAATTTGTGTCGATGTAGTAACACTAGTGGTTTGCTCTTGAGAGCCCCATTCACCTTTTCTTTATTCAGAAAAGGCCAAGGATTATTGGCTATTTGCATGCCGCTCTCCACCCCGGACATTAGGGTATAAAAGATGGCATGCACCACTCATTCAGACTTGTGCTTCTGAGCCGAGTGCATGTGCGTGTTCAACCAGTCACTTTGCTATCTGCTGCCGGAATTACGGCATGTATCAGTGGTCAACATCGCACGGTAGAGTGTCGTGCTTCCCCCTGGGTACATAGCCGGCTGAATCCACAGGTGTAAAAAAAAATAAAAAAATAATAATCTAAAAGAGCTTGCATAAACAACTGGCATTTTTTTTAAAGATGTCCTTTCACCTTTGTGCTACTGGTTGTGGCAGTTATCTCTCCCCACTGGATGGCCATGAAATCTGTCTTGAGTGCTTGGGTCAATTGCGCCCAATTCTGGATCTAAGTTTCTTGAACAAGGGCTTACACGGGCTTCCGTACAAGATGTTGATGCAGGAGTCAGGACATCAGACCTATGGAACCTCCATGTCTGGCTCCTGGACAGGAGACCTAGCAGGCCTTCCACCTGCAGTGATAGACACGATCACTCAAGTCAGAGCCCCCTCCACGAGGTGGCTGTATGTTCTGAAATGGTGTCTCATTGCGAAATGACGTCTCCCTCCACCCTGAAGGTGTATGTGGCTACTATAACTGCGTATAACGATACACTGAATGGGAGACACTCAAGGCAGCATGACCTGATCACCAGGTTCTTCAAGGGCACAAGGAGATTGAATCCCCCTAGGTAGCGCATTATTCCCTCTTGGGATCTCTCTGTGGTCCTACCTGCCGTACAAAGAGCCCCTTTTGAGCACCTGGAGCAGGCCAAGCTCAGCACTTTGTCACTGAAATGGGCTCCTGGTGGTGCTCACTCCTATCAAGAGGGTTGGGGACCTGCAGGCGCTCTCTATCACAAGCAAATGCCTGGAGTTTGGGCCGGCACACTGTCATGTGATCTTGAGACCCCGGCCCGGTTACATGCCCAAAGTTCCCACCACTCCCTTTCGGGATCAGGTGGTGAACCTGCAAGTGCTCCCTTCAGAGGAAGATCCGGCCTTGTCATTGCTGTGTCCAGTTCATGCCCTGTGCATCTATCTGGACCGCAAGCAGAGCTTTTGATGCTCTTTAGGAGCAGCTCTTTGTCTGTTTTGGAGGGCAGCAGAAGGGGAAAGCTGTCTCCAAACAGAGGCTGGCCCATTGGATTGAAGATGCCATTTCTTTGGCTTACCTATCACGAGACCCTTGGGAGTCTGGGCGCATTCCACTAGAGTGTTGCATCCTCCTGGCACTGGCAAGGGGTGACTCTCACCCAATACCTTTGTGAGGTTCTACAACCTGCGCATAGAACCAGTATCAAGAGAACCAGAGTGTTACGGGGTAACAACAGGTAGGCCGAGCATCCGGTCGGGTGTATCGCTTGCATTTGCGTCTTTCCCTTTTCAAGGTTATAATGTGTGCTATCTTTTCCACAACAGTTACCCGCAACTGGTGAACACTGGAAACCTCTTTAATTTTTAAGCACTGTTCGGTGACAAACTCGGCGGAGCAATAACCACGCCAGGCCCGGTACTCGTGATCTGCCCCTTTTCAGGTGAGCCCACGTACTTGGGCTCAGTGCTCCATTTGTGGTGATTCCTCCCTCGAAAATCCAGTATGATGTATATCCACTATTTGGTTTCCCCTCTGGTGAACCCTGTGTTTCCCCCCAACAAAGCTTCATTCTGCCTCGGACACTGTTGCTGTGTACCCTCTCCGTAGAATAGGTTCATCCCCAGTGGCATCATTCCATATGTGAAATTCCCCATCTGTAAGTCCATGTGAGGAATTCTCCACATGTTAACCTCCCTCCTGTAGGATGTGGTCTCTGTAGTGCTCTCCCTCCCTCTATTCTAGCAGGTGCTTGGCAGGAAATTGGTTAATATAAAAATCAGGAAAGGCCACTACCTGTAGTCTTCTTGGGTAAGTACCTCCTCCCACCCTAAACGGGACCCGGGAGACACCTTACCTATCTCGCTGGAAGGTTACCATATGGTTGCGCGCTCGCTGAGAGGCACGCAGGCTTGCCCGTGTCCGCTCCTCCGTACCTCGTGACACAGTTTAGTGCCTGCGACATTTCGTATAGGAACCCCTAGTGTCACTACATCAACAAAACATCGAGTGAGTGACAGACAGGGAACATCTTGGTTACGGATGTAACCTCTGTTTCCTGATGGAGGGAATGAGACGTTGTGTCCCTCCTGCTGCGTAGCTGAACCAACTGCTGACATGGCCGGACTCTCTCTCGGCTCCTCAGCACAAATCTGAATGATTGGTGCACGCCATCTCCTTTTATACCCCTATGTCTGGAGCGGAGTGCGGCATGCAAATTCCACTCGACAATTTTCATTGGCCTTTCTGAATAAAGCAAAGGTGATTGTGGCTCTCAAGAGTGAACCCCTAGTGTCACTACACTGACACAATGTATCTTTCCCTCCATCAGGGAACAGAGGTTACATCAGTAACCAAGACGTTTTCCATAACATGTCACTGTAGAAATTCACTATTCACATGAATCAGCCATGATTAATTAACACATGAGTGAAATTATCCAATAGCAGTGTGGTTTCTGAGATTAAGCGAGTCGTATTTGGCTGGTCATAAGATCCTAACATGGACCTCTCCATGTAGAATAAAACAGATTTTATAACGTTACAGATATGACTGGAATCTTTATCTCTTATGAGTAGTCATGATTTTAAAATTACTATAATTTTGCTTTTTAGGAGTAAATCTTTTGAGGTCAAATATAATGAGTGGACCTTTACTGAGATGCCAAATACTATTTAGATTAAAATCTAATCTAAAGTGTGAAAATATATTTAAGATACCATCTGACCTTTGAATTAACTACATGTGTATTTCTACAGGAATTATGTGGTGTATATATGAGCAAAATCAGAAGAGATCTGATCATGCTGTAATCATACCATTCCATTATCAATCACTGTCAGTTGTCAGCTCACAGCAGAAGCCAGTGCAAATCATCAAAATCCCTGATGATGTGTGCACACAGCAGCCTGAATTGTATAACAGGCAGTTTGCATGTGGAATGATGTGAAATGACAGCTAAACTATTTACCCCTGCCCTCTGTAATCACACAAAGAACGTATACACACTCAGACACTCAGACACACAAAACATTACCATATACACTAGCTGACATGAGACCTTGGTAGCCATAGGAACAGTTTTACAAAGGTTGTTTGTCAAAGGTGGCCCAACATCAGTGGATTTCAAACCTAAACACCTGCTCGCACACAGATATACATGATCATAAAACCCATCGATCAATGCTATTAATTCTTAAACAAGCATTTTGTACTTTTGTGCTATAATTCTGTAAAATAAATCGTTACTACCCAATCAATTATCCAAGCTGAGTGCTGTGGAAAAGCATTTGTTGACTTGCTACATCTTTCACACTGCAGTATTTTAAATACATCAAACACAAGAACTTTACAATATTCATCTCAAGGCAAGCACAATTTTAGATTTAATTCAACACACCTTCAACTCCTGTCCTCTATGACTGTTTAATGATGAATCATTGTGCTGGACAGAATTCCCCAGAAAGCTCTTAAACTTGTCTTTTAAAAAATCTACTTTTCTGACTCTCTGCATAAGGCACACAAGACAGCTGTTTGGAGCACAACTGACCTGCGAGATGGGCTGGTTTACGTAGATCCAGCCTGTGAGTGGATTCACACGCAGGTACTCTGGCTGTTCCTCTGACATGGAGTAAGTGATGGCTGCATTGGTGCTGTAATCATCATCATGTGCAGCCACTCGCAGGAAACTGGTACCAATCATGGTGTCCTCTCGCAAGAAGTCTGTTTAGGGAAAGACCCAAGATATTCAAATATACATGCACTGGATGCACTGTTCTGATCACTCTTGGTTCATAATCAGAAGATGGTCTTTGTTTGATTTATTTAAAGATTACTCTCTCCACTGATCATATCTTTGAATTGAATATGCAAGAGACTATGACAAATGCGAACCAACAAATGCAGAAATTAATTTTAAAATTAGGTAAAATTTTAGGCTCAATTTATAATCGTTGTATAAGGTAACATATATATCTTAGGTCTTGTAACTGGACACCATTTTTTCCAATTTTCTCATGATGTTTAATCACTTTTTGCCTTCACTGCGGTGAGACTAATGTTTGAAAATTTTACAAAGATTCCATGTCGTGATGGGGTTTTTTATACTTTTTGATGGCAAGGACATCAAAATACAGTATGATGATCCCCTTGCAATGGACACACTTAGAAAAACATATGAATTCAGCTATATATTTTCATGCATTAAAGACCCATTTATTCTGTTTCAGAAAATTAATTAGGAAGAAAGGCATCTAGATTTATTGCCATCATACTAAAGCAAATTTCTAAACTCTATTAGAGATAGATGTTGACATCTGACAAAAAAAACATTTTCAATTAAATTCAATTGTATTTGTAAAGCACTTTTCATAATAAATATTGTTCTAAAAAAGATGTACAAAGAATATTGCCATAAAACCCACAGTAATTAATTAATATTATGATTTCCAACCAGTCTTTAGAAAGCATATAAATATACATATATATATATATATATATATATATATATATATATCATTACTTTTTTTCTACGGACCCCTTAGCATAGCCTTGCGACCACCTGGGTTAAAAAACCCTGGTCTGTGATCATAAAAACTACAAGTATCATAAAAGAATTAGCTAAATGCTTTTTTTTAAATAGTTTAAGCCACGTCCACACTAACATATATTAGCTGTTCAGCAATATATGTTGTGTTTTGGTCCTCAGGATGGGATGCTAACTAGCAAGACTTTCTGTCAATTAGCTTAATCAGGAAGACATGCTAGTAGAAAGCAAGGCTGAGTTGGTCCACAAGAGCAGCACTAAACCAGCACTTACCACCATATACCAGTTTGGAACAGCATAGCAATCCATGCAAATCTAAGCTGATATTTTAAACAGTGCCAATATAAAGTGCCTAAAAGAAATCATGAAGAATAAGTGCATTTAGGTACTTAAATTGCTCACATTCATAGCGCAAGTTCTCAAATTTGGGGCTGTTGTCATTTTCATCAAGGACCAGAATGTTGAGTTGGCAGATGCCTATGAGGGGGTCCGCCGCTTGATCCGTGGCCGTCACTGTTACTGCATACTCTCTCTGCTTCTCCCGGTCAAACTTTATTGCAGTTACGATAACACCTGTAATAGTACATTTGTTACCATGGAGATTTGGTTCACCGATAATTAAATCACAGCTGAGAGAGATATAAAATTTAACCATTTTTGTTATGTAAAATTAATGTGTATATATAAGTATATACATATATATATATATATTTCTTATATAGTATTGTGAATATATATATATATATATATATTTCACAATACTAAAGAAAATTACATTTTGTTGGCTTAATAACACAATAAGTTTACATTTAATTGAATTTGATAAGGACTTTGGAATAGATATTCTAAAGTCAAGTACAACACTATTTAATACAACACTGTACTATTTAAGTACAGATACATATACAGATAACATATATACAGTGTTTTTATATAAATATATACACTCTATATACTGTATATTTGAGTGGGATGACAGTAAATATTCACATCACAGTCAAATATTTTTTACAGTTTCCCCTTTGACATTTTTGCAAACGTTCCTCACATTTTGTTCCACTGCAATCCACTCCTATTTTCTGATTATTAAAGCACATTCTGATTAAAGTGAATTAAACTCAAGTTTGAATTCATGAAAATACATCAAGGCTTGAAATCCATAGCAAGCGGCAGCCAGAAAAAGAGAAAGGGAAAGATAGAGACACTGAGAGAGTCAACAGTGAGCTGATGTGATTATAGAGTGCTTAAAGAGATTTTATATTTTTTTTATAAAGGTTGCGTTTACCAGTTGCCCTTACCAAAATGTTACATTTTCTGTTTAAAATCCTGTGATATCCGAAGTTTTTTCAAACATTATCTATATTTCATTTGATTAGTTTGAGAGAAATGGCAATGGAAGTATCTAACCTCTCAGAACAGTAAATTGGGTATGAATTAAACCGTGAATGACCTTCTTTAGTGTAAGTGTGTTTAAATGGAAGTACCCGTTTCTGGATCAATGCTGAAGGCGGGAACAGTGCTGTCTTTGTGCATGAAGCCATACGTTACTTTTCCATTGGCACCTTCATCAGCATCATCTGCATGAACCTGCAGCACAAATGTTCCAGCTGGCTTATTTTCCAGAACTGAGGCCCTTTCCTTATACTCGAGACACTGCGAGCAAAAAAAAAAGAAAAGAGAAACACAGCTACAGAAAAACAAATATTTACATTAAATATGTCAAAGAAAATAAAAGGTAATAGGATAGAAAATGTCTTATACAAAGTTATGTAGAGTGCACATGTTACAAAGGCTTGGGCTGAAGTGTCAAGTTTCTTTGCTAAAGGTCTCTATGGTGATAGCAGATCCTAGCAACTCTGTAGCTTTTTGAATAGTTTAAGTGCTTGAACCTTTAGCCTTTGGCTTACTAACTCAGATCTTTAACCACTAAGCTGCCATCACTCCAGTGGAACAAAGCAACGAAAAATCAAACAAAAGAGAGGTGATGATAAAAGCAGTGATTGCCAAGCCTTTACACTAAAGGCTTATTTATATTCTTACTGGGCACACAGCTTCGTTTAGTTTGCCAAAAAATTATGCACTGTAGTTTTTGTTCAGCTAAGGTGTTTGTTTGGTCAAATTTCTTCCGTTTGTGCACATACCTGAAATTCTTGACCTAGGAGATCCCGGCTAATCAAAGATGTTGATGAAAAATCACTGGTGTGTTTTGGGCATGATACTATTTATTTATTAACTCATTTGAAAATGACATTGCACATAATATACACTAATGAGCCAAAACATTATGACCAACAGCCTAATATAGTGTTGGTCCTCTGTGTGCCACTAAAACAGCGCCAACCCACCAAGCATTGACTCTACAAGACCATTTTGGTCTATTCACCACTGCTGACTGGGAGCACCCCACAAGTCTTGCGATTTCAGAGATGCTCTGACCCAGTTGTCTGGCCATAACAATTTGGCCCATTGTCAAAGTCGCTCAGGTCCTTACTCCTGCCCATTTCTCCTGCATTCAACACATTGACTACGAGAACTGAATGTTTGCTTACCAACTACTCTACCCAGACCTTGACACGTGGCCTTGTTAGGAGATGATCAACGTTATTCGTTTCACCTGTGAGTGGTCATATTGTTTTGGCTCATCAGTGTAAACGCATACTTTGTTCATGCTTTGTTTACATGATTGCTTTAATTAATCAAGGAGAAAAAAGTTTAACTTATTCCAATGTATAAATTAGGCTGAAAACGGCATTATATGGCCAGAAACTATTCATGTCCATGTAAACTTAATGTACCTAATTTAGCTGATTAGAATAATATGTTAAATACATTACTATTATAAAAAAAATATATATATATATATATATATATATATATATATATATATATATATATATATATATATATATATATTAATTACTTTTATTTATAATTTCACAATTTTAAAAGCAAATAACAATACAAAACACTACAGTATAGAATAGAGAAGTCACACATACAGAAAATAAATACATAAATAAAAATGCAGACAGATCCTTCATATTCCTTCAAAATAAACTGCATAGATCAGGAAAAACACAAATTGGCCCTATAACAAAAAGTAAAATGAATGTGAAAAAACAAAACACCTATTCATGCAATATTTTGCAGACAAACCATAAGTAGCTGTTACATTCGAAAATTAAAGCATTGTTTGCCCTTGTTGTTCAACAAAAAAACCAAATGATCCCACATTTTATTAAATCCAGTTGTATTTCCAGCTATATTATACCTAATTCTTTTCAAATTTTGGGTGGAGGTGAGCTCTGTTAACCATTCTGGCAGGAGAAGCCTTGCTTTTTTGTACCACATAGACAAAATGACTTTCTTCGATACAATCATACCATATTGTATGGTTTTCTGTATCCTCCAAATGTGACACTAACGTTTTAACCAAAGAGCAGGTACTGATAAAAGTAGAAAAAGCAAACTACTACTGTACTAAGTGAAGAGGAAGGTTTAAAAAACAACAACAATGAATTCAAGGGAAAGTGAGAAGCAAATTAGAAAACATTGTCAACCGGATGTGCATTAAAGGGATGAAGAACTAGAAAAGTAATAATCCTTATCTGTTTGGTTCTGTTGAGATTCATCTCTGTTTTATAACTGAAGTGCCCTTGACTCAATTCCATCCCACTGAATCTGTTGATTTTTCTCTGGAATAAGCCTGGCTATTTCAGCCATGCACCACCCACACACCTTCTTCATCCTCATATGTGTGTATGTGAGTTCATCATTAAAATAAAGAAAACTCCTTTTCCCCTTCATCATTAGTTTCCCAGCTTAAGGAAAACAAATACAGTAAACAAATCAGTTTAAAACACATGGCGAGAATTCCCAAATTGGTCTGCCAGCCTTTCCATTGATGGCCACTTGTGACACCTAATTAATAACAAGGGAACTGGTTCTTTCTGTGATGGTCTTTTTCATCCTGATTCTGGCTAAAACATGGTCTGTGCTCTTCAATCAATCAGGTAAGAGTGAAATCCCATAAGGTCGAAGGCACAAATATCAAGCCGAAACCCTTACTATTGAATCTCAAATGGCTCCAAAAACCTACCACTAAAACACACATGCCCTGAAACTGCAAGTGAGAACTTCTCAGAGGATTTCCACAGCCAACGATGTCCAAAAGAATGGTTTAGTATTCTAGAACACAATCATAACGGGGGAATGGGAGGGAGGTTCAGGTGGGAGTTTTCTAAAGAAACTACAACAGAGAAAATCACTGCTTAGAAACAGCTCCCCTTTCTCACAAAACAAAGTACGAATGAATTCTAGGAAGCTATAATGTCAGCAAAGAGAAACAAAGAGAGACAATAATAGACAAGTATAGGTGAATATGAGATTTTAACAAGACATTCTTTGAAAAATAGAAAGCATGCAAAAATAGAGTGAGTACAAAACAGAAGAGTTAAAAAAAGGGCAAAATGTCTAAAGCTGAGTTGCATGAAGTCTTTGAGCTGAATAAGACATGCCACTTTGGCTTCCATGTGCTGGCTCAAAAGCTAAAGAGATGTTTTGTGTTTCCTTAGATGCTAATTTACTTCACACTCTGCCAAGAGAAACTTAAACAAAATATCCAACCGACCTGAAGAGAAAATGTTAAGTACTAAACCTCGGACCACAGCCAAGCATCTGCTCATCTCACTGTGCAGCCTGGGGAGATTAAGACCCTCTAAACATCTCCAGTGTTGCACTCAACCCATACTTACAGGAGACATCAGGAAGCAAGTAGCCCCATAATGATTCTGCACATATTTCTGACACTTAATTAATTAAAATGGTTAGGGTGTTTTCAACACTTCAGATGATTAAGAAACAGCACAGGTTGTCCTACAAATAATATCTCTTGAAATTTTAAGAGAGGACTGGATAAATTGAAGAGAAAAGAAGAAAAAAAGGTTAAGGTGGGATTTTGCTAGCAAATAATTTTGCATGGTAAACGCGCAATTGATTGCACATGCTGACTGCACTGGTTTAGCGCCCGATTCACACAAATAACAGTAATATTTGAATGTATAATATTAATAGTTCTATATTCATAATAATAACTTAAAAAGTTATCATAACATTCTTCATGTGATTGTTATTTTTGTGAAAATGCATCTATGCCATCCCTGAGCAGCATTAAATGGTCTGTTTAAATACACCTAAATTCAACTTCAGATGCAGCTTCTGTGCCACCTTTGCAGAATAAAGATGGCTTTAGATACCACCAAAATTATAACACCTGAGCATAATTTTATGAATTTAGACTAAATAATTTACAAATTTCAAATGAAAAAAAAAAAAGGGTTTGCAATAGTTCTAGATTTATGCTGTTAAATATGTCAGACAAAAACGATCTTGTACACTCTGCTGGGATTAAACAGCATCGCTCCACCACTGTCATCCAGACACTTAATCATCTGCCTTTGACATTGCGCTTTGTTTTGCTGTTTATCAGCATTGCTTGCAGAAGTTAACCATTTTTTAAAGCTGTATCACATTGAAAAGAACTTAAATGTTTTAAAATGCATCTCGAGACACCAGCGTTCTGATATATGCATAGGTTTATTAGTGCAAGAACACGTTTGGTCTGAATGGACCATTAACTTAAATACTCAAAATGCAGCGCCATTTCCCTGCTTGTGCCTACGTAAACTAGATTGCTGGTGTTTTTTTTTAATAGAATGCAGGTTTTTGTTCTGAAATACAGTACTATGTGCAAAAGTGGTGCAATTGTTTAGTAAATTCAGCCCTAAATAAATAGAGAGAACACAGGTAGAAAAAGTGAGCATGTGAACATAGCAGTGACTAGCTAATTAGATAAATATAACTGGTGAGTAAAGCCAGAAAAAATATAAATTATTAAAAGTACCTTTTCAAACACAGGTTTGTTGTTGTTTACATCATCCACTCCCACGATGACCTGGGCAGTGGCGGAGAGTAACTGTGGACCACCAGAGGCATTGTCATCTGTTGCTGTGATGTTTAGAACATACTTTACTCCCTGAAGTTTGGGCGGAGGGCTGGAGCGGAGACGGATCAGTCCTGTGCGGGGTGACAGTCAAAAGATAGCAACATTGTATTTATCCCTCATGTAAATCCAACTCAAACTCAATTTCAGCCTCAGTGACTGCACTAAGTGAATTAACAGCTGATGTCTCGTTAGTTTGTCGCTTTATTTATAAGATCTTCTCTCAATAATATACAAATGTGTTTATTAAGGAGACTAAATGAACAGTATCTAAAAGACAGATCTGAACTGCACCAGTGGCATTCAGGAAGCAATGTCTCCTAAAGAATTTGGAGAGAAAATAATAAAATAAAGCTTTGTGTGTGTATACATATAAGGTATATATATATATATATATATATATGTATCTTTGAACTCATTGTGTTCTCATTAAGGTTTTAAAGTGTGGTGTGACTGCGTGAGGGTAATGGCAGGAAAAAGGTGAAACTAATTCCAGCCAATCATGTTGCAAATTAAACTGAATGGGTCGAAATGGGTCAAACTTGTGGTAATGGACACTAATTATAGATTCATTATCGAACTCACCCACTTCAATATCACCAACACAAAAACAAATCCAGAGCACAGGCTTTGCCCTCTTATTTCAGAAGTCCATCACACTATACACTATACATGCAACACTGTTCTCTGCATGCTACAATAAACTTTCATATGTTTATATGTTAGGCCTTGTAAATGTGACATGGAACACTTGATGAAAATATACAGGCCCATGAAGACAAATATTTCACTGCCTATTCATGAATTAGAAAGGCTTTATCTGACAATCCGGCAATGATGAGAATATTTGACATTCCTGAGGTTTTTACAATATAAAATCCACTATATATGTTTTTATTGCTGAATGTTTGTGTTATTGTGAATGTGTGAGGGCTGCCGTTATGCCTCATACATTGCATCTTATCTGTGCAGACAGCCGCAGTCAGCTCCTACGTGACCCTCTGCAGTACACTATAGAGCAGCATCTCTTTTAGGAGAGAACGTTAGACTCTACTGCTTTCAGCTCTGCATTCATAATCTGAAGAGCTGGATGGTGATCTCCAGCTCATAGCAAAGGGACAGTAAAGAAATGGGCACGTCAACTGACGCAGACTTGGCAGGAGGGAAATCACATGTACCCTAGTTTCTTCAATTTATTCTATTTGATAACTCTAGTCCTTTTGTGGCACAACTCAGGGGAAAAAGAACATGTAATCAATTCTAATTCAATCTGAACACCCCTCACCACACTAGCCACCCCCTCCGAATGTCAGTGGGGTCTACAATGAGTGTGTGTATGCTTATTTTGAGGCTTGTCACAGGTTCTGGCTCAATTCTCTAGACAGTTGCACCTTCTGCAGGCTATGAAGTCTACTGGCTAATATCAGTCCACATTTTTTTTTTTTTTCAAAACCATATAGTGTTTCAAATTGTAACAAGGCACCACTAACTTTTATATTACCCCCAAAAATATTATATACACAGATTTAGACAGAATTCAATAAAGTGATTGAACTGAGATTATAAATATTGACAGATTAAGTGATGAAAATATGTATTTCAGCCATGATTTCTGTGTGATTTATCTGTCCTTGAGCTAGAAGTGTCTATTGTGTTTAGTATGTAGTACACCAGTAAATTTGAGAACAGGACACAGATGGAAGTAGAAGCCAGCACATATCAGTGCACATAAAAGATAGAGAAGATGTTTTTTCAGGAGCATGACAAGCAAATGACTCTGTACATGAGGGTGGGGGGCATGCCACTGGCTATCTCCTTATGCCAGTTTCTATCACTGTCACGCCCCCATTTACAAGGCAATGTGAGCTAAATCAAATCACACACCCCACTTTCTCCAAAATAAGGACTTTTTGTTGCAATACACTCGGAAAATAAAAACTAATTCAATTAATATTGTTTTATTTCAGTTTTCACCCTTTTAACCACACTATGCAGGTGAAAATACAATTCTAAAGCATTCTAAAAATCCAATCAGATTTTACTAAGAGAGCATCACTCTTAAGTGAACTGTGTCATCACTCAGGTTTTACCTAGATCAGGCCGCCCCTCCAAGAAGAATGAAAGAGCAAGGACATCACAAATCCCGCCTCTGTATTTCCTTCCACTCACCACCAGAGCGCACATTACCTAAGTATAGACTTTAAATCTCTGAACTCCATTTCCATAATTCCCATACCTGGCACCGATTACCTGCTCACCTATTTGCTATTTAAGACTCACTCTCACACTCGGTCATTGCAAAGCCATGTTTTGCCCTGGCTGACAATTAATAGGCATTATCTGAGTTTACTGCCTTGCCTGTGTATGATCCTAGACTATTTACCCTGTTTTGACCTGTTGCTGCCTGCCTACTGTTACTGCTTTGTTTACCTGGATATAACCTGTGGTTGTCTGTCGCCTGCCCTGACCTCTTGCCTGTTTAGTGACTACCTCTCTGGATTGCCTTGGATATTACTGTTGCTAGTGATTGACCCCTGCCTGTCTGTATTACTAAGTTTATTGTTATTAAAGCTATACATGGATCTCAACTCCATTGACTCATCATTACAAAAGACGTCTCCACAAACCGATCCAAAGTTTGGCTGCAACTAACCACCGAGATTTCAGCGCAAGCAGAGACCTTTACTGGCCATACACCACCAACAGCTTGACCGGCAGACATTGTTAACAGAGAAGCTTGTTAAGACTTTGCAAGCCTCCATTTACCAACACCAAACCCTTCAGCCTCTCCATCTGATCCAGCGGCACACTCGGCCTCACCTAGCACATTCACCGCTAACCCACGCCTTGGGTCAATGGGTCACCAGCTAAATGTAAGGGATTTCTGCTCCAATGTTCTCTGTGTGTTAATCAACAACCTACACTATACCCCACTGATGAGAGCTACATTTCCTTTGTTTGGTCGCTTACCGGTAAGCACTGGACTAGATTACAGCAGCTATACTTTTTCTTGTTTATTCTTTCGTATCCACCTGCCCACTGCGTCACACATACACATTCTTCAATACAAAAAACCTTAAAGGGAAAGCAGAGATGATAACACTATCCCCACTCTGGAGAATGATTAAACCTTTAACATATCTCCAGCATCATTACCCTGTAAACAGAAAAATATTAATTAGACAGTCACTATACAAACATCCCCAGCCATGACCCATGTTTCCAGTGCAGAAAGAGTTGCAAAGGTAATTCTAAGCAGTAAACACACCCAGGATGCTATAACAAAACTATGCGCCCACTAGTATCCAAATTACTGACTGTTGATAGTAAACAATTATATTAACCCCATACCAACTTCACATTTTTAACCTCAACATAGTCAAGTTACTTTGGTAATAATACAATACTGGAACTCTTTTGGTTTTGACAATACAGGAACTCTTTTGGTTTTGACAATATAGGAACTCTTTTGGTTTTAACAATACAGGAACTCTTTTGGTTTTGACAATACAGGAACTCTTTTGGGTTTTAGTTTGAGGAGGGCAGCGATCCGCCTTCACCCAACCTCAAACAGATGCTCAGTGAACAACCCAATCACCAAACATGTCAGGAGCTCTGCGGATCCCTCCGGGTCGACGCCGAGGTGTGGAGTTCAAAAGAGGATGAGCAGCTTGCCCCTGACCTCATCCAGTGAAGGCTCAACCATGTGGCAAGGTAGCTGGCTGCTGCTCGGTGAAACCGCTGATGATGGTGGTAAAGAGAAAAGACCTGGAAGGGACCCCACCACAGGGTCCTTTGTCTCTGGTGATGTGCCCCAAAGGTCAAGAGGGCTGATATCAACTTCTGAAGAGCTAATGTCTGACAACGGGGTTGGCGCCTCCACTGGTGCCCACATTTCAGCCTCTTGCAAAACCCAGTCATTGTCTAGTGCTGTCCTGGAGTGGTAAGCTTTGAGTTTGTCATGATGAACGACTTTCATCTTCATTCTCGGGCCCCTTTTTATATTCGGTGGACCAAATCGTCCAGTACACCCACCACGAAGTATGGACCCTCGTAAGAAGGGAGGAATTTCCGCACTTTATTCTTTACTCTTTTTGTGCCTTTGACCAGGAACCATACTGCATCACCGACTTTGTATTGGACTCTGCAAACATTTTTGTCGTACTGTCGTTTGGCATGCTCGACAGATTTTCCCAGAGCCTCCCGGGCCAACTGGTGAGATAGCTCGAGCCGTTCCCTTAGCTGTACAACATAGGTTGACGGGGTAGCAGTGTTGTCTGGGTAAGGTGGTAACCCAGCAACAAGATCCACCGGCTCTGTAATTTCCCGTCCGAACAACATCATATTAGGCGTCAGGCCTGTGGAGCTGTGTTTGGTTGCACGGTAAGCCATGACTGCATATGGGGTCATAATGTCCCAGTCCCAATGACATCGTTCTGCAGTGGTGGCTAGAATATTCTGCAGGGTGGCATTGAAACGCTCCACTTGGCCATCTGACTGTGGCCGAAACGGCGTGGTCCGTGTCTTGTCGATTCCCAGCAGCTCACACATCCCCTGGAACACAGCTGACTCGAAATTGGTACCTTGGTTGCTGTGCAGGCACTGTGGAGCTCCATACCTACACACCCACTCGGAAACAATCTTTTCAGCCACTGTCGTTGCTTGTTCGTTGGGAACAGGATAGGCTTCCACCCATTTGGTGAAGTAGTCCTGTACCACTATTATGTAGCGGTTGCACCTTTCAGTTTCATTTAATGGTCCCATTAAATCAACTGCGATCCGTTCGAAGGGGGCACCAACTCGCACTGTGCCCATGGCGGCTTGAGGTGTTTTCTTGGGCCGGGCTTTCGCAGCACAATGGGTGCAAGTGCGACACCACAGAGTGACGTCATCTCTCATATTGTACCAGTAGTACCGGGCCTTGAGACGTGCAAGGGTTCTTTCCCCTCCAAAATGGCCACCGACTGGACCATCGTGCAATTGTTCTATCACTGAGGTGCGGTACTCTCGAGGCAGCAAGATCTGTGGATAGAACACCCTTCCATCCGTACAGTAAAATTTCCTTAGCAAAACTCCGTCTCTCTGATAGAGCCTTTTCCACTGTGACCAGTAAACTTTGGTGGCAGGGCTGTTGGGTGCTATGTCAACCCAGGGTGGCCTGCCCCTCCCCTCATTCATCCACTTCCTCACTGGTGCTATACCTGGGTCAGCTTCTTGGGCACTGATTAACTGCTCTCAGGTCCAACCACCGAACAGGTTGACTTGGGCTGGTTCACTCACCCTGTAGACACTTGGACGGAATGAAAAGACAGCTTGATTGTCACTGAAAGTGTCCACTACCCCCACTGGTAGATGCTTAGGCTCAACTGCGGAGCTGTCTCCATAGCTACCTTCGGGCACCACTACCCCCACTGGAGGTTGCTCTGCAGGAGTTTCCCCAGCATCCTCTGAAACTGGACTCTCAGCCATGTTGCACTGAATCCCTTTGTACTGAAAATGGTTACTGAAGCTAGGCTCTGGCACTCTGCATGAGCACGACGTTCCGCAGGGTCTTCTGGAGAGTGCGTCTGCATTTTGGTGATGTCTCCCTGGGCGATGGATCACCTGGAAGTCGTATTTTGCCAGTTTCCCCAGCCAGCGAGCAAGCTGGCCCTCAGGCTCCCTCATCCGAGTCAACCAGCATAGGCTGCTGTGGTCAGTACGTATGATGAATGATCTCCCTAGCAGATACTGCCGGAAATGAGAGGTAAACTCGACAGCTGCCAGAAGTTCTCGTCTGGTGGTGCAGTAGTTTTGCTCAGTGGCTGACAATCTCCTGCTCCCATAGGCGAGTACTCTCTCCTCACCTTCTTGCACTTGGGAAAGGACTGCTCCAATTCCCCGATCACTGGCGTCCGTGTCGAAGAGCAACTGGCCACTGTCGAGGGGATAACCCAGCACGGGTGCTGACGTCAGCCGGCTTTTCAGCTGTTCAAACGCCCCCTGGCACTTGTCCGTCCAGTTAAAGCGTGCATACTTTTTGGTCAGCTCGTGAAGGGGCTTGGCAACAGAGGCAAAATCTTTGACAAAGCATCGGTAATACGAAGCCAGGCTGACAAACTGACGCACTTCAGCTACGTTTTGTGGTGTGGGCCACCCAGCCACCTTTTGGATCTTTTGGGCGTCGGTGGCGACATCTTTGGCGGAGACTATGTGCCCCAAGTAAGCCACTTGCTCTAGGAACAGGACACACTTTGAAGGTTTAAGTTTCAGATTGGCTGCACGTAGTCTGCCAAACACTTGACTAAGCCGCTCCAACATTTCAGTTCCGTCCCGCCCCAGGACAATGATGTCATCGAGGTAGACCAAGCAGGTCTCCCACTGCAGCCCGGCCAGGACACGGTTCATGAGCCTCTGGAATGTGGCCGGCGCATTGCACAGTCCGAACGGCATCACATTCCATTCGAACAGGCCCTTACGGGTGCAGAACGCAGCGGCTTTTCGGGCTCTTGGTGTCAACTCCACCTGCCAGTACCCTGATGTTAAATCTAGCGTGCTGTAGTACCTGGCTGTGGACAGTGTGTCTAAGGTGTCCTGGATGCGGGGCAATGGATAAGCATCCTTTATGGTTCTCTCATTTAGGGGCCTGTAATCGACACATAATCGCAACGTCTGATGCTTCTTCCTCACCATGACTATTGGTGCAGCCCAGCTGCTGTTGCTGGGTCGAGCCACACCAGTGTCCAGGCTCTGCTGCACCTGCTGGTCTGCTGCAGTCTGTTTGTCCCTAGCCATCCGGCGCGGTTGCTGTTTCACAGGCGGACCAACGGTGGTGAGGATATCATGCTGCACGAGGCCAGTACATCCAAGGTCCGTGGGCCCCGTAGAGAAAACGTCACGGTAAGACTGTAGCAGGCTGGCCAACCTCGCCTGGTCGCCCTCGGGCAGATTAGCACAGCTCTCGTCATACAGGACCTGCAGGTGGCTGGGTAAAGAAGAGTTAATAGGTTCAGGGGCTAATGAGGCCAGAGGCGGCTGGGACTCCACCTTCCCCACCACTGCGGCTGGCTGTAGAATCCCTGCCACAGCGCCCCTCTTCAAAATGACAGGTAAGGCACCAAGATTGAAAACTCTGATGGGAACGTTGGTGGACCGCTGCGTCCGTACGATAATGTGAGCCACTAGGACATGATGCTTTTCTATGAAACCCTTGGTTGGGCTCAGCATCAGGTCTCCCTCAGTAGCATGGCACAGGTGGGCGGTGCCAGGCACCGCATACTCACACCCTGACTCCAACACTGTTGTGCGGGCCACTCTGACAATGTGTACCCGGGGCTGATGGTTTTGGTTAAAACGAGGTACCTTTTCTCCGAAGAGGGTTATCTCACGGTTACCATAGTCCAGCTGGGCACATGTCTGATGTAGGAAATGGTGCCCCAGGATAACCTCAGTGTTCTCTGCTGTGTCAGCCATAATAAAGTTCACATTGGTAGCCCTGCTCTCAACTTGTACTGGTAAGTTAACCTCCCCCAGAACTGCCAGCCTACTGGGCCTGATGCCCTGCAGGATCTGTGCGACAGATGGCTCTATTGGGGGTCTGGACTCTGCAGGAATAGAGTTAAAGAGATGGAGGGGCAACACATTCCTCCGCGCACCAGAATCAAGCAGAGCACACATTTCCAGTCCATATATCAATATTTTAACACACATGTCATCTCCCTGACTCGCAGTACAGGTGACCACTTTACCTGTGTCGGGTGCTGTGTTCTTGTTGACTGTTCGGCCTTCCTGTCTGGGTCGTCGGGGGGAAGGGCAGTTTCTCTGGATATGCCCTAGACCGGAGCAGTTGTGGCATTGAACATCCCCCATTGGCATTTTGACATTTGTGTCTCTCTTCTGGGGCCACTGCTGATTAAATCTTGGAGCCCTCTCTGGCGAGTTGACGGACCAAACCTCTACCCCCACTGGCTCCACAAAAGCTGGCCTGCTGTTATTTTCACGTACTACGGTGGCCCTGGCTCTCTGATTTACAAGATCGCGTTGGCCAGGCTGCATGAACTGTGTGACTGTTCTGGCGGCCCTCTTGGTGGTCTTGTAGCTGTGTGCGATGTCATATGCTCTGGATAGGGTGCACGGCTGCTTTTCCAGTAATTTCTGCACCACCTCGGCGTCGGCCAGGGCGTTGGTGAAAACCTCCACACTAATGGCGTCCTGCTCCAGCTCGGTACAGTCAGCATACACAATGGACACTTTCTCGTAGATGTCATCCCTTAATAGGTGCAGGGCTTCGTTCTGCCCCCTAACCCTCTGCCTCATGTTCAATGCCGATGGCTGCCGCATGGTCGGACCGAGGCCCGTAGGCGGTCTCTATTTCAGCCACAATCCGCTGGTAGCTCCAGCGGTCAGACCTGGGGTTTTTATGGACGATAGCTCCAGCCGCTCCAGTCAGGCTGAATCTCAGTTGAATCGCCCTTGTCATTTCCGACCAATGGTTTGCCCTTGCACAGCTTTCGAACCGGTGAATAAAGTCTTTCCAGGAGCCCGTTCCATCAAAATGACCTGGCTTTAATATTGGAATTCTCTCTTGATATCCATAATGTTCATCGTCACTAACGTCCACTATTTCAACATCCGGCGCTGTGCGTGATGACCATGGGGCCGACTTGGCCCTTTCCACAGCTGACTGACCGTATTGGTATCGATCACGGTGTGGGGCATAGTTATCATTGTAGCTCATTGCTCCACAACGTTCCACGGGCCGGGGCGTGCAGAGTGGAAAAGGTGTTGAAGTGAACTGGAAGGGCAATGCATGGGGCCGGTAGAAAGGGTTTTGTACCGTACAGTTCATGGAAGTGAACGGGTAAGCTAGCTGCTTAATGGCGCGTTGGGAAACCGTTGGGGCGGGGCTATTTTTGAAACCGTGTGGTAAAACTGCTATGGGGCTGGCTGTCATATGCGTTGAACAGTCACAGGTTTGCTGATAAAAGTATGCGGGCTCACCATCTGTTGTATTCTGTGGTTCCACGGGCATTAGGAACGGGTTAGTCAACCGTGATGGCGGTGGTGTGGGGGGCAAAGCTAGGTTGAAAGACAGCATCCGGCTGTGAACAATAGCTCCGTCCACGGCTAACGTTTGCTCCATGCCAGCCGCGAATGGGTTAGTGCCGTCGGCATATCAGCCGTCCCCGTGATTATCTTGGTCCGTATTAGTGTCTCTTATATCCATTAAAAATGGGTTGGTGCTTACGTTAGGGGTTTCCATCTCGACAGGCCTATTCATCCACGCGCTAGCTTTAACTCTAGCCCCGAGCGCCGTCATTCTGCGTCCCGGACGAAGCCCCCAGTGTTACCTTCACAGCTTTCACGCTCTCAACTGTAGTTAAGAGCGAGCTGGTATAAATATAATGACTTGGCTCGTAGCAGGTAACTTGCTTATAGTGGTCCGGGCTAACAAAGCTGAAGCACACGCTGTAGTCGTCGGTTGGTTTCAACCATGAACTCTGCTTTATTATTTTCAGCGGTAATGTTACACATTCACGGGCATACAAGGCACTTTTCTTTACAGCATTCAACTGGAACATAGCCTGCGTCACTGCTACGTTTGGACTGTAAAACTCAGACTGCGTCTGCTATACTTTTCCTTGTTTAGCCTTTCGTATCCACCTACCCACTGCGTCACACATACGCATTCTTCCAAAAAAAAAACCTTAAAGGGGAAGCAGAGATGATAACAATGCTGTAATGTCTGTAATGTCTTAAGGTCCTCATTGAGCAGTTGAAATAAAATCCATGACTGGAAATTATGCTTTATAATGATTTGTCTTTAGGCCCCCCGTGAGCAAGCCAAAGGTAACTGTGGCAAGGAACCCAAAACTCCATAATATGTTAATTAATGGAGGAAAAAAAAACCTTGGGAGAAACCAGGATCAGCTGGTTCCCTTCTGGCTACACAGTATGAATATAATGCCAATATTAGTTATCCATGTGTAAAACAAGTCATGTTATTTTGAGAAACTGAGTAAATGGTGGTGGGCAATAATTTAAACTAAAGGACACTGACTGAACTCTAGGAGTAATCATTAAGTGTCTTTGGTGTTCATATAAAAGAGCTCAAAGTATATGGTGGTTTTGCCCCTGCATGTATGCATTTTATCTGCCAAACAAATCCATTCCTTTAGTAAACTATGACATATGCTGTTTCGCTTCAGCTGGAGCACTTGTCAGGATACAAGTGATGAAGTGGCCTAATCAGATACCACTCAGTTTGGCTACACTTGAAGAATTCTGTGAGTGGGAGTAGGGAAATATTCTACTAGAGAAATAACCTCTAGTAATATATGCTCTGCAGAAATGTATTAATGCTGTAGATAAACAAAAGGTGCTCCCACAAAGTATTAATTCATGGCAGTGATCTTTTTTCCAACCCAGTTATTGTTTGATTTTGGCTTTCATTTTTCTCTTGGATGTGGCAAGGTAAGCTAAAACCTTGTTTCATAACCTGGAAAACATGTTTTTATACCTGCTGATAACTTATAAAATGCAATAAACAAAAAATTATTTCAAACTCTGTGAACACTGAACACAGATTGGAGGGCAGAGATTAATGTGACCACGACATAAAGTCATTATTCAACTACTGTGAGAAAATTAAAACCTCTTATGATATAAAAAGGAGATCTTAACACATTCACTTCTAATGAACCTTAATTAAACTATTCATATTGACTGTGTGACTGTGTTCAAATGAAAAAAAAATGGTCATGCATTGTGTTTTATTGCTTGGCTTATACATTAAGCACCTCTTCATTACAGTATACTACAATTGCACAATTTACACAATTTAATACAATGTAAACAGTCTGCCAGTCAAACATATTTTATGTTAGTCATAACGCATTTCTACATTGCACTGCATTATGATGATGGAACCTTGTTTAACACAGTGCTTTAAACAAAGGAAAACACTACAAATAAAAGAGGAAAATAAAAATGCTTGACAGGTGCTGTGTGCCGGCGATGATCTGGCTGATTATCAGCGTAAACACTCTGCTGTCATGCAGGTAAGTACATCGTTCACGGACCGGATGCAGTCTTTGTATTTATGTCTTTAATACAAAAGGCCTTATAATCTTATTGACTCCGCTGTTTGAATTCTTAAAGGGGTATTAAATCAAAGAGAATGCATTCCTCTGTGAGTTAAAATAAATTAACAACGAATATACAGCGCCTTGGTCCTGCCTCACACAACAAAAATGATCTAATGGAGGACAGGCTCTAATGAATGATAGAGGGAATTTCAGGAGAGGCAAACATCTGATGAGATGTATAGTAGGGCAATAAAACAAAAATTTGATCTTTAAAGGAGAGAAGAGAAATAATATTTAGGGAGGAAAATCAACAGAGACACTCTTCAAGGAAATCCGGTGTTTCCAATAAAGTGCTACATGGTATGAATTACCTGACTGGAGCACTAAACTGGAGCACTGTGAACGTGAGCAACAAACGCAGTTTGTGAGAAGGACAAATGGAGTCAGTATCAGAGGACTAATCTACTTCAATCAAAACATTTTGTCTAGCTATTTCATTGGAATTTTTAAGTTCTTCAGTTTACTTTGTTACATAAAATGTGTATTTAGTTGGCAATATATATATATATATATATATATATATATATATATATATATATATATATATATATATATTTTCCATTACTAAATATATATATAACATGCAAAGGTTTTAGGTCTTAGGTTTATATATTCAGCTTTAGAATGTTAATAGGAAATATAAATGTTAGACTCCCAAACATTAATTTAAAAAATAGAGTATAAGAAAATAGAAGAACAGGCAGCCTTGCAACAGATGACATGACCCCAACAGAGCCCGAGAACGTAAAGTCATTTTGGGATTAAATGAAGAGGTGTTTCAACAAAGTGTTTCCGTCCACAGAACTACCGCTCACTGGGTGTTCTTTGTTTTCGCACCAATCTGAGTAAATTCTAGATGGCTGTTATGGTTGGACTGAACATTAACTGATGGTTGGACTGAACATTAACTTATCTGCATGATTTTATGCATTGCACTGCTGCCACGTGATTGGCAGATTAGATAATTACATTAATAAGCAGGTGTACATGTGTTCCTAATAAAGTGTTGTTTTAAGTAAATAAATATACATATTTATTTATTTATCTGTGGGATGAAAAATACAGGGAGAGTGACTTTATTGTGACACTTTACTCGCAGCTGATTGGTTCAGTATCTGTTGTAATATGTTACATAAAATCTGCTCTGGAGCAGGTTAGCCGTATAGCTTGTGTTTACAGGATATACCTTGTAAAATATACTATGCATCTACAGAGGATCTATCTGTGAAAGTTGCCATAAGTTATTTGTTTTAGTGATGTGGAATCTATAAAAAGAATGTAATTATTAATTTTTTCAACCTTAACTTTGATACAGTAAAAGCTCATTTATACTTACTGGAGAAGGCTTATTTTAGTTTTAATGTTACATTTTTTTTTACATTTTTGTTCTCCTGTTTGTGCACATTTCTGAAATTCTTGACCTAGAAAAATGCGGCTAGACGAAGTGTATTTATGATTGGTTAAAACTTGGAGTTGTTTGAACTTGATGTTCTTTATTAATCTATTTTCCTTAACCGACTAATTTTTAAACAACAATCTGCATACTTTAAACACAGGCGGGGACATTAGTTTGTTCAGGAAAAAAGGTTTAGCTTCTACCATTGCATAAATTAGGTTTATAGCTTTTATTTAGAACAGGCATGTTTTAACCTGCAATTACAAATATAAGGACCTACAGTATTTCTACTTGATCTAACCAATAAAAAATACTTTCATTGGTTTAACTTTTGTCAGACTGATTTAGTCAGTTTAAATAACATTCTTTAATTTAATAAAACCAGTTAATTTAGATGTTACCACATGAAGCACTTTTTTAGATTACCCCAAAAAAACTGTGTAATTTTTGGCTTAATATTACAAACTTCCACTCATAGTGGAATCTGAAAATCTTGTACGTGCTTGACTGTTGACGTGTCCGGGTTTTTAAACATCAAAAAACAGTTGGAGGGCCGTTGTAGCCTATTCCTTTTGATTTTTATTTATTGCGGTCTCGACTCTCCACCCGTTCGCGGCGTGAGCTTACCCGACACGTGAAATTTCAATGCTACACGCTCCGGTTCGGCGATACATAGAAGTCTATCGGACTACCCTGCGCGTCGAAAAATGACGCCAAAGGTATACCCGGCGCGTCAATATGTGACGAAACTGCCCGAAGCGTCCGTATGTGACGAGTCGGGGTGAGAATGTGTTGGTTTAAACAGCTGCTACTGTAAACCACACTCGCTCACGCAACGTTTCCAGATTTTGCAGTTTCCCAGATGTTCACACCATACATTGTGCCTCTTCAATTAACCCTTAAGGACTGTTAACATTAAAAACTTCTCATCCAGTCGGGATAGTTAATGCAGACATTGCACCGGTACACTCATGCAGGCAATGTAATTTCCAAATCCATTGCCCCCTATTCTACACATAATTTACTGTCTTCACTATACTGTTTATTAAAAAATAAAATTGGCCAAAACAAAGCATCAGTTGGTATAAAAGCGGTGGCACAGCAGTAGTGAATGCACTCTTAACATGGATGTTTTGTCAATTAACCTAAAAATGTACTTCCTGTGGTAACCTCTAAAGAATACCAAATACACCAAGATAAATCATTTTTAAGGGTCAGCTCGGAAGTAGCTTTTTATATACCAACATGCTCCCTTTTTCAAGTGTGTGGTTCTCCCAATGGGAAACAAGTTTGAGTCTAGCCTGTATCACGTCTTGATCCCATCTCACCTGCCCCCTCTCTCCCACTACTTTCATATATCTTTCTACTAACCTACTTCTATCCAATAAAAACATAAAAAGCAGATTAATAAATAAATAAAAACAACATCCCTTTTGGCATTAAAATTATGTCCAGGCTTAAAGTTGAAAAGCAGAATTATAAAAACGAATAACTTATTGCTGGCACACTCTCTTTCTATTGTGAATTTAAATGTAATTAATATTTGTTATTAAATAAATTGTAATAAATAAACTACTAATGTATAATATGATGCAATGCTATGGAATGCAATATAAAGACATTGAAAGAATGTGAATGAAGCCTTTTCTACTGGAAAGTAAAAGCTAATGCGCCAAGAAACGGCTGACAGAGATATCAAGGGAGAAATAACACTAAATCTGAAAAGTATGTCTCACCTTTCTGACTGTCGATGACAAAGTTGCCCTCCTCGTTGCCAGTGGAAATTTTGTATGTGATCCCATCTCCATCTGGATCCTTTGCTAGCACTGTTGCAATCAGAGTGTTGGGCCCTGCATCCTCAGAGACAAAGGTCCGATACCTATTTTTGCGAACACACGCCCACACACAAATTTCAGTATTTCTTCCATTTTTAACAGGCAAAAATAAAAAACTTGTCATTTCAATAACACCATCACATTATTGTCTATATGTTTATATTGGCTATTTGTATTGAACGTAATAACGTTTCAGTAATGTTTGAGACAGGAGCGGTGTGTCTGAGAAGGCAATCAACGATTCTGCTCGGTTAAATTAAAACTGCAAGCATAATGATGGCAGTGCCTGTGACCATCATTATATTTGCAGTGTTTACCAAGGATTTGTTGACAAATAGGGCAAAAAGAAAGTTGCAGTATTTACTGAAGGAAATACTAGTGCTTACAAGACAGAAACAATTGTGTTAAAGTTTTAGGTAAGCTTAGGTTTTAGGTTTTGTGCAAATAAAATACTGCATCATTGCCCCTTTGTCATTGCCATGAAATTCAGAATCGAAACGTGACAATATCTTTGCAGTTTAAAGGTGACTTTAAATGGTTTAATAGTAGCAAAAAAATTATTAAATCACAATTCAGTATTAAAAACAGTCAAACATCAATGTCACTTTAATCTTAAATATCCTTATAAATTGACAAATATTGATAGAACACCTAAGGCTAAAATTATCTACAAAGCATGATTTGAATGGAGTCTGTACATTAGGCAGTTCAAACGAAGAAGAGGAAGACGAAGATGATGATGATGATGATGATGATGATGATGAAGATTGTAATATTAGCTGACCAACAGAAAAAAAAGAAAACACAACTCTTACTGAATCATTGCATTATTATTTAAGCTGTGACAAAATCTACTTAAAAAATAAAAATGTTTTTATGATGGGTAAAGGTTTAAGTGTTTTTATTATTTGTAACTGTATCACACACAAAATAAAAGCATAACCAAAGCAGTATTGGATGGTGTTTCAATGCATTAATCCAAAGAGGGGTCTTTACCCTAGTCTATACACACAAAACTGAGACTATAGTACCTGTGTCATAGAGCACACTTTAAACTGCATATCTGGCAAACATAATCTGAATTCTTAAATTCCCTCTGTAATTTGACTCTTAGAAAACAGAAGATAAAGAGAGAAGAGAGAGAGATTGAGAGAGAGAGCGAGAAAGAGAGAAAGAGAGAGAAACAGGATGTCCATCTGTTCACCATCAACCTCTGCAATATGTTACACAAATTCTGTGTATACAAGAAAATGAATCAATTTGAGTCAAGCTGAAGTAATCTGATGCAGTATGTTTGAACAGAAAATTATGTTTGAATTCTATGTTTAAGAAGACAAGCAAAAAGCCACAATGAAGCTTGGTATATTCGGGGCTTTTTAAATAAGAGTGACCAACAGAGACTGACAGCTCTGACTACTGTCAGTGCTTTGGTGACTCATACCTCTGACCTCCATTTGTAGTGCAAGTGCACATACAAATATCACAAATGCACATTCAAATCAATGTGATTGCATTAGTATTCCAAGACATTCACATGTATAGTATGGCTCAAACACATGTACATTTTGTATGTTTGCATAGACACTAAAAGGGATAGTTCACTAAAAATGTATAATTCTCTCAGTTGTTTTTACTCTCATGCAATCACAAACTCTGCAGAACACATGGACATTTTGAAGAATATAATGCAATTAAATGGGATTCAAAACTTTCAAGCTCTAAAAAGGACATATATGAAGCATAAAAGTAATCCATATGACTTGAATGGTTTAATTCATGTCTTTTCAGAAGCAATACAGTCACTTTGGGTGAGAAACAGACCACAATTTAAATCCTGATTCACTATAAATCTAACATTTCTGACAGTACACAAACATCAGGAAATGAGTGAAACATGTCAATGTTACACAGTGTTTCGATCTGTGCAAATTGTTAGGCAGTTGTAAAAAATATTGCATGTTGTATGAAAAATGTTTAGGCTGTCTCAATTGCTTCTGCTTTTTCACGTAATCCCTGACTGACTCTAAGATGTAGAGATGCGGGCTCTGTGGGGGCCATATCATTTGTTGCAGGACATATTGCTCTTGATTTCTTCTATTGTAGTTGCAAATATAATTTTTGGAAATTGAAGATATAAAACAATCATCTCAATAAAAATGTTTTTATTTGTGAAACATCTAATGTGCCTAAGACTTTTCCACAGTACTGTATATTAAGTTGTTATTAAGCTCTTATAAATTACTTATTAAATGTGCCGTAAGTGATTTTAGCCATTCTAGAATTTCCTCAAGCTGAGCCGTTGGAATAGCTACATCCCCTTTTTTCCAAAATCCGCATTTTAAGACACAAAATGAGTTTTATTGAGAATGACACAAGCAGAAATGGTTGTCAAAAACAACAGCAGCAAAATATCACTCTCAGCTGACAACTGTTGAACAACATGGCATAAAAATGGCAGTAAGAAAAATTATTCACAGATCGAAGGTGTCATTTTCGGCGGTCCAAGGACACATTTTTGATTTCTGTTTCTAGAGTCGTCAAAGAGACTGGTGAGACATCTTACAACACTTATTTCATTCATGTCTTTCAGGGAGTAGTACAATTTTCTGCATACATTTCCATGAAAAAAGTTTTGATGATTATTAAATGAGCAAGTGACAATACTTTTTCAATTCCCATCTGAATGCTATTTACACATAAATTCAATAAAAAAGGTATTTCAAGGATAACGTTTCTCCAATATTTACTGATAAATGAAAGTCTCGATATGGGATTGTGCCTGAGTATTTGAAGTCATTCATTTTCAACAATTTTCTCATAAAGGTTCCAGGAATTTCTGTTTCGAACAGTCATCAGTGGATTCAGAAAGTTCCCTATCTGTCACTCACTCAACATTGTGTCGAAGTAGTGCTCGGATGCTCTTGGGAGCCCCAAACATGGGAATTGGCGAGTGGAATTTGAATGCCACTCCCCTGGACATACGGGTATAAAAGGAGCTGGCTCTTAACCACTCATTCAGATTTTTTCGCTTAGCGCTGGGGGAGATTTGGGGACCTCAATGGGAGTGGTTCCGCCGGGTAATCCCCCATGGACCTCCCATTCCCCAGTACGCTCATTTGAATGAAACAGGTTGTCTCATTCAGGGCTCGAGAGAATGATGAGATCTCGATAGCAGCATCGGAGAGCAGACTGATCCAGTCGGATGTGTAGGACTCGACTGGGCTCCCACCTTCAGGTGTGGTTGCCCAGTCTGAGGCACAACAATTGTTGTGAGCTTGCAGCCATGCTTGCCCGGTCTGCCACGAGGTGGGGCTTGAGTGGAACCCTCCACCCAGCCCTGAGCCCTCATGGCTTGATGATTGGTTCGAGCACACTCTACAAGGAGCGTGGCGTCTTTGTGGGCATTGGCCAATGGCACCTCTCTAGCAGACATTTGTAGAGCAGCGGGCTGGGCGACACAACTACCTTTGCGAGATTCTACAATCTCCGAGTTCAGTCAGTTTCATCTCGTGATTTGACAGGTCCGAGCATGTAGAACTTGGTAACACGGGACGACTGACCGGGTGTACCGCTTGCGCTAGCACCTTTCCCCTCTACTGAGGTGAACACCTGCGCTTTTACCTCCAGGTGAGTCCACAAAAGCTTGCGGTCCCTGGATGTTTTTCCCCCCAAGCCCTCTGGTCCGTGAATTCAGCAAAGGAATTCCCGACCAGACCCTATACGGGTACTAACTACCCTGCACTGGAACAGATATTCCACATGGTTTGGCCATCATGGATTAACCCCCCTGTGTGTATTTTCCATGGTACGGTTCCCTCTATGGCGGACCCGCATCTCCCTTGGGTAGTTCCCTCTGTCCCCCGGTCGCTGTGTTTGTAGCAACTCCTCCCTTAAATTGTTCAACCCCCCTGGGCAGGATGTGGTCTCTGCGGGGTCTTTTCCCCCTGAACGAATAGGACTGGAAGAGAATGCCTTCCCTGATTTGTATTATAGCTAGATGGCCCCAGACACATCTAACACTCTGTGAGGAGAAACATAGGCGTAGAAAAGGCTGCTGCTGGCACTGACACAAAGTCTCGTTCCCTCCATCAGGGAACGGGGGTTACACTAGTAACCTAGACGTTTTTTTTAGTTAGGGGTCAAGCCCAGAAGTTGCTAAATGTGATTTCTTTTTAAATAATTTACAACAATACAAATAATTTGACTTAATGACTTAATTTAACTTTTTGTTACAATGTTTTTTTCTACTTTGGCCACTAATTCTCAATGTTCTCTCTGAAAACAAACAAGTGATCGTCAGTGCTGAAGCATTTAACAATAAGAAATTAGCATAACTTATTCTGATTCAAGTAATGGCCTGCATCGTCCAATCACTGCACACTATGTTAAAATTAATAAATTCTGAGTCTATGCACTGATTACCATTGTCCCATGTCTGCCTAATATGTTGAGTGGTCCAAACATCATCTGCAGCCTGAAACTGAGACTGTTCTGTCGCTGGCGTTTTCATGGTGCAGGAAAAATTCAGCTATAATGATGCCTCACGGCACTGCACTGCTCAAAACCATTTCCACCAAAAAAGAGCCATTTTCATAGTTTAGTTGTTGCAGAAAAACACATGTTTTTGATGAGAATAATAAATAAAGAGTGAGAAAGAGGGTTTGACTTCACACCCAATTGTTTAATAATAGATTTCCCAACAAAGAAGAAACATTTTAACTGGTATGCTCAAGGGGCTGTTAGCGGATAAAGCCAACATGTTTCAAGCTAAGCCTTCCTTTCCAAAACTGCGCTCACACTTCATTACATCTGAAACAATGCTGTCAATGGAACAACACCTCATGGCGACAAGACAAACAGTGCCTCCACATCTGCACAGCATGCCGTCTTTTGAGAAGAAAGAGAAAGCACTGTCAGACAGCCAAAACACTTCCATACCCACCAGTCACCATTTGTTATTATTCTGCCACAAAGATTTAATTTATGTCACAGGCAGCACTGATGGACTGTTTGTTAAGACAGACTGCAAGATGTGTCCTCTTTATCCAAGAGGGATGTGATGGACCATCATAGCAGCTAAAGGTCAACTGCCATGATACAGAACTGACAATGTGTTCTGTTTCTCCAAGTTAAGAATTACATCTTGAGCTTCTTGTGCAAAAACTGTTGCATGTCTACAATATATGGATACCAATTCCTCTATGAGACCTCAAGATGGAATGAGAACAAATTTGGATAAATCTGTTCATAAAAACATGATTAGTCAAAAGCCATTGAGGCATACAAAGGTAGAACTTCTGTATAACTAAAGCAAAAATGTAGTACATCAAGATTACTGTTAAACAAAGTTTGCTTAGACTCCCATAGCCTCATTGATCTATCTTTTGCCAGAGTGTGTGAATCAGAATGTCTGGGTTAAGAAGGTAGAGGACAACTGAAGCCTGGAAACATTTGACTTTCCATCAGTGCAAGTTTAAACCAATTGAAAAGTGGGCTTTATAGAACAGAGCAACACTATCAGTTTCTGTCACTCACAAGAGTGCAGATATGAAAGGAGAAGAAAGTGAAAAGAGATGCTTGAATGCGACAGAATGAGGAAGACAGATGGACAGAGATGGAAATCAAAAGGAAAGATTGAAACTAAAAGATAAAGAGGGAAGAAAGCTTGAGACTGATGAGTGGACACCAATCAGAGCAGAGGAGGTGACAGAGACTGACAGAATGTCATAAGGTAAAAGAGCTTGAGTCCATCATCCTACTCTGTATAGGCTTGATTGATGGCTAACAGAGGGGAGGTGACAGGCGTTTCATTTAGGTGATTTATGTCAACCATTGAGACACCATTGCTCGCACTGTCTCGCCCTGTCATTGCACCGCAGTACTAACACATGCTTGACATTCACAACCTGTATTCTGTTAGAAGTCTCAAAGATCTGAGATCACTCGCACATACACACACACACAAACAAACAGATCTTTCCCACATGGCCATATATTTGCTCACACACACAAACACTTCAACGCAAGCAGACCAAGTCATACATAAATACACACACACACACACACACACACACACACTAACAGACATAACTCAAAAGGGTTGTTTTCAGATGTTAGATCTATTCAGCGCAGCCTTTGAGTAAACCTGTCACACGCTAACCATAAAAACTTGTTGCTTACGTCTCCCTTTCTAGCTCATTGCCATGGCAACACTGCAGGTGATGGGTCTTGTGACAGTGACTGACAGCTAGCAGAAGCCAGAGCGCTGACAATTTGTTTGACGCATACCAACCAATCATGCGACCGAAATAGTCTCTGGACTCTACATTCATTGTATGCGTCTACACATTATGTCAGCTATCAATCATATTTCCAGTTGAAAACCTTTCAGTTGTTGAGGCCTGGAAAGCAATCTATCAACACAACAAAACATAGATGAGCAATGGTGAGCAAACTCCATCGCTCCTAAACAATCACAAAAGAACAAAGCATCTCTAGCACTGACACTGGGTTCCTAACAGGGATGGATTATGATGTCAGGATGCCTTGGGAGTGGATTTGTCACACCGTTCCTACACTGGAAGAGAGTAGTGCATTGCTATGCAACACATCTATATTGATGCCAATATTATCAATAGTGATGTTGCACACTTGCACTGTAGACAGCTTGGTTGATTATAACCAGAGCGATCTACAGTTTTTTGCACAAATCTTTTAAATTCACACAACAAACTGGCTATCCATACCATATACTATAGGTTTCAAGTCAATTGCTATTTTAGGAGCAAATGTTTAAGGAATAGTTCACCCAAAAATGATAATTCTCTTGTCATTTACTCGCCCTTATGCTGTCTCAAATACATATGACTTTCTTTTTTCAGCAGAACACATCCGAAAGATATACTGATGGAGATATGATGTCTGTTAGTACATACAATAAATTAATGTGAGCAAATTTGCAACATCAAAAAATACATAGAGGCAGTAAAATGTAATTCACAAGACACCCATTGTTTAGTCCATGTCTTCTGAAGTGATCCAATAATTTTTGTGTGAGAACTTAACAAAATATAAAAAAAATCACTACAAATCTTGACATCAGCAGTCTCCTTAAAAAAGATTTTAAGCTCAAATACACTTCCTAAAGCACTCTGCGCATGTGTCAAGCGCTAGGAAGTGTAATCGACCTTGAATCATGATCATTCCTAGAGACCACAATGGCAAGATGTACAGTGAAAAAAAGAGTTATATTTTGGTCTGTTCTTACCAAACACAAAATACATGCATCTTTGAAGTGTGAGAATCACCTTGTAACAGGTTCAAAAATTGAGGAATAGGGAGAAGGCGAATACAACTCAAAGGTTTGTTTATTAAACCAAAACACATTTGCTGCAACGGTGTAGCTCCAAATAAATCTCTCAGTAGGTTATTTTTATGGAATCGGCAGCGGCCACCACACAAGTAGATTGTCAGCACGGTTCTCTTTCTCTCAATCTGAGGTTCTTTTCCTCTCAGGTCAAGAACGTATTGAATTTCATTTTTGCGCTGTGAAGGTCCCTCCTCCCAATTTTTTTTCATGATGTCTAACATGCCATGGGCTTAAGCTCATTTAACAATTAAAATGGGGAAAACCCTGTGGAGGCTTGCAGGACCTCTCGCACTGCAATAACAGGGGTTCGAGCCACTTATCCCATTTCCAAGCATATTCATGCACAAATCTACATGTTAAAATGCTCGACGATGCTGTCTGTTTGAAGATGGTACATGCTTGTCTGAATCTATTTAATTCACAATAATTTGGACAGCTTGCTTAATGTACATGAAATACAATAAGTACCCTGATCAGTGAGGATTTCTTTCAGAATCCCCACTCTGGAGATAAATCTAAAGAGAGCCTCTGCAACACTCCATGCTGAGATGTTTCGCAGAGACACTGCTTCTGGATATCGCGTTGCTTAGTTTACCAGGACTGCACAAAGCGTTTCTCGCATGTGGTCTGTTCTAATGACCCGATGAGGTCCATGCCATTTCGTTTGAAGGGGACCTCAATCAACGGGAGGGGGCACAATGGCGCTTTTGTAGCAGCCGGCTGAAATTCACCGGCGAACTTCCCTATGAATGCCTGGCCAACAGAAACGGCTCATGAGAGGGGCCTGCAATCAGATTATGATGAGCTGCCTGGAATAACATTTCCCAACTGCTCTTTGGGCACCAACAACTGGGTCCTATCTTCCTTCAAGCAAGTGTCCTGTGTCATTCTATACAACTGATCTTTTATCATTGAAAAATATGGATGTGTGAGTGTGAAGCACCACTGAAGACATTGACTATCATTCACTATCACTTGGTCAAACTCCTCTCGCGACTACTCTAAAGGTAATTCCCTAAGGGCATGGGAGGATGACCCCTCCAAAGCAGACACCTTCACCTTGAGGGGAAAGACAGGAAGTGAAGGGAAAGACAGGGTTTGTTGGAGCAGGGAAACCCTATGGTCGGGAAGCCGGTATTGGGGTAATGTTCCCCCATTTCCAGTGATGGGGGGTGAGAGAATGGGGATGAGATATTAGAGGGTAAAAGGGTGTGTGGCGCAACAGGTCAACTGCACCAGCTGCACCACTTCATCCAGTGAGGCCGGTCGGTGGCACTGGAAAAACTTGGCCATACCCTTCGGCAACCGGGAGACAAACTGCTCCAGCACAACCAGACTGATGACATTCTCTGCATCTCTGTCCTCCTTGGCCAGCACCTACCACTGACAGGTGTCACAGAGCTGCTGGGCAAAGGCAAATGGGCAGCCAACCATGCTCAGCATTAACACTAGAAGCGCCGAGCATGAGGCCATTTGACAGTTGTTCTTTAACAAAAAATGAATCTTTGCACTCGATCAAATTCGAGGGCCCTACTTTCTTGACTTTTCCTAGATATTTGAGTTTTATCGCCCAGTGCACTTAAATTTTCAAAATCACACCAGGAAATGCTAGTTTGAAGGTTTTTTCTTCTAATTCTATGAATCATATTTATTTGTGCCATTCAAGGCTGCGATTCTCTTTTCTCCCAGAAGATGGCACAGGAGCTCACTTTTAGTCCTACAATAATTTTGTATGCATATGTGTAGCATATATATACATATATATATATATATATATATATATATATATATATATATATATATATACCGTATATATAGATGTTTTTTCTGTGTGCTGGTTCCACTAGCGGCTGGAGTTTGTTTTGTGGAGGAACACACCTCGGGATAGTTAGTGGATGAATCTTCGATTTATTTGTGTTTATTCCACATATTGGCTGGAGTTTGTTTTATAGATAATTTTCTGTTGTGTAATTCTGTCTCAAAATATTTATATAGAAATAGACTTGAGAAATCTGATGACAAAGTTGTCATGGGGGCTCTTGTAGGCGTACATTGATTGTTTGAGCTTAGAGGGATGTACGACGGTTGGCGCTGACGTGCAACATGTTTTTCTTTTTTCTGTTCGTTTGGTTCATTTTTGACACACAATCTATTTTTTCTAATATGTCAAAATGTAAAATGTTAGTATGAGTGGATTGTCCCTCTCCATGTGGAATGTAAATGGGTTGAGGCACCCCATAAAAAGAAGGAAAGTTATTTATCTTCTTAACATAAGAAATATGATACAGTGTTTCTTAAATCAACGCATCTTTCCCCGCAGGAAGCTGAAACGATTGGGAAGATATGGGGTGGAGATGTTCTCTTTAGTGCTGGCTCAAGTAAGAGCAGGGGAGTCATTACACTGATATGTAAGCATCTTCAATTCAAATGTATAAAACAGATTCAAGATAAATTAGGAAGAGTTATTATTGTTTTAGCAGAAATTCAGGGGCAAAGTTTGATTTTGGCTAATGTTTACGTACCTAACGCTGATGATCAGGGCTTTTTTATAGATCTTGAAGAGATGTTGCAAGGCTCTGGCACCACTCATGATATAATATTGGGAGGAGGCTTTAATGGACTTATTATGGACTCAGTCCTTGATCATAGTTAAGCAAAAGTGAGTAAACCCCCTAGAGCAACATTGACGCTTCACACGATGTGTAAAAACCTCGGTCTTACAGATATTTGGAGACTTTCTAACCCATCTGATAGGGACAATAATTGTTTTTCATCAGTCCATAAGATTTATTCTAGAATAGATTAGATTATCTTTCTTGATTTTGTTGATATACCGTTGTTGATTGCTCAATAGGAAACATTTTAGTCTCAGATCATGCCTTGGTGAGTTTAGAGGTGTTGCCACATTCAGAGAAAAATAAATTATATAGTTGGAGCTTTAATGTATCCCTTTTGCAAAATCCTGAATTCCAACAAATGTTAAAGTCTGAAATCAATGTTTATATGGAGACCAACTGGTCCTCAGTATTCTCTGTGTGTGTGGCTTGGGAGGCACTTCTTCCGGTTGGATCACACAGAATGCCTCATTCATCAAAATATTCAAAGTACGAGAACTCGTGGAGTTGGAAAGGAATGTTAAAAGTGCTAAAGTGTCGAATGTCATCTGATGGCTTCAGAGAATGGACCCAATCAAAATACAGATATAATACTATTCTGTCGCGGAAGGTGGAGTTTTGGCTATTTAGGGCAAGACAGTCATACTTTGAGTCAGGGGACAAAGCAGGAAAGCTTTTGGCAAGATATATAAAGCAGAGTGTCTTTTTCTACCATTACCTCAGAGAAATCTGCTGGTGGTGAAATATTTACCTCAGCCATTGTTATTAATAATGTCTATCTTGATCTCTATAATTCCATGTCTTCGTCTACTGAAGAAGATATTAGAAACGTTGTGGAACCATTAGAAATCTCTAAACTGATGACTGAGCAAAATAAATTCTCTTGAACCTTGGAGGAGCTTGGCGAGGTAATTAATGCCTTCCCTACAGGCAAGGCTCCAGGGCCAGACTGCTTTGCCAAGAAATTCTTAGATCTTATGCTACAGAACTGGCTCCACTTTTGTCAGAAGATAATGTGGAATTATTAAAGCATGGAAAGCTTCCGCCAACATGACACAAGGCCGGATCAGTCTGATTCTTAAAAAGGTCAAAGATCCAAGTGAGTGTAAGAGTTACCGTCCAATTTCCCTGATCCAGCTAAACGTAAAAAGATTGTCCACATTTTTGGCTAACCTATTAAGTAAAGTTATGACATCTCTTATACATATAGATAAGGTGGGGTTTATTCAGGGACTTAGCTCTTCTGATAACATTAGGCCTTTCATCAATATCAAGTGGTCAGTGGTGAATGATCAGACTCCGGTTGCTGCCATCTCACTTGATGCAGAAAAGGCATTTGATATGGTAGAATGAGATTATTTTTTTAAGATTTTGGAAATATATGGGTTCGAGAATTCTTTTATTGGATGGATTAAGTTATTTTATAGACACCAAACAAATGGATTGATTTCAGATTATTTTACTCTGGATAAGGGAACCCGGCAAGTTTGCGCTCTTTCCCCACTGTTGTTCTGTCTTGCCATGGAAACATTAGCAGCCACAAAGAAATTAAGATTAAGATTTTCCAGGGGTGGTGGTGGCTTTTGCTTTAAGAAGATTATATTTTATTATTTATCTCTGACCCTACTAGATCTATGCCTTGCCTCCACAAAATTATTAATTCCTTTTTCTAAATTTTGGGATACAGAGTTAAATCCGAAGCTTTGTCTCTGACAACGTACTGCCTGGTAAAGGCTTTTCAGCCGAGTGACTTTCAGTGGCCCAACAGGGCATTAAGTATTTGGGCATTTTATTCCCAGCAAATTTGTGTGATTTAGTTTTAATTCATTTTGATCCTTTAACAAACATTTTTTTGAGCAATGTTGGCAGGTGGGATTCATTACATGCATCTATGATTGGGAAGGTTAATGTTATTAAAATTCATTGTATTCCAAAATTCAACTACCTGCTACAATCTCTACATGTAGCTTTCCCCTTCTCTTATTTAAAGTAATTTGATAGTATAGCGAAGCCCTTCATTTGGTAAACGTTCCAGATTACACTTCAATAAATTACATAGGCCGATTGACAAAGGGGGGCAAGGCCAAAGCTATACAGCACATGAAAGATATTGAAGCCTCAGCTATGTCAAATGATGTCCACTGCAAACTAACGAGGAACTATGCTTCTAACCACAGGTAAAGAGCTGTAGTTCCAACCACACAACTTTGCAATGCTGTTTGCGAATGTTTGTTGGAACTATGGTTTCGGTCTCAGAGATTTGGCTCATTGGTCGCTTCACATGAGAGCCCCTCCCTGATTTTGTATTGAACAGGAAGTTCTTGCCCCTAAACTAGCCGGAGAAGTTAAGCTACACCCGTTTTCTGTGTCCACAGTTTAATTTGAATATTTATTTAAATGTTGCCTCAAGCATATGGCTAAACCCAAATTTACATATTAAGTCCCTTTTCTGATGGTCAGAGTGGATTGTGAGGGAGGTTATTATGCTCAATGACCTATATGAGAGTGGAGTGTTGAGATCCTTTGAAAACATGGTTCAACATTTTGAATTCCCAGTTCTCAGGTATTTACAGCTGCACCACCTGCTCTGTACTATTTTTGGGAGTAGCATACACCACTCTAAAGCGGCAGATACTCTGGAAGTGGTGATTACTGCTTTTGGAAAAGTTCATGATGCATCAGTGTATTACTCCCTGTTAATTCAGAGTCTGGGGACGATACCTCAACTTCTCTAAAGAGATTATGGGTAGAAAGATTCAAACTTGGTATTGGAGGAGGGAGTGTGAGCTAGGATTCTAAAAATGTCAAGTCTACATCTAGAGAGATAATGGTGCATCTGATGCAATTTAAGATTTTACTTTTATTATTTTGGACTCACTCTAGATTGTATAGGCTTTGTCTTAAATACACACCCACCTGCTGGTGATGCCAATCAGAAGATGGGATACTACCCATTGTTTGGGGGGTTGTGTTAAGATCCAAGAATTTTGGTTGAGGGTTCAGAGCTTTATGTGTGACGTATTAGACACTCAATTTTCATTTTGCCCCAGACTCTGTATCTTAGACAAAATTGTTTTATTCTTTCTTACCTCCATTAAATATATTCCACAATGTCATTTACATTGAGTCCTTTCACTAGTGCACTTTAAAAAAAAAAAATTATATTTATTTATTTTTTACTTTTAATTCACCACTTGGTTTATGATTTTTGTTCATTTTGAATCACTGGATTGTTTTAATTTTTGCAGACTTATATTATGCCATCATTTTTCCTCAGGGCTCACCAGGACTGAGCAGCACTATTTATTATTATTTGACAACTAATACAACAACTCCCAATCCAATCATACGTGTTAAACATTGTCATGCCAGTGGCATTAAATATGAATCATTTGAGTGTGATATTGCTTATATACAACAGTTCAATGAACAAGTACATTTTTAAAAATTAGGAAAAATTGAGCACAGTCATAAAAAGTGTATTTGTGCATGGAACCACTTTCTTACAAGATGCATCAGAATCTGCCATTGCTGGTTCAAAACAAATGATGCTTCCAAGCCTTTGTTAGTAATTAAAAAATGTCAGTTCAGAAATAGTATCACGGCTTGTGCTGTTTCTACCAAGTTACTGGATAAACAAGGATGGATGTGAGTGAGTGTGTGTGTGCGTGCATGCGTGCGTGCGTGTGTGTGTGTGTGTGTGAGGAGAGAGAGAGAGAGAAAGAGAGTGTGAGAGAGAGAGAGTGACACGGACCATGTGTGATCACTTGTTGCCAAACCCAAGCAGAAATGCTATCAGCTTTCTGGAGATCAGCTTTCTCAGTGTAAAAATCCCTGTCCAAGCGGGGTAGCTACCACGTCCCTATTTCGAGTAATCTTTCGAGAAGTGAAATAATCTTTCACTATAGAAACCGCAATGTCCTCCGCCATTTTGAACAGTAAGTTTTCTCCAATGTGAAAACAAACTGTCTGTTGTGTATCTAAGTTGTGATGAGCCATTAAGCTGAAGTTGTTCATTTAAAGCTGTTTAATGCTATAAGTAGTAGTAATACGAGCGATCACGGAGCGCTGTTGTATGTAAACAATGACTGACAGGTTCACATCACGTCACTAACAATTATCTTTTGCCACCACCTGCTGGCTAACATATGTAATGTCAAAAAAGAAAAGAAAAAATACATGTAAGAGACACTTATACAGTAACTCTTAACACATATGCACTACTCTTACACTTTAGTTTAGAACAGCAGAAACCCCAGGGAAGTGATACACACACAGTGAAGCATCAGAGTGCTGATGGTGCTATATGGTGCAGAGTGATATATCCATATTAAAAAAGCACTGTTTCTGCAGCTCTCGGTGGGGCCCCAGGGCAAATGCATGGTAGGTCCATGCGTTTATCTGTCCATGGTTTTAAATCATTTTCCATCATCAGATAAAAAAAATATGAAGACTCATTGCCTCCCCCTCATTACCATGTCCCATGGCTCTGCTGCATGGCAAGGGAAGACCATGCAGGCCAGTGCATAATAAACATCTTTCAATCCCACTATCTGTCCTTGGTCAGGTTGGTGCCGGTAAACAGATCTGGTAATAATGTACCATACAAACGTGAAGGCATGACTGACAAGGATAATTTAATGGTACTGAAGGAGCCCGGTGCCTTGAAGCGGAGGGCTTGTGCAAATTAGTCTGCCCAAATGGAACAAACAGCAGTGCCAGACGTTGCAATTTACTCAATTACAGGCCAGATACATATAGGCTATCCTGCTCAGTGAAATTATATCGGATGAAGAGATTGAGTCTTCTCTGTTTGAGGAAAGATGGGTTTAAAGGAGAACAGATGTGGAGAACAGAGGGGTGTTTGGTGAAGTCAGTATCAAATACTACATCAACCCCTGCCAAAACTCATTCTTACTATTCTATGGATGGAATGAATGGTTATTTGTGTATCTTGTGGTGGGGTGATTATTGTAAGCAATATATTGAAGGAAACTATGGCATAGCGGTAATGTAGCTAATACTGACAAATACAGGTAGCTTTTTCAGTGTGGTGAAGAGGGGAGCTGAGTGGTCCCATAATTTCACCGCAGTTATTAGCTATCCACATTCAAGTATTTCCTGAATCAGTTATACAATGATGGCAGCACACAATATTATTACTGCCTGGACAGCAGATAATTTGCTACAATAATCAGAAAACATGCTGATGTTTTTGATAATTGCAAGATCTAACTGTTCGTACAGTAATTAGATGGCATTTCATTATAATGCCCTGGTTTATTTTTCAACCCATTTTCAACTTTATTAACTCTTATGTGCTGTTCGGGACAAATTGACCCATTTCAAATTTTTACTAAAATAAAAATGATACAAGGATACAATTTTTAAAACTGAAACTCCATGGCCTTGGCTTATTTTCTGTGAAGAACATGCAAAAGAAAAAAAAATAATATTAAGTACACATGCCCCACACATTCATGTCCTTCATACAATGTTCTGGTCAATTTGACCTGCATACACACAGAGACACACAGACAGACACACAGAAACATGCCCAGTACGCACGCATGCACGCACACTCACTCACTCACTAGATAGGTACATTTCCTGAAGAAAATGTGAGTGGTGCTTGTCGTGGCAAAATTTCTCACCATGATGTCCCACACACTGCCCCTTGTTGAAAAAGGCCACCCACATGACAGTAGGATTTTCTGGTCCAGAGATATTGGTGTTGTTCCATGGTTCCTTGGGTAACCACATCTAGTTGCTAGACATTTACCAGGGTGATACTTATCAAGGCTCCTTGCTTTACTGAGTGAAACATGTCAACATGGATGTCTCTATGATTTTCTTGTGCAGAGATATGTGTTTTGCTATTTGGTTTCTAGGGAAAGCCAATGTGGTTGCTAGCCAGTTGCCAGAGTGATATAAAGTAGGCTGCTTTCTGTCTTGAGTCATACAAGCCAAAAATGAAGTCTCTATAACATTCTGATCCTGAGATACACATCTAAGCGATTTGGAATGGAAGTCAATGGGGTTTGGCTGCTAGGGTGCTCTAAATGGTTGCTAGGGCATGGCTAAGTAGTTTCCATTATGATACTTTAAGACTGCAAGCCAACTCTCATGTCTCTAGGATATTCTGATCCGAAGATATCCTTCTCAGCCTTTTTGAATGGATGTCAATGGGTCTGGTTGCTAGGGTGCTATAAATGGTTGCTATGGAGTGGTTAACTATTAAAAAGTCTCTAAGACATTCTGTTATGAAGATATCCAAGTCTTTATTATAGTGGATTTTTAATGTCTAGGTTATGTATGTAACCTCCGTTCCCCGATGGAGGGAACGAGACGTTGTGTCAGAGAAGCGACACTAGGGGTCTCTCTTGAGCGCCGATATTCACCTCTGAACTATGAAAAAAGGCCAATGAGAGTTAGCAACCAGTATTTGCATGTCCCGCCCCCGGACATACGGGTATTTAAGCGGCGCAAATACGGGAGTTCATTCAGGATTTTTCTGAGGAGCCGGAAATGGTACGGCCACAACAGTGGCTCGGCTCAGCGATGTGGCAGGGGAGACACAACGTCTCGTTCCCTCCATCGGGGAATGGAGGTTACATACGTAACCTAGACGATCCCCTTCTGTCGCTCTCTCCATGTTGTGTCAGAGAAGCGACACTAGGGGTTCACTTATAAAAGTGCCATGCGCTGAGCCGTGTACGTGAACTGCTGATACAGGAGCGAGCAGGTATTCTTATGTGCAGGGCGACCAACTGTATCAGGCTGCACGTACCCTTCCCCAATGCCCCATTCAAGCCATCAGAATCGTTATCGTTACCCTGGAGGGGGGAACAAGGTGATGGCCGCCAACCTGGGAAAGGGCCAGCCTGGCTGGGCCTCTTTTCTCTCTATGTTTCTCGCATAGAGCAACTACGGCCGGGGCCCTTACACGAATTGAGGGAAGGGGTCTTAGCCCTTATTCAGGGCAGAGAAGACCCTGTGGAGGCCACACCTACCCGGGAGGGAAACTTGAGTGGCAAATACATCACATGGCCTAACTTAGGACCTATGTGGAAAAGTTGGTGCAGTGGTAGATCCAGCCTCGTAGAGGGGGGAAGCATACAGCACGGCGACCGAGGCAGCTGTAACTGCCTAAGGGAACACGGAGTCAACTCGTGAGGGGACAGTACCGTGGTATTACACACAGGGGGAGTCCGAACAGGAGGCCTTACCTGTGGAGCACCTATACCAGTACAGGGTAGCTTACAGTACCCGCAGTGGTTTGGGTCGGCGAGTTCATCTGCAGAACTGCGACCCACGAGGGCTAGGGAGGAGTCAACCATTGTCCCAAAGATGGGATCTCCTGGGAATGACGGCGCACTGTTTTCTCTTGGTTAGGGGGAAAGGGCGCTAGGTGCAAGTGGTTCACCCGGTCAGATCGTCAGCGCGCTACCGAGTTCTACAGGCTCGGACCTGAGAAAACACGGGACGATACTGACTCAACTCGGAGATTATAGAATCTCACAAAAGTGTTAGGTGTTGCCCAGCCCGCTGCTCTACAGATGTCTGCTAGGGCGGTGCCCCTAGCCAGTGCCCACCAGGACGCAACACTCCTGGTGGAATGAGCTCGGACCCGCGAGGGGGGGGGCTGGCACGGCCTGGGTGTGATAAGCCAGGGAAATGGCGTCAACAACCCAGTGGGCGAGTCTCTGCTTGGAGACAGCATTCCCTTTCTGCTGTCCCCCAAAGCAGACGAAGAGCTGCTCAGAATGTCTAGTGCTCTGTGTGCGGTCCAGATAGATACGTAAAGCACGTACTGGACACAGCAGTGAAAGGGCTGGGTCTGCCTCCTCCCGGCGCCATGCTCGGTTCGTGACTGAGGAGGAGGTCTGATGCTGGCGTCCTCTGGACTCGTCTGAACCGGCCAGCCGGGGAACAGTTGTGGGGCTGAGGGCGGGGACACAGCGTCCGGGAAGCCGGGACTGTTGAGGCCTGAAAGCAGAGTGCCGTGAAAACGGCATTTGCGGGCCAGGTGACCCAGAGACAACAAGGAAATAGATCTATAGTGTGTAAAGAATTTAACAAAAAAAAGCAGCTCCGGAGCTACTGTCTCGGTCTCTGGGTCGGTCATCTCAGGGGCGCCTGGGAGCCTTCTGGGTCCTCAAGGGGGCCCGTGAGACGATGGGCGTCCAACTTCTGCGGGGAGCTCGACGCTGGGGCTGAGAGCTGGGCCCACTCACTTGTTAGTTGAGGTGGAGCACCACTTTCTTTCTTACTTGAAAGCCGCAGGAGGACGCCCTCGGTGAGCAGACAGGGCATGGCCCCTGGCGGCAGGTTTGTGGCAGGGCAAGATGTGTGAAAATAGCCTTCGTCTGTTTCTTCACCACTGATGACTGCTGGGCAGTCGTCAAGTGGTGTCGCCGAATGGACGGAGCTGGGAGACGGGGGCATTTGAGAAAGCGTGCTTTGTCTGCCTCCCTTACTGCCTGTCCATCGTTGTGTTTCTGGACCACGGAGTGGCCATCGCCTGTTTAAGTGCAGTTCCTGCAGCACGTCAAGAACAGGACCACCCAAGTGCAGATTTTGAAGTGCCCTGGCCCAGTGGACTTGCAGGAGGGGCCCATGGCGTGCAGGGGGGAGCGGTCTGGGACCGTTCTACCACCAAGGGTAGCGAGAGCGGAGGAGCGAGGAAGCTGGGCTTGCTCAGCTCGTCATGCATGTCCGGGAAGGAATCTGGGGGGGGGCGCGGCTGTGAGCGGCGCACATGCCCGCGGAACCAATTAAGCCTGGGGAAGCATAGCGGACCTTCTTGCGTCAGGCTCAGACTGGGCGGAGACCCGAAGGTGGCGGCCCAGGCAAGTTATCCGCATCCGACGCCGCTGTTACGCTCTCCGATGCAGCGGTGATGTCATCATCAAATGCCGGGGAGCTCGAGGGACCGGACGGTAGGCTGTTAAGCGGACCGCACTAATCTCGAGCTTGGGGGAAGCAGGCAAGCATGCCGGGGAGTTTACCCGGCGAGAGAGTCCCGTTATTCTCCCCAGATCGTTCTTCATCGCCCGCGGCACCTGCCTCAATCCCGTAGGAAGGAGTCGAGGCGCGGGCGGCTGAAATGGCTCTCTCTCACTACAAGAGAAAGCAGAGATCGCAATGCTGCTGCGGTTATGTTCTCACACTGAAAACATAACCCATTGGAGAGAATGCTCATCCCAAGCTCGGACGGAAACAAGCAAGCGAGCTGGGGAGGCGGGGGGTTTCGAGGGGGTTCACCCGGCGAAACGGAGCCCGTCACTGTCCCCAGATCATTTTCATCGGCTGCGGCGCCTGCCTCAATCCCGCTAGGAAGGAGGCGAGGCGCGGGGGGTGTGGGGGGTGATGGGTGGCTGAAGCGGCTTTTTCTCACTACAAGAAAAAGCCTATGACCGCAATGTTGTCATGGCTATGTTCTCGTACTGAAAACATAGACCATTCATAAAAACGCTGCCTGCGTGTGATCGCAACCCAGGAATGCAAGGCAGTTTTTATGGCCGTCAGAGGTGGGGAGAATCAACGCATCCAGAAACTACACAGAGGCGGAAAATCGTCTTTAAAAAGACGCGTCCTGAGAAGGACGTTCAACGCCGCTGTGTTTTGCTCTTTTAGAGCGAAATTCACTCTTTTTGAATAACTCTTTCGAGTTGTCTGTGCTGTCGAAGCGCCCAGGGGCAAGAATGCACAGCCGTGCACGAAGGAGAAAGCCGCTGTTGTGCGCCATAAAGTCCAACAGCATGCAGAGCGTCAGAGGATTAAACAGGAACTTGGTGTGTAACTCGCAGCAGACTGCATGCACGACCATCGGCTCCAAAGAAATTTTCTGAATGAACTCCCGTATTTGCGCCGCTTAAATACCCGTATGTCCAGGGGCGGGACATGCAAATACTGCTTGCCAACTCTCATTGGCCTTTTTTCATAGTTCAGAGGTGAATATCGGCGCTCAAGAGAGACCCCTAGTGTCGCTTCTCTGACACAACGTGGAGAGAGCGACAGAAGGGGAACATAAATTATAACACTTGCATTGTTAAAAGTGATCTAGCAGAGATTAATTGCAAATATGAATCATATATATGTTATCTATATTGTTTGGAACTGAGAAAAAGACAATATATGTTAAGGAATTTGTATGTACATTTTTATTTCTGTATTGCTTTTAAAACCCCAGTAATGTCCAGGGTCAATTTGACCCAAACAGTACCAAAGGGTCCAAAAAGTGAACACCACACAAGGGTTAAGTGCAGAAGTCTTCATGCTCATCATATATACAGTAAGCTGTAACATAACAAAACGGACAAATATTTATATTAAAGACTTCCCACAGCATGTAGAGGAAATTAGCTTGTGTGCAGCAAAACATTTTAGGAATACAACATGTACTGTAGCATATGAAGCTATATTTTTCAAAATGACAACTAAATATATTGTTTTCAAAAGCAGTAGTACCAAAACAAGCTTAAAGGTTATTTGGTTTTGGTTCAAGATTATGAAGACATTTAGTTATTTATTTATTTTGTATTTAATAACATTCACAGATGAATCATGAACAATCAGATTAGGACAACCAAGTCTTATGACAAGCCATAATAACAGTATGAGATGATGCAATTGTACCAATTGGCTCGGTACAAAAATGTGTGACTTTGGGAAGTGTTTACATTCCTAACCCAGAACCCTAAACCAAATTCCAAACCTACAACTAACCATAAAGTCTACCCACACCCAATACCTAACCATGATTTTGTTCAGAAAATAATTGTTGTGTACCACAGAAGAAAGAAAACTTCGTTTTGGAACTATATACAATACATAACTCTTTTTTTTCTTTCTTAAAATAAAGTGTTAGATAGGAAGCTTGCTAAAACTTGATGCCTGCATTGTGTCTATTTGAAGTACTGTTTGTTGATTGGTTAGTCTATATGGAATACAAATCTTTAAAAAAAACTTTTAGTACAGGGCAAGTCATATGATATCTAACAATTTCACCATCTCGAGTTGAGACTGTGATGGACCAGGAATGTGTATAAAAAAAGAAAATAGAATAATTTTTTATTTCATATCGACTTTAATATTTAAAGCAGGCTGCCAAACCATTCACATCTCAAACTCATGCTCTTGGGTATAGCCATGCAGACATAGATGTGCACACTAGAATACAAATGCATAAATAAATTAAAAAGACCTTTTAGGCAACTGGGACTGCAACTGAAACAGAAATCTGTCTGGCCCTCCCATTCTTTTTTCAAAACCTCTTGACCGAGGTCTGTCTCTCTATCTTTCTGCCCCCAACCTGCATGCCCCATTCTCTATTCCTCCAGCTTCAACTGAATGCATGGCTGATTGAATCTGCCTCTCTGATTCAGTGAGCTCCCTGCCAGAAAATCAGTCAATTAAAATGGCCAAGGGCCATAGCAACTCCAACAAGACAGAACAAAACAACAATAACATTCAGCGCAACAGAAATATCAACAGAATGAGTACAAATAAGTACAGATACAAAGGAAAGAGCTCAGTGACAAGCTCTAGACGAGGGGAGAATAATATAAAGAAAGATCATATGATCAGGAATATCACATTAAGTGAGGGCTGAGGCTTTTTGGCATTGTTCCCCTTCTGTCGCTCTCTCCATGTTGTGTCAGAGAAGCGACACTAGGGGTCTCTCTTGAGCGCCGATATTCACCTCTGAACTATGAAAAAAGGCCAATGAGAGTTGGCAACCAGTATTTGCATGTCCGCACCGGACTTACGGGTATTTAAGCGGCGCAAATACGGGAGTTCATTCAGAAAATTTCTTCGGAGCCGATGGTCGTGTCTGCAACTGCTGCGTATACACACCGAGTTCCTGCTATCCCTCTGCTGCATGCTGTTGGATTCTACGGCACACAACAGCGGCTTTCTCCTGTTGCACGGCTGGGCGCTTCGACAGCGCAGATTAAAAAACTCTCACGAGTTTTTTTCATAAAAGAGTGATTTTATTTAAAAGAGTAATTTCCTCTAAAACAGCAAAACACAGCGCCGTTGAACGTCCTTTTAAGGACGCGTCTTTATAAAGATGCCTTTCCGCCCCTGTGTTGTTTCTGGATGCGGTAGAGTGCTCTCTGCTTCCGACGGCCACAGGCGTTGTCTCGTGTGTCTGGGTAGTGATCACACCGAGGCTGCGTTTGAGGATGGTTCATGTTCTCACTGCGAGAACATGACCATGACAACGTTGCGGTCGCGGCTTGCTTACAACCGTGAGCAAGCCACTCCAGCCGCCCCCCGTGTTGCTCCTTCTTCCCACGGGATTGAGGACGATGCGGCTGGCGATGGAGGCGATTTGGGGATGGCAGCGGGTGCAGCTCCGCCGGGTACGCCCCCTCGGACCACCCGCACCCCAGCAGGCTCGTTGATTCCCGTCCGTGCTCGAGGCGGCCGCGACTTGCCTCACAGCCAGTCTGCCGACCCTCTTGCGATGGAAGCAGATGAGCTCACCGCGGCATCGGAGGGCGTGGTATCTGATGCTGAGGACTCCCCTGGGCTGCCGCTTTCGGGCCTGCACGCCCAGGCTGAGGCCGATGCACAGATGACCGACATGCTTTCCCGGGCAGCCAACAGCGTGGGCTTGGATTGGAACCCTCCATCCTCCCCACAACCATCACGGCTGGACAACTGGTTCCTGGGGTCTGGGCGCCGCTCACAGCCTCACCCCCCCCGGTTCCGTTTTTCCAGGAAGTGCATGACGAGCTGACGTCTTCGTGGAGAGCACCCCTCTCCACTCGTCACACCGCCACAGGCTCGTCCGCCCTCACCACCATCGACGGCGGAGCGCACCATGGGTACGAGGCGATTCCCCAGGTGGATAGGGCGGTTGCAATCCATCTATGCCCCGGAACCCCTACCACCTGGCGAGGTCGCCCCGTACTCCCTTCCCAGACCTGTAGAGCAACCTCCTCGCTGACAGCGAAGGCCTACAGCGCCACCGGACGCGCCGCTTCCGCCCTGCATGCCATGGCTCTCCTGCAGGTCCACCAAGCCAAGGCACTACGCGACATGCACGGGAGTGGCCCTGATCCCGACACGCTGCAGGAACTGCGCTCAGCGACCGACCTCGCCCTGAGAGTGACGAAGGTCAAAGCGCAAGCTCGGGCAGGCGATGGCCACGCTTAGTGGTCCAGAAACGTCAACTGTGGCTGAACATGGTCGAGATGCGTGAAGCCGACAAGACTCGCTTCCTCAACGCCCCTGTCTCCCAGTTCGGCCTCTTCGGCGACACCGTCGAGGACTTTGCCCAGCAGTTCTCCACGGAAAAGAAGCAGACGGAGGCCGTTCTCATGGCACTCTGCTTTCAGGCCTCAACAGTCCCGGCTCCATGGACACGGTGTCCCTGCCTTCAGCCCCACGACTGTTCCCCGGCCTTCCGGTTCAGACAAGTCCAGAGGACACTAGCATCAGACCTCCTCCTCAGTCACGAACCCGCCCCCTGCCGGATGCATGGAGCAAGGTAATTGCTTTGAGTTTATTCTCAGCACCAGAGCCTCGGGACGCCACGTTGCCTCCCGACGCCACGTTACCTGTTCCGCACCGCTGCGAAGCCCCGCCGGGTATGTCCAAAAAACTTTTCCCCTTGGTGCCCCTAGCACGGAGTTTAGAGGCGTGGCTTTCACTGCCCAACCCATCACGCTGGCTGCACCGGACCATTCGACTCGGTTACGCAATTCAGTTTGCCAGGTCTCCGCCCCCCTTCGTGGGCATACATTTTTCCACAGTACACGGCCAACATGCCCATTCCCTGCGCGAAGAAATCGCCTCCCTTCTATTAAAGGACGCGATAGAGCCTGTCCCTCCAACTGAAACGAAGAAGGGTTTCTACAGCCCTTTCTTCATTGTACCCAAGAAAGGCGGCGGCTTACGACCGATCTTGGACCTGCGAGTTTTCAATCGGACCTTGTCCAATCTCCCGTTCAAAATGCTCACCCAGAAACAAATTCTATCTGGCGTCCGGCATCTAGATTGGTTTGCAGCGGTAGACCTGAAGGACGCGTACTTCCACGTCTCAATTCGCCCTCGACATCGACCCTTCCTAATGTTCGCGTTCGACGGCCAGGCGTATCAGTACAAAGTCCTCCCCTTCGGCCTGTCTCTGTCCCCTCGCGTCTTCACAAAAGTCGCAGAGGCAGCTCTTGCCCCGCTCCGAGAAGCCGGCATACGCATACTCAATTACCTCGACGACTGGCTCATACTGGCCCACTCCCAAGAGTTACTATGCACACACAGAGACCAGGTGCTCAGCCACCTCAGCCGTTTGGGGCTTCAGGTCAACTGGGAAAAGAGCAAGCTCTCCCCGGTGCAGAGCATCTCTTTTCTCGGTCTGGAGTTAGACTCAGTCTCAATGACAGCACGTCTCTCCAACGAGCGTGGTCAGTCAGTGCTGAAATGCCTCGCTTCCTTCAAGCCAGGCGCCATGGTCCCGCTAAAAGGTTTCCAACAGCTCCTGGGGCATATGGCATCCTCCGCGGCGGCCGCGCCACTGGGGTTGATGCATATGAGACCACTTCAGCACTGGCTCCGGACTCGAGTCCCGAGACGAGCATGCGGCACGCACAACGTAAAAGTTACCTCTGCCTGCCGCTAAACCTTCAAACCCTGGACAGACCTCTGCTTTCTAAGGGCAGGAGTACCCTTGCAGCAGGTGTCCCGACGCGTTCGGGTCACAACCGACGCCTCCAAATTGGGTTGGGGCTGCGTGCAACGGGCACGCAGCCGCAGGCCGGTGGAACCGAGGCCCGCTGCGCTGGCACATCAACTGCCTAGAGCTGCTGGCTGTTTTTCTGGCCCTGCAGAAGTTTCTTCCATTAATTCGGAACAAACACGTCCTAGTCAGGACAGACAGCACCACGGTCGTAGCCTACATAAACCGCCAAGGCGGAGTACGCTCCCTCCACATGTCACAGCTCGCCCGTCGTCTCCTCCTTTGGAGTCAGAAGCGACTCAAGTCACTGCGCGCCACTCACATCCCTGGCAACCTCAATGTGATAGCGGACACGCTGTCAAGACAAAGCTTGCCTGGCGGAGAGTGGAGGCTCCACCCCCAGTCGGTCCAGCTGATTTGGGACCGGTTTGGCAAGGCTCAGGTAGACCTGTTTGCCTCCCAAGAAACGCTCCCACTGCCCGCTCTGGTATGCCCGGACAGAGGCTCCCCTCGGGGCAGACGCGTTGGCAAGCACAGCTGGCAGGCGGGGCTGCGCAAGTACACATTTCCCCCAGTGAGCCTTCTTGCACAGGTGCTATGCAAGGTCAGGGAGGAGGAGGAGACAGCCCCTCCCTGGCGAATTCCCCTGAGGAAGGACCTTCTTTCTCAGGGACGGGGCACGCTCTGGTACCCGCACCCAGACCTCTGGAACCTCCACGTCTGGCCCTTGGACGGGATGCAGAAGATCTAGCCGGCCTACCACTGACCGTCATAGATACAATCAATCAAGCCAGAGCCCCCTCTACCAGGCATCTCTACGCTCTAAAGTGGCATCTGTTTGCGGACTGGTGTTCTTCCCAAGCCGAAGACCCGCAGAAGTGCGCAGATAGGTCAGTGCTTGTGTTTCTTCAGGAGAGGCTGGAGAGGAGGCTGTCCCCCTCCACCCTCAAGGTGTATGTCGCCGCTATCACGGCCCACCACGACACGGTAGACGGAAAGTCTCTTGGTAAGCACGACTTAATCGTCAGGTTCCTAAAAGGTGCCCGGAGGATAACTCCCTCCCAGCCTAACCTGTTCCCCTCCTGAGATCTCTCGTCATCCTTACGGGACTCCAGAGACCCCCCTTCGAGCCGCTTGACTCAGTTGGACTCATGGCCCTCTCTCTCAAGACCACCCTGCTGATCACGCTCGCTTCCATCAAGAGGGTCGGGGACCTGCATGCGTTCTCTGTTAGCGATGCTTGCCTGGAGTTCGGTCCGGCAGACACTTTCGTTATCCTAAGACCGCGACCGGGCTATGTGCCCAAGGTTCCTACCACATCCTCAGGGATCAGGTGGTGAACCTGCAAGCGCTGCCCTGGGAGGAGGCAGACCCAGCCCTTTCACTGCTGTGTCCAGTACGTGCTTTACATATTTATCTGGACCGCACACAGAGCACCAGACGCTCTGAGCAGCTCTTCGTCTGCTTTGGGGGACAGCAGAAAGGGAACGCCATTTCCCTGGCTTATCACACCCAGGCCGTGCCCCCCCCTTGTGGGTCCGAGCTCACTCCACCAGGAGTGTTGCGTCCTCATGGGCACTGGGCTAGGGGCACTGCACTAGCAGACATTTGTAGAGTAGCGGGCTGGGCAACACCTAACACTTTTGCGAGATTCTACAATCTCCGAGTTGAGTCAGTATCGTCCCGTGTTTTCTCAGGTACCGAGCCCGTAGAACTCGGTAGCATGCCCACATTCTGACCGGGTGAATCGCTTGCACCTAGCGCCCTTCCCCCTAACCAGGGGAAACAGTGCGCCTTCATTCCCAGGAGCTCTCAGGTTTGGGACACTGGTTGATTCCTCCCTAGCCCTCGTGGGTCGCAGTTCAGCGGAGGAACTCGCCGACCCAAGCCACTGCGGGTACCGCAAGCTACCCTGTACTGGTATAGGTGCTCCACAGGTAAGGCCTCCTTCGGACTCCCCGTGTGTAATACCACGGTTCTGTCCCCTCTGGCGAGCGGACTTCCGTGTTTCCCTTAGGCAGTCACGGCTGCCTCGGTTGCCGTGCTGTATGATCCACCCTCTATGAGGCTGGATCCACCACCGCACAAACTTTTCCACGTAGGCACTAAGGCAAGCCTCTGATGGTTTTGCCACTTATACTTGCCTCCCCTCTTGGGTAGGCGTGGCCTCCACAGGGTCTTCTCTGCCCTGAATAAGGGCTAAGACCCCCTTCCCTCAATGCGTGTAAGGGCCCCGGCCTTAGTTGCTCTATGCGAGAAACATAGAGAGAAAAGAGGCCCGGCCAGGCTTGGCCCGTTCCCAGGTTGGCGGCCAGCACCTTGTTCCCCCCCAGGGTAACGATAAGGAATCCTGATGGCTTAAATGGGACATTGGGGAAGGGTACGTGCAGCGTGATACAGTTGGTCGTCCTGCACGTAAGAATACCTGCTCGCTCCTGTATCAGGAGTTCACATACACGGCTCAGCACATGGCACTTTTATAAGTGGACCCCTACTGTCGCTTCTCTGACACAACGTGGAGAGAGCGACAGAAGGGGAACGTCTAGGTTACGTATGTAACCTCCGTTCCCCGATGGAGGGAACGAGACGTTGTGTCTCCCCTGCCACGTCACTGAGCCGAGCCACTGTTGTGGCCGGACCATTTCCGGCTCCTCAGAAAAATCCTGAATGAACTCCCGTATTTGCGCCGCTTAAATACCCGTATGTCCGGGGGCGGGACATGCAAATACTGGTTGCCAACTCTCATTGGCCTTTTTTCATAGTTCAGAGGTGAATATCGGCACTCAAGAGAGACCCCTAGTGTCGCTTCTGACACAACGTCTCGTTCCCTCCATCGGGGAAGGGAGATTACATACGTAACCTAGACGTTTTTGCTTATAACTGCAACTAGAACACCACTCTTTCGCCATTAAACCAGGGTGTGACTGTAATTACAGTCAAAATATGAAGAACCCTGCTGACTAGGGCTATCATGATTATGAAATTTCACTGACAATTAATTTTTTAAACAAATACAGTATTTTTTATTATGATGATTGTCTGTTTTAGGGCTTTCACAATTTTTTTGTCATACAAACTGTCATACCACTTAAGGTGTATGTGCACTGTATGCACCTTAAGTACTAATTTATTCATATTTAACTTGGAATCATATAATAAAAAAAGTGATACATGATTTCCTTTAAGGCTTTAAAAAACTTTTTTGCATGGGTAGAATGATGAAAAATAATATTTAAAATATTTCCAAGTACTTACAGTAAAACATGTCTCTCTTTTTGTTCAACTATATATATATATATATATATATATATATATATATATATATATATATATATATATATATTTCTGTCCTACATTCTTCACTTGATATTTTTAGTCTCTCTGATTTATCCCACAAGTATTCCCTGCCGTGTCGGGAGCATGTTGTCTGGATCCTGATTTTCGGTTCGTGTCAGGATCCGGACACTTGTGCTCCATGTTTGTCTGTGGTGGCAAAAGATAATTAATATGTCATCTTGGTAGCATGCACTCGCATCAATAGTTTGTATGTCTCTTGAAATCGGGTGCGCCTCGTGTCACGCTTGCGTTGCGTGCCTGGGTCACGAGCTGTCTTCATGTTGTGCTGAGTTTCTCTCGCACAGGTGTACTGTCTTGTTTTTGTTACCATTTGCGTGCATCACGTGGCATTTGCCTTGCGATGTACGCTCAGGTTAGTTCATGCGAGAATGCGTGGCATTGCTTTGTTTGGTGTAGCTACGCATTCTCTCGTCTTGTTTGTCGGTTGGCATGACAGTATACTGCCTTATTGTCTTGGCGATGTGCGCTCATGCCATTTGGGTGTTTTGTTGTCTTGTGAGAGCACGTGGCTTTGTTTTGTTTCTGTATCGCCATGTATCTCTCTGTCTTACGTCGCCATACCCCGCCTTCTTTTTTGCTTATTATTAGTTATTTTGCCTTGCCTGTCCCCTGTTAACCCATTTGATTTCTCCCCCTATTTTAGTCTCCTCGTGTTTGCTGTCAGTGCCAGTTCATCTTGTTTCCAGTCTTGTGTGCTTGTGTTTATTCCAGTTAGTCTGGTTTGTTGGTCTTGTTGCAGTGTGTCCTGTTCTCCATCCAGTCATTCCTGTGTGTTTGCATCATTTTCCAGTCCAGCCCATTTCCGTTACCCTCTGCCCCAGCCTGGATACCTTTTCCCCAGTGGGATAGTTTATGTTTGTTTCCCCCTTGTGGTTGTTTTGGTTGAGTTTTTTCACTTTCTTTTTGTATTTAAGAAAATCTTGTTTTTTGAAATCTGTGATTGGGTCCTGATCAAATAAATGTGATTATTTAATAATCGTGACAGTCCAACTGCTGACTTTAGAATTGGCTGACCCAGCATCCCAACATTGCTCAAAGAAAATGCCCTCCAACTGACAAATGTCTTTACAGATAAATTTAAAATCTCCCTCGGCCAGGTCGGCATACAATGCTTTAAATTAACCTCTATAATGTCAGTGTTAAAGAGATTTTCCATATTGCACAAACATGACTATAACCCCATTGTTCCCTTGAGAGTTTCGAGAGGCTGGTGATGTGACATGTCAAGGCTGTTATGATGTGCAGGTGAGCAGGAAGACAGACGAGGGGCGAGGATCTAAACGCAGCGATACTTTACTAGAATAATAGGGCAACACGAAAACACACGAACAAAGAAAACATCCACGATGGGAAACAGTAAAACAAAAACACGGAAGAGTTAACAGACGGGGTAATATAGACGGGAAACAGGCATCCACATACATCAACGATCGACAGGGGAATGGAGAACAAACAGGGTTTATATACACTGGAGACATAATGATGACAAACTACAATCAGGTGAGCACAATGACACAGGGCTGGCAGTGATGAGGGCCGGGGATCATGGGAAGTGTAGTTCTTTTAACAAGGACAAGTGAAACCCAGGGCAGACAACAAGGGAATCGTGACAAAGGCCATCTAACCAGCCACCCTGGACTGAAAAGCCTACAGGCTCAGTCACTACATTGAGGATCCTATTGTGTTTGCTTTTCACAAAAAATGACCTATTCAGAACAATAGCATTCAACAGAATCATTCAACATACCATAGATTACCATTTTCACACTCTGTCCTTTGACTAAGCACCTCAGTCTGCAAAATAACTCAGGCAGTCATGATCCACAACTTGACTCTCTGCCTCTATATTTCCAACACAGGAGCACCCCACAGCCTGCATACTCATTCTATTTCTATAGAGGATTAAGCATTTATGTAAATAAATATTCACTTGGTTATCTCTAAAGCTCCCTTGAATTTGTTTGAGATCATCAAATGTGATAAAATGGTGCCTTAAAAGCCAATCTGACACCAGCTGGCACCTTAATACAAAAATGCTGTTTGTGAAGTCAGTGACTGACAGGGAAGTAAAGCAGGAAGGCAGATTCCTTTAGTTTCAGATGGGCCCATGATGAGCCCACTTTTTCCATTGGAATTGACTAGTGTATTTGTAATGTAAGGCCTCTTGGCTGTTGGGTACTGTAAAAACTGTGGACCTGTTCGGACATGACTGTTTTAATTTAATTTAATCAAAACAGGCATAAATTAAGATGTAAACAAGTGGAGTACAAATTCAGTAGTGACCATAATAATAAACATTTTATTTTAAGGATGGAGGGTTCCAGTCCAACCTGACACTTGCGGCGGCCCAGGCAAGCATGAACTGAACAGGAACCATACACGAACGCTGGCCGTCGGAAGCAGAGAGATAACGACCGTATCCAGGAATCGCACAAAGACGGAAAGGCATCTTTAAAAAGACATTAACGTCAATGTGTTGCGCTAATATAGGAAAATATATATTTTTTCAGAAATGTATATGCTTTTAGAAGCGCCGTTGAACGCCCTGGGGTGTAATCTGCACTAATCGTGCAGTAGGATATATGGAATGCGCCATATATCCAGCAGCATATGCTTATTTCAGTGGTGAAAGGCACAGCAGTGGTATTCAGCTCGCTGATACACATCCGCTCACCCCTGAAGAACAAATCAGAATGAGAGTGGGCATTCCTTCTCCTTTTATACCTGCATGTCCGGGGGAGTGGCATGCAAATTCCACTCGGCAATTCCCATTGGCCTTTTCTCAAAGATTGAGGTGTTTCGGGTCTCTCAAGAGCAACCCCTAGTGTCAGTACATCGACACAACGTCGAGTGAGTGACAGAAGGGGAACACCCTCAGACCCCAGGGGGTTAACCTTGTTAAATATTGCACATGGCTGCATGATGGAACTATATTTCATTCTTGTCATACAACACATAAAATATATGTATTCTTGACATTCATAGCAGGATTCTGAGGATTTATGAAAGGAAATTGTGGGAAGTGCCAGATGTGAACAGGGCGCTAAGTTTGGAAGTGAACACATGGTAAAACATCGGAAATATTCAGAGCAGTTATTTTGGTAAAACACACATTATTTAAACTGTTAACACCATCTTGGCTCTTTAAAAAGATTGCAACTTAAGGGGACATGCTGTGAAAAAAAATAACTTGTCTTCATTATCAAATTTGTAAAAAGACCATAGCATGAGGCTGGTGTTGGTGATGGAGATAAGAAACTCACACAGGCTGTGAGAACTCTGGAGGCTCATCGTTGACATTGGCCATACGGAGACGTACGGTGGCAGTGCCGGTGTGGGGCACCTCACCCTTATCCACTGCCATTACTACAAATTCATACAGGTGATTGAGCCTCTCATAATCCAAAGGGCCTGCAGGGAATATGGTGCCATGTGCTGAAATGATGAAATCTGGACTGAGTGTGTAGTATGTGATCTCTGCATTTTGTTCTGAATCACAATCACTGGCTGAAACTGTAAAGAAAGGACAAAGAGAGAGAAGGGGAGAAGAGGTGTGTGTTAACACAAAGAAATTGTGGTGCCATATCAGCTAATAGGATCAATCTTTATTTGAGCTTTCCTGTGTAAATAGCTTGGGCATTGGGCATATGCGGTAGTCAAATTAATGACTAGACTAGTTATACATGACTGGCAATCAAAAGATCCCAAGCTGTGAGTCTTATTTAAACTGATAGTTAGAGTAGAATGCAAAGCCGTTCCTTTAGGAATTTCAAATGAAGTTCAGAATAAGAGGCTTCATCCACTGTAGTTGCTTTTTAAATTGAATCACTAATGTCCACAAACAGAAAAAAATAATAAATAAAAAAGTTGAGGTCCAGTGTTCCTGATTTTGCACTTTAGGAAAACAACCATTTCTGCTGGCTTGTATATTATAAAGATTGGACCTCAAACACATTACAGCCAGATTGGAACAGGTTTATAGGAAGGTTACAAATTATATTAAACAGAACAGCAGAGCAAAAGTAATGGCTATTTTACTCATAAACAAGCAAACTCATCAGTGGCATGTGTATTTTTGACCAAACAGGTCAATGAAATGGATATTGCTGAAGGAAAATAAGAATTAGACATAAGTAGGCAAAGTTTTAAATAGGAGGGAACTCAAGAGCACAACAAGGCAAACAAAGCAATAAGCAAATTGTTTAGGTTTTCTCTATCCGAGACATCAGTTTTTAGATATTCTAACAAATGAACAAAGTCAGTGATCATTTGAAGGCTCTTGCTCTCTGATGGCTTTCATTTTTGACCCTCAAGTTCTTGTGCAGGTTCTCAAATCCACTTGTTTTTGTCTAACTGCATTTGTCGTGCTCTCCACTGCAACACGAGAAAGTGTGTGTTAATCACACATCATGTGCTCAATCAAGTCCTCCTCATCCTACTTAACAAGTCCTTCTGGCAGGTCCCTAATCCCCCGCCACCCTACCCATTCCATCCAATGCAGGGTCAAGACTTCCCACATAGGAGAATGAGAATTCAGCATAGGAAATTAAATGATATAATTCCATATTGAGACACTGGCGGAATCCTAATCCAACTAAAGTAGATTTTAAAGAGTAATACAAACAATAAGAATTTAGCAATCCTCAGCCATTACTAAAAAAAGACTGTTTTCACAGATGCTTAAATTATAAATTGTTATTCTCCTACATTATAAATATCTGATTTATAGCCACATGTTAGACATTATACTTGAAAAGTAACCATGTCTCTGTAGTTCTGAGTAGGTTTCACAGGACCAAGAAGGATGTTTTGTGCTTGGAAGAGATAATTGTCATGAAGCCCACACAGACTGGTGCGCAGATGCCAGTTAGTGTGCACCTGCTAATCAGCACATCTGCTACACACCTCACTCTGTCACCTTTCCAATTCTGCCAAAGGTCTATGTGTTAAGCTCTCAACATTTTTTCCAAGACCTGATATTCACCACAGCACAATCTTTTGGTTTCAAGGTGACTTCTCAGTGTTCCCTTTACAAAAGGCTTCACTACGATGTTGCGCTGCTAAGCGCTACGGGGAACAGCTTTAGCTATGAGCCGAGCTGAATAAATGTGTGGAACACGTCAATGAACATTGACCGGAATTTATAGCCTTGGCTGATGTAATCATTAGATGCACCTGAGGCCAGGCTATAAATGGATACGTCACCAGGTGTCGTCAGAAACTCTTTTTTCAGAGCGATTCTGTTTCTGTGTGTTTCACACACCCTGTCAAAACTTTCTTTCCTCTGTTAGGAGATAGATTCAGTTAGGCAGTGTGCAGTGAACGTTGTTCTATTTTTCTCTTCTGTTTAGAAAATATTATATATATATATATATATTTCTAAAAAAAAAAAAAAAGAGAGAGAGAATGACTGAAAGCAAGCGGTGCGTGTTCCCTCTTCTTGCTCTATAGCTGAAGACGGCACACATCAGTTTTTGCTGTTTTTTGGGGGTAGAGCACGCTGCTCTGGCGTTGCAACAGGGCAGTTGCGATCACTGCGATTTGCTTTAACAGGCAGAGGCGTCGTGCTGCGCTCGCTTGCTTCGGAGTCAGCACTCACGAAAAGATCGTTCGTGGGGCTCGGTGCATGGATATGACTGAGGAGCAAGAGACGGGTTGATCCCTTTCTCTCATTCTCTCCCCAAACCCAGCTGGTCCTTCACATGATCTCGGCGCGTTCCGACGCTTCTTCGGATCATGAGGTGGATCGCTATTCTCTTCCGCCTCCGAGGTTTCCGTCCGCAATAAAAAATCTCACGGAGGAATTGCTCGATGTTGTTACTCGTGCGGTTGCCAGATTGGACTGGCCACGCGAAAAGAGACCCCCAAGCGCTCCAATTAGGGGATAGATTTTATCTTCCAGTCTAAGAAAGGGAGCGCCTCATGGGTCCCTTCCCTTTCTTTGATAACCTCCTTGAAGAGCTTTTTCGGCTCAAGGAGAACCCCTAAAAAATATATATATATTTTCTTCCCGTGTTCACATACCCTCGGCGTCATTATATTCGACTATACGTAGGTGCTGAGGCACGGGGTATTCAGTGATGCCGCCCGGTCGAAGAGGCGCTTGTGGGCTATCTCTCGCCGGGCTCGACATCGTCACTTAAAGCCCTCTTTCCCCTCAAAGCCTTGTAGGACAACCTCCACTTTAGTGGGAAGGGCTTATCAAGCAGCAGGTCAGGCTGGTGCTGCTCTGCACACTATGCTGTTTTTCAGGCATACCAGGCTGACCTCCTGGACGACCTGAGTGTGGGTTCTGCGCTTGGCGAGCAAGCCTCAGACCCACCTCGGTCCTGACTGAAGGGAGGCTCAAAAGCAAAGCGTGGCGAGTCGTGCTCCTCCTCCCAGGGATTGGGGACAGTCTCGCCACCCTTGCCAGCCCTCAGGACTATAAATTCTAGTAAGAGAAAACCCTGGCGGTCTTGCGCCTAGATTAGAGGGTAGCTCCCCTCGGGGCCGAGGCGTGCTTCACTTCACCCCTCCCGGTACCCCCTCGAAGCCCCTCCATTCCCGCCACCTCTTGGTGTTTCGGGTTGCAGAGGCTTCCGTCAAAATTGGGTGTTTTCAGCTGTTCCTGCATTTTATTCAGGGCCTGAAACACCCGACAACTCCTCAACAGGAAGTGTTAAAATATAATACCCATCTCAGAGATCCTGGCAGCGTGGAAACTTCTGCCAGATATATCCTTTTCTGTGGGTCTTATAAGAGCGTCAGGATTTAATTCTCTCAGCTTTTCCGTGTTTCAACGGCGTGTTCTCACTACCGTAAATCGGATTTCTTTTTGTAAAAAAAAAAAAAAACTCAATCTCCTGGTTAAAGGGGCCATGGTATGTGTTCCCCTTCCAGAGAGAGAGTTAGGTTATTACACTAAATACTTCCCGTTTCCCATGGAGGGTGAGGGGTGGCATCTGGCTTAGATCTTAAGCTTGAACTACCCGTGGGTGTTCAAGTCCAAGATGATGCCTGTCAAGACGGTCGTGTCTCAAGCCCTACAACTCGTTTGGCTGGTCACCATCGATCTTATGACGCACTTCTATACTTCATTTGGAAGTTCTGCCACATCATGGAAAGTTCTTGAGGTTCACTTCCGGGGGCGAAGTCTTCCAGGGTCAGGTTCTTTCACTCAGCCTAGCCCTTTTTACCTGCACATTCACAATGCATGATGTAGCGCTGGCTCCTTGCGACTCTGGGGCATCTGCATTCTGAATTACGTAGACGACTGGTTGATCCTAGCGCAGTTCCAGGAACTGGCAGTTCAGCACAGGGACATCGTCTTAGCTCATCTGTTTCTCTGGGGTTGAGGCTCAACGCCAAGAAAAGCGTCCTCTCTCCCACTCAGAACACTGTCTATCGGGGCATCGTATGGAGTTCAATCACTATGTGGGCACAACTGTCTCCGCTAGGATTGAGTCCATTCAGATCACCCTGAGCAAAGTCAGGCTAGGTTGCACTGTTATCAGTATCAACGATTTCCAGGTCTCAGGGCTGAACGCGTCCACGGTGATCCCTCTGGAACTTCTGCTCATGAGACCGTTTTTGTTGTGGCCAAAAGCCAGGGGATTTCTTCCAAGGACCAAAACCCCTGGGCTAAATAGGGTTCTAGCGCCTCAGGCTTCGTTCCCTTTCTATGTGGTTCAGACCCGGTTTTCTGCCTTGGGTCCCACTCTAGGTGCGTCTTGTTGTCGCAGACTGCTAACGACAGATGCCTCCCTGACCGGCGGGGTAGCGGCCTTAAGTGGTCGATCCAGCTTAAGGGGATAGGAGGGTCGATCAACTCGGTTGTCACAGTCACTGTCTCGGGTTGATGGTTGTATTTCTGGCCCTGAAATACCTCCTCCTGAGGCTGCCATGTCTTGGTGCGGGTGGACAATACAGCGGTAGCCTCTTACATAAATCATCAAGGAGACCCACGTTCTTGTCAGCTGTATTTCTGACATGTCAGATTCTCCTTTGGGCCCAGGGCAAGCTCCTGTCACTCAGGGCAATTTACATCCCTGGACACCTAAATGTGGGAGCAGATTTGCTGTCCAGACAGAACATACCGAGGCGAGTGGAAACTCCACCCGAGGTAGTACAACTAAATTTGGGAGAGATTTTACAGAGCAGAAGTGGACCTCTTAGCCTCTCAAGAGACTGCGCAATGTCCCTCTACTTCTCTCTGAGTCACCCAGCCCCCTGGGTCTGGGCCGCGATAGCGCATACATGGCCCAGAATGTGTCGGTATGCTTTTCCCCAGTTTCTCTACTCCCAGGAGTCTTAGCCAGAGTTTGCCAGCAAGGGTCTTGCCTCTTACTGATAGCGCCTCACTGGCCGAACAGGATTTGGTTCTCAGAAATTATATCTCTCCTCGACGGCTCGCCTTAGGCGATTCCGGACAGGAGGACCTTCTGTCTCAGGCACAGGGGCGATATTTCATCCCGGCCCGAGTTGTGAAACCTTTCATATCTGGCCCCTAAGGGTACCAAATGAGGTTCACAGGGTTTTCTCTTGAGATTATCGAGACCATTTCAAGTGCTAGGGCTCCCTCCACTTGGAACTGATCTGGAGTAGATTTTACAGGGCAGAAGAGGACCTCTTAGCCTCTGTTGATAAGCGCAATGTCTCCTCTACTTCTCCCGAGTCGCCCAGTCCCCCTCCCCTCCCCTTGGGAGGGGCTGAGCGTAGTAGCGCAAATGCACCTGCATGCGTTTCCTTCTACTAAAGTTCTTATTACAGAACCAGCTAACTGCCAGTTTGTTTCAGTTCTGGATTTTCTGTAGAAAGAACTGTCAGCGGGCACTTGCCTCGCCACTGCCAGGTTCTATGTGGCCACTGCGGTTTGCCACGGCTTGGTGGGCGGGGTGCCCTCAAAGAGGCAACCTCATTATTGCCCGGGCCTACGAGGCGTGCGGTCAAGCTTCGCCAGTAGGTTTCAGGGCGCACTCTACCAGAGGACTCTCCTCCTCTAAAACCTTGGCTAGAGGTCTCCCTCTGCAGCAAGTTTGTGATGCGGCAGGTTGTCCTCTCCGCACACATTCATTTTTATAGTTTGGATGTTTTGCCACTCCGGGCTCTTATGCCCTTGAGTCGACATCTCAAGCTCATGTCTGGACAAGTTTGTGATGCGGCAGGCTGGTCCTCTCCGCTCACATTCATCAGTTTTTATGACAAGTTTGTGTTGCGATAGGGTTCTCTTCGCACACATTCATCGAACTTTATGGGTTAGATGCTTTGCTACTCCCGACTCTTATGTCCTTGAGTCGACATCTCAGCCCATGCCTAAACAAGTTTGTGATGCAGCAGGTTGTCCCCTCCGCACACATTCATTGCACCTTTTTAGTTTGGATGTTCTGCACTCCGGGCTCTTATGCCCTTGAGTCGACATCTCAGCTCATACCTGAACAAGTTTGTGATGCGGCAGGCTGGCCCTCTCCGCTCACATTCATCAGTTTTTATGACAGGGTTTGTGGTGCGACAGGGTTCTCTTCGCACACATTCATCGAACTTTATGGGTTAGATGCTTTGCTACTCCGGGCTCTTATGCCCTTGAGTCGACATCTCAGCTCATGCCTGAACAAGTTTGTGATGCGGCAGGCTTGTCCTCTCCACTCACATTCATCAGTTTTTATGACAAGTTTGTGTTGCGACAGGATTCTCTTCGCACACATTCATCGAACTTTATGGGCTAGATGCTTTGCTACTCCGGGCTCTTATGCCCTTGAGTCGGCATCTCAGCCCATGCCTGAACAAGTTTGTGATGCGGCAGGCTGGTCCTCTCCGCACACATTCATCAAAATTGAATGGTTTAGATGTTTATGCTACTCCGGGCTCTTATGCCCTTGAGTCGACATCTGAAGCTCATGTCTGAGACCTCTCGCGTTTTTGTGAGTACACTGCACAACCGTAGGGGTCCGGACAGCCCCAAGTGCGGCGGCGTGGGTATTGCGTTCCCCGTAACGCTTAGCAGCGCAACATCGTAGTGAAGCCTTTTGTAAAGGGAACGTCTCGGGTTACATGTGTAACCCTTGTTCCCTGAAAAAGGCGGAACGAGATGTTGCGCTGCTTTGCCGCACTGGGGCGTCCCAGGACTGCTCTTCAAAAAGAAGTATCTGACGACACCTGGTGACGTATCCATTTATAGCCTGGCCTCAGGTGCATCTAATGATTACATCAGCCAAGGCTATAAATTCCGGTCAATGTTCATTGACATGTTCCACACATTTATTCAGCTCGGCTCACAGCTAAAGCTGTTCCCCGTAGCGCTTAGCAGCGCAACATCTCGTTCCGCCTTTTTCAGGGAACAAGGGTTACACATGTAACCCGAGACGTTTTTGTTCTGCTTTGTATGGCATTGTGTTTGCATTGTCAGAAAATTCAATTAGTTTGTCCTCTGCATTTGCCTGTCCATCACTACCTCATTTCTGTTGTGGTTTGATAGCAGCTGTGTCTAAAATGTAATGAGAATATGAAAGCCCTTTTTATCATACCTAAAGGCATGTGTTTTCCATTTTGTGTGTTACAAGTGCACTCTCAGGAATTAGAATATTGACTACAGATTCAATGTGCAATTTAGAGACATCAAAGGGCAGATTTGTGGAGAAGAGTGCTTCAAAAGTGGTGTTAAACAGAAAGGTAGAGAAAGAATTATGTGTTTTCATGTCTATGTGTCTATGTGTATGAAAAAGAGACTTTTTCTACTGTAGTGTATAAGGTGTGTCATGTGTAGATCATTTTAGGTGGTGTATTGATGTGCAGGTCCACAACCTTACCTTGCAGTAGTGAAGTTGCGGTCGTGACCATCTCAGGGATGCCATCTTTACTGTAAATGGACTGCAGGAATTCTGGAACACAATCATTCTCATCTGTGATGATCACACGCACCTTGAGAGAAGCAAAATAAATGTTTTGCGAGGCAGCTTGAAGGTGTAAAACAGAGTTTAAAGGAAGGTGGCATTTGTTAAAGGAACAAAATTGGCAGTTCTTAATATTTTGATTCTTGAATTATCATCTGGGAGCAAGTTAGGTGAGATGAGAAATTCATTTGACTGCTTTTACATGCACAAGACAATTCAAATTAATGTTGGAATACAGTCATACAGCATAGTCATATCTGAAATAAGACGATATTCTGCTTTCAAAAAGTCTAAATAAGACAACTGGCATATGCCTGTAATAATCCTTTTTTATATCCACTGTGACAGAATATTGATTTATATCTGTATCTATACACATATTGTCCATATAAAAGTAATTATGTGTGCTATGTGATTTAGGTAGTGAAAGGTGAAAGCTGTTATATTAAAAACACATGTTTGGGAAGAGCAAAGACACATTTTACCAACATGAAAAGAAATGAAAGTAAATAAATATACATGTTGTGCATTGTATAAATCATTTCACTGTTATGTGCTGTTGTCAAGTACATTAATCAGTTGATCAATGTAGGATCTTATGAGCAGACAAAATTCACAATTTATACGCAGAACGACTTAAATCCAGGATTTACATTGATATTTACATCCAAGTTATTAAAACTAAGACACAAAGAGGCCCCCGAAAGTCCTCAATGTTATAAAATAAAGACTCTGCCTTCTGACGCAAAAACGTCTATCAAAACCGGGCGTATGCGAGATAAAGCTGCCTGAAAAGAGTCCATAAAAGCTGCTCTGTTGAATGTCAATCATCTTGAGAACAAAGAGAGTTCTGTGGATGCACCAAGACCTCTCCTCGTCTATGTTGTAAATCAGAAATGCCCAAAACGTTAATGGTCATCACATGACTGGCCATTCGCTGAGGGACTACTCTTCTATGGAAATACTTTGTCCTTCGATATAACCAATTTACACTTAAAAGTAGACTAATAAGGGAGCACAAGACACTCTCTGTGAAAGCACATGCTAAAACTCATTGTTCAAGACATGCACTGGATCTGAACCGTTTAACTTTTTTTAGTTGGAAACAAACTTTTGTCTTGACAAAATATGCCACATTCAACTGATCACAATGTATAGTCAGGACATTACAAACGTGAAAAATTACTATTACAATTTGAACAAAAACTGTTTAGAAATTCTTAAACTACTTCGTAGATAGAAGTTTGATAAAAGAGTTCTCATCAAAAAATCCTCCACATTCAGTAATGACAGCTTTGCAGATCCTTAGAATTCTAGCTGTCAGTTTGTTCAGATACTCAGGTGACATTTCACCCCTCACTTCCTGTAGCACTTGCCATAGTTGAGGCTGTCTTGTCGGACACTTCTCAAGCACCTTACAGTCTAGCTGATCCCATAAAAAAATGCTCAATGGGGTTAAGATCTATAAAACTCTTTTCCAAATATTTGTTGTCCAATGTCTGTGTTTCTTTGCCCAATCTAACCTTTTCTTTTTGTTTTTCTGTTTTAAAAGTGGCGTTTTCTTTGCATTTCTTCCCATAAGGCCTGCACCCCCTTAGTCTTACTCTTGTACATTAAACTGGTGTTGAACGGGTAGAATTCAATGAAGTTGTCATCTGAGGACATGAGGCATCTATTTCTCAAACTAGTGACTCTGATGTACATATACTCTTTTTAGTTGTACATCTGGGCCTTCCACATCTCTTTATGTACTTGTTAGAGCCAGTTGTCCTTGTCTTTGAAGACCGTAGAGTTTTTTTTTTTTTTTGGGGGGCAATTTCAAGCATTGTTTAGCCTTCTTTACTCAAAACAAGAGTATAAACAGACATACCAAAATAGGACATGTGCAATGTAGGTGTATGTACAGTAATTGAATAAAATTTGTGGATTTACATACGCGTATGTACATGAAATAGGTATTTACATTATTGCACTATGAGGGAGTCTTGAGGCAGTTTAACTGTTCATGTTAAACTGAACATCCGCTCAATGGATGTTTATTTATTTTAAGGATGCACCAATACCGATACCAGTATTGGGCCCGATACTGAGCTCCTGTACTTGTACTCATACTCATAAAAATACTCAGATACCAAAGACCGATACCTCTCGTGATGTAATTGACAACTTTCAGTGCACAGAAAAACCGGTGGCAGCAGTAGAGAAAATGTCTGTCTCAGCAGTGTGGAAATATTTCAAAATTAATGATGACAACCCACGCATGGCAGACTGCAAACTTTGTTCTTCAAAAGTAGCAAGAGGAGGAACAAAAACTAGCTTGTATAATACGAGTAATATGATAAAACATCTTTAATTGAAACACAAAAATGAGCACAGAGAATTTGCCGCTAGCGGTAGCACTTGGCAACAAACACTGCAGCAAACCATAGCGAGACGAGAGAAAATGCCAAGAGATAACCCAAGAGCTATAAAAATAACAGAGATGCTTACCCAATTCATAATTCTTGATGATCAACCACTGTCAGTTATTGAACCACTGTCTTTTAGAATTTTCATCTTCAAAAACCTACTGTACATATGCTGTGAGGAACATCCTTAGCTTATATAGCTTAATTCTTATGAACACTACTCCTAAGGTTATAGTGTTTCTCACTTGCTCACTATGATTAAACAGTACACTGTTGTATTTCACTTTACTAAACTCTTGGCTGTGATTACATTGTTACACAGTGTTATGTTATAAACATTTGTTCTGTGATATTTGTTTGTAGCTTTTGGACAACTTTGTGACAGACAGATAAAAAAAATGACGAGGTTTTTATTTAATTTTTTTATTATGCCCTTGGTGTAGTAGAGGAGGTTATTGGACACTGAAATTTGTTTGTGCTTTGACAACTTTGTGACAAGCAGATAATTATTATTTTTTTCATAATGTATTTGAGTTACAGTTGTTTACAGTTATAAATAAGCTGTCCTAAAAACTGCCACTTCACCAAAAAATACAGGTATCGGTATCGGTATCTGTGAGTACCAGGAAAAAAATATCGGTACTCGTACTCAGTCTTTAAAAAATGGTATCGGTTTAAATATTTCTGTAACTGTTGATCTCCTGGGATTTTCACGCACAACAGTCTCTAGAATTTACTCAGAATAGTGCCAAAAACCAGAAACATCCAGTTAGCAGCAGTTCTGTGGATGGAAATGCCTTGTTGATGAGAGAGGTCAACAGAGAATGGCCAGACTGATTCGAACAGACAAAGTCTACGGTAACTCAGATAACCACTCTGTACAATTGTGGTGAGAAGAACAGCATCTCAGAATGCTATATATATATATATATATATATATAGAGAGAGAGAGAGAGAGAGAGAGAGAGAGAGAGAGAGAATAATTTTGTACATTGTTAATATTATAATTTTTTAAAATGTGACTATATTGTGTTGTTTTGTTTGTTTTTATTTGCCATTCTTGTATAAATGCAAGAATGCTGAGGGGATCACTACACACTGATATATAAGAAGAGTACAAAGTGAATTCAGGATAACAGGTTGGCTGCTGTGTGGCTGAATGCAAAGAATGCAACAGGACAATTTCTCTCTAGACCACATCTCACAGGACTGAAGTCAAGCGTGCCTGCCAGTTTTCACTGCATTTTTCTTTATGGCTTCTTTTCCTCCATCTGCAGTCAGACACACTTTGGCTGTGCATTGTTTTGTGTGACATTTCCCAGCCGATAGCTGGGTTCTTGGCTGGCCTGCCTCAGCCAGGACAGATGTATGGATCACTGAGCAGAGCAGATCAAGCCTTGATGAGGCGAGACCGCATCCTCCAGGGTAATGTTATTGCAAGAGGCATGAATGGGACTGCCGGGCATCTCTTTGATTTTCAGCTAAATTGTTGCCCACACTATTCCCAGAGTGCATTAACTCTCTCATTTATCTCCTTCAGGCTAAGTGACCATAATTTCAGTTAAAGGCATAAATAACATAAATATTATAATCATGTGTTTTAATTAAATGTCAAGTGAAATGTTTGGACTGAACTGACATTCAGGATTTGCTGTACTACTTTTGACGAGACCCTTATCAGACACTTTCTCCTGTGAGAATTAAAATATAATATTTGAAGTGATGGCCAAATCAGACCGATAAAGGGGCAAAACAATACATAATATTAAATTACATAATTAATCAATAGGCTCTTTAGCAGATTTGACAAGTATCTAAGTATTGATTCTTTTCATGGTAACAAAAACAAAACATGTATGGAGGGGACAGGGAAGGAATTTAATTTCTGAAAAAGTTTAGCATCCCATAGCAACAGTTTTAAGCTCTCTCACAATTAAATGTTTTATATTATGAATATGATTTTCAGGCAACATTTTACAAATAAGGTTCCAATTGTTAATGATTTTTATTACTTTATTTTTTGTTTTCCTGTATTATTATTATTATTGTTTTATTTCATATAGCATGGTTAAAAGAAGGTTACTATAGCAAAACAATGGTAAAGTTTGTGGTTAATGTACAATAATTTTATCAATACCTTACAAAAATAAACCATGGTTTTACTACAGTAGCAATGGTTAAACTATGGTATTTTAACCATTGCTACTGTAGTAAAACCATGGTTAATTTTTGAAAGGTATTGATAAAACTATTGCGAGGGAAGGCAAAACTATTTCAGAAATTTAATTCCCTCCGTTTCCCCAAGAGGCACCTTAAGTCTCTGAAATCATACAATTATGTGGATCAGTGAACAACATTAAGCATCAGGAACAAATAATCATGATTAACAATCAAAACTTATTTATTATTGCATGACCAATTATATTTTTTCTTGCAATTCATTGCACCATTATTTTAATAACTGTAACTAAGCACTGCTGATTGTGTTGCTGTAAAACTACCAACATCAACATGATGCATTTGTGGAATTAAAGAGTTAATATTGAACAGTCAAGAAAGCATGTCAAGTGTGGTGCAAACTGTTTGACAGAATCTTTTCATAAAAGATAATTTACATAATACATTTACGAATATTTTTTTTTAATTTAAGTAAAATATTATTTATTCTTCTATCATTGCGCCACAAGACAGACTTGATTTTTCCAACAAAATTGGTGCTGGTGCTGTTAGGTGGCATCAACACAATGCTTAATAATTAGGGGTTTAAAAATGCACCAATGCATTGCGTTTAATCCATCTGACAAATACATGTCGTTGCATCGATTACGGAATTTAAGAGTTGATTATCATTACTGTATTAATACCCAGTGTAAAACAGATTACATGATGGGTGGATCCTGCATATTTTGGCTGAGTCCATTTGACCAAAGTAAGCTGTTGTTGCTTTCTTCTCCAACTATGATTGTTTATTGCTTTATATCTACATAAGATGTGGTATTTCTCCATAAAATAGTTTAACCATTAATAGAACACAGCCTAAAAATATGTGCATAAGTAAAAAAATTCACTCGTTCACTCACTTTCTTTTTTAGTGTATGACACATAGTACACTCTATAGGGAAAAGGGAGTGATTTCAGACTGTTCTGAAGGGAACTAAGCAGTTAAATACAACATTTTGGTTAATTAAAGGTACCTTTGATTGGTCAATAATATGTGGCCACCACGAAAAGATAAAGCATTTAAGTGAGCATATTTGACAAGCAGAGTCGCCTCTGTTCTGGCGTCTCTCATTGTAAATTAAAAGGTGATTCTATGACCCAGCTTGATGTATAACTGGGTCTTACATGTCTGCACATGACATTTTTAATTTGTAATTACTGGTGCAATAAATGTTAACATTACATGATATGCAAAGCCATAATGCTTATTCCAACTACCCTCTGTTTGTGTGTGTTGCATCAGACATTGTTAGCCTATAATGAAGTAGCATTAGCATTATTTTTCTGTTTATATATGCAGCCACACATAAGCCAAACCACCTTGATCCTACATGCATCTGTGACACTTGCTCTCAAGTCTGGTGCATGTCTGTGCTGTACAAATTAAGATAGTCCGGTAAAAACGTTGATATAATGATTTTCTATTAATCAATAATCAATCATTATAATTACACAATCTACACCTTGAATAATTCTAAAGTAACAAAATTCCCTCTCATACAGGTTGCAAAACAGGCAAGTTATTTTCAATAAAATGTGAAATAGAGCTCCTATCAAATATCTATGAAGTCATTTAAAAAAATGCATAGCATGCAAAACTTGCATATTTATCATTAGCAGCACTCACCTCTGCAGCACTACTGAGACTGTCCTGGTTTTCACTGGCCCTCACTAGCAACAGGTAGCGGTGCTGATCACTTTCATAGTCTATACTGCGGGTCAGACTGATCTCCCCAGTCTCCTGCTGGATGAGGAAAAGACTGCTGGGATTGATGAGTAGGCTGTATGTTATTGGCTGTTTCTGGAAGGACATTGCTGGAGTGACAAGGAAACTGGACAAAGACAAAGAAAGAGAGATGATACTGACTACATAGACTATAATCTTGAAAAACAAGCAAAACAAAGAAAAAAATCTTTGGTCTGTAAAAAATCTGTATATAAAAGATAATTGAAATTCATGTGTTCAGCACAAAGGACTTTTGAGCTAATATGGAAGCTACCTGAGGAAATGTTTCAATCAAACCAACTTGCAAGCTGCAGTGGGAGCCATTTATATCTTCAAACTATTGTGGCCAAGAAGTACACAACACAATGAAATAAAGCCACGACACCACAGAAAAGCCACATTATAATTGTGGCTCAATGTTGATGTGCTGTGGCTTATTTTCATTGTGCTGTGACCTTTCCATTTTGTTGTAGCTATTTCCTTCGTGTTGTGGTTTTTCTGTTGTGTTATGGCTCTGTTCTGTTGTGGCTAAATGTTGAAGTTTTGTGACTTATTTCCATTGTGTTGTGGTGTGGTGTTTCCTTTGTGTAGAGGCATATTTCCACTGTGTTGTGGTTTTTATGTTGTGTTGTGGCTAAATGTTGATGTGTTGTGGCTTATTTCCATTGTTTTTGGCTTAATTTCAGAAGAGTAAAATGTCATGTTTATCAGCATTATTGATTATCGTCAGTATTTCTTATGCTTTTACATCATGTGTCTTATATGCACTCTTAAAACCACATGTAAGTTCAAATATAAATAAGTTATTATGTAAGTCTCACATAAGTTCTTTACATTACATCATGGTAAATTTGGAACTTTCAATAGACACATGTGGATCAAATTAAGGGGAGAGAGTGGAGCCTGCTTTAGACAAACGAAGCCTATGCTATGGATAGACTTGCTATGGATGGACCCTGTTTGAGTTTGGTCTTCAGAGAAAGACTGCCCTTCACAGAAAGATGAGAAAGACTGAGTGAGACTGCGAAAAATGAGAAAGACTGCTCTTCAGAGAAAGATGCTTAAGAGGATGAGAAAGATGGGAAAGACAACGAAGGTCATTGCATAACATCATTATAATATAATTTACATTTCTCTCCTTTGTCTGATAACTAAAAGGAATAAATGTTCTGTTTCTTGGCAAATGTATCTGGTGTGGCTCCATGACTTCACAACAGGGTAAAATACTAAATTCAGAGTCTTCAATTTGGTTGTGTTGTGGCTCATTTAGTGTTTTCAGCTTTTATTTGCTTTGCTAAGTTGATGTGTTGGGCACCCCTCGGCCACCATATCAAACTCAGATTTTGTGCACATCTTTGTAAAGAAAGAGGAGGATTGTATGTAGAGAGACTATTATACTGTAACGAGATACAAAAATAAAGAACTACAGCTGGAATCATGGATTATTGTTCTTTTGCAAATGTGAAAACAAGCATTCACTCAGTAATTTAAAGAATCAAATAACATTGTGCTGATTAGTCCAAAACTGTACATTAGGAACAGAAGAAAAAAATCCTTAAGAAACCACAATTCTAAGGCATTACTCCTCATTGCAGATGGCATAGATCAGATGTCATTATGAATAGCAATCCCATCTTTACTCTAAACAAATCCTTTTATTTGAAATTCGTACAAGGTGCCTCTTCTTTTCTCATCACTGTTATCACTTGTTTTTCTCATAGTTTTCTACACACTGGGTCAAATCATAACTAATGCTTAGACTTCAGTGGGCTTATGAAAACCTAAAATCCAGCTAAATGTAAAATCCTTGATTAAGCATAATAAATGGAAGACAAATGCATGAACATTCACAACCACAGTAACCGTGGGAGAAACTATAAGATTTCAGCTGATTGTAACTATTAAGACATCTTGTAATAAGTGATTTTAGAAATTATTATGACATTAACATCAATAAAATGTCTCGGGTTACATGTGTAACCCTTGTTCCCTGAAAAAAGCGGAACGAGATCATAGTGAAGCTTTTTGTAAAGGGAACAGCAAATACATATATTTAAAAAAAAAAAAAAAACATTAAAACCATAGCAAGCAGCACAATGTTTTTATTTTTCAGTTTTATAATATATTCATACCATAAACTAAATGCAAATTTATGATAATAATCTAGGTAAGCTCCTTTTGTAATCTTTGTAATCCCACAGAAGCTTAACAGAAGGCATAAAGGAAGATGAATGACAAGTGACTTTTTTTCAGGTCTTGTGGTTATTACAACTCTATTTTCTTTGCATGCATCCAGTTGGCTTGGTCTGCCGTTGCTGTCAGACGGAGACTAGAATGTTTGGGGATAAGATTAGCTTCACCCCTTTCTGGTGCATGAGCAATATACTTCTAATCCTAACATTGGCTAGTTAACTGCATCTTTGCAAAGCTATTGATGCAGCCAACCAGATTCAATTATTTTAAAAAAGATTTTGCTGCCAAGTTTACTAAAAAGAACAAAATCATAGAATCACAGGTATGAATGAGAACAAAATGGATGGTAATGCAATGTATATTGAATCACATCCAACGGCCATAAAAAGATCCAGTAGGCACTTATTCCACATGGATTTAGGATAATTTGTTACAAAGCAAGCCTGAAATAAAATACATCTGCATAGGGCAGATGCTAATCATTCTTTTGTGTACCAGGATAATGCAAATCATTTCACAATGACTCATATAATATCAAAGGGTTGTGCAATTAACACTGACTGTACAAAGGAAAGCAATTATAATAATAGACAATCTATTTTTCACCTATGTGAGAGCAAATACAAAAAAGTTACAAATCCATTAAACAACAAAGAAAAAAATGTCAGCTGGTGTAATTCATGGTTAACCTCTGAGGGTCATCTATATGAGCAGAACAGAGTACTGATGTGCATGCATCTTTAATGCATATCACTGTACCCTGACATAGTCAAAGATCATTATTTCATGAATTTTGCATGTAGTACACTATGACTCACACAAGCTATGGTTCAATGAGAAGGTGAGGTCACGGATGGCTGGGTGTAAGTGCAGCATGATCATGTTGCTATTATTTGTTACACTGATTGATAAGCAGTTCTCTTTAAGCATGAGAGATGCATTTAGAGATAATGGGGGAGAGATCATTCTTTAGCTAGAATTACACTTTGGAAATAAGTTTGGGTGCATTTGCGAGATTGGGTGTGTATGTATGTGTGTGTGTGTGTGTGTGTTTGTGTGTGTGTCTATGCATTATACTCACGGTTGTCTTTCTGGTGTGTTCTCTGGTATAAAAATAGTATAAGACACGTTGGTGAACTGAGGAGCTCTTGGACCTGCAATGACAGACACAACAGCAGCAGGGCTGCGGCTGCCCTGACTGTCGGCAGCCACCACTGTTAGAAGATATTCTCTGTCTCTCTGCAGGGGTAGACCCGTAGTCCGCACGTGACCATTTTTCCTGTCCACCTCAAACCTCCCGTCACCTCCTGTTATGTAATAAATTACCTATCAAACTCACAATCTTTACACTGGGTCTTATTCACTAACTAAATGCACACATATATTAAACCCGTGTAAAACCTGCGTTCGAATATTTTCTTGTAAATTTAGGATAATATTTAGACATGCACACACAAATCATAAACTCTTGGTTGACTTGGTAGCTTTGGAATGTGTTAAGCTCAAATTTTATATTATTAGAAAATAACAAATTAAGTAACCCTATAATAATTCTTAATTGTTTCAAAAACACTATGCATTATAGCTCGATTTAGGATAGTTTCGATCTAGGATAGGTTCTGCATAATAGCTTTTATGATTATGGCTATAAAGGGTTCCCCTATAAACATTCCTACATTGCAATCAAGAAGCAAGGAGGCTGCAATAAATCTTATTACTGACATGCTTGAGACAAATTATCCTTTGCACAATCTTATTCCTCAAAGGAGATTTGTGAGTCGATTCCTCAGGAATCAAAATCAACTCACTTGAATCACCACCAGAACAGATCTTCTAAGATATGTAACTGTGGAGAAGACAATCTTTTAACTTTATTCATGTTTACTTGGGTGTTATATATATATATGTGTATATATAAACAGTGGCAAGAAAACATATGTGAACCCTTTGGAATTACCTGAATTTATGAATTAATTTGTCTTAAAATCTGGTTTGAACTTAATCTAAGTTACAATAATGAACAAACACAATGTTTAAAAAAATACACAAATTATTGTATTGTTCTTCTAAAAACTGAATACATAATTCAAACATTCACAGTGTAAGTTGGAAAAAGTATGTGAACCCATAGGCTAATTACATCAACAAAAGCTAATTAGAGTCAGGAGTTGGCAAACCTGGCATCCAATTGATGAAACAAGATTGGAGGTTTGGGTTAAAGCTACTTTAACTCGTAAAAATCTCTAAACATTTTGAGTTTGCTGTGGATAAAATTTTTTATAAAAAGATCTCAGAAGACCTACGATCAAGAATTGTTGCTTTGCATAAAGCTGCAATCTGTTACAAAATTATCTTGAAGAGCTTAGATATTCATCTGTCCACAGTTAGAATAAATGTATATAAATGGAGACGATTTAATACTGTGGCTACTCTCTCTAGATGTGGCTGTCTAGCCAAGATGACTCGAAGGACACCCCGCAGAATGTTCAATGAGGTAAAAAGAATCCTTTTGTGGTTTAACATCTCTGTTCATGAGTCTACTATACAGAAAAACTTTAAACAATCATGGTGTCCATGGCAGGGCACCACAAAAGAAGCCGCTGCTTTACAAAAAAAACATTGCTGCACTACTGAAGTTTGCCAAAGGCCATCTTGACCCTCCACAACGCTAATGGGGAAATGTTTTGTTGAATGATGAATCTAAGGTTGAATTGTTTGGGAAGAACATGCAGTGTAAAAAGGGCACCGCATACCAATGGTGAAGTATGGTGGAGGGATCATCATGATTTGGGGCTTCTTTCCTGCTACGAGGCCTGGACCACTAGACTTCATCAAGGGAAAAATGTATTCCCAAGTTTATCAAGATATCCGAAACTGGATCAGTAGAAGTTGGGCGATGCTGCAGGAAAATTACCCTAAACACTGAAGTAAATCCACTACAGAATGGATAAAAAAAAGAAAATCCACCTTTTGGAGTGGCCTAGTCAGAGCCCAGACCTTACCCCAACAGAGATGCTGTGCAATGACCTGAAGAGAGACATTCATGCCAGACACCCTAAGAATATGGCTGAGCTGAAACAGTTCAGTAAGGAACAATAGTCCAATATTCCTTCTGAATGTTGTGCAGGTCTAATCCGCTGCTTCCAGAAACGCTTGGTTGAGATAACTGCTGCCAAAGGAGGATCGACTAGTTATTAAATCCAAGGGTTCACTTTTCACAGCACTGTGAATGCTTAATGAGATGTGTTCAGAAAAGACATAAAAAGATAATAATTGTGTGTTGTTAGCTTGTCTATACTTGTAACTTTGATGAAGATAAGATCACATTTTATTACCAATTAATGCAGAAAACTAGCTAATTCCAAAGGGTTCACATACTTTTTTCTTGCACTGTATATACAGTGCATTCAGAAAATATTAAAACCCCTTCATTTGTTTTCCGCATTTTGCTATGTTGCAGCCTTATGCTAAAATTCTTGAAATAATTTTTTCCCCACATCAATCTATACTGTATATACCCCATAATGACAAAGCAAAAACGTCTTGGTTACAGATGTACAGATACAGGCGCTGAGCAGTGTCACAAAGTATGGAGGAGCAGACACGGGCAAGCAAGCACTTGACCATGTTGTGACCTTTCAGCAAGTTAGGTAAGACATCTATCTGATCCCGTTAAGGGTGGGAGGAGGCACTTACCCGAGGAGGCTACAGACAGTGGCCTATCCTGTTTTTTTAAAGCAATTTCCCACCGAGCACCTGCTAGAATAGTGCTGGGGAAGTGCTCATCCCTCTCCAGGAGGGAGAGCATTATGAGGACCACATCCTACTGGAGGGAGGTTAACATTTGGAGAATACCTCACATGGACTTACTGAAGTTCACATATGGAATGAAGCCACTGGGAGGACCCTATCTATGGAGAGGGTACACAGCAACAGTGGCCAAGGCAGAGCGAAGCTCTGTCGAGGGAAAAAACAGGGTTCACCTGAGGGGAAACTGAACAGTGGAAACACATCATACGGGATTACTGAGGGGGAATCACCATGTATGGAGCACAGAGCCTGAGTATGTGGGCTCAGCTGAAAAGGGGCATACCACGAGTACTGGGCCTGGCAGCAGCACTCCTCTGCCAAGTTCGCCACCGAATAGTGCTGAAGAAATTAATGAGGTCTCCAGTGTTCACCGGTTACGGGGAACTGATGTGGACCAGAAAGCGCACATTATCACCTTGCAAGCGACCCCCCGTGAACTGGGCACAGCAATGACAAGGCGGGTCTTCCTCCTCTGAACGGAGCGCTTGCAGGTTCACCACCTGATCCCGAAAGGGAGTGGTTGAAACTTTGGGCACGTAACCGGGCCGGGGTCTCAAGATCACATGAGAGTGTGTCTGCCAAACTCCAGGCATTCTCTGGTGACAGAGCGCCTGCAGATCCATAACCCTCTTGATAGATATGAGCGCCACCAGGAGGACTGAGATCGGTCTGCTCCAGGGTTCAAAGGGGGCTCTCAGTAAGGCAGGTAGGATAACAGAGAGATCCCAAGAGGAAATCCTTGGAGGATTCATCCTCCTCACGACCTTGAGGAACCTGATGATCAGGTTGTGCTGCCGTCAGGGTCTCCCATCCAGTGTATTGTGATACTTCAGGGTGGAAGGAGATCTCTCCAGCCCCTCCTGTAGGAAGGACAACACAGAACCGACCACGCATCTCTGTGGATCTTCCCCACGGGAAGAACACCAATTTGCGAAGAGACACCACTTCAGAGTGCACAGCCATCTCGTAGAGGGGGCTCTGGCCTGAGTGATTGTGTCTATCACCGCTGGTGGAAGGCCTGCTAGGTCTTCCGCAAGCCATCCAGGAGCCAGATGTGGAAGTTTCAGAGGTCCGGCCGCAGGTGCCAGAGCATGCCCTGCCCCTGAGTGTGAAGGTCAGAGAAAAGGAGTGGCTACTGCACCAGGGAGGGGCTACTGCCAGCAGCATCAGGTCTAAGAACCAAGTCCGTTTGGGCCAGTATGGTGCAACCATTAGGACTTGCTGCCCATTCTCCCTGACTTTGCACAATTTCTTTGCAACGAGGCTCACTGGGGAAATGCGTACTTGCACAGCTATGCGGCCAGCTTCGCACCAAGACATCCATGTGGATGGGAGCCTGGGACAGGCAGTACTAGAGGGGGCAATGAGAAGACCCTTGGGAGGCAAACAGGTCCACCTGCACCTCCCCGACGCCCGGGAGGTGAGTGGCTCACAGAGACTTCAAAGTCTGCTGACTCCAAAGGAGGCGGCGGGCGAGTTGTGACATGCGACGGAAGCGTATACCGCCCTGGCAGTTTATGTATGCCACGGTCGCTGTGTTGTCCGTTGCGACCAACAAGTGCTTGCCCTGAATCAACAGCTGAAACCTCCGCAAGGCCAGTGAAATTGCCAGCACCTCTAGGCAGTTGATGTGTCATTGCAGGCTGGGCCCTGTCAAGAGCCTTGATACTGCCTGCCCATTGCACATTGCTACTCAGACCAAATTCAAGGCATCTGTCATGCCTTGAGATTTGCTATAAGGGAACCCATGGCCGTAGAAATGCCAGATCAGACAAAGGGCTGAAATTTTGTTTACCACGTGGCATGATAGTTACATGCTGGTTGCGTGGCACCATGCCAACCGCGGGACTCAAGTCTGCAGCCAGTGCTAGAGCGGTCTCATATGCATCAACCTGAGGGGGAGTAATGCCGACGAGAATGCCATATCCCACCACTACCCTCTGTCTGAAAGTTTTCATGCAGGCCAGCACCGACTGTGCTCGCTCGTTCATAAGGTATGCCATCATAGTGTCCGAGTACAACTTCAAACCAAGAAAAGATATGCTCTCTGCAGGGTAGAGCCAGAACTTTTCCCAGTTGACCTGACTTTGGTAAAGACGTGAGGAGACAGGGACAGACCAAAAGGGAGGACCTTGTACTGGTACATATGAGGAAGGATCGATATGTTCAGGTCAAAGGCCGCAAACCAATCCTGATGTCCTGCTGATGCCAGGATGTGCTACTGAATCAACATCTTGAATGGAGGCCTGTGTAAGGCCTTTTTACGCAGATCCAGGATTGGACACAAAACCCCCAAATCCAGGTGTGCAAAGCTTGTTGCATCAAACCCAAATTACTGCCAAAAGTACATCAACTATGTACTGAGTAAAGGGTCCGAATACTTATGTCAATGTGATATCTCAGTTTTTTATTTTTAATAAATTTGTTATAAAAAAATCTGTTATTTTTTCTGTTTTTATATATATATATATATATATATATATATATATACTCTATATTTATTATGTTATATACACTCACCTAAAGGATTATTAGGAACACCTGTTCAATTTCTCATTAATGCAATTATCTAATCAACCAATCACATGGCAGTTGCTTCAATGCATTTAGGGGTGTGGTCCTGGTCAAGACAATCTCCTGAACTCCAAACTGAATGTCAGAATGGGAAAGAAAGGTGATTTAAGCTATTTTGAGCGTGGCATGTTTGTTGGTGCCAGACGGGCCGGTCTGAGTATTTCACAATCTGCTCAGTTACTGGGATTTTCACGCACAACCATTTCTAGGGTTTACAAAGAATGGTGTGAAAAGGGAAAAACATCCAGTATGTGTCAGTCCTGTGGGCGAAAATGCCTTGTTGATGCTAGAGGTCAGAGGAGAATGGACCGACTGATTCAAGCTGATAGAAGATCAACTTTGACTGAAATAACCACTTGTTACAACCGAGGTATGCAGCAAAGCATTTGTGAAGCCACAACACGCACAACCTTGAGGCGGATGGGCTACAACAGCAGAAGACCCCACCAGGTACCACTCATCTCAACTACAAATAGGAAAAAGAGGCTACAATTTGCAACAGCTCACCAAAATTGGACAGTTGAAGACTGGAAAAATGTTGCCTGGTCTGATGAGTCTCGATTTCTGTTGAGACATTCAGATGGTAGAGTCAGAATTTGGCGTAAACAGAATGAGAACATGGATCCATCATGCCTTGTTACCACTGTGCAGGCTGGTGGTGGTGGTGAAATTGTGTGAGGGATGTTTTCTTGGCACACTTTAGGCCCCTTAGTGCCAATTGGGCATCGTTTAAATGCCACGGCCTACCTGAGCATTGTTTCTGACCATGTCCATCCCTTTATGGACACCATGTACCCATCCTCTGATGGCTACTTCCAGCAGGACAATGCACCAGGTCACAAAGCTCGAATCATTTCAAATTGGTTTCTTGAACATGACAATGAGTTCACTGTACTAAAATGGCCCCCACAGTCACCAGATCTCAACCCAATAGAGCATCCTTGGGATGTGGTGGAACGGGAGCTTCGTGCCCTGGATGTGCATCCCACAAATCTCCATCAACTGCAAGTTGCTATCCTATCAATATGGGCCAACATTTCTAAAGAATGCTTTCAGCACCTTGTTGAATCAATGCCACGTAGAATTAAGGCAGTTCTGAAGGCGAAAGGGGGTCAAACACAGTATTAGTATGGTGTTCCTAATAATCCTTTAGGTGAGTGTATCTTGACATATGTTGATGCATTTTGTGTGTGTGTGTTTTTTTTCTTCTTAAATTCAGTCCTTGAACTGTGATGCCGAGATAAAAATTTACTCAAACTTGTAAAAAATAGGCATGTGGTTTAGGCTATATAAAAAAAGTGTCGATGGTGTTTCAACTGGTTTTGAGAATGGCACACTCGGATTTACTCGAAGATCTTGATGTGTGTGCTCTCGTGCAAGAATACAAGGATACGTTTGCAGAAAGTGGCAAATGGCTGTTCAGGTAATGTTGTGAGGAAAGCCCATATATGGAGATTGTTTGGCCACGTATTATTCTAATTACTGGCACAAATCCCCTCATTTAGAATAACATGGATTTATCAATGTTAGAATTATATTGTTGAAATTTTGCATAAGAACCCTTTTTGTGAAAGTAGTGGACAGTATGCAACTATTAGTGAATGAGACCCACTGTGTTCTTAATGTCATGTTATATCATGTTATGCGCATGCATATATTATGATCATTACATGATTATTACATAATTATTGCATGATTATTACAATATCAAACACAAATATTGAAGCAGTACATTCATAACTACAACAGCTATCATTTGTAACAGTAACATGTTATACTAAATTACATGTAACAATAAGGTGTAAACAATCTTCTGATGTTTAAAGTAACACTAAGGGAAATCTGCTTACCATCAGACAGAAAGTATTCCACTTCTCCATTAATACCCTCATCACCATCCCAGGCTTGAAGCTTGTAGACCAGTGATTTGGGTGGGGCACTAGCAGATACCACACTCAGGTAGGGGAAAGGTACCATCTTCCACTCAGGGGCATTATCGTTGACATCCATCACTGTCAAATCCACTCTCACTGTATACCATTCTGGACCTGAAAATGGGGAGAAGAGGCTTTCACGATTTCCAAAGATACATTTAACAAAATCAATCTGCATTTAGAATGATCAATTATCTGCTTTTTGGAGTCATGAATCATGTATATAATACATTTAAGGAATAGTTCAGACAAAAATTCTGTCATAATTTACTATCCCTCATATAGAAAAAGAAACTACGCTATATCCTGCAGACTTTAATTTTTAAGTCACAGATACTAGGAAATGTTAATTACTGTATATCAAGTCAAGTGGTTTTTATTGTCGTTTCAACCATATACAGTTAGTACAGTACACAGCAAAACGAGACAACGTTCCTCCAGGACCATGGTGCTACATAAAAACAACAAAGGACCAACACAGGACCACATGAGACTACACAACGAAATAAAATACCTATATATAATATAGTATACTATGTATACCTATATAAAGTGCACATGCAAACACGTGCAAAAAGTACGGGACAGTACAACAAATTTCTGACAATGAACAGGACAATAGACAAAGTGCAGCGCCGACCAGTACACAGTGGTGCAAAAAGATGACAGTTTCTAAAAAAAAACTAAAAAAAACCCGTAAACATAACATACTATGAGATAGTGTTCTATGCACATAGCAGTTATTGGGGTAGCAGACAGTTATAAAGTGACAGTAATTAAAGTGCAACTCAGGACACGTGTGTGTGTGTGTCAAACCAGTCTCTGAGTATTGAGGAGTCTGATGGCTTGGGGGAAGAAGCTGTTACACAGTCTGGCCGTGAGGGCCCGAATGCTTCGGTACCTCTTGCCAGATGGCAGGAGGGTAAAGAGTTTGTGTGAGGGGTGTGTGGGGTCAGTCCACAATGCTGGATGCTTCTTGGGATACAGTGTTTTTGTAAATGTCTTTGATGGAGGGAAGAGAGACCTCAATGATCTTCTCAGCTGTCCTCACTATCCTCTGCAGGGCTTTGCGGTCCGAAACGGTGCAAGTCCCAAACCAGGCAGTGATGCAGCTGCTCAGGATGCTCTCAAAAGTCCCTCTATAGAATGTAGTGAGGATGGTGGGTGAGAGCTTTCCTCAGCCTTCGAAAAAAGTAGAGATGCTGCTGGGCTTTCTTGGTGATAGAGCTGGTGTTGAGGGACCAGGTGAGGTTCTCCGCCAGGTGAACACCAAGGAATTTGATGCTCTTGACGATCTCCACAGAGGAGCCGTCGATATTCAGCGGAGTGTGTTCACCTTGTGCTCTCCTAAAGTCAACAACCATCTCTTTTGTTTTGTCCACATTCAGAGACAGATTGTTGGCTCTACACCAGTTCGTCAGCCGCTGCACCTCCTCTCTGTATGCTGACTCGTCGTTCTTGCTGATGAGACCCACCACGGTCGTGTCATCGGCGAACTTGACGATGTGGTTCGAGCTGTGCATTGCTGCACAGTCATGAGTCAGCAGAGTGAACAGCAGTGGACTGAGCACACAGCCCTGGGGGGCCCCAGTGCTCAGTGTGGTGGTGGTGGAGATGCTGTTCCCGATCCGGACTGACTGAGGTCTCCCAGTCAGGAAGTCCAGGATCCAGTTGCAGAGGGAGGTGTCCAGGCCCAGCAGGTTCAGCTTTCCAATCAGGTGCTGGGAAATGATTGTGTTGAATGCTGAGCTGAAATCTATGAACAGCATTCGAATGTATGAGTCCTTATTGTCTAGGTGGGTGAGGGCCAGATGGAGGGTTGTGGCGATGGCATCGTCCGTTGAACGGTTTGAACGATACACAAACTGCAGTGGGTCTAGTGAGGGGGGCAGCTGGCTCTTTATGTGCCTCATGACGAGCCTCTCGAAGCACTTCATGATGATGGGTGTAAGTGCGACGGGACGGTAGTCGTTGAGGCAGGACACTGAAGACTTCTTTGGCATGGGCATGATGGTGGTGGCCATCAAGCACGTTGGAACGACGGCGCTGCTCAGAGAGATGTTGAAGATGTCGGTAAGACCATCTGCTAGCTGGTCTGCACATCCTCTGAGCACTCTGCCAGGAATGTTGTCTGGTCCAGCAGCCTTCCGTGGGTTGACTCTACGTAGAGTTTTCCTCACATCTGCCGTGGTAAGACAGAGCACCTGGTCGTTGGGAGGAGGGGTGGTCTTCCTCGCCATCACGTCGTTCTGCACTTCAAACCGAGCGTAGAAGTCGTTCAGCGCATCTGGAAGGGAGGCATCTTTGTCACAGGCAACTGATGTTGTCCTGTAGTTGGTGATGGCCTGGATGCTCTGCCACATGCGCCGCGTGTCACTGCTGTTATGGAAATGACTGTGGATTCTCTGGGCATGTGCACGCTTTGCCTCTCTGATTGCCCGTGACAGTTTGGCCCTAGCTGTTCTTAGGGCTGCCTTATCGCCTGCTCTGAAGGCGGAGTCTCGGGACCTCAGCAGCGTGCGCACCTCCGCAGTCATCCACGGCTTTGTATGTACATACAAATACATGTTAGTTCAACAATATTCTGCCAATTTTTTGTAGCAACAAATGAATTTGGAACAACATAATGGTTAGAAATTGATGACAAACGTTTTCATTTTGGGGTGAACTATTCCTCTGTCACGTTCCTCTGTTGTCTGCCCTGTGTCTCACTAGTCTATTGTTAAAGAACTACACTTCCCAGTATCCACCTGTCATCATCACTGCCATTTTGTTCATTGTTCTCACCTGTGTCCAATTTAGTCATCACTCCCTTTGTATTTAAGCCCTGCTTCTTGTTTTCTCCTTGTCTGTCGTTGAATGTTGTTACCCGGTGTGTGTTCCCTGCCTGTATTTTCTGTTATGTTTATTTCCCCATTGAGGGTTTTCCTTTGTGTTTTTGTGTTTCAATAAAGTAAGCTTGCACTTAGATCCGCTCTCCTCGTCTGCCTTCGCTGTCTGCATTCGTAACAGAACGAAAGACCCACAAATGGATCTAGCAGCTTACCTCATGGAACTGACCCAGGCGGAGTTGACCATCCGCAAGTTCTCCCACTTCTTTTCCGCTGTTGCCCTCCACACCGGCTTCGACGACGCATCCCTAAAGACCATCTACCAGCTCGGGCTACCAACATACCGGCTGAGGGAATTGCCGAACTCCGGAGACCTCACGTGGAGGGAATATGTGAGTTTAGTCTTGGGAGAACTCGCTGCTGGGGAACCACCTCTCTCGATCCCGGTTTCCGCCTCTGGGCTTTCCGTGCCTGCCACGGCCAACGAGCCAGCGTTGCCAGCTTCGTCCGCCCGGCGGAGGAGGAGAAGAGGAAAGGCTTCTGCTCCCCAGTCTCCGCCTGCCATGGCCAGCGAGCCAGAGCCCACGCCTGCCACGGCCAGCGAGCCAGAGCCCACGCCTGCCACGGCCAGCGAGCCAGAGCCCACGCCTGCCACAGCCAGCGAGCCAGAGCCCACGCCTGCCACGGCCAGCGAGCCAGAGCCCACGCTTGCCACGGCCAGCGAGCCAGTAGCCTCCGATGTCAGTGAGTCAGCGCCAGTAGCCTCCAATGTCAGTGAGCCAGCGCCAGTAGCCTCCGACATCAGTGAGCCAGCGCCTGTAGCCTCCGACGTCAGTGAGCCAGCGCCTGTCGTCTCAGAAGTCAGTTAGCCAGCGCCTGTAGCCTCCGACGTCAGTGAGCCAACGCCTGTAGCCTCCGACGTCAGTGAGCCAGCGCCTGTAGCCTCGACCGCTCCTGAGCCAGCGCCTTCCAGGGCTCCGCCTCTCGAGCTTCCCGAGCCTCCCAGGGCTCTGCCTCTCAAGCTTCTCGAGCCTTTCAGAACTCCGCCTCTCGAGCCTTCCAGGGCTCCGCCTCTCAAGTCTCTCGAGCCTCCCAGGGCTCCGCCCCTCAAGTCACTCAAGTCTTCTAGGGCTCCGCCCCTCAAGCCTCTCGAGCCTTCCAGGGCTCCGCCTCTCAAGCCTCTCGAGCCTTCCAGGGCTCCGCCTCTCAAGCCTCTCGAGTCTTCCACGGCCCTTCTCCCCGAGCCTCCTACGGCTCCACCTCCAGAGCCCCCTACGGCTCCACCTCCCGAGCCTCCTACGGCTCTGCTCCCAGAGACTCCAGAGCTTTCTAGGGTTCCGCCTCTCGAGCCTCCTACGGCTCTGCTCCCAGAGACTCCAGAGCCTTCTAGGACTCTGCCTCTAGAGCGTCCTACGGCTCTGCCTCCTGAGCCTCCCTCAGCTCCGCCTCCAGAACCTCACGAGCCTTCTATGGCTCCGCCTCCAGAGCCTCCTACGGCTCCACCCCCAGAGCCTCCTGATCCTCCTACGTCTCCGCCTCCCGAGCCTCCTACGGCTCCGCCTCCAGAGCCTCCTACGGCTCCGCCCCAAGGCCTCCTGAGCCTCCCACGGCTCCACCTCCTGAGCCTCCAGAATGTCCCACGGCTCCGCCTCCCGAGCCTCCTACGGCTCCGCCTCCAGAACCTCCCGAGCCTCCTACGGCTCTGCCTCCCGAGCCTCCTACGGCTCTGCCTCCCGAGCCTCCTACGGCTCCACCACCAGAGCCTCCTGAGCCTTCCTCGGCTCCGCCTCCTGAGCCTTCCTCAGCTCCGTCCTCAGAGCCTTCCAGGCCTCCTGACCCGGCCCCTGTCCTGTGGCCTCCTCCCAGGCCTCCTGACCCAGCCCCTGTCCTGTGGCCTCCTCCCAGGGCCCCTGACCCTGTTCCTGACCTGTGGCCTCCTCCCAGGCCTCCTGATCCTGTTCCTGACCTGTGGCCACCTCCCAGGCCTCCAGACCCTGTTCCCGTCCAGTGGCCTCCTCCCCGGCCTCCTGACCCTGTTCCTGTCCTGTGGCCTCCTCCCAGTCCTCCTGACCCTGTTCCAGTCCTGTGGCCTCCTCCCAGGGCCCCTGACCCGGTCCCTGTCTTGTGGTCTCTTCCCAGGCCCCCTGACCCAGTCCCTGTCCAGTGGCCTCCCCCAGGTTCCCCAAACCTGTCCTTGCCCTGTGGCCAACTTCCAAGCCTCCTGAACCTATCCTTGCCCTGTGGCCAGCTCCCAGACCTCCTGAACCTATCCTTGCCCTGTGGCCAGCTCCCAGACCACCTGAACCTGTCCTTGCCCTCTGTACCCCCTTGGACTTCCTGCCTGCCCTTTGTGCCCCCTTGGACGTCCTGCCTGCCCTCTGTGCCCCCCTGGACTTCCTGCCTGCCCCTTGTGACCCCCTTGGACTTCCTGCCTGCCCTTTGTGCCCCCTTGGACTTCCTGCCTGCCCTCTGTGCCCCCTTGGACTGCCTGTCTGCCCCCTGTGCCTCCTTGATCTGTCGGTTTGCCCCTTGTGCTCCCTTGGTCTGTCTGTGTGCCCCCCCCCTCTCTCCTTGGATTATTTTTTGTTTGGAGTATTTCCTTTTTTCTTTTTTCTGAGGAGCGTCTGGAAGCCGCTCCTTTGAGGGGGGGCTATGTCACGTTCCTCTGTTGTCTGCCCTGTGTCTCACTAGTCTATTGTTAGAGAGAGAGAGAGAGAGCGCCAGCAACAAAGTGACCATGTACCTGTGCCAACATCAGACCAAACTGAAACCAGCAAGAAGGCCTCCTATGGTAGAAGGCAATGTGTGAACTGCAAGCAGACAAGGCAGGTCAAACAGGCCACCCCCTGGAAATGCAAAGCCTGTGATGTGGCCCTCTGTGTGATTGCTGATAGGAACTGTTTTGAGGCTTGGCACCAGTGAATGAGGCAAAAAACGCCTGGACTTTTTTTGGAAAAATGTAAATAGTTTTGGTTCTGTAGAAGTTACAATGTTTATTCCTGTGCTCCAGGACTCCAAAGACATGAACAAACTGTTTTCCAGAGGAAATTTGCTTAGCTTTTATTTATTTGTGTGTGATTTCAATAAATATTTGAGTGATTCAATTTCCGTTTTATTTTTTCATTTGTCTTTATGGTCCCATAACTTATTTTACATTCAGGTGACATCAATGTAACACAAATATGCTGAAAGTCCAATTTGTCTTGAAAAAAAAGAGGTGTGTCAATTGTCTGTGCACAACAGGGTTGATGTTTTACAAGCTTTTTTAGTAAATAAAACCAGACGGAAAATGAATTGTAAAAATGCCCTTAGGTCTTAAAGGGTTAAAGAACTACACTTCCCAGTATCCACCTGTCATCATCACTGCCATTTTGTTCATTGTTCTCACCTGTGTCCAATTTAGTCATCACTCCCTGTGTATTTAAGCCCTGCTTCTTGTTTTCTCCTTGTCTGTCGTTAGCCTGGTGTGTGTTCCCTGCCTGTATTTTCTGTGTTATGTTTATTTCCCCATTGAGGGTTTTCCTTTGTGTTTTTGTGTTTCAATAAAGTAAGCTTGCACTTAGATCCGCTCTCCTCGTCTGCCTTCACTGTCTGCATTCGTAACATCCTCTGTATTACCAGTGTTAATACAGTGGCATTGAGTGTTATAAACAGATCTGTGAAGATCACCAAAAAAGACCTCCTGGAAATCTTCAGAGCAGCTATGGACAAGTACACACCAAAACTCCTGAAATTGTACCATGCCAGAAAAGGAGCTTTTGGGCAAGATATGGAAGAGCTGCAAGTAAGACTTGATAAAAAGGCAAGTTTTAGTGTTTACATGATTTTATGGTATGATCTAGATCAGTGGTTTTCAATTCAAGACCTGGGGACCTCCGTTACACCTAATTTCAGTCCATCGAGTGCTCTGTTAATGTGTTCATGATCTGAATCAGGTGTGTTAGATAAAGGTGACATCCAAAATGTGCAGTGATCTGGCTCCCCAGGACCGGAATGGAGAGCCACTGATCTTGAAAAGGGATCTCTTGGAGACCCACAGTCATGCAAAATGTTGTTTCAACATGTTCCAACACACCTGCCTGTAATTATCAAGTGACCCTGAAGACCTTGATTAGCTGTTTCAGTTGTGTTTGATTAGGATTGGAGCTAAACTCTGCATGAAAGTGGGTCTCCAGGAGCAGGGTTGAAGATCCCTGATGAAGATTAGTTGAGCTGATGACTTGAACTGTGTTTGTATGTTGGTTATTTAGATGCATGTTTCTTTTCTATTATTTATTTAAGACAACATACATTCTTAACCACAGAAGGACTGCTGCTTTGGAAGGCCTGCCTTTGTTTCTTTGAGAGGACCCAACCAAGATATTCACGAAATGTGAAGTATGTATCAAAGATTTCTGTTTAAAATAATAGTTTACCCATGACTGCCAATTCTATCATCATTTAAGCAAATCCTTATTAATTTTTTTCATCTTGAGAAGAATGTTCTCAGATGTTTTTGTACATAAGTCATCAGTGATTAAAACTTTCAATCTCCAAAATGGACAAAGGCATCGTAAAATGTCTCCATGTGGAATGAGTCATATTTCCCAAAAGTTCTCAAGTGATACGATCACTTTATATGCTTATCAGATTGATAATTGATGACTGTTCATGCTCCAATCAAATCACAAATCCTATTAGCTGATGCAAATAGCCCATACAAAACGACATCACAAAGATCATCTAGCATAAAACCTCATTGGTTCTCGCGTATCACGTGACTGATGTCATAACATGAGTGGAACAATGAGGTTTGATATTTCTGTTGTTTTGTATATGCGAGTTATAATGAATGTTTTGATCTGAGTATGAATAGTCATTAATAGTAAATCTGATCATCATATAAAAAGATGGTATCGCAAACAGTAACAATTCTGATATAGGACTCGAGCCACATGGAGAACTTTTGCAATGCCTTCATGTACTTTTTTGGAGCTTAAAACTTTGCCTTTCATCATATGAACAAAAACAGCTGAGAACATTTAAAAAATATTTTCATTTATGTTCTGAAGATGATAAAGATTCTAAAGTTATACCGGTTTGAAACAACATGAGAGTGAGTATATTATGACACAATTTAAATTTTTGGGCAAACAATTCCTTTAAAGTGTTTCCAGAATTGTGTTTTTCTGCTCACTGAGGCTGTTTGGATTGTGAAGAAATATTTGCTTCTTGCCCACTTGGGCTTACATTATTTGGGTTTTGACATTTTAATACATTTGATTTTACATTATAAAACTACAAACATTCTGTTTTTTAAACATTATAACTTTGTTTCACTATTTTACTGTGGTTAAAATGGTGTGTGTGTGTGTGTGTGTGTGTGTGTGTGTGTGTGTGTGTGTGTGTGTGTGTGTGTGTGTGTGTGCGTGTATTTATCACTTTGTGGGGACCAAATGTCCCCATAAGGATAGTAAAACCCGAAATTTTTGACCTTGTGGGGACATTTTGTCGGTCCCCATGAGGAAAACAGCTTATAAATCATACTAAATTATGTTTTTTGAAAATGTAAAAATGCAGAAAGTTTTCTGTGAGGGTTAGGTTTAGGGGTAGGGTTAGGTTTAGGGGATAGAATATAAAGTTTGTACAGTATAAAAACCATTATGTCTATGGAAAGTCCCCATAAAACATGGAAACACAACGTGTGTGTGTGTGTGTGTGTGTGTGTGTGTGTGTGTGTGTGTGTGTGTGTGTGTGTGTGTGTGTGTGTGTGTGTGTGTGTGTGTGTGTGTGTGTGTGTGTGTGTGTGTGTGTGTGTGTTTCAGGTCACTGAAGATGGGTCAGATGTCCATTGGCATAGAAGTTATAAACCTAAAGTTTGCCTTCGGACCACATAACAGTAAATTAAGACAGAATTAAAAAACAATTTGTGTGAATTGTTTATTTAAAACCTCGGAGAAAGGAGAGGACATGCTATTATTTGCATTTACTTTAATTGTCCAATGTTGTTCACTTGTCTTTGGTTTATAACACAAGGTCATAAATCAGCCCAGCATGAATATGTCATGATCTGTGTTTTTTTTTTTTTTTTGTGTGTGTGTGTTTTTTCATGGCAAATGCTCAGAGCAGTTTTAGAATCTCAGCTCCAAAGGTTTTGATGGTTTTCACCCCCCACCCCACAAAAAAAAAAAAATGTGAGCTACACAACATCAGAGATTCAGAGACACATTTACATGCAAGTTGGAGAGAATGGCAGATACTAATGAGTAGAGTGTTTTCCTCATGGCAGCGTTTTCTACGTTTAGCTGCTGCATCGCCTCATTAGTCATTCCTTCTTTATCACAATCATCGCTTTGTAAAGTGAGAGAACTGAAGACAGCTTCAGCACGCATTTTGGAACATACGCATTTATGGAACATACACTATCAAGAATAAAACACAAGGAAGGACAAAAGTAAGACAAAATGCATCAGCCCTTGCACTTTACAGCATCAAAAAAACAACATGTCAGAATCTCCTCCCATTTTCTGTTTCCCAAACTTGCTCAATCGCTCCTTCAAAAGTATCTCCCTATATTTTTCACAATTCCTCTTTTCTCTCACTTTTTTTCTTTGAGAGAGGTATAAATAGTGGGCTGTCTGTCAGAAGATGTGTGAAGTGACAGAGTTGTGGGCTCTTTGATTCCCCAGGTGATTGGCCCTTTCATTGCCGTGACAGCACACCTGCTGCCTTAAACTCTGAGAGAGAGAGAGAGACTTGGATTGTGTATGAGTTAGTGGGAGAGGCATGGAAAAGATTAACTTAAGCTCTAGGTTTGGATCAATATAAAATTATTATTTATAAAAGATTAATAGATAGAGGTGGTGGGCCAGAGACAGCCATATTAAGATCGATAGATATACAGTGAGAGGAGGGGAGAAAGAGAAAACAAATCTCTATGGTTTGTCAGCACTGTCTCTTATCTAAACCAAGCCCATAACAGGTTAAATGGCAGGGCTCTCAAACTACAGACAGACAGAGACATAGTTTCATATGGCTTCTTAAGTCGCTTACTTATTTACTATTCGTTAACATTTTTTAAAACGAGATTACTCCGGTTATACTCAACAGAACTGTCTATATTGTGAGCACCCGATGCTACCATGGGTGCCCAGTTTCTGCTATTGACACGATGCACAGCTACTAAAGCCACTTTAGTTTGCCAGCCCAACTGAAATCAAATTATTTTGAACAAAATTTGAAGCTAAAAAATGCTCATAAATGCAGCATAAAAGTAATCTATAAGACTTTGAAGTTGTTAAATCTATATCTTCAGAAGGTATATGAGAAATGTGGGTGAGAAACAGATCAATATTTTGGTCCAATTTTACCATGAATTTTCCTCTCTGCCCAGTAGGTGGTGATTTGCACAAAGAATGTGATTCAACAAATACAAAAGATGAAGAATGTGAATGTGAATGTAAAACGTTCACTTCTCCCTAATCACAGAGCACAGGATATCTGCTGAAGTACACTTCACTTGACAAAAGTTGTTAATTTGGAATCATCAATATCATCAAACAGAAAACACTTGAGTCATACTCATCACATGGTTCAAGTAAGATATACACGTATATACACGTATAAATGTACAATAAATAACTTTACATCCATATATATACAGTATACACATTTTTATAATACATCCATGTTTAAAATTATAAAAAAGTATTGTTATACTTTTTAATTCATATATTTTTTCCAGACTTGTAACCCGTAAGTTAAATGACTGTTGATGTTAAACATTAAAAATAAATGTTATGTGGTTATTTTATAATAAGTGTGTCTCCTTAACTGTTTTATGACCAATTGTCATGATAATGGATATAAAGATCGCATCTCGTGCGCTTTGTACTCTAGCACAACAACATAGAAAGCACACCTGAGGTAATTAGGCTTAATTAAATCACCAGTGTCTCAAACTCCTTTTGCTTGTTTGAGTTTAGCGTTAATTATAGCCACACTACGTCAGTATTCTGCTGGTTCACATTGAATGTTGGGTAAATTTACCTCTCCACTTCCTGTTAAGTGATGTATCGATGTACACTTATTCCCTGTGCAGTTTGGAGTACCCTTCCAAATGAACATGTACGCTCCCTTCGTAATGGAATCACCCTTAAGATGGCTGAATACCATGTAAAGTCCACATTGGAAGACCACAACTTGCATTTTACAATATATTCTAATAGAAAACTGTTCTTTTAAATTTTAAAAAGAGTTCACAATATCACTATTTTTACTGTATTATGGATCAAATATATGCACCCTTGGTGAGGAGAAGAGACTTCTTTTAATGGTAGTGTAGGTTTAAAACTAAGTAAAGTCTTCATGTAAAGAAAATGTATAGTCAGATTACTTCTTTTAACTTAAAACTTGATTTTGATCATTAAATCTCCTCACATTCATTCTCTTTCTGTCACATTCCTCTTTGATAGGCCCAGGGGAGGCATCTTTTGTCTCCTCAAGTGTGAATTACAATCAATATTCGTGATAATTCACACCTCCTCACATATGACTTTTCTAACACTAAAAGTGTCTTACAAAAGTTAAATTACTATATTGTTTTGTATGTATGAGTGATCAGGATAATTTTCACAACATTTTGTAGCAAAAACTCTAGGCTACAAGATCCAGTTCTCAAAAGTCTTGTGGACAAATGTTTAGTATGTGTTATATGGCCTTATTTTTATTTATTTTTTCAAAAACCACGCATAAACATTATTTTCTCAAAAATACAAACATGTACATACAGTGGATATAAAAAATCTACACACCCCTGTTAAAATGCCAGGTTTTTGTGATGTAAAAGAATGAGACAAATATAAATCATGTCAGAACTTTTACACCTTTAATGTGACCTATAACGTGAACAATTCAATTGAAAAACAAACTGAAATCTTTGAGGGGGAAAAATAAAACATCTCACAATAACCTAGTTGCGTAAGTGTGCACACCCTCAAACTAATACTTTGTTGAAGCACCTTTTTATTTTATTACAGCACTTTTATTACAGCACAGCAGTCTTGTCAGATTGTGAGGACATCTCCTGTGCACAGCCCTCTTCAGATCACCCCACAGATGTTCAATTGGATTCAGATCTGGGCTCTGGCTGGGCCATTCCAAAACCTTTATCTTCTTCTGGTGAATCCATGCTTTTGTGGGTTTGGATGTGTGCTTTGGGTCGTTGTCGTGCTGGAAGGTGAACATCCTCTTCATCTTCTTTTTTCTAACGGACGCCTGAAGGTCGTGTGCCAAAATTGCCTGGTATTTGGAACTGTTCATAATTCCCTCCACCCTGACTAAGGCCCTGGTTCCAGCTGAAGAAAAACAGCCCCAAAGCATGATGCTGCCACCACCATGCTTCACTGTGGGTATGGTATTCTTTGGGTGATTGGCGCAATTGTTTTTTGCGCCAAACATACCTTTTGGAATTATGGCCAAAAAGTTAAATCTTGGTTTCATCAGACCATAACACATTTTCCCACGTGCTTTTGGGAGACTTGATGTTTATTTTTGCAAACTTCAGCCAGGCTTGGATGTTTTTCTTTGTAAGAAAAGGCTTCCGTCTTGCCACCCTACCCCAAAGCCCATTCATATGAAGAATACAGGAGATTGTTGTCACATGTAACACACAGCCAGTATTTGCCAGAAATTCCTGCAGTTCCTTTAATGTTGCTGTAGGCCACTTGGATAAATTTTGATAAATTTTGGAGGGACGTCCAGTTCTTTGTGATCTTGTGCCATATTTTCTCTACTTGATGATGACTGTCTTCGCTGTGTTCCATGGTATATCTGATGCTTTGGAAGCTCTCTGCGGACCATGGCTTTTGCTCTGAGATGCAACTAAGTAAATGTCAGGAAAATCCTACTAGAACAGCTGAACTTTATTTGTGATTAATCAAAGTCACTATAAATGATGGCAGGTGTGTAATGACTTCTATTTAACATCAGTTTGAATGTGATTGGTTAATTCTGAACCCAGCCACATCCCCAGTTATAAGAGGGTGTGCACACTTATGCAACCAAGTTATTGTAAGGTTTTTATTTTTCATTTTTCCCCCACAAAGATTTCAGTTTGTTTTTCAATTGAATTGTTCACATTATAGGTCACATTAAAAATGGAAAAAGTTCTGACATTATTTATCTTTCTCTCATTCTTTTACATCACAAAAACCTGGCATTTTAACAGGGGTGTGTAGACTTTTTATATCCACTGTACATGTTGCTAACATATTATTGTAGCCTAGTTTGTGCAGAATACAGGGTTATCAGACATTAGCCATTAATATGTTATTAAGCAACTGAAATAAGCACAACTATCAAGGCATGTCAAAACTTCTCCAGGGCCCAAAACACCCTCAGACCCAATAGGGTTAATTGCAGGTTCAACCCCATATATTGTGACAGCATTCATTGCTAACATGTGTTCAATGAACTGTCCCTTTTTCCTTGGGCAATAATGGTGGAAATGTTCAATAGTTTTATTTATTTAAAAATAAATTGTAGCCAAGTCTTTAGGATATGCAGGAATTGTCTTTCAAAAATAAACTAAAAGTAAAAAGTATGAAAACTTGCCCATTTAATACTTTTGCTCAGCATGTGTTGAATGTGCAACTCAAGTCACACAGTCTATACCTTAAAAAAAAAAATAATTATAATAATAATAATATATATATATACAGGTGAAACTCGAAAAATTAGAATATCGTGCAAAAGTTCATTAATTTCAGTAATTCAACTTAAAAGGTGAAACTAATATATTATATAGACTCATTACAAGCAAAGTAAGATATTTCAAGCCTTTATTTGATATAATTTTGATGATTATGACTTACAGCTTATGAAAACCCCAAATTCAGAATCTCAGAAAATTAGAATATTACATGAAATCAATAAAAAAAAGGATTTTAAATACAGAAATGTCGGCCCTCTGAAAAGTATAATCATGCATATGTACTCAGTACTTGGTTTGGGCCCCTTTTGCATTAATTACTGCCTCAATGCGGCGTGGCATGGATGCTATCAGCCTGTGGCACTGCTGAGGTGTTATGGAAGACCAAGATGCTTCAATAGCGGCCTTCAGCTCTTCTGCATTGTTTGGTCTCATGCCTCTCATCTTTCTCTTAGCAATGCCCCATAGATTCTCTATGGGGTTCAGGTCAGGCGAGTTTGCAGGCCAATCAAGCACAGTAATACCATGGTCATTGAACCAGGTTTTGGTACTTTTGGCAGTGTGGGCAGGTGCCAAGTCCTGCTGGAAAATGAAGTCAGCATCTCCATAAAGCTTGTCTGCTGAAGGAAGCATGAAGTGCTCTAAAATGTCCGGTAGACGGCTGCGTTGACTCTGGACTTAATAAAGCACAGTGGACCAACATCAGCCGATGACATGGCTCCCCAAACCAACACAGACTGTGGAAACTTCACACTGGACTTCAAGCATCTTGGATTGTGTGCCTCTCCATTCTTCCTCCAGACTCTGGGACCTTGGTTTCCAAATGAGATGCAAAATTTTCTCTCATCAGAAAAGAGGACTTTGGACCACTGAGCAACTGACCAGTTCTTTTTTTCTTTAGCCCAGGTAAGACGTTTGACATTTGAAGCCCATGTCCAGGACCCGTCTGTGTGTGGTGGCTCTTGATGCAGTAGCTCCAGCCTCAGTCCACTCCTTGTGAAGCTCCCCCACACATTTGAATGGCCTTTTCCTGACAATCCTCTCCAGGCTACGGTCATCCCTGCTGCTTGTGCACCTTTTTTCTTCCACACTTTTCCCTTCCACTTAACTTTCTATTAATGTGCTTTGATACAGCACTTTGAGAACATCCAACTTCTTTTGCAATTACCTTTTGAGGCTTTCCCTTCTTGTGGAGAGTGTCAATGATGGTTTTCTGCACAACTGTCAGGTCAGCAGTCTTCCCCATGATTGTGAATTCAACTGAACCAGACTGAGAGACCATTTAAAGGCTCAGGAACCCTTTGCAGGTGTTTAGCTGATTAGAGTGTGACACTTTGTGCCTACAATACTGAACCTTTTCACAATATTCTAATTTTCTGAGATTCTGAATTTGGGGTTTTCATAAGCTGTAAGCCATAATCATCAAAATTATATCAAATAAAGGCTTGAAATATCTTACTTTGCTTGTAATGAGTCTATATAATATATTAGTTTCACCTTTTAAGTTGAATTACTGAAATTAATGAACTTTTGCACGATATTCTAATTTTTCGAGTTTCACCTGTATATATTCATCAACATCTGCCTCGGACCAGCTTCTTTCTCCACAGTGGAAAATCACAACGGACACAATGGAAAGCAAATTTCAATAGTTTTGTCACTACAAAAGAGTCAAAAAATATTCAGTGTTCTGTGGATTATACAAAAGAATATCACATAAAATGTAAAGGCTTTCGAATGGAGCCAGGATTATGAATGGAAAAGTCTGCTGCGAAACTTCAGAGGAGAAATCGCGCCATTATGGGTATGTACAATAAATGTAAGTCTTCTAAATGCTAATTGGAACCATGTATTGCTGAAACAGAATAAAATAAGGATCCACACAATTATGTATGAATAAAAGGACTGTTTAAACGCTCTGTCAGAAATTAAATGCAACACATGCAGTTAAAACTGGATCTACAGGTCCAGGAGAAGCAAGCAATAAGTGAAAAAGACAAAGAGCAACCATTTGAATTTAAGACAATATACAACACCATTGGAATGGCCCTGAGGTTGTTATGGAAACAGAATTAAGACATCGGACATCAGGAAGGAGAAAACACAAGCTGCCAAATTACTACATAAATCAATGTCATTAAAACTGAGTACGGACAAGAATAGTGCTTAAAAAAATAGATCAAAGTGGAGGAGGTAGAAAATTAATCAGCATTTAGAGATGGGGAAAAAGGGCAACTAAAGCATTTAGCTGCAATGTTCCCTTTACAAAAGGCTTCACTACGATGTTGCGCTGCTAAGCGCTACGGGGAACAGCTTTCGCTGTGAGCCGAGCTGAATAATGTGTGGAACACGTCAATGAACATTGACCGGAATTTATAGCCTCGGCTGATGCAATCATTAGATGCACCTGAGGCCAGGCTATAAATGGATACGTCACCAGGTGTCGTCAGAAACTCTTTTTTCAGAGCGATTCTGTTTCTGTGTGTTTCACACACCCTGTCAAAACTTTCTTTCCTCTGTTAGGAGTTAGAATCAGTTAGACAGTGTGCAGTGAAGTTTGTTCTTTGTTCTCTTTTCTCTTCTGTTTAGAAAATATTATATATATATATTTCTAAAAAAGAGAGAATGACTGAAAGCCGCAAACGGTGCGTGTTCCCCTCTTCTCGCTCTATAGCTGAAGACGACACACATCAGTTTTTGCTGTTTGTTTGGGAGCACGCTGCTCTCGCGTTGCAGCAGGGTGGGTGCGAGCACTGCGATTTGCAGGCAGAGTGCGTCGTGCTCGCCTCGCTTGCTTCCGGGAGTCAGCACTCTCGAAAAGAAGATCGTTCATGGGGCTCTTGCATGGTTTTGGCTGAGGAGCAAGAGATGGGTTGATTCCTTTCTCTCACTCTCTCCCCAAACCCAGCTGTTGCTTCACATGATCTCGACGTGCCCGGGCCTACGAGGCGCGCGTTCAAGTTTCGCCAGTAGGTTTTAGGGCGCACTCTTCCAGAGGGCTCTCCTCCTCTAAAGCCTTGGCTAGAGGTCTCCCTCTGCAGCAAGTTTGTGGTGCGGCAGGTTGGTCCTCTCCGCGCACATTCATTAAACTTTTATAGTTTGGATGTTCTTGCCAGTCTTGGCTCTTACGCCCTTGAGTTGACACCGAACAAGTTTGTGGTGCGGCAGGTTGGCACTCTCCGCACACACTAATCACATTTTATGGTTTAGATGCTTTGCTACTCCAGACTCTTATGTCCTTGAGTCGACATCTCAGCCCATGCCTAAACAAGTTTGTGATGCAGCAGGCTGGTCTTCTCCGCTCACATTCATCAGTTTTTATGACAAGTTTGTGTTGCGATAGGGTTCTCTTCGCACACATTCATCGAACTTTATGGGTTAGATGCTTTGCTACACTGGGCTCTTATGCCCTTGAGTCGACATCTCAGCTCATGCCTGAACAAGTTTGTGATGCGGCAGGCTGGTCCTCTCCGCTCACATTCATCAGTTTTTATAACAAGTTTGTCTTGCGATAGGGTTCTCTTCGCACACATTCATCGAACTTTATGGGCTAGATGCTTTGCTACTCTGGGCTCTTATGCCCTTGAGTCGACATCTCGGCTCATGCCTGAACAAGTTTGTGATGCGACAGGCTGGTCCTTTCCGCTCACATTCATCAGTTTTTATGACAAGTTTGTGTTGCGATAGGGTTCTCTTCGCACACATTCATCGAACTTTATGGGTTAGATGCTTTGCTACTCTGGGCTCTTATGCCCTTGAGTCGACATCTCAGCTCATGCCTGAACAAGTTTGTGATGCGGCAGACTGGTCCTCTCCGCTCACATTCATCAGTTTTTATGACAAGTTTGTGTTGCGATAGGGTTCTCTTTGCACACATTCATCAAACTTTGTGGGTTAGATGCTTTGCTACTCTGGGCTCTTATGCCCTTGAGTCGACATCTCAAGCTCATGTCTGAGACCTCTCGCGTTTTTGTGAGTACACTGCACAACCGTAGGGGTCCGGACAGCCCCAAGTGCGGCGGCGTGCGTATTGCGTTCCCCGTAGCGCTTAGCAGCGCAACATCATAGTGAAGCCTTTTGTAAAGGGAACGTCTCGGGTTACATGTGTAACCCTTGTTCCCTGAAAAAGGCGGAACGAGATGTTGCGCTGCTTTGCCGCACTGGGACGTCCCAGGACTGCTCTTCAAAAAGAAGCATCAGACGACATCTGGTGACGTATCCATTTATAGCCTGGCCTCAGGTGCATCTAATGATTACATCAGCCGAGGCTATAAATTCCGGTCAGTGTTCATTGACGTGTTCCACACATTATTCAGCTCGGCTCACAGCGAAAGCTGTTCCCCGTAGCGCTTAGCAGCGCAACATCTCGTTCCACCATTTTCAGGGACCAAGGGTTACACATGTAACCCGAGACGTTTTCCTTCCTGCCTTATGTTACTGAAGCACACCCTCAATTATGTGCAAGTTCATAAGGATAACTGCATGTTAGCAACACATTCAACGAAGCTCACCTCTGAGACAGCTGATACAGATATCTGACATTTCCAACTACAGTATCTGCAAAGGCATTAAATCCATAACTACACTTCAAGTGGTAACTTGCACTTGTTACCTTAAGAAGCTATTTCTACCTGATTGAACCCTTAAAAAAATGCTGTTGATGTATCCTAATGTAGTCAGGTTGATTGATAATATTTATATTATATTCTTGATTTCAATAAACCCAGTTAATTTAAATGTTACCACATGAAGCACATTTTTAGGTTAGTTCATTAAATCTCTTAAACTCTCATCCTCCACAGTTTAAATCAGCCGGCAGACTGTGGCTATCCACTTTGCTAGAGCCATTTCTGCTGTATTAACGGTAAATGCATTAAGAAAAATGTACGTGATAAACTTTTTTTAATTAATCGCATATGTTTACGTTTTAATTATGGCAGCTATAATATATATAATATAATATATATATATATATAGGATCACGACCCGGCCACGCCCTCCGCCCTGCTACAGTGACATAAAGTGAATCCGTTTGTTTACATAGAACAGCGCTCTGTAATTGCTCGTATTACCACTACATTACTTAAGCTAGGACATTGTTTTAAACAGCTGTAAATGAACAATTTCAGGATTAAGGCTCATTGCAGCTGAGAGACACGAAGGACTGTTTGATTACAGAACTCGAGGAGCTTAACGAGTTTCCACATTGGATACACACTGTTTAAAAATGGCAGAGGACATCGCTGTTTCTATAGTGATTGACTCTTGCATGGCTACCATGAAATAGGGAGAAATACCCCCTGAGATATGCTGACAGCATATCTGCTTGGGAGTGGCAACAAGTGATCGCACTCTCTCCGTCTCTCTCTCTCTCTCTCTAACACACACACACATACACAAAGACACATAGACACGCACACACCCATCAATTCATCCTTGTTTATCCAATAACGTGTTAGAAACCGCACAAGCCATGATACTATTTCTGAAGTGAACTTTTTGAATTACTAATGAAGGCTTGGACGCATCATTTGTTTTGAAGCAGCAACGGCTGGTTCTGATCCGTAGCGTAATAAAGTAGTTCCGTGCACAAATGCGTTTTTATGACCTTACTCGGATTTTCCTAATTTTTTTAAATGTAATTGTTCATTGAACTGTTGTATATAAGCAACATCACACACGCAGTCATGCTATATGGCCCTACATCAGCACTGCTGTAATTACCTACGGCACTCGGCTCACACCAGTGCTGATGTAGGGCCATATAACACTCTTGCTCATGTGATATTACTTATATATATATATATATATATATATATATATATATATATATATATATATATATATATATATATATATAAGGTGTTAATTTGACCACCCGAGTCATTACAGTGACGCACACTTCAAACACACGCCAGAACGCTTCTACCAAGCTTAGCATAATGTGGCGGTCCCATAGACCATAGATTTACATAGGGTATACATATATCATAGATAAAGTATATATACACCATGGATATACCATAGACATTTTATGGGCAGTACTGTCATAACATGCTAGCAGACCATTATGCTCTTTACTATAATACAGGTTGGAGGTTGATATTTCAATAAATATAATAATCTCTGACAGCACTTCCCTGTCAGTGATAAAATTATGGAGAAAGGACCTCTTAACACAATTTGATGTACAAAACAAGCCCAGTTCAGACTTGTGATAGAAATCAATTGTTTATCACCTATGTAAGGTGCATGGTGAGATCAAAACTTTTGACACTGGCGTTGATGCTCCTACGCAATGAAAGCTGCTTCATGATTGTGGTAGGAAAGCAGATAGCTACAGTCTACTGGTAGATTAAAGGAATAGTTCACCGAAAAATGCAAATTCTCTCATTATTTACTTACCCTGATGCCATCCCAGATGTGTATGACTGTCTTTCTTCAACAGAATACAAATAAAGGTTTTTAGACGATAGAGCTCTAACAGGTCCTTATAATGGAAGTTCACAGGTGCCAGTACTTTGAAGGTCCAAAAGTCATATTTAGGCAGCATAAAAGTAATACACATGACTCAGTTGATCAATGACTTTGACAAGGGCCAAATTGTGATGGCTAGATGACTGATTCAGAGCATCTCCAAAAAGGCAGGTCATGAAGGGAGTTCCTGATATGCAGTGGTTAGTACCCACCAAACATTGTCCAAGGAAGGACAACTGGTGAACTGGCAACAGGGTAATGGGCCCAAAACTCATTGATGCACGTGGGGAGTGAATTCTAATCCGTCAGGTCCGATCCCACAGAAGAGCTACTTATTGCTGAAAAACATAATGCTTGCATGAAAGAAAGGTGTCAGAAAACACAGTGCAACGCAAGCTTGCTGTGTATGGGCCTGCATAGCGGCAGACCATTCAGAGTGCCCATGCTGACCCTTGTCCAGTTCAAGGTGTTGACTTGGCTTCCAAATTCCCCAGATCTGAATCTGATTTAGCATCTATGAGATGTGCTGAACCAACAAGTCCTATCCATTGAGGCCCCACCTCAAAATGTACAGGACTTAAAGGATCTGCTTCTAACGCCTTGGTGCCATATACCACATTCAGAGGTCTTGTGGAGCCATGCCTTGACGGGTCAAAGCTGTTTAGGCGGCACGAGGGGGAGCTCACATTCTAAATATCTGGGTCAGTTTTGTTACTTTCTATAGCCTTTTTGCTCCCGATCCCTGGTTCATTTTGACCCTGATACACCCACACATACAAAAAATGTTGATGATCTCTTTTCACCCAACTAGTTCGAGCTCAATCAGCCCTCATTCTCTCATTCTTTGTCATACACTTGCGATACTGATTTTTGCTGGAGGGAGAGATGCAATTTGCAGCCATTTGCATGGAGAGCATTTTTTTTTTTTTGCATTCTGAACTCAGAACGTAAGCTAACTAACAGGAGCTCTGCATCTCTGGAGCTGGACAAAAGAGCTGTCTCACAGCAAGAACTGTGAAAACTGAAAGGGGAGAAAGAGATAGGGAGAGTGAGAAAGAGAGAGAGCTTGAGAGGGAAAGACAGAAAAAAATAAAAAATAACAAGAGAATAAGAGAGACACAGAAACAGAGAGCTAATTAAATACTCTCTCAGAGAATTACAAAGGGCCATTTGGATTCCCCTGTGGAATTGTCACTTTCATAATCGTATAATAATGGGTTAGGTAGTCAGGTTTCTCTTTTCAGCATCAAACCTTCAATTAAATAAATGCATAGAAAAAAATACACAAAAGAAAATTGCATTTGAAAATATCAAATGAAATAAACACAAAAGTTATAATTTTGTGAATAAAAGTGATTACAAGCTCTTCACCACACATACAGCTTTTTCTAAGAAAAGCAAAATTGAATTTCTGTCGAGTAAGCAGGTTTCTATAAAATGCCTATTAAATGGACAGTTTCAATTAACTTATTATACCACAACAATCTTAAAAGGATAGTTCATCCAATTTTTTAAAAAAATGTGTCATCATTTACTTACTCTCATGTTGTTCCATACCCATACATTCTTTAGTAGAAGACAAAATGAGATGTTAGGAAGAATGTTAGCCTCAGTCACCAATCACTTTCACTGCATCCTTTTTTCATACAATGAAAGTCAAATCCAGAGAAGAAATACAGTTATATGGGTTTGGAACAACATAAGGGTGAATCAGTTATGACATCATTTTCATTATTGGGTGAACTAGCTCTTTAATTTCAGCACTGATCTTACATATACAGCAATTCACATATACTATAATGCTCTACGGTTTCTTGACCTTGAGTAAAGAAACTGGCAGTTCTCCTTCTGTCGCTCTCTCCACGTTGTGTCGGAGAAGCGACACAAGGGGTCTCTCTTGAGCGCCGATATCCACCTCTGATCTATGAAAAAAGGCCAATGAGAGTTGGCAGCCAGTATTTGCATGTCCCGCCCCCGGACATACGGGTATTTAAGCGGCGCAAATACGGGAGTTCATTCAGAAAATTTCTTCGGAGCCGATGGTCTGTCTGCAGTTTGCTGCGAGTTTACACACCACTATTACGTTCCTGTTCCTCTGACGATCTGCATGCTGTTGGATTTGACGGCGCACAACAGTGGCTTTCTCCTACTTTGCACGCCGTGCATTGTTGCCCCTGAGCACTTCGACAGCGCAGACACACACACATACTGTGTATTAAAAGAGTTATTTCCCTTAAAAGAGTGAATTTCTCTAAAAGAGCAAAACACAGCGGCGTTGAACGTCCTTTTCAGGATGTGTCTTTTTCAAGATGCCCTTCCACCCCTGTGTTGTTCCTGGATGCGGTAGAGTGCTCTTCGCTTCAGACGGCCACAGGCGCTGTCTCGTGTGTTTGGGCCGCGATCACACCGAGGCGGCGTTTGTGGATGGCTCATGTTCTCACTGCGAGAACATGACCATGACCACGTTGCGGTCGCGGCTTGCTTTCAACAGAGAGCAAACCACCCCAGCTGCACCCCGCATTGCTCCTTCTTCCCACGGGATTGAGGACGATGCGGTTGGCGCTGGGGGCGATTTGGGGGCGGCAGCGGGTGCAGTTTCGCCGGGTAGCCCCTCGCGAACCTCCCGTTCCCTGACACGCTCGCTGGTCCCCGTCCACGCTCGCGGCGATAGCGGCTCGCCTCACGGCCTGGCTGTCTATCCTCCCGAGCCCGAAGCAGATGAGCTGCGTACCATCTATGCCCCGGTAGCCCTACCTCCTGGCGTGGTCGCCCCGTACTCCCATCCAAGCCCTGTAGGACAACATCCTCGCTCAACGCGAAGGCCTACAGTGCGGCTGGACGCGCTGCTTCCGCCCTGCATGCGATGGCCCTCCTGCAAGTCCACCAGGCCAAAGCACTCAGAAACATGCACGGGGGTGGACCTGATCCTGATGTGCTGCAGGAACTGCGCTCAGCGACCGACCTCGCCCTGAGAGCGACGAAGGCCACAGCGCAGGCACTCGGACAGGCGATGGCCACCCTAGTGGTCCAGGAACGCCATCTCTGGCTCAATCTGGTCGAGATGTGTGAGGCTGATAAGAACCGCTTCCTGGATGCACCTGTCTCCCAGATTGGCCTTTTCGGTGACACCGTCGAGGACTTCGCCCAACAGTTCTCCGCAGTGAAGAAGCAGACGGAGGCCATCAGTCACATCATGCCCCACCGCAGACCTGCTGCTACGGGCCCCGCCCCGTCTGCCCGCCGAGGGCATCCCCCTGCGAAGAAACCAGCTCCTGCTCCGCCTCAACCCGGGCCCAGCTCTCAGCCCCAGCGTCGAGCACCCCCGCAGGCGGCGCACGCCCCCTGTCTCACGAACCCCCTCTAGGACCCGGAAGGCTCCCAAGCGTTCCTGAGACAGCCGACCCAGAGCCGAAGACGTTAGCTCCGGAGGTGGTAAGACCACTCCGTCCCCGGTGGACAGCTGTGAGGAGAATCCTTTGTTTTTCATTTTCCACACCCCCTGATGAGGGCTGTGGTACCCACATTCTCAATAAAAGAGCTATTTCCTTTGCCTCTGGGTCACCTGGCCTGCAAATGCCGTTCTCACGGCAATCTGCTTTCAGATTACGACAGTCCCGGTACACCGGACGCGGCGATCCCGCCTTCCGCCTGCCCACGACTGTCCCCCGGCCGGCCGGTTCAGAGGAGTCCAGAGGACGCCAGCATCAGACCTCCTCCTCAGTCCCGAACCTGCCCCCTGCCGGGTGCGCGGAGCAAGGTAAGTGCTTTGAGTCTATTCTCAGCACCTCAGCCTCAGGCCGCAACGATGCCGCCCGACGCTGCACAACCTGTTCCACCCCGCTGCGAGGCCCCGCCGGGTACGTCCAAAATACTCGTCCCTTTGGTGCCCCTAGCGCAGAGCTGGGAAGCATGGATTTCACTTCCCAATGCATCACGCTGGCTGCACCGGACCATTCCACTCGGTTACGCAATTCAGTTTGCCCGGCTCCCGCCCCCCTTCAGGGGCGTCCGCTTTTCCGCAGTACACGGCGAGCATGCCAGTTCCCTGCTCACGGAAATCGCGACCCTCTTAGCCAAGGGCGCGGTAGAGCCCGTCCCTCCAACCGAAATGAGGAAGGGTTTCTACAGCCCTTACTTCATTGTACCCAAGAAAGGCGGCGGCTTACGACCAATCCTGGACCTGCGAGTTTTCAATCGGGCCTTGTTAAAACTCCCATTCTGAATCCCTCCCGGCCAGGCCTAGTTCCCTCCTGGGATCTCTCGGTAGTCTTGGCAGGACTCCAGAGACCTCCCTTGAATCAATTGGACTCAGGGCCCTCTCTCTCAAGATCTCCTTTAAATCAATTGGACTCAGGGCCCTCTCTCTCAAGACCTCCCTTGAATCAATTGGTTTTAAGATGGCCCTGCTGATCGCGCTCGCCTCTATCAAGAGGGTCGGGGACCTGCAAGCGTTCTCTGTCAACGACACTTGCCTGGAGTTCGGTCCGGCAGATACGTCTGTGATCCTAAGACCGTGACCGGGCTATGTGCCCAAGGTTCCTACCACACCCTTCTGAGATCAGGTTGTGAACCTGCAAGCGCTGCCCCGGGAGGAGGCAGACCCAGCCCTTTCGTTGCTATGTCCAGTGCGCGCCCTGCGCATTTACCTGGACCGCACACAGAGCACCAGATGCTCTGAGCAGCTCTTTGTCTGCTTTGGGGGACGGCAGAAAGGGAATACCGTCTCCAAACAGAGGCTCACCCACTGGGTTGTCGACGCCATCACAATGGCTTATCACACCCAGGCCGTGCCCCTACCCTTGCGGGTCCGAGCTCACTCAACAAGGGGTGTTGCGTCCTCGTGGGCACTGGCCGTGGGCACTGGCCAAGGGCACCTCCCTAGCAGACATCTGTAGAGCTGCGGGTTGGGCAACACCCAACACCTTCGCAAGGTTTTACAACCTCTGCATTGAGTTGGTTGCGTCTCGTGTTTTCTCAGGTCTGAGCCCGTAGAACTCGGTAACACGTAGACCGACCGGCCGGGTGAATCGCTTGCGCCCAGCGCCCTTTTCCTGACGTCAAGGTAAAGTAGTGCGCCTTCTTCCCAGGGCACCCCACTTCGAGTCGGGCCCCTGGTCGATTCCTCCCCAGCCCTCCGGGTCCACGGTTCAGCGGAGGAACTCGCCGACTCAAGCCACTGCGGGTACCCTGATGGCTACCCTGTACTGGTATAGATGCTCCACAGGTATGGTCTCCTGCGCGGACTCCCCCTGTGTGTAATTCCACGGTTCTGTCCCCTTATGAGCGGACCCCCGTGTCTCCCTTAGGCAGTTACAGCTGCCCCGGTCACCGTGCTGTAGCAACTCCCCCCTTTCGAGGCTGGATCTACCACCGCACCATACTTTCCACACGAGCCCTAAGACGGCCGTGTGACGTGTCTACCACTTTTCCTCCCCAAGAAAAAGGGCAGGTGTGGTCTCCGCAGGGTCTGGGTAAGACCCCCTTCCCTATATGCATGTAAGGGCCCCGGCCGTGATTGCTCTATGCGAGAAACATAGAGAGAAAAGAGGCCCAGCCAGGCTGGCCCGTTCCCATGTTGGCAAACATCGCCTTGTTCCCTCCCAGGGTAACTAGAAGGATTCCGATGTTCTTATGGGGCATTGGGGAAGGGTACGTGCAGCCAGGTACAGACGATGCGCGGCACTGGATGAAATCCCTGCCCGCCTCTGTATCGGCGGTTCACGCATCACGGTTCAGCGCATGGCAAGATTGGAATGGGTCCCCTAGTGTCGCTTCTCCGACACAACGTGGAGAGAGCAACAGAAGGGGAACGCTTGGTTACGTATGTAACCTCCGTTCCCGAGGGAGGAACGACACGTTGTGTCTTTCCTCCGCCATGTCGCTGAACCGAGCCACTGTTGTGGCTGGACCATTTCCGGCTCCTCAGAAAAATCCTGAATGAACTCCCGTATTTGCGCCGCTTAAATACCCGTATGTCCGGGGGCGGGACATGCAAATACTGGCTGCCAACTCTCATTGGCCTTTTTTCATAGATCAGAGGTGGATATCGGCGCTCAAGAGAGACCCCTAGTGACGCTTCTCTGACACAACATGTCGTTCCCTCCCTCGGGGAACGGAGGTTACATACAAACTTCAGTTATTGGCCCTGTATGGATGCATTGAGAATACTGTACATAATTCTCTGTTCTTCAACAGCAACCTCTGAGATCTTTGAAGATACTCTCTCATTGGGGCTGCTCTGATCACTGCTAACTGGTGCAGAGATATCCTTATGACGTAAGGGTATTAAACAGCAGTGAAGATGCTCAGCACCCTGTTTGCTCTTAAGAACATTACCTTTTGACACTGAGCAGATTTAATGTGGGCTTTACCTTTACCGCAGACCTCGCTGTCTAATCTCCCTGCCACTGCCCCTGCTGCTCAAACTGTTGCAGCTACACCCAAATCCCAATGGATTCACTGTTTGGCTTCCACTGAGCGAGGTGAGATTTTCTCTTATTGCTTCCACCTATCAAACCCTTTATCAGATCAGCAACCACTAAAGGAAAAGAGAGAGGGGGGCCTACTTAAGAGGGTTGGGATCTGCCCATAGCACAAACACTGAGCTTTATTTTGACAGTTTGACAGAGGCATCAAGATATCAGCTGCCTTTATTTAGGACATTATCTTTCTAAGCTCAAACAGCATGACTGTGCTTCTTTGACTATGATCCTCACTCTCACTGCATAGATCACTGTGAACTGGCCTGAAACAGATCAAGACTTCATGGAGGTTTGCCTTTGTGCATAGAGATAGTATAGTATGCCTTTGATATCTTTACATCTGACAAATATGACTGACCTTGGTGAATCATACTATTTTTCCAATACATGACTCTGCTTGATTCTGATTGGTCAATCGCAGTATACTGCAGTCAGATATCTTTGTATAACGACCGCAAAACTGTGTAATTGATTGTTGTCCCAGGCTATTTATTTTCTAAAGTATATTGTTGTGCTATTTTCATGTCTCTTACAGTATATCACTCAATGGACTCTTTCTTCCATTGAAATTATTTTCACATGTCTCGTTGGATGTATCACTGAAGTTTCCTGGTGAAATAAACACTGGAGGTGCAAGAGCAATTACTTAAATTCCCTTTCACACAAATCATGAGTAAAACATAAAATTATCTATTCATACACACAAACTTTACACTTGATTCCTCACACAATGCTACCTTAGGACATTAAACACCTTCACCAAAAAGCAGGTTATTGCCAGAATTTGGCTTACTGTGAGAAAGCTGGGTTCCTGTTATATACTGGATAAGCAGTTTACTCCAGTATATGTGCAACTCATCAGAATGCAGCATCCCTGTTGCATCATTCCCTGTGACGCTTCTGTAAACAAAAATATGACTTCCGAGAAAGACTTTGCTAGTGGAGGGACATTCCATCAATTAAACTGGTTTAGTTGACAGTTCATTGAGCATGTGGATATGCTTATTTCTCAACAAAAACATGACATGAGATTCAATATAAACATAACTATTATATGCAGAGTGTTTATTTTCATCCTGTATGTTAATTGCATCAATCTACTTTATTAGCGGTTTCTTTTTCTTCACTTTGCATGATCTAAAATGCTTTTATTCTGTACTTTTTTGTTTTCACGCATTGCTTGTTTAAAAGTTTTCAACAAGCAATGCGTTGACATTTCAGGACATAATATAAGCTTGTTTTGGATGTAATTAGAAGCTTGTTTTTTTATTAAATGGTGATGCAAACTTTATGACTTAAATAGTTTTTGTAACGTCTCTTTCTCATTAATTACCTTAATTTAAATAATAGAATATTCAAGTATTCGTTTTTATTAGCTTAAATATTCAGATACCAAATTATTGATGAATGCTCATCCCTAGTTTATTTTGCAATAATGACTGGCTGAATATGTACAAAGTGATATATACACTCACTGACCACTTTATTAGAAACACCTGTACACCTACATATGCATGTGATTATGTAATCAGCCAATCATGTGGCAGCCGTGCAATGCATGGGATTTTCACACACAACAGTTTCTAGAATTTACTATTATTTTTGCGAAAAACAAAAAACATCCAGTGAGCAGCAGTTCTGTGGACAGAAATGCCTTGTTGATGAGAGAGGTCAATGGAAAATGGCCAGATTGCTTCGAGCTGACAGAAAGGCTAGCATAGTGTTACTAATAAAGTGCTCAGTGTGTGCATGTGTGTGTGTGTGTGTGTGTGTGTGTGTGTGTGTGTGTGTGTGTGTGTGTGTGTGTGTGTGTGTGTGTGTGTGTGTATAAGTCATCAAACAAAGCCGAGCTGCTTGAATTTTTGCACCAGGAGTGTCATAAAGTCACCCAGCAGCAATGTGAAGACTGGTAGAGAGCATGCCAAGACTCTTGAAAACTGTGATTGAAAATCACAAAATATTGATTTCTGAACTCTTCCTAAGTTAAAATATTAGTTTTGTGTTGTTTAAAAATGAATATGAACTTGTTTTATTTGCATTTTCTTTGGTCTGAAAACACTGCGTCTTTTTTGTTATTTTGACCAGTTGTCATTTTCTGCAAATAAATGTTCTAAATGACAATATTTTATTTGTAATTTGGAGAAAATTGTCAGTAAGATCCTTGCCATTTTTGGGTATTTCCGCCTTGATTTGGCCTACCCAACTTAAAAAGCTTCCCATTCCCACATACTTTGGCCTAAATACACAGTTTTGGTGTCATTTTACAGGAAACCCTTTGAAGTTGCATAAAACACTGCTAAAAATTAAAAAAAATTAAATATATGTTGTCTGAACAGTAATAACCCTCCTAAAAAAAGAGGCGCTTTTTGATTTTTTTTATATAAATTCATTTTTGAAAGTGTATAACTCAAGCCCTGTAAACCCTAGCAGCAAGCAGACAGTTTTGGCTGTTTCCACTAGATGTCAGCAAATACCTGAAAAAATAATTTTGTCTGTATCATGTTCTATTTAATATCTATTTCAATTTATTTGAAGGGAGGAATATTACCTTTTTTTGGTGTACTTTCCGCCTACCCAAATCTAAAGTCTCCCCATACCATATACAGTGCTATAAATGCAAAATCCCAGTGTAATTTTACAGAAAACCCTTTGTCATTACATAAAACACTGTTGAAAGTGGTAAATATGCGCTCTGGTGTCTGGTGAGACGCGTCTGTGTGTTTTGGGCACGTAACCTACCCAGTGATCACTTCACAGTCTGGATGCAATATCACAGCCCCTGATTGGTCTATCTGATCTTGAGAGACATTGCCGGAAAGCGGAGGGTCTAAGCTTTACGGCAATATATGCTTTATCCGGATCGGATGTTTACATATTTTCCTGGATTGTTGAATATCATATAACATTACTTTGTGGTGTTTCTGCACTCGAGGGATTACTTGGGCACACAACCACAGAAAACACTGAAAAACGGCTCATTTTGCAGAGAATAACCTAAGGTAAAAGATTATGTAGCATTTGTGGCTAACTGTGCTGTCTAGTGCGAGTAGCACGGCAAATATTCAATAATTTCACTTGTAGTGATTGTATACTTCATGATTCATTCGAAGTGTATTAGATATGTGATTATACCTCAATAAAAAGACTTATTGGAACTTCTTACTGGCAATGAGAGCTTTCATTTGATACATGGTTTGTACATGTGCGTCATATTTGAGCTGATATGAGACATATGTATTCAAAAACGCACATAATTATGACACGACTTTTGATGGGTGGAACTATGTAATTTATTGTAAATAAGTTACTTAGTGTAAAACAAATGCCAAAGTGATGCATATCTCAAGAAAGTAGACATTCTAAGCTTTCAAATGGTACCAGATATGAGCTCATAACTCCTCCGCATACATTTAAAATTGGAAGTACATTATTACTGACGTAATTTTAAATCCCGGAACCGGGATCGTGGATTTTAACTGGATTTATAGAATAAAATTTTTTTTCTTAAACACATACCTATAATAGTAAATAATTAATACAATTTATCCAACCAGGAATCAAATATCTTGGTATAAATGCTGATTTGCCTGACCGGCAATTGCCCTCACTGAACTAGGCTTTCCTCCAAATCATTTTCAGTCATGGCACCAGGTAAGCTTCATGCCCAATATTACTGGATTTGATTCATTCTTTAACATAAAAAGGAAGATGAATCAAACATTACATTCCTTTGAATTAAATATTAAATCTATTTTCTCTGCAGGTTCCTCAGCTTTGACTACCTCTCTCTCTAATCAGCTTTGACTACAATTCCTCTAATCTTCTAAGTAGTCAATCCATTTACCTTAATATGTTCTCTTTTACACCTCTGAGCTATAAAGACAGTGAAATACATTACAGTGTTGCTGTTTTCCTGAAGCCAAATTCATCTTCCTTTGACTTTAAAGTAGCTTGTGGCCAATCTTTATCTCTCTCACCCCACTTAAGGTCTGTCAACAGTCAAACTGTGGTACGGAGGCATCCATTGGCTTTGTAAACTGCACACACTTTTGTTTTAAGAGAGTCTTTTTGAAGGAGCTGTGAGGAGGAGAGGTTGTATCTTATGAGGATTCTTGAAATTAATTCCCTTGACTAATAAAAGACTAAGAACTCTTTGAAAGAGTGGAAGAAACAGAAAACAGCAACTCACTGCTTAAGACTCAAAATGCCTTTGAAAGCTCTTAGCCTTGACTGCTGGATGGTCTTCCTAGTCCATTTGGGAAGAAAGGAGAGAATTGGTGGTTGATGCTGTTTCACTTGCCTCAATCTAGAGTTTGTCTGCCAAGCATTCATCACTGATTAGAGAAAATTAGCTAATTGACTTATTTTTTATTCTCCCTGCTCTTCACTGCAACACTTCACTAGCTGCATCCAAAAATAAGAATCCTAAGCAGCAGAGATATTTTAGATGTTTCAAATCTGCTGATTCTGTGCATTATTCCCCTGCCTGATGTTGGAACCAGAGTGAAAGTATGCTTGGTTTGTGAAGCTATGAAATTCTGTTTGAAGCACTGTAACTTATTTTGGTGCTTGAGAAATGATCGTAGGAGCAGATTTCCTTTAAATGTTTATTCAGTCACATCCTTGCTGAAAAGACCAGTTTAAACCAGCATCAATTTCCTTCTGGTCCAGGCTGGCTTATGCTGGTCTGACTGGTATACCAGCATAACCATGCTGTTTTCCCAGCAAAAGATTATTGTCAACTAGCATACATTTTCTGGTGAAGCCACTTAAGAAACCCACATCCAAAAGCCAACATATGCTAGTGAGCAGCTATGTTGGTCTTTTCTACAAGTATAGCACAAATTAATGCTTTTTAGTTCAGCAAATATCAAATAGAATATTGTTGATAGTAGGTGTAGGAGATATGACCAACATTCTATATCATGGTATGAGTAATATTATATCTCTGTAAAATAAACAAAAAGGGTTTATTTAATAAATGGGTAGGGGTTGGAGATATAAGCAAAAATGTGTAAAAAGTGACTCAAAAACATTCTTTTTGATTTAAAATGTTGCTCAAAGTAGCCTAATGGTAGATCTGTCATGTCAATTGTGAAGAAAAATATATATATCAATAAATACATGATTATTAAAAATATTTTATCTGTTTTATCAATGTTTTTCAATCTAAGCAAAAATAAAAAAAAATAAAAAAATAAAAAAGGCTTCTGTCCTTTTAGCTGAACATAAGCTTTTAATTTGATTCTGAAGAAAACCCCTCCATCATGTGGGCCTAATTGTTTTGAATTTAGCCTTCCAGTAGATACTGGAATACATATATACAGTATATACTATATACAAGATAAAAGGGCACGGTTGACAGAAGTGTTGTTTAACAATTCCTGAGGTTACTTACTAAGTGTAATAACTTCTCTCTCCATGTTTGCAGGAAACAATTTGATTAAAAAGGAGGTTCATAAATAGCAGAAAAGTAAAGTTTCTTCCGCTAATAAATGATTTGAGCCTTTGAGTAAACTTTTGTTGAAAACATCTTGAAAAGTTTCTAAATAAATAAAAATATTGAATAATAGCATATACAAATACATATTAGAAATACACAAGTCAAATAAAGACAGATAGACAGACAGACAAACATAGTCTCACATACACAAAAAGACATAATGCAAGAGAACAGCAACACTGAAACTAATGCATAGTAATGAGGAGGTTAAATTTTATTTTTTTTAAAAATTCCACTGTGTCTAATTGCATTTGTTTTAGAGTTAAATGAATTGACAAAACAAAGATGGTGAAAGTTGTTTTTCTTGTCTGGTTCTCTTGTATTGTGTAAAACTCTGTGAAGCCCTCTTGTGAGTTGCACATTATGTTGAACTAACAGACAAACAATTTCCTCCATTTACAAGGATAAATTCCCCTGCATTGAATAAAGCTACAAATTTGGTATGCTTTGATGTTTTATTTTTTTAAAGTTTAAACATTATACTTGTGAATTGTCTCCATTTAATGAATTCAGTAAGATTAGGCTGAATGAATAGTGCCAGCTAATAAACAGATTCGATTTTGCTGGTTGATGCCCTGGAGATGTATCTGAAATTTGTGTTGATCAGAGATGCAAGACATGATCTTTGTCTGCTTTAAGTATTGAGACAGGGTCTCTATTAATATGCTCTGCAGTAGGGGTGTGCAGAGAAGCCATTATCTGTATTTGTATCTGTACGGTGCATCCAGAAAGTGTTCACAGCGCTTTGCTTTTTCCACATTTTGTTATGTTACAGCCTTATTCCAAAATGGATTAAATTCATTATTTTCCTCAAAATTCTACAAACAATACCCCATAATAACAATGTGAAAGAATTTTGTTTGAAATCTTTGCAAATGTATTAAAAATGAAAAACGAAAAATATCACATGTACATAAGTATTCACAGCCTTTGATCAATATATTGTTGAAGCGCCTTTGGCACCAATTACAGCCTCAAGTCTTTTTGAGTATGATGCTACAAGCTTGGCACACCTATTTTTGGGCAGTTTCTCCCATTCTTCTTTGCATGACCTCACAAGCTCCATCAGGTTGGATGGGGAGCATCTGTGCACAGCCATTTTCAGATTTCTCCAGAGATGTTCAATCGGGTTGAAGTCTGGGATCTGGCTGGGCCACTCAAGGACATTCACAGAGTAGCCACTCCTTTGTTATCTTGGCTGTGTGCTTAGTATCGTTGTCCTGTTGGAAGATGAACCTTTGCCCCAGTCTGAGGTCTGGAGCACTCTGGAGCAGGTTTTCATCATGGATGTCTCTGTACTTTGCTGCATTCATCTTTCCCTCAATCCTGACTAGTCTCCAAGTTCCTGCCGCTAAAAAACATCCCCACAGCATGATGCTGCCACCACCACGCTTCACTGTAGGGATGGTATTGGCCAGGTGATGAGCAGTGCCTGGTTTCCTCCAGACATGACGTTTGCCATTCAGGCCAAAGAGTTCAGTTTTTGTTTCATCAGACCAGAGAATTTTGTTTCGCATGGTCTGAGAGTCCTTCAGGTGCCTTTTGGCAAACACCAAACGGCCTATCATGTGCCTTTTACTGAGGAGTGGCTCCCGTCTGGCCACCCTGCCATACTGGCCTGATTGGTGGAGCGCTGCAGAGATGGTTGGTCTTCTGGAAGGTTCTCCTCTCTCCACAGAGAAATGCTGGAGCTCTGTCAGAGTGACCATTGGGTCCTTGGTCACGTCCCTGACTAAGGCCCTTCTCCCCGATTGCTCAGTTTGGCCGGGCACCCAGCTCTAGGAAGAGTCCTGGTAGTTCCAAACTTCTTCCATTTATGGATGATGGAGGCCACTGTGCTCATTGGGACCTTCAATGCTGCAGAAATGTTTCTATACCCTTCCCCAGATCTGTGCCTCGATACAATCCTATCTCGGAGGTCTAAAGTCAATTCCTTGGACTTCATGGCTTGGTTTGTACTCTGACATGTACTGTTAACCATGGGACCTTATATAGACAGGTGTGTACCTTTCCAAATCATGTCCAATCAACTCCAATCAAGTTGTAGAAACATCTCAAAGATGATCAGTGGAAACAGCATGCACCCGAGCTCAATTTTGAGTGTCATGTCAAAGGCTGTGTATACTTGTGTACATGTGATTTCTTTCACGTTGTTTGTAGAATTTTTAGGAAAATAATTAATTGAATACATTTTGGAATAAGGCTGTAACATAACAAAATGTGTAAAAAGTGAAGCGCTGTGAATACTTTCCGGATGCACTGTATATGTTCAGATAACAAAATGATCTGTCTCTGTATTCGGATATAACCGGGTGTAGGCAGGGCTTTAGCCGGAAGTGTGTCAAAATTTAAAGGGTTAGTTTACATAGGTGTATATTACTTTCTTCTTTCAGCCAAACACAATCAGGGTTATATAAAAACATTTCCTGGCTCTTCCAAGCTTTATAATGGGAGTGTATGGTCCCTTAGATTTTGAAGCCCAAAAAAGCGCATCTTCGTCACTTCTCGCCAGAGCTTACTCTACGCATACGTCATACACCGGAACTCGACTCTCTTGTGAACTTGTGGACGGCCGTTACTGGAAGCCAGTGATTAGAGTTTATAAAGTTATATAAATGGATATTTTTCTTAAAAAAAGCATCACTTCGCTTCAGAAGGACTTTTTTAACCCCCTGGAGCCGTATTGATTACTTTTTTGATGGATGGATGCACTTTTTTGGGCTTCAAAATCTAAGGTACCAAACACTCCTATTATAAAGCTTGGAAGAGCCATGATATTTTTTTATATAACTCCGATTGTGTTTGGATGAAACAAGAAAGTCATATACACTTATGATGACTTGAGGGTGAGTAAATTATGGGATAATTTTCATTTTTGGGTAAACTTAAATAAAAAATAATAATAAAAAACAATGAAATTCACATGGTAAAACATATATAATGTGTAGTTGTAGTGCTTTCAATATAACAAAGGGTGATTATAATTTATAAATCACTCCTTTTTGTTTATTTTAGCATTTTTCATACTGTCACAACTTTTTTTGTAATTGGGATTGTGTATATATATATATATATATATATATATATATATATATATATATATACACATACAGTTGAAGTCAGAAGTTTGCACCTTGGCCAAATACATTTAAACTCAGTTCCCTATCTTTCACTCACGCGATGTTGTGTCGATGTAGTGACACTAGGGGTCACCCTTGGGACCCCCAAACACCTCTGATCTTTGAAAAAATGCCAATGGGAATTGGCAAGGGGAATTTGCATGCCACTCCCCTAGACATACGGGTATAAATGGAGCTGGCTTGCAACCACTCATTCAGATTTTTGTTTGTCCCAGTGTGTTCTGTGATGGGACCTCCAGCTAGTCTCTGTGCGAGTTTGTGAACTCATTCGCCACTCGCAAAGTGGATGAGCTTTAGATTACAGCATCGGAGAGCAGGCTGGCTCTGGTCTGATGCCATGCGCAGCTGATGACCATGCTTGCTAAGGCGGCTGCGAGTGTCGGGCTGGAGTGGAACCCTTGGCCCTGCCCTGAATCCTCACGGCTCGATGATTGGTTCCTGGGCCCGGAGCTCCGCTCACTTTTACCACCCGGACATGGTCTCTGAGCTTCTCCGCTCTCACTACCCTCTATGGTGGGGCTTCCAGGGGGAACTCTGCGATTCCCCAGGTGGATAAGTTTGTTGCGGTGCACCTGTGCCTGCAGAGCACCTCTACTTGGCAGAACTGTCCGAGATTCCTGCCCAAGGCCTGTAAGTTTATGTTGTCACTGGTGACTAGGGCCTATAGTGCCGCTGGACAGGCTGCCTTTGCCCTGCATGCCACGGCTCTCCTGCAAGTGCACAAAGCCGAGGCACTCAGAGAACTGCACAAGGGTAGTTCTGATGCAAGATCGTTGTAGGAGCTGCGCTCGGAGAGCGATCTTGCCCTCTTGGCAACAAAGATCATGGTGCAGTCTCTTGGGCAGGCGATGTCCACCCTGGTGTTCCAGGAGCACCACCTTTGGCTCAACCTGGTTGAGTCAAGGGTGGCTGACAAGTTACAATTCCTTGACGCCTCCATCTCCCAGGTTGGCCTATTCGGCGGCACCATATAGGAGTTTACCCAGCAATTCTCAAAAATCAAAAAGCAGATGGAGGCCATACAACACATCCAGCCCCGCACCCTATCTGCTCGTCGCCAAGGGCGTCCCCCTGCGGCAGCGATACCGGCTCTGCCACAGCCTGCCCCAGTAGCCCAGCCCCAGTGTGGAGCCACTCATCTCATGGCCGGCCGCCAAGAACCCAAGAAAGGCATCAAAGCGCCCCTGTGACAGGAACCCGCTGCACAGGAGCTGGTAAGCAGACCACTCCCTCCCCCGGTACAGGCCGGGTGGAAAATCCTTATTTACATTTTCTGTTTATTTTGCCACAGTACCCACATTTTCAACAAGAGAGCAGTTTCCTTTCTTCCTGGGTCACACATTTGTGTCCACTGTCACCATTCCTAGTGCATTGATGTCCCCGGACTCAGCATGGTCACCAGTGGAGCCTCAGGCTCCACCCCGCCATGAGGCCCCACCCATCGGTATGTCAGACATGATTGTCTACTTGGTCCCCCTCGCCTGGAGCTGGGGGGGTGTGGCTCACACTCCCCAACCCATTGCGGTGGCTGATCAGGACCATCTGATTCAGCTACATAATCTCCAGGGGCCCTCCCAGGTTCAATGGCATCCGCTTCACCTCTGTAAAAGGTGAGAATGCCGCTGCCTTGCACGCAGAGATTTCGTCCCTTCTATGGAAGGATGCGATAGAGCCTGTCCCTTCAGCTGAGACAAAGAAGGGGTTTTACAGCCCCTACTACATAGTACCAAAAAGCAGTGGGTTTCGGCCTATCTTGGACCTTCGAGTTCTGAACCGGGCCTTGCACAGACTCACGTTTTCCTGAATCAAGATTGGTTCGCACCAGTAGACCTGAAAGATGCGTACTTCCACATCTCGGTTTTACCTAGACACAGGCCCTTTCTACGGTTTGCTTTCATGGGCTCGGCATACCAGTACAAAGTCCTCCCCTTTGGTCTGTCCCTGTCACCTCGGGCCTTCACGAAAGTCACAGAGGAAGCCCTTACCCGTTAAGGGAATTGGGCATTCATATCCTCAACTATATTGATGACTGGCTGATTCTAGTTCACTCATGGGACCTTGTGCTCAGGCACCTCAGCCGTTTGGGGCTTTGGGTCAACTGGGAAAAAAGCAAGATCTCCCCCTGGTTCAGAGCATCTCTTTTCTCGAAATGGAGTCTCGATGATGGCATGTGCTGAACTGCCTGAGAACATTCAGATGGAAAACAGCAGTCCCACTGAAACTATTTCAGGGCATATGGCTTCCTCAGCGGTGGTCACATCGCTCAGGTTGATAAATATGAGACCGCTTCAGCACTGGCTTCAGACTCGAGTCCTGAGATGGGCATTGCACCACGGGGCACACAGAATGCTCATCACGCCGGTGTGCCGATGTCTGTTCAGTCCTTGGACCGCCATCTCCTCTTCTGGAGTCAGCAATGGCTCAAGTCGTTGCGAGCCACTCACATCCAGGGCAGCTGGAGGCTCCAACCCAGGTGGTCCAGCTGATTTGGAGTCGATTTGGTCAAGCGCAGGTAGACCTGTTTGCTTCCCGGGAATCCTCCCTCTACTCGCTCTGGTTTTCTCTGACCAAGGCTCCCTTCTGCACAGAAGCGCTGACACAAAGCTGGCCCCTGGGGCTGCGCAAGTATGCGTTTCCCCAAGTGAGCCTACTTGCACAGACAAGTGAGCCTACTTGCATATGTTTTAATTAATATATATATATATATATATATATATATATATATATATATATATATATATATATATATATATATATATATATTAATAAAAACATATTCAGATAATTAAAATGCATTACATTCTTCAACAACAACAACAACAACAACTTACATTTATATAGCGCGTTTTCTAGAAGTCCAGCTTTAACTCAAAGCGCTCCACATGGTATAGGGGGAATCTCCTCAACCACCACCAGTGTGCAGCATCCACCTGGATGATGCGACGGCAGCCATAGTGCGCCAGAATGCCCACCACACACCAGCTATTGGTGGAGAGGGGATGGTAGAGTGATGTAGCCAATTTAGGGATGGAGATTATTATTATCTTCTTGTGGAAGAAGAGTTAAGTATTGATAAGATAATACAAAAAGTGGCTTTAGAATACCATGTATTGTGTACTACCATATTATTGAACATTAGCCAATCACTGACATACAGTTCACAGCAATTCATTTCGCAAGTGAATTTGTCATTCAGTTCGAGATTTATTATGAGGGCTTGTTTAAGGACCTGTCAATATATACCTGAGTCAGACAGATGCTTGTTTAGAGTCTTGGGTGCGTACGTCATAAACATACAATTTTTAGATCACAGTGTCAAGTTAATATAGTTTAACCCTCTGGGGTCGATGGACGTGCTGGTGCGTCCTGCTGGATATTTTTGTCATTACAGCAGAAACAACTTAAAATACATTTTTGGGTATACAGATAAGTGTAAGACATCATTACTGACTATAAAGGGTCTACTTTTATTTGTGCACACTCACAATAACAACAAAATCTTGTGCTTTTGTAAAATAAAGATAATACAAAGGGTGCGCTTTCAGCAGTCTCTGTGTTCACAAGCATATTTCAGGAACACGTCAAAAACTGAAACTCCACAAATATTTATCACTCAAACATGAAACATATGTCTAAAGAAAGCTTAAAATGTCTACTTTTAAATAAAACTATTCAAATTTAAAACAAATATTCTCCTGTAATGCAATCTGTTTGAAACAAAGCGATGTACAGTTTTGATATCTAATTATCTGTAATGTGACCCCACCCACCAGCAGAGCGCGCCATTCATACAGTAATGTGCTGAGACGATCAATGCAAATGTACACGCCCCCTGACTGTGTGGTTTAATGTAAACACAACACAGCTCAACTTTTCTGAGTGTTTGTAACGATACACAGGCGACTGTGAGGTTTGATTTAAACACATTTCATACATTTTTCTGCACGTTTGCAACGATACACAGACGAGAAAGCTCCAGGATATTATGGAAGAGTTTACATTTTCCTCAGAAGAAGAGCGGGACTCCGATGAACGTTTGAAGCAGGTATTTAAATTGTATGCTGTATAATATAAATATGATATGTAATATGATATAAAATTATATAAATGTTTAGATTATATTTTAAATAGCGTTTATGCTGCCTCTTTATCATCAACAAAGCTTGTGCTTGCAAATATGTGTTCAGGTTAAATGAGTAAAATGCACTATAAATATGCCCATATTAGAAAATCATCATATTATAATGATTTCTGAAGGATCATGTGACACTGAAGACTGCAGTAATGATGCTGAAAATTCAGCTTTGATCACAAATTGCATTTTACAATATATTTAAATAGAACACTGTTCTTTTCAATTGTAAAAAGAGTTCATAATATCAATGTTGTTTCTGTATTTTGGATCAAATAAATCCAGTCTTGGTGAGCAGAGGTGACTTCTTAACGGTAGTGTAGGTCTAAAATGAAGTAAAGTCTTTATGTAAAGAAAATGTATAGTCAGATTACTTCTTTTAACTTAACTTGATTTGGATCATTAAGTCTCCTCACATTCATTCTCTTTCAGGCATATTCCTCATGGTCTTTGTCTCTCATGTGTGAATTACAATGAATATTCGTGATCATTCACGCTTACTCGCATATTACCTTTCAACACTAACATTGTCTTACAAAAGTTAAATTACTATATTGTTTTGTATGAATGAGTGATCAGGATGGTTTTCACATCATTTTGTAGCAAAAAACCTAGGCTACAATATCCAGTTCTCAAATGTCTTGTGGACAAATGTTAAGTATGTGTTATATGACCTTATTTCAGTGACTTACAATTTTTGTTTTTTCAAAAATCATGCATAAACCTTATTTTCTCAAAAAATAAAAACCTGTATATACATGTTGCTCAAATATTATTGTAGCCCAGTTTGTGCTGAATGCAGTGTTATCATAAATTAGCCATTAATATGTTTTTAAGAAACTGCAAATGTCACACAAATGCACAAATGTCAAGGCATGTCAAAACTTCTCCAGGGCCCAAAATACCCTCAGACCCCAGAGGATTAATACTTATAACACATCTTGAGATCCCTTAGTTCGGATCTGCGCTCCATCAAGTGTTTTTAACGCAAGAATGTTACGCGTGTTTGTGTTGTCTGATGGAGGGTTGTTTGTATGTATGTATGTATATATATATATATATATATATATACAGTGAGGAAAATAAGTATTTGAACACCCTGCTATTTTGCAAGTTCTCCCACTTAGAAATCATGGAGGGGTCTGAAATTGTCATCGTAGGTGCATGTCCACTGTGAGAGACATAATCTAAAAAAATAAATCCAGAAATCACAATGTATGATTTTTTAACTATTTATTTGTATGATACAGCTGCAAATAAGTATTTGAACACCTGAGAAAATCAATGTTAATATTTGGTACAGTAGCCTTTGTTTGCAATTACAGAGGTCAAACGTTTCCTGTAGTTTTTCACCAGGTTTGCACACACTGCAGGAGGGATTTTGGCCCACTCCTCAACACAGATCTTCTCTAGATCAGTCAGGTTTCGGGGCTGTCACTGAGAAACACGGAGTTTGAGCTCCCTCCAAAGATTCTCTATTGGGTTTAGGTCTGGAGACTGGCTAGGCCATGCCAGAACCTTGATATGCTTCTTACAGAGCCACTCCTTGGTTATCCTGGCTGTGTGCTTTGGGTCATTGTCATGTTGGAAGACCCAGCCTCGACCCATCTTCAATGCTCTAACTGAGGGAAGGAGGTTGTTCCCCAAAATCTCGCAATACATGGCCCCGGTCATCCTCTCCTTAATGCAGTGCAGTCGCCCTGTCCCATGTGCAGAAAAACACCCCCAAAGCATGATGCTACCACCCCCATGCTTCACAGTAGGGATGGTACTCATCATTCTTCTTCCTCCAAACACGGTTAGTGGAATTATGACCAAAAAGTTCTATTTTGGTCTCATCTGACCACATGACTTTCTCTCATGACTCCTCTGGATCATCCAAATGGTCATTGGCAAACTTAAGACGGGCCTTGACATGTGCTGGTTTAAGCAGGGGAACCTTCCATGCCATGCATGATTTCAAACCATGACGTCTTAGTGTATTACCAACAGTAACCTTGGAAGCGGTGGTCCCAGCTCTTTTCAGGTCATTGACCAGCTCCTCCCGTGTAGTTCTGGGCTGATTTCTCACCTTTCTTAGGATCATTGAGACCCCACGAGGTGAGATCTTGCATGGAGCCCCAGTCTGAGGGAGATTGACAGTCATGTTTAGCTCCTTCCATTTTCTAATGATTGCTCCAACAGTGGACCTTTTTTCACCAAGCTGCTTGGCAATTTCCCCGTAGCCCTTTCCAGCCTTGTGGAGGTGTACAATTTTGTCTCTAGTGTCTTTGGACAGCTCTTTGGTCTTGGCCATGTTAGTAGTTGGATTCTTACTGATTGTATGGGGTGGACAGGTGTCTTTATGCAGCTAACGACCTCAAACAGGTGCATCTAATTTAGGATAATAAATGGAGTGGAGGTGGACATTTTAAAGGCAGACTAACAGGTCTTTGAGGGTCAGAATTCTAGCTGATAGACAGGTGTTCAAATATTTATTTGCAGCTGTATCATACAAATAAATAGTTAAAAAATCATATATTGTGATTTCTGGATTTTTTTTTTTTTAGATTATGTCTCTCACAGTGGACATGCACCTACGATGACAATTTCAGACCCCTCCATGTTCCCTTCCGAGGGAACTCGCACTGCGTCGTTGAAAACGACTCTTTGGGGAACGCTCCTTAGCGTGCGCCTCTGAAGTATGAATGAAACTATTCCAATCTTGATTGGTGTTGCGTCATGACGTAACATGTGACGGCATAACCGGATGCATAAAAGTGACGCCGGCACACATACACATTAGCTTTCGCTCTTCAGCAAGCGCTCTATGTTGAAATTGTTTGTCTTATTTGGTGTTGTTTGTCTGATTTAAAAATATTATGGCCACCGAACAGTTCAAGAAGTGCGTGCACCCCTGCCCTCGTTTCATTACGGGTAGGGACACGCACGCTTTATGTGTGAACTGTTTGGGAGCGCAGCACGCACAGGCAGCTCTCGAGGGATCTGCCTGTGAAAGTTGTGAAGCACTACCCATGAGAGTGCTGCGCTCCCGGTTGGCGTGCTTTGATGAGCACGGTCAGGCTCGCGTTCCCCACGGTTTTGGTCCCGCGTCTGTTGAGGCAGCGCGGCGATTGAGATCGCGGGGTTCGCAGCGGGATTTTGCAGATGAGAATGAGACTGCTGCGGCACTTTCTCATTCTTCGTTTGAGGATCCCGAGCCTACTGTGTGTGGTGCAGAAGCCCGCGTCGCGGCTTCTTCTGCCCATGATCAGGTCCCGATGCTTGAGCTCACTGCTTCCGAGGAAGTGGATATGCTCAGCATCGATGCGGACGACCGTGAGCCAAGCACGCCGGTTTTTGGCCAAGCTTATGAGGAGCTGATTGAGGTTATGACGCGTGCCGTGGCCAGACTGAATATCAGCTGGCCACAAAATGAGCAGGGAACGCAAGTTGAAAGCAAATTAGACGTGCGTTTCCTGCGGCACAGATCACAACCTCAGCGCCGGGGTTTGCCGTTTTTCCCCGATCTCCACAGAACGAGATCGTGGGGTAAACCGCATTCGTCCCGTATCTCCAGCCCCAGTGTTTGATTACAGAACGATGTTTTGGGGGCACGGGATATGGGCTAAAACCCCGGCGCTGCCTAGTAAGCCCTGCAGAGATACATCTGCTTTAATAAGTAGGGCTTACATGGCGGCACACAAGCGGTGTAGGTTTCCCGCCGTCTCTGACGCTTCGGGCCACATCAATTTCCACCGAACGCACACTGTATGTTCGTGTCAAAAAAAAAAAAAATATATATATATAAAAAAAAAAAACAACAAGCATCAATTGTGGTCACAAGAACCATATCGACTAAATCCTGCCGGTCTCTCGCTTCAGGAAGTCGAGAACAGTGCTTGAAAAACACCCGGGAGGCTGGTTCCCTTAGTTGAAGCTTCGGGAAAGAGGTCCTACCGAGGTGGTAGAACCTCGGAGGGCTGCCCCCCCACTGCAGAGCAACCGAGGTTGCTCTCGCAGCGGAGTCCTCAGGAAATCGGTGTCGGTTCCCGCCGTCTTTGACGCTTCGGGCCACATCAATTTCCAGCGAACGCACACCGTGCCGTTCGTGTCAAAAAAAAAAAAAAAACAAGCATTAATGGTGGTCACAAGAACCATATCGACTAAATCCTGCCGGTCTTTCGCTTCAGGAAGTCGAGAACAGTGCTTGAAAAACACCCGAGACCAGCCTCGAGAGGCTGGTTCCCTTAGTAGAAGCTTCGGGAAAGAGGTTCTACCGAGGTGGTAGAACCTCGGAGGGCTGTCCCCCGCTGCAGAGCAACCGAGGTTGCTCTCGCAGCGGAGTCCTCAGGAAATCGGTGTCGGTTCCCGCCGTCTCTGACGCTTCGGGCCACATCAATTTCCAGCGAACGCACACCGTGCCGTTCGCGTCAAAAAATAAAAAACACACATCAATTGTGGTCACAAGAACTGTATCGACTAAACCCTGCCGGTATCTCGCTTCAGGAAGTCGAGAACAGTGCTCGAAAAACACCCGAGATCAGCCTCGAGAGGCTGGTTCCCTTAGTAGATTTTGTTGAGGCATGGAATCATCTTCCCAACATATCTGCATGGGTCCTGCATATAATAAAATCAGGGTACAGACTGCAGTTCGGGCACCACCCCCCCAAATTCTCTGGGGTGGTGCAGACTACAGTGGTTCCGGAGCAGGCTCAGGTGATGGAACAAGAAGTGCAATCTCTGCTGCTGAAGGAGGCCATAGAACGTGTTCCTCATTCAGACAAGGAGTCCGGTCTTTACAGCCGGTACTTTATAGTTCCAAAAAAGGATGGGGGGTTGAGGCCGATTTTAGATCTCAGAGTTTTGAACCGGCCTTTGAGGAGGTTCAGGTTCAAAATGCTTACCATTCCTGTCATCGTGAGTCAGATCAGATCCGAGGACTGATTTGTCACGATAGATCTAAAATACGCCTATTTTCATGTACCCATCCTTCCATGTCACAGGAGGTTCCTGAGGTTCGCTTTCGGGGCGAAGCTTACCAATATCGGGTTCTTCCGTTCGGCCTAGCACTCTCTCCCCGCACATTCACCAAATGTATGGATGCAGCTCCTGCTCCTCTGAGACTTCAGGGCATCCGCATACTGAATTATATCGATGACTGGCTCATTCTGGCCCAGTCTCGAGAAATGGCGGTTCGGCATCGAGATGTCGTCCTTGGCCATATTCGAAGTTTGGGGTTGAGACTCAACACAAAAAGAGTGTGTTACAACCATCCCAGTGCACAACATTTCTGGGTGTTGTGTGGGACTCGGTTACGATGCAGGCACGCATGTCTCCTGCGCGTATCGAGTCCCTTATGGCGATGGTGTCCGGGTTAGAGCTAGGCCAGGCCATCACTGTAAAGCAATTTCAAAGACTGCTGGGCCTCATGGCAGCGGCATCCAACATTGTACCGTTGGGCCTTCTACACATGAGGCCCCTCCAGTGGTGGCCGAAAGCCAAGGGGTTTTCCCCCAGCGGGAATCCATTTCGTATAATCAGAGTAACGCGCAGGTGCCTTCGTTCTCTGCTAATATGGAAGAAACCTTGGTTCCTGTCCCAAGGGCCAGTGTTGGGAGCGTCATGTCGCCGGAAAACCGTTTCGACAGACGCCTCCCTCACTGGCTGGGGCGCGGTCATGGACGGCCGCTTTGCCAGGGGTCTGTGGCAGGACCATCATCATTCTTGGCACATAAACTGTCTAGAGATGTTGGCTGTGTTCAGGGCTCTGAGGAGCTTCCTTCCAGACATCAAGGGTTACCATGTCCTAGTACGTTCGGACAATACATCAGTGGTAGCTTATCTGAACCGACAAGGAGGACTCAGATCGCGCCCTCTGTGCAGACTGGCGCATCAGATAATTCTTTGGTCCCAAGGGAAAATACTGTCTATCAGAGCAATGTATATTCCGGGGTTCAGAATCAGGGAGCAGACATCCTGTCGAGGCAGGGGCTGAGGCCCGGGGAATGGAGACTTCATCCAGAGGTGGTGAAGTTGATATGGGACAAATTTGGACCATCAGAAGTGGATCTGTTCGCGTCTCGAGAGACGTCCCACTGTCCACTTTGGTTCTCCCTCTCACATCCAGCCCCACTGGGGTTGGACGCCATGGTACAGGCTTGGCCGAGGCTTCGCCTGTACGCATTTCCCCCGATCGCTCTGCTCCCGGGAGTCCTGGAAAGGGTCCGCCAAGAGGGCATCAGTCTACTTCTGGTTGCCCCCATGTGGCCGGCCCGAGTATGGTTCTCAGACATAATTTCACTCCTGATAGCTCCGCCATGGCAGATTCCTCTGAGGAGGGATCTGTTGTCTCAGGCGGGGGGCACAGTCTTCCACCCTCGTCCAGAGCTGTGGAAACTGTGGGTCTGGCCCCTGAGGGGGTTCAGTACCTAAATGCTGGTCTATCAGTGGGGGTGGTTGAAACCATACTTAGCTCTAGGGCTCCGTCTACTAGGAGATTATATGGCCTCAAGTGGAATGTGTTCTCCACTTGGTGTAGAGAACATGAAGTAGATCCAGTTAACTGCCCGGTGGCTTCAGTTCTGGAGTTTCTTCAAGATCGTTTCTCTGCGGGTCTCTCCCCTTCCACACTCAAGGTGTACGTGGCTGCCATTTCGGCGTTCCATGCACCACTGAGTGATGGGCCTCTGGGGAGGCACCAGCTGGTCATTCGTTTTCTCCGTGGTACATGGAGGATGAGACCGACAACCAGGTCCAGGGTTCCTGCCTGGGACCTGGCGGTGGTTCTCGAAGGGTTATCCCTGGCCCCCTTCGAACCCCTTCAGTCGGCTTCGCCCAAGGACCTGACGTTCAAGATGGCTTTTCTCTTAGCTATTACCTCTCTAAAGAGGGTGGGTGATCTTCAAGCCCTGGCAGTGACGCCAGCTTGCTTGGAGTTTGCCCCTGGCGGAGTTAAAGCCATTTTACACCCGAGACCTGGCTATGTGCCTAAGGTGCCGTCTAACACGGCACGGTCTACGGTCCTGCAGGCTTTTCATCCTCCACCTTATGTGTCGGCAGAAGAAGAGAGGCTCCATTTGCTCTGCCCTGTCAGAGCTTTGAGCGTTTACCTCGAGAGGTCCTCTTCTTGGAGGAGGTCGGACCAACTGTTAGTGTGTTTTGGGTCACCTAAGAAGGGGCTCCCTGCCTCAAAACAAACCATTAGTAATTGTATTGTTCAGGCTATTATCTCGGCCTACAAGGTGCGCAATTTGCCTTCACCTTTGGCCGTGAGGGCTCATTCAACTAGAGGCATGGCGTCCTCTAGGGCTCTCTTATCGGGAGTACCCCTCCAGGAGATCTGTGAGGCAGCCGGTTGGGCTACCCCGCACACTTTCATCAGGTTTTTACAGTCTGCACCTCCCTAGTACGCCTGGCGCACGTGTGCTCTCGTCCTAGCTGAGTGCCTGAGTTCAGTTTCACCCTAGGGCAGGCCTTTTTTCGGTGCGTGGCCTAGTGGGCATTCGTTCCCCAAAGAGTCGTTTTCAACGACGCAGTGCGAGTTCCCTCGGAAGGGAACGTCTCGGGTTATGACTATAACCCTTGTTCCCTGAGAAGGGAACGAGACACTGCGTCGTCCTGCCACGCCCCTCAAGGCCTGAGAGCGGCTTGCTTCATCGCTAGGCTAATGTGTATGTGTGCCGGCGTCACTTTTATGCATCCGGTTATGCCGTCACATGTTACGTCATGACGCAACACCAATCAAGATTGGAATAGTTTCATTCATACTTCAGAGGCGCACGCTAAGGAGCGTTCCACAAAGAGTCGTTTTCAACGACGCAGTGTCTCGTTCCCTTCTCAGGGAACAAGGGTTATAGTCATAACCCGAGACGATTTCCAAGTGGGAGAACTTGCAAAATAGCAGGGTGTTCAAATACTTATTTTCCTCACTGTATATCTATATATATATATATATATATATATTGCATTACTAATACAAATGTATGTAATTTAATTTCCCATAGTGACAATATTTGGCTAAACCGAGTAGTGGTGTTCAGTACTACGCAAACCACACAATTGCATCTGTCAAAATAAAAGCCCCAGGTGAAGTCATTTAGACTGAAATATAGTACTAATATATAAAACAAGCTCTCAAAATAATAATACTAATTTATCATCGCATTATGATAATAATCTTGACTGGACAATAATAAATAATATTCAGCTGGGTTCCAAAATATAATTGAGTGAAGTTGTAGTTTTTGCAAACCCTATTCATTCACAAAAAATGTTTTTGTAATTGTAGATGTAGGTAAACATTGCCTTTTTACTACCATATTGTTGTGTTGATTAAAATTTATATTTATTATATATACACTGGCAGCCAAAAGTTTGGAATAATGATTTTGCTGTTTTGGAAGGAAATTGGTACTTTAATTCACCAAAGTAGCATTCAACTGATCACAAAGTATAGCCAGTATGATATTTTTTGCTTTTAGCACCATTCTGAGTAAACTCTAGTGACTGTTTTGTGTAAAAATCCCAGGAGATAAGCAGTTACAGAAATCCTCAAACCAGCCCTTCTGTCACCAACAATCATGCCCTGGTTCAAATCATTGAGGTCACATTTTTTCCCCCAATCTGGTGGTTGATGTGAACATTAAATGAAGCTCCTGACCCGTATCAGCTTGATTTTATGCACTGCACTGCTGCCACACAATTGGCTAATTAGATAATCGCTAATCAGATTAGATGATTGCAATTATCATACATTTAGACCAGAAACTGTATATGATCTGTATATGAGCAACAGTGCTATTGTTTGCTGTAAGGCAAAGTTATAGACAGATTTCATGCCACAATAAGCAAGTCATGACTATTTAGTTGTTTCACTCTCTTATCCACACATCTCTATCCATTCCTCGCTCTCTCTGAACAAACAGGTGGCTTCATTAGGCCAGTTATTTTTTAGAGGACTTTAATTGCAATTCTGTTCACTGATGCATTGTTCTTCATCCACCTACAGACTGATTAAGTTTGCAGCATCAGTATCATGTAATTAGTGCTACAGAGATGCTGGGAAAAGCTGCACTTTTAACCAAGAGAATATCCCCTGTCTCCCCCATACCTCTTCCTCTAACTGTCTAATATAGAAACAAGAGGAAACAGAGCGGAGGAAACCAATCACTGAGGAGAATTGTTTTTTTAAAGCCTGAGGGTTGTGTGATACTGCCCATAGTTGGAGTCAGCGCTATAGGCTCTAATATAGAGCAGGACAGTGCCAAATAAATCTGGCTTTGTATTGGACTTAAACTTGCTCACAATTTTGGAGTGATGTAAATTAAAAAGTTGGATGTATTTGAATTCTTTCCCAAGTTGCTAGATTCTTTCTTCCTCAGCATTTCCCCCATTTCTTGGAAGTTTTCATGCAGTTCTGACACCATGGACTGTTCAAAAAAAAATTTCTTCCTCAAATTGACTTCAAAGCAACATGGTTTATCCTCTTATCCTGTCATTACCCCTTGCCTTTATTAATCACATTAACCTTTAAATGCATTTCGATTTTCCCAAAAACGATTACATATTCGGGTCTTTAGAGACTTATATCTATCGGCACTTATATCCATCTAAAATGGATGTAGAAAATGCCCAGATGGTGTCTAATTTTCAAAATATTTTATAGACATTAAGAAAATAATCAAATACATTTCATAAATCAAAAGATAATGCATCAAATCATGGCAAATCTAGAACAGGATTCATTATTTTCACATATGAAATTTCATGAGATGCAACTGGCTGTCAAACACATATTGAGCTACACATAACTCATCATTTACACATATGATACACATCAGCCACACCTAAGTTACACATATGTATTTCCTCAAGCACTTATTGAGATTAATTATTTCAGTAGTACACCCAAATGACAATAGTCATATCATATTGTTCATGTGTTACCCTTGCTATAGTTTACGTCAGTGTTGTTTCTATGTCAGCTAGCAATGTCAAATGTAAATCAAATCAATCACTGAAACAACCTTGAGTAAGAAATAGCAAGTATAATATGTACGTGTACATGCATTTGGGATACTGATAATTCCCCATTGTAGATAGTTAATTAGTTGCACAGAAAATCAACACAATATTGTATTTATTTGTATGAATATAGAGCTAATTTGTCTTGTAATAAACAAAGAAATACATACCCTGTGACAGTAAACTTTATTAGATATGAAACAATAAAAAAATATAATTTACGAAAATGCGGAAAAAAAACTGACAATCTTACGTACCTCGGGTCTCTAAAGACCCTATACACTTTTGGTACTATGTGTTTACCATTATATAATTATTATTATTTGTATTTATTTTTTTGCAATTTTGACATTTTTTGTGTTACACTATTTATAAGAGATAGATTGAGGAATACTAAAGTGGTTTGGGCACAACGCCAAAAATGGATGAGGTACAGTGGGTGGAATGAGGTCCCTGGTCTCTGAAGACCCGAGGTATGCTTTTAAGGGTTAATAATCCTTTTAGGGGCATTCAAACTTGGCTGTTAATGGATGCTATTTTCTGGTGGTGGAGAAGAAAGAGATTTTGATACCATCATTCTTAAGCAATTATTTACTCTTTCCTTGATATTTCTTTGGTGCATACAAATAAATTAATTACATTAAATCTCTCTTAATCTGGCTGGCACTCCTATAGGAAACTCACATGTAATTGAGAGTCCCCTGTCCTTGAGCATTCTCTCTGAAATCCTCTATCTTGGCAATGGCAATGACTGTCTAAAAACATGCACTTAAGCAAAATTACTGGCCAAGGCAGCAGATACCTAGAACTCACAGAGGAGTTTTGAGACCATTTGTAAGTTTCTAACCTTTTAAATGTTCTCAGTCTTATTTTAGAAAGAACTGCATTGTTACATTGCTACTTCACCTTTAGAACAGAGCCTCTAAATGTCAACAAGATATGCTGACCCTTTTTACCCAGTGCATTTGAGTTCTGCTTGCTGCTAGAAATGAAATTAGAAAGTTCGCAAAATATTTATAGAGGTGGAAGATATGCAATACAATGTACAATGAAATAATGCACATTACAATAATGATGAAAAATAAAGCATAAATAGTAAAGGTGATAAACATAGTACAGACCAAAGTATAATGTATTGTGAATGTAAGCACAATTGTAATTAATGTGCTTTAGTAATATTGTTGTAGGTTTAAATGCCAATGTATCTTGATGTAAAAGCAAAGGTTTTCTAATTAAAGGGGTATCTTCTTGAATAATATGCCTTAAAGAGCTAAATGTCTAATATTCTATATATAACTTTAACATGTTCTCACTAAACCATGCCGTATCCATTTGTACGGATCACTATTTATATATGTCTTATAAAATGTTTTATCCATGAATGCAAATAAAATATTTTTCATATAATTAAATTGGTTTCAAAGCTGCAAAACAACATATTTAGTAGAAATATACACTCACCTAAAGGATTATTAGGAACACCTGTTCAATTTCTCATTAATGCAATTATCTAAACAACCAATCACATGGCAGTTGCTTCAAATCATTTAGGAGTGTGGTCCTGGTCAAGACAATCTCCTGAACTCCAAACTGAATGTCAGAATGGGAAAGAAAGGTGATTTAAGCAATTTTGAGTGTGGCATGGTTGTTGGTGCCAGACGGGCCGGTCTGAGTATTTCACAATCTGCTCAGTTAATGGGATTTTCATGCACAACCATTTCTAAGGTTTACAAAGAATGGTGTGAAAAGGGAAAAACATCCAGTATGTGGCAGTCCTGTGGGCGAAAATTCCTTGTTGATGCTAGAGGTCAGAGGAGAATGGGCCGACTGATTCAAGCTGATAGAAGAGCAACTTTGCCTGAAATAACCACTCGTTACAACCGAGGTATGCAGCAAAGCATTTGTGAAGCCACAACACGCACAACCTTGAGGCGGATGGGCTACAACAGCAGAAAACCCCACTGGGTACCACTCATCTCCACTACAAATAGGAAAAAGAGGCTACAATTTGCAACAGCTCACCAAAATTGGACAGTTGAAGACTGGAAAAATGTTGCCTGGTCTGATGAGTCTCGATTTCTGTTGAGACATTCAGATGGTAGAGTCAGAATTTGGCGTAAACAGAATGAGAACATGGATCCATCATGCCTTGTTACCACTGTGCAGGCTGGTGGTGGTGGTGTAATGGTGTGGGGAATGTTTTCTTGGCACACTTTAGGCCCCTTAGTGCCAATTGGGCATCGTTTAAATGCCACGGCCTACCTGAGCATTGTTTCTGACCATGTCCATCCCTTTATGGCCACCATGTACCCATCCTCTGATGGCTACTTCCAGCAGGATAATGCACCATGTCACAAAGCTTGAATCATTTAAAATTGGTTTCTTGAACATGACAATGAGTTCACTGTACTAAAATGGCCCCCACAGTCACCAGATCTCAACCCAATAGAGCATCTTTGGGATGTGGTGGAACGGGAGCTTCGTGCCCTGGATGTGCATCCCACAAATCTCCATCAACTGCAAGATGCTATCCTATCAATATGGGCCAACATTTCTAAAGAATGCTTTCAGCACCTTGTTGAATCAATGCCACGTACAATTAAGGCAGTTCTGAAGGCGAAAGGGGGTCAAACACAGTATTAGTATGGTGTTCTTAATAATCCTTTAGGTGAGTGTATGTGTTTGATTACAAAAGGGCATACCTTAATACATATAAAAAGCTGTTCTCACTCTAGGGAAGTGAAATATTAGTTGGCTGTATTATTAAAGCTGTATTAAAAATACAAACCTGTACATACATGCTGCTCACAGATTATTGTAGCCCAGTTTACGCTGAATACAGTGTTATCAGACTTCAGCCATTAATTTGTTTTTAAGCAACTGAAATAAGTAAAAATCTCAAGGCATGTCAAAACTTCTCCAGGGCCCAAAACACCCTCAGACCCCAGAATTAAGGTCATAGAAATACCTAATTTATGAATACATTGTACATGATGTTGATTTTATTAAAATTTTTCATGTCATAGAAAGACAAATCAAGCTTATGACCAATATATCTGCCCCCTCAAAACGACACCACATAATTTATGTAGTTAGATAAAAAGAAAAAGGAGACATTAACAGTCTGGCATGTTGATAAGCAGGTGCGTTGAGTTTCTCAGTGGCATCATCTGTGATTACAAGAAAGCTTAAGTTCCAATGTTAATCTTTGCCTATGAAGTTTATCTTGGTATGGTAATTGAAAGGATTTAATTAGCATTTGATTTACATTACTTTTATGGAAGATAACTGATAAAGAAAATGAGGAAAACTGATATAGAATAGATAGCTTAACATTTAAAACATAAAAAGGAACCAGAAACAAAACACTTTTATTGTTTGCATATATAGACCGGATATGAGTTTGATGTTCGACTATTAAGATGCTCATGTTATATTTTCTTATCTTACATTTTACATTTGGAGTTTTGCGTTTATCTTTCAAAGTTACAGCTATATTTGATCTGTTTATCATTTTGAGCACTATTTGGGGCAGATGCCCCAGATAGACTGAGTGCTGAGATCGGTCTTGATGATGAGCATGGTAGTGGCACAGTGGCACATGGCAGATTAAGTGGTAAAAGCATGAAATGAGTGACAGATTTTCTCAGAGGCTTGATCATCAGGCTGGGTCAAGGCCCATCTCAAGCCTCTACTTAATGTGTTTTGATACTTTTCCCCTACTCCTATGTGTCATAGTAGTTCCCATCCAGTAATGCATTTCTTACATCAATTTGCCTTATAGCGGAACAACTAGACAACCGATTAGCTCTAATTGACTTTGTTATTTGGCATCTGACACAAAGCTACACAAAGTCCCTGACACATAAACAAAGGACCTTATGGCATCCCTGCTGAAATCTATAAACTCTTCTGGCAAACAGTTTCACCCTCATTCATTGAAATGTCATCTAATCTACAGAAAATTTTAAAACTGCAGACTTGAGCTTGATGAACATCGAACTGGTTTATGCATGTCTCGAGACCCTTGGTCATGGAGACAGAGACTGAATTCTGGAAGCGTTTTTTAATTATTTTTTTATGTTCGCTCCCCAGCAAGTTGCGGGGAAAACTGAACCATATTCTGGTTGTCAGGCGTTCGAGGAGGGTACAATGGCAAACTCATCTCAATACTGACCGAAGGGCAAAGAGAAGAAACACATATTTATGCAGTCCAATTTCGATCACTGAATATGTTTTTTGGCTTATCCTTCATTACACAGCAAGCCCATGAGACTCATGTGTAGACCTATTTTTATTGTACACTGAGTTATATTACGCATGCACTGAGACCCTTGGTCATGGAGGCAGAGGCAAAACTCAAGCTGAAAATATTTAATGCTTATTCAACAGCGTAAATTACAGGGGAGACTGAGCTAAATTGGTATCCTGAAAAAATGAGATAGAACCCATCATATAATAGGGGAACAATGCATAGTACCCAGATAGGGCAAAACACCTTCATGAACAAAAGCATCGCCTTGGCCAAATCGTTCCCCAGTATGAGCTGCGGAGGGAAAAAACAATGGAAATTCCAAATGGAGCCGATAATATCTCAAAAGTATTCCTTAACACAATGTGCTTGGTTGGACTGCAAAACCATCATGTGTAGATCCAACAGCTGACTGAAAAGAGCAACGTCCATGTCGTCATGAAAAATCAAGCAGAGATAGCAGTGCACATCTTTTGTCTCGCATGAACACCCACATGGTCCACAAACGGATGAAAGACAAAAAAATACCTTGCATTTCCTGATAGCATCCTGAGAGAATGATGGCACTGACGAAGCACTCGCGGGTTAGTTCGTCATCACTCCATTGGGGAATATTCTCTTATTCCAGTCCCCTTGTTCTGCAGCTGGGCTCACTGGACCATGCATGATCCCCTCCCCCATGAGCAAAATGCTTCAAACGGGGAGGGGAAAGAGAGAAAGTCCGAGGCCATTCTTCCATTGCCTTATTTTTGTGCATTTTCCAAGAACAACATAGAAAAACGCAATAGGTACAAAGGGGCCAATTTGTTTCCTTAACTTCAATGATAAATTCTCTCATACAGCATTTTCTTTTTTTTTGCGATGGCTCAAGACGCGCATGGTAACTCTTTCAAATGCTTGTTCATCAGAAAATGGATGCCGAGCTAAGCCTCAGAGCATGTCCGACAAAACTTACACTTTCACTAAATGGGAGGGCGACAAACACGAGGATGAATCCGATGTCTACTTGCACTCTAATCTTCTCAGACTCCAATCTGGAGGCCGTGGAAATGGAACAAGTAACAAGGATAACAGGTCATGTTGAGAAATTGTGAGCTTTGAACAGCACTGCTGTCCCCGTTGGACCCTTGTAATTATGAAAATTATGCTGTTTAAAAAGATGTATTGCATTCTGTATTGCCACTCAAAAGGGAGAATAATAATCATCCTTGCTTCTGTCATTGGTACAACACAGGCCGTGCACTGAAGAACAGAAAATCTTACTCAAAAGCGCCAAAGCAAATGTTTATACGGAGCCCATAACGTAGCTCCATAGGGGCGTCGTTTAAGCGCCACCAGCCAATAAATTGACGTGACTGTACAAGGGCTTCAGACCACGTGACACTTAGGGTATGTTCCAATGCAATTAAGCAGAGCAAGTTCCTCCAAAATGGAACTAGTTTATTCCCCTCCTGGTCTAATGCAAAGGTAACTACCTTCTGTTCTTTGTGGATTGATGTCTCAGGATCGGCCAGACTTGATTGAATGAATCTAAACAATATCAAATTACATGATATAGCACTGAAACTGGGTGAGTAGAACATAAAAAGGTCATGGCTACAATGGCACCACTACACTAAAAAGTTGAAAACAAAATCCATAGAGGTCAAAGATGGCAATAATAGAACTTGGACCAGTCAATTATTTATCCTTTATGAACAAATTCTGAGTGACAAGCTAAGCATTCACCCATAGGCCACAGTATGAGCGGTGAAGGGACACCATTACATGAGGGAGATGGTTTTACCATCATCGGCAACAGAAAGGATGCAGATCATCTTAGTTATTAAAGTAGCAAAAAAGCCTCACTAACACACCTGTAGTTGAAAAAAACATACAAAGAGTATGTATAATATATATATACTCTTTGTATATTATATACTCTGTGAATCTGTTAATTTTTTTGAAGTTATTATTCGTGCCTTTCCGAATAAGGTATTCGGCTTCCCTACAAGTGTGCACAAATCACACAGTGAACATATGTTGTCCCGCCATACAAATGCAGGGGCCATTGTGGCAAGCATGCTTGCTTTCAATTCCCCTCCATATTCACACATTCTTCCCCGTTCTATGCTAGGAAGATGGCTTATCTAGCGTCCTCAACTGTACATTCAGAGAGACTGCTTTTTATAATTGCCTGATCAAATTCGCCCTCTGTCCCCATGACCATTGGTTTCGAGACATGCATAACAGAATTCAGTGTTCATCGAGCACAAGTGTACACAAAACATACAGTGAAATAAGCACCACAAGTTGTCCCCCCATAAAGAATGACGGGGGCATTGTGGGGAACCAGTACAGAACATAAACATCACCCCCAATGTTCAACACTTTCCCCCATTCAAATACCAGGGAAAAGGTTTATTCTGTCAGCATCCCTGCACTAGATACATTCAGGGTTCTCATCATGTATGCCTATATACAGTAGGCAAAAGCATTATCAATTTCCCTTCAACCAGCCACAGTATTGGGTTAGCGAAGGCTTCTCTGCTATGCCACTGTTTCTGAGGCAGTCGACAAAAAATAGGCAAGTGCGCCCTATAATGTTTAAAGATCATGATGCAGGCAAGAGCCATGCATTAATCCCTCTCTCTGCCTGTCTGTCAGCTTGCCAGCACTTGTAGGGCATTTCGAACTGGGAACTTCGAAACATAAAGCATTGTTATATAATTTAATTCAGGCGGGCTCAGCCGGTATTCAATGGGGTAGATCCGACAGATGTTTCTGTTTGGGAAGCCCTGTTTTTGATTTGAGAAATTAATTCTGTGTTTGAAAAAGGGGCAATAGAGGAGATTCTCCCTTCTCAGTGAGAATGCAGCTTTTACAGACATTATTTTCTAGTCCCAAAAAAAACAGCGGCATGTGTCCCATTCTGGATTTTGAGACGCTTGAATTCTGTACTAATGAAATGTCAATTCAGAATGTTGTGCAGATTTCTATATTCAGATTGCACCGAAGCACGCAATTCTGCAGAGAATTCAAGAGGATCGGGTTTAGCATTAACCACTGTTAGTGGTGCCGTTTTTGCCATCTCAAGTATGGTTTTTGACTTTGAGCTCTCTCCTGGATTCCAGTCAGAACAGACATACTGCCTCAGGCTCAGGGTAACATTTGGCACCCCAGCCGGACTTGTGGAAGTTATGGGTATGGCCCCTCAATGGGGCACTCTTTTGAATAATGGGTTATTCCCCAATGTGTTTGATACCATTCTGAATGCGAGAGCTCCATCAACTAGGAAGCTTGATATGTTCAAGTGACACATTTTTGCTTCTTGGTGTACAGGGCAAGGTAAAAATCCAGTTAACTAGCCTGTCAGTACAGTCCTGGATTTTATTTTGCAAGAGCATTGTGAGTCTTCTTCACAAAGAGCCCTAGGTTGGGCTGTGTTGTCTTTACTGGTGTTGTGTCCTCCCCTCTTTTATCCCTCTCTTCTCTTCACAGGTATGGGAGTTGTTGAGAATTGATGAATTTATATATATATTCTTCTCCTGCACTCTTTATTAAAAATGTGTGTATTATATAATGTAAAATAATTTGTGTGTAAATATAATGTTCAAATTAAATAAAATGTGTTTTATTGAACACATAAAAAGTATATTTCAGTGTTTTTTTCCTTCAATTTTAGATGCAATCTCAATTCATTATTACAGGTGCTCAAAAGGAGTATTTGAGGAGTGGTAACTTTTTCCACCCTGTCTCTGACCCTCTGTCTGAAACACTCAGGTTTTATGTGCTGTCCCCTTAAAGACTTCAATATACAATCCCACTGTGTTATGATTGGATAAAATCTTTGCAGAAGTTTTTAGTTCTGAAACTTGCAGTTTCATAATACAATGATCTCTTCTATGTCAAAATGTCAGGCACAATTTTATTTCTTCTGACGATCTTTTTTAATATGTAAACTGACTAAGTTTTCGAACTCAAAACTTTGTACCATGTGATCAACAGATATTTTATTTATGATAAATGTAATATATGTTTTGTTTGGATATTCTCAGGTTTCTGATTCCAGAAACCCTAAACTCATCATTGCTTGACACCCACTTTTACATGGCAACAATTCAAATTATGTGGTCTGTAAATAGGCCCACCCAGTTCTGGTGAGGTAATAAGAAGAAATCGGGATATATGCTATCACTCCCATTGTAACACCAGAAGACAAACTATAAGAGTAAAATAAGGAAAAGTCTTTCAAACCTTGTGATCTTGACTCCTCTAACACATTCTGAAGAGTCCTGGCTCCTGTAACACCTTCTGAAGAGTCCAAGTCTTGGAAAATAATGGCTGATGTTTATTTTTAACAGGATTCCAGGTAATTTCAGTGTAATCTGTAATCTTAATAGAGTGTCACATTTCAACACATATTTTTTGTGAACTTGTTACAATGTGTTGGCATTGCAAAGAGGCTGTTATTGAAATATGTGGAAACTAAAAACTATATTGGACCTGACAGTAAACCTGCAGCTTACCCGCAAGTGGAGCAAGTGCTGGTTCTCAATTAACATGCAAAGAGAGTGTTTCTAAACCTCACATTCTGATTAGATTGACTTTATTGTTTTTACGTCAAGCATTTTCATTCTGTTTTGCCCCAAAGTAGACTTGTGACTGGTATCCATAACCTAGTAACAATCTGTGCATCCAAAATTGTGTTCTCTCAGAGTATGTACTGTATTAGATGAAGGATGCACTTCTCTGCCGGTAAAGCAGTAAGTTCTTTATGTATGTATGCAAGTAATATGAACAGATTCTGGAAATACTTCATCCGGGGACGTGGGTATTGACCCGTGACCCAACTGTATGAAGTATCAGCAACAATCACAAAAATCATCTACTCTGGCTTTGTGAAACAAGAATAATTTAAGCACAAGAAAAAAACTTTCTTGGAAATATATATATATATATTACTTACAGTTGAAAAGAGTCGTCCGAATTGCCTGTTTTTTCTCACCTACTATTTTATGAATACTGAGGATTCAGACATACTACTCTATTGGTATAATGTTTTAGCATACAACTGTATAGTAGAAGTATGGACATTCAGATGAAGTGATTGTTTCTGTCTGTGGTCAATGATAAAAAAAAATCCAAATGCACAACTGGCGAGAGTGTCTCTCTACCTTGTGTACACCAGTTACAGAATCTTTGTATGTGAATATGTACTGAATTTATTCATGTATAATATCTGGCGTCTCTGAGACCCCAAAGATAAGAAATGTAACATTATTTATGGAGTGTTATAAAGTTGAATTTTTTTTTATAATCAGCAATCATAAGATTGGAAAAAGTCATAAAAGTGTCAACAATATACTATAAAAATGTTGAGTATATTTTCCAAGCTTTTAAAATAGCCTCAGGATCTCTTGAACCCCAAACAGAACATGAGGGTTAAATACACAGCAGCAGAATATGAAACATTTAATGGTAAAGGTCAGAGAGAGGAACAGCTAAATTATAAGTGGTTTTGGTACTAAAAACTTTAATAACTTTTTAAGTGGACCTCAGGGGAAAAAAATAAATAATATAAAATATATGATATGACCCTGGAGCTGGCCTGAGATTTGTTTTTTAAGTGCATGAACAATATGCTCATTGGTGAGATGGAGATGTAAAATAAGGAGTGTTGACTGAGTGTTGGTGAAAATGAGAGTGGATTTCTATTTATGGATACTAGAAATATTTGTGTGAATGGATATTGACTGGTTAGCATGTTCCAGTTAGTCCCTGCTAGTATATGATGTATATACTACACCATTCTGGTGGTAAAAAACATCTTTCTTAATTGACTGCAATTCACAAGTATCCATGCATTCTGACAAAGTATAATTTTTGAAAGCCAAATACAAATCATAATGATCTAATTTGATAGTTGTTTTGCCAGTGACTGATATTTGGAGGACTCTTAAAAGCATGCAATTTTTAATTGCTTGTAAAAAAAAATTGTGTGCTTGTGATTGGCTTAGGACAGGGAATTTATGGCTCAGGTGATTGGCTCAAAAAAACTAAAACAAAAACAAAGTATCAGCAACTGAGTGTCCATGAGCAAAGATATCAGAAATCAGACCATGCATTTCTGGAGTCTTTCACCAGCCAACCAACTGCCTTTGGAATGAATTGGAATGCTAATGGACAGCTTCCTCAAGGTATTGTAGACCTCCTTTATTTTCAGTAATGAGATGTACAGTGATGTACAGTTTCTGCTGCTCTATGGGAGTTTGTTCAATTCTTGTTCATTACCAAAATTCTGCAAGCAGACAGAATAAAGTCATTGTAATTAGCCTAGTTCAAGAACAAAAAAGTAAGCATTGAAGTCAAAAAAGGAAAACAAATAAAGACTTAATACTTATCACACACACACACACACACACACAAACAAACATGCAGACTTCAATATGTGTACATAACCTTGAGGTAATCTTACATTAACACTGCATAATAACTAGCTTCAGATTTAGTCTAATTACAGCTGTTGTCATCCTAGTGGTAGATATAGGCTACATGGCCCATATTTGTTTGTATTTCAAACTTCAAACCATACTGCTTATACAAGCTGCCTTCTTAAATAGAAACATTCACTTGCTTCACCCTGAAACCCACCACTTAATTGACTTGCCCTTCAACCCTGGCTAACATTGGCATAAAGAGATCCGTGGCATGACCATCCAAGCATGCAAGAAGAAAATCCCATCCTATTCACCACTTCTCTCTCCTCCCCTCTTTATTTCTTTCTCTCTGTATCCCTGCTAATCCTCTAGCTGGGCTCCTATGAAAAGCAGGTAAGTAGCTTGTTAGTGGGTTAGATTTCCTCCAGTGGTGTGATTACAGACAGCTCCGGAGTGGCAGAGCTGGATATCAGTGAGACAGATAGGGAGTATATCAGGACATATGGGAACTGTGTAAACACTGAAGTGTGCAAGCCATGAAAACTGTTAGCAAGCTGCAAACAAGGCTCAAAACCCATGCAAGCAGAGCTATTGGACACTGCTCCAGTATGGCATCAATGCAGCATAATTTACCAACATTTTGGTGGCAATTGATTCTTTTTGTTAGACACTTGCCTGGAAATATGGTTTAATCTATTGACCTTTTAAAATATTTCATAAGTAATTTAATCAAGTGATGATCGGTTTTCAATTATGCCACATAAAATTTAAACTAATGATCCTAAGATGAAAGCATACAGAGAGCAAAGAGCATGCGATTATGCAACCATTTATGTGGCAATTTAGGCCTACATACTTACATTAATGCAGAAAATGAAACAGGATAGACCTACAATTTGTCAAAACAGGAACTAAAGGTTGAAAAATGTCTCTGTTACGTGGAACGTAACTCTAGTTCCCTGAGAGGGAACGAGACGCTGCGTATTCGCTATGGGACACTGACTGAGTTTCACGTGGTCTGAAGCCCTTATACAATCATGCCAGTTTATTGGCTGATGGCGCTTAAGCAATGCCCCTAGGGAGCTATATCACAGGCTCCATAAAGTCACTCACTTTCACGCCATCGAATCAGATTCTCTGCAGGAGGGTTTTAGCTTATGCTGCCAACAGAACGCATCAGAAGGCGGGTCTGTTTCCATGCTATCAGAGTTTGGTTGCACCCATGCGTCAGTGGTTGAATTCCCTTTGTGGAGTTCATCCAGCTCTGAAATGGTCTGGCATGCAACATGCCGAGGGGAATGACAGCAGAAGCTGTGATAACGAGACCCAAAAGCCTGTTAAATGTTCTGGTAGGGAGAACATGTACATTGCTAAACACTGGCAAAATTATAGAAAGCAAACTAGAGACATATGTGCCTACATTGCCTGTAAATCCAGCTTCACCCCTAGAAAAAGAGTATGTTACCCTGGCAACAGAACACTCTTGTCTAGGTTTAGACACAGTACATGTGCAAAGCCAAAACCTCCTGACCCGAAAGCCTGGTAGGCCAACAGGCCAACGTTTATTAACCCTCTGGGGTCTGAGGGTGTTTTGGGCCCTGGAGAAGTTTTGACATGCCTTAACATTTGTGCTTTTTTCAGTTGCTTAAAAAAATATTAATGGCTTAAGTCTGATAACACAATATTCAGCACAAACTGGGCTACAATAATATGTGAGCAACATGTGTACAGGTTGGTATTTTTGAGAAAATAACGTTTATGCATGGTTTTTGAAAAACAAAAATTTTAATTAATTGAAATAAGGCCATATAACACATATTCAACATTTGTCCACAAGCCTTTTGAGAACTGGATCTTGTAGCCTAGAGTTTTTGCTACAAAATGATGTGAAAACCATCCTGATCACTCATTCATACAAAACAATATACTAATTTAACATTTGTAAGACAATTTTAGGCAATGGAGAAGTGAACTATCATGAATATTGAGGTGATTCACACCTGAGGAGACAAAAGACCCCTCCCCTGGGCCTATTAATGAGGAATATGACTGAAAGAGAATGCATGTGAGGAGGCTTAATTATCAAAATCAAGTTTTAAGTTAAAAGAAGTAATCTGACTATACATTTTCTTTACATAAAAACTTTACTTAATTTTATACCTACACTACCATATAAAAGTTTTAGAAAAAGTCTCTTCTGCTCACCAAGAATGCATTTATTTGATCCAAAATACAGTAAAAACATTGTGTGAATTATTTTTACAATTTAAAAGAACAGATTTCTATTTGAATATATTGTAAAATGCTATTTGTGATTAAAGCTGAATTTTCAACATCATTACTGCTGTCTTCAGTTCCTTCCTTCATTTCTGAAGGACATGATCCTTCAGAAATCATTATAAGATGGTGATTTTCTAATATGGGGATATTTAAAGTGCATTTTACTAATTTACACCTGAACAGATATTTGCAAGCACAAGCTTTGTTGACGATGATGCAGCATAAACACTAGTTAAAATATAATCTAAACATTCATATTATTTTTATATCATATTTATATCATACAGCATACACTAAATGACTTACTCGTTGGAAATTGTATCCTCGGCTGGATCAATTCTCTCTTCAAAATACAAATGTTTATCGGAGTCCCGCTCTTCTTCTGAGGAAAATGTTAACTCTTACTATCCAGGAGTTTCATCGCCTGTATCATTACAAATGTGCAGTAAAGTGAATGAATTGTGTTTACATCAAACCTCACTGTCGGGGACATTTACCATTTGCCTTGATCGTCTTAGCACATTAGCGTATGAATGGCGCACTCTGCTGGTGGGTGTGATCACATTAGCTATAATGAGCTGAGCCAGGAAACGTCTGGTTACTGTTGTAACCTCCGTTCCCACGAGGGAGGGAACAAGACGTTGTGTCGAAGGAAGTGACACAAGGGGTCTTCTCGGACACCGAATCGTACCTCTGAACCTGAGAAAAGGCCAATGTCAAGTTTGCAGACAGAATTTGCATGCCCCGCCCCGGACATACGCACAAAGTGAAGCGGGGCAGCGAATGCCAGTCAGGATTTTGCACTGAGGAGCCGAACATTACGCACGGCCATTTACGGTGCTAGGTCTAGTGCTGTGGCAGGAGGGACACAACGTCTCGTTCCTTCCCTCGGGGAACGGAGGTTACAACAGTAACCAGACGTTCCCCTTCTGTCAATCTCTCGATGTTGTGTCGAAGGAAGTGACACAAGGGGTCCATATAAAAATGGCACGCACTTACCCTGTTACGTGAGATGTCGAAACAGGTGCAAAGCAGGCTATTGCGTGTTACTGGCACCTGTACAGAGTGCACGTAGCCCTCCCCAACGCCCCCTCAAAGAGTTTTGCATACCACATTAGGTTTCCCGCCCCCTGGGGGGGAAAAAGGTGTTCCATGCCCAGCAGCCATGGCCTACTCCCTCATTATGTCTCTCACATAGGACGTAAAGTGGCTGGGGACCAACATAAGTCGGGGAAGGTGGTCTTTCCCCGGAGGGAGCAGGAGAGCCTGTCAGGGGCGACAGGTTCTCTGAGGCTAGGGTGCTGAGAGAAGACTCAAAGCACTTGTCATGCTCCGTGCACCTGGCAGGGGGTGGCTTAGAGACTGAGGAAGAGGCCTAAGGAGGTGTCTTCAGCCGCCGTGCCGGGCGCTGAGCTGAGACCAGAGGTAAGGTAAGGTCTGCCAAATGCATAAATGTAAGGTAACTGTCCGGTCCGCGAATGTCCTATTCTTTCAGGAGGGGAAGACCTTGCGGAGGCAACACCCTGCCCAATCCAGGGGGTGGAGATCTGTGGCAAATACACCACGAGGGTTGTGAAGCCGGACGTGGGATATGGCGCGGTGGTAGGTCCAGCCTAGTGAAGGGGGGAACTCTACAAGCACAGGGCCGAGGTAGCTGGGCTGCCTGAGGGAAACACGGGTCTGCTGAGAGGGGGACCATACCGTGGAAAATACATCACGGGGAGTTAGCCTGAAGAGGGAACTATGCCTATGGAGCCCAACCCCAGTACAGAGCCCTGAGGCTCATAGTGGGTCTAGCCGCGAGTTGCTCCACTAAATTCGCAGGCCAGAAGGCTAGGGAGGAAAAACATCCAGGCAGCGACGCTCAGTGGCTGACCTGGGACAGAAGGCGCACTGGATAACTTTGGTGAAGGGCACAAGGTGCAAGCGGAACACCCGGTCGGAAGTGAGCTGCGACAGCAACGTTGCCATGGTCATGTTCTCGCAGTGAGAACATGAACCATCCACGAATGCCGCCTCAGTGTGATCGCTACCCAGGCACACGAGGCAGCGTCTGTGGCCATCATTCTTGGAGAGAAATCGGCCACATCCAGGAACAACACAGGGGTGGAAAGGCATCTTCAAAATGATGCGCCCTGAAAGGACGTTCAACGCCGCTGTGTATTGCTCTTTTTGTGAGTGGAAAACTCAAGACTCTTTTAGAGAAAATATACCTCTTTTAGGAGGAGAACACTCTTTTAAACAGGAAGAAGCACTGTTGAAGCGCCCAGGGGCGTGAACTGCACAACGTGCAGAGACAGAATGCCAGCTGGAAATGCGCCGTTCGGATCCAACAGCCACGATTCTCGCTGATAGAGGTGAGTGGAACAGTAGTGAGATTCTGCTGCTTGCTGCCCAAACATTCGGCCCCGAAGAAAAATTCTGACTGGCATTCGCTGCCCCGCTTCCCTTTATACATGTATGTCCGGGGTGCGACATGCAAATTCTGTCTGCCAACCTGACATTGTCCTTTTCTCAGGTTCAGAAGTACGAATCGGCATCCGAGAAGACCCCTTGTGTCACTTCCTTCAACACAACGTCGAGAGAGTGACAGAAGGGGAAATGTATATCGCTTTGTTTCATACATATTGCATTGCAGGAGAATATTTGTTTTAATATTGGAATTGATTTATTTAAAATATAAATTTTAAGCATATGTTTCATGTTTGTGTGATAAGTATTCGCAGAGTTTCAATTCATTTTTGTGACGTGATTCAGAAATATGCTAGTGGAGACAGAGAAGTCTAACAGCTCACTCTTTTTATTTTCTTTATTTTACAAAAGCACAAGGTTTTGTTGTTATTGTGAGTATACACAAATAAAAGTAGACCCTTTATAGTCTCTAATGATGTCTTACACCTATATGTATACCCACAAATGATGGAGTAGGGTTAGGGTTAGTGCCCGCATGTAAATTCCATGGGAGAACGTTGAGTCAAATCTGGGGAGAATGACAGAGAGAACCGTAGGTTGGCCTACTGCTCAGCTCCCATCTCTTCTGCATCTGCGCCGGCCTCCCACGGGTCAAATGGCACTGGAAGAAAAACAAAGAGCACCAACATGCGGCTTGACCGAATTTCCAAAGAAGCAAGCCTTTCTTGAAGCATCCTGACATTCAATAATTGGCACTGCAGGCAATCCGAAACCTCCAATGTGGCCTCCGCATGATGAAACCCCAGACAGGCAGTGCACATGTTGTGGGAATCTACACTGACGATAAACCGTGTGCATGGAGGTAAGCACTTCTTAAATTCCATCCTGTGTTACACACTCAAAAGGGATAATAATAATGATAATTATTAAATTATAAATAATTATACGTGAGTCGCTAGTATAACAAGGGCCAGACAAATTATGCACTGAAGAACAGAAAATCTGACTAGATGGTGCGAAAGAGAGTGCCTTTATGGAGCCTGTGATGTAGCTCCCTAGGGGCATCGCTTAAGCACCATCACCAATAAAATAGTTTGTATAAGGGCTTCAGACCACATGACACTCAGATGGTGTCAAATAGTGAATACACAGCTCGAGTTCCCATGAAATGGAAATACCAAAAGTTGAAACTTGACATAAACGGAAATGTACCTCACAAAAAAAAAATGATTGAGATTTCAGTTGCTTTTCAGAACAAGACAACTTGTAAAACAGCTTCACATACCAATACGGGTTAGGGCCTCCCTTTGCTCTCAAAACATTCTTAATTCATCATGGCATGGATTACACAAAATGTTGGAAACTTTCCTTTGATATTCTGGTCTATGTTGATATGATTGCATCACGCAATTTCTGCAGATTTTACAGCTGCACATTCATGCTACCTATCTCCCGTTCTACCACATCCCAAAGGAGTCCTATTGAATTCAGACCTTGTGAATGGGAAGGCCACTGAAAAACTTTAAAATCATTGTCATGGACATGAAACCACATTGAGATGACTTTTGCTTTGTGATATGGTGCATTATCATGCTGGAAGTAGCCATTAGAAGATGGGTAAATTGTGGCAATGAAGGGATACACATGGTCAACAACAGTACTCAAATAGGCTGTGGCATTCACGTATGTTTTACTAGCATTAACGGGCCCAAAGCATGCCAAGAAAACATTCCCCACACCATTACACCACCGCCACCAGCCAGGACTTTGGACACAAGGCAGGTTGAGTCCATGGAATAATTGTGTTGACTCCAAATTCTGACCCTACCATCTGTGTCCCTCAGCAGGAATCAAGATTTGTCAGACCAGGCTAAGTTTTTCCAGTCTTCAACTATCCAGTTTTGGTGAGTCTGTGCCCACTTCAGCCTCAGCTTTCTGTTTTTGGTTAACAGAAGTGGAACCCGACATGATCTTCTGCTATTGTAGCCTCAAGGTTCAACGTGTTGTGCATTCTGAGATGCTGTTCTGCTCACTACTATGGTTCAGATTAATTATCTGAGCTACTGTAGCCTTTCTGTCAGCTTGAACCTGTCTGACTATTCTCCGTTGACCTCTCTCACAGAACTGCTGCTCAATGGAAGTTTTTTGCTTTTGACACCATTCTGAGTAAACTCTAGAGACTGTTGTGCATGAAAATCCCAGAAGATCAGCAGTTAAAGAAATACTCAAACCAGACTGTCTGACAGCAACAATCATGCCACAGCTGAAATAACTAAGACTGATGGTTAATGTGAACCTTAACTGAAACTCCTGACTCGTAACTGCATGGTTTTATGCATTGCTTTGCTGCCACTAGGTGTGCAGGCACAATATACACTATATATTCAGACTGATCTCACTATAAATTTGGAAACAGTAGGTGGAGATATGCTTATCAAAGTTTGTAGCACTGTCCCCAATGGCCGAAGTGGGAAGTGTTTTTGAAGGTCTGGGCCTGTGCCCCAACCCTAAGCCTAAACGTTAGTGGAATATGAAGGGAATGGAGGGAAAATGGAACCTCAGAATCACGCTCCTCACTGATTATGCAAACGTGATTACTTCCTGGTTTCAATGCAGAACAAGAACCCAGGTCTCCCGTGCTGCTGGTGCAAAGCACTGGTCATACCACAGGAGAATGTAATCACACTTAAATGGTAATGTACGCAAGTTTTTCAAGGAAAGGTGTGAAAACAATTTCCCTGAAAGATCTCACAGAAATGAGTGTCATGAGATATCTCACCAGTCTCTGTGACAGCACTAGACTTTGTAACAGCAATAATAATAATATGTCAGTGGGCCGCGGTCTGTGATGGTTTCTGCCTGTCAATCATATGGCGTATTCTCATAGTGTTGTTGTAACAGCAAAGTTTTTAGGCTTAATGCCATATTCTGATTTATACTTAATCCGTTGAGGGCTACATTTGTGTAAAACCATGAGAACATGCTTTGAGTTTGTTTCAACGGTATCGTGTGATATTTTGGACAGAGAGGCATGGCTAAATGAACTGCTTAGGCTCGTGGAATTTAGAATGGACAATATCGCTTACAGCAAATTTAACTGAAGCAAAATTTTCATTTTTTTATGACTTTTCTTTTTTATGTCTTATGCTCTAATGTCTCCCAATGTGATTTTGTTGAGTGATTTTAACATTCACATTGATAACACTAGTAGTATATGTACAAGGAAAGTTTTATCTTCTCTTAATAGTTTTGGTATATTGCAATATGCCAACACTCCTACACACTCCAAAGGGCACATTCTTGACCTTATCTGTTTTTCCCGTATAACTCCTCATAAATGTACTGTCTCAGATTTGTCCACATCTGATCATTTGTTGCTGTCTTTTAATGCCCACCTTACAGTATTTAAGATAAACTTGTTTGATCCATCACATTTTGCAATATCAAGACTATTGATATATCTGTCTTTGCTGATTAACTTGCACCAAACTAAAGCCCATCAGCTGGAGTGTTTGTATGCCAAAACTGGTCTTACAGTTCATAAAGAATTGTATGTTCATCATATGCAACATAATGAGAATGCTATCACTAAAGTGAAATCTGAATGTTATACTAATCAATTTAGGACAGTTGAAGGGAACACTAGATCTCGCTTTTCCATTGTAAATAATGTCCTACAGTCACCTGAGTCTCTACCATCACATATGTATTCTACTACTATATGTAACAATTTCATGGATTATTTTAATAACAAAATTGAAAATATTCACAAGCAAATACTTTTAAATAATGCTGGTTGTGGCCCGTCAGACTCATTTTCCTTATAAGTACCTCTTTCTGCATTTTCTATCTTTAAAATTCCTACTGTCGATGAGATATCCTCTATTATTCGGAAATCCAATCCCACCACCTTGATCCTCTTCCAACATTTTTTGTTAAAGTTTGTTTACCTTCTTTGTTTTCTCTAATCACTGAGATCGTTCATTCTTCAATGTCTTCTGGTTTGGTTCCTATAACATTCAAAACTGCTCCAATAACCCAATACTCAAGAAACCAGGGGCTGATCCTACAAATTTTTAATTTAACATTTATTTCCCAAATTTTGGAAAGGAGTGTTGCAGTTTAGATTTATGATTATCTTTCTGCTAATCATTTGTTTAAACAATGTAAATCGGGTTTTCCGTCCACATCATAGTACAGAAACCGCTCTTGTCAAAATTATTAATGATCTGCTGTTGACTGCGGAATCTGGTCAACTGTCTATACTCATTCTCCTTGACCTTAGTGCGGCCTTTGATACGATCTCACATAACATCCTCCTAGACAGGCTAGTCTCAGTTGGAAATACGGGCACCCCCTTTCTTGGTTTAGATTGTATCTTTCTGGTCCCACTCATTTCGGAAGCCTCCCCTGGGCCTATCAACGAGGAATGTGACAGAAATAGAATGAATGTGAGGAGACTTAATGATCAAAATCAAGTTTTAAGTTAAAAGAAGTTACATCTTTACATAAAGACTTTACTTAATTTTATACCATCACTATCATTTAAAAGAAGTCTCTTCTGCTCACCAAGACTGCATTTATTTGATCCAAAATACAGTAAAAACATTGTGTGAACTCATTTTACAATTTAAAAGAACCGTTTTCTATTTGAATATATTGTAAAAATGCAATTTGTGATTAAAGCTGAATTTTCAGCTTCATTACTGCAGTCTTCAGTGTCACAGGATCCTTCAGAAATCATTATAAGATGCTGATTTTCTAATATTGGCATAATTTAAAGTGCATTTTACTCATTTAACCTGAACACATATTTGCAAGCACAAGCTTTGTTGATGATAATGAGGCAGCATAAACACTAGATCAAATATATTCTAAACATTCATATAATTTATATCAATTACATATCATATTAATATCATACAGCATACAATTTAAATGCCTGCTTTAGCCAAAACAGCATTTAAATGTAACTAAAACTTGCTTATTAGGACATATTTCAAATGTCAATACTCTGAATCCTGTCTGGCAAGTTTGGAAACAGTCCCACTAGTAAAATATGTACATGTTTATATAAAATAGCATGTCAACTAACGAAAACTAAATGACTTACTCGTCCAAAATTGTATCCCGGCTGGATCACGTCTCTCTTCAAAATACAAACGTTTATCGGAGTCCCGCTCTTCTTCTGAGGAAAATGTTAACTCTTCCTTCCTATTCAGGAGTTTCTTCGCCTGTGTATCATTACAAACGCGCAGTAAAATGAATGAATTTTTTACATCAAACCTCTGAACACTGTCGGGGGCATGTACCATTACCCTTGATCGTCTCAGCACATTAGCGTATGAATGGCACGCTCTGCTGGTGGGTGGGATCACATTATCTATAATTAGATGAACCGGTAAAAAATGTACATCGCTTTGTTTCATACAGATTACACTGCAGGAGAATATTTGTTTTAAATTTTAATCATTTTATATAAAAGTAGAAATATTAAGCTTTCTTTAGACATATGTTTGTGTGATAAGTATTCGCAGAGTTTCAGTTCATTTTTGAGAAATATGCAGTTCATGTTTCAGAAATATGCTCGTGAACACGGAGACTGCTTAAAGCTCACCCTTTTTATTTTCTTTATTTTACAAAAGCACAAGGTTTTGTTGTTATTGTGAGTGTACACAAATAAAAGTACACACTTTATAGTCTCTAATGATGTCTTACACTTATCTGTATGCCCCAAAATGACGGAGTATTTTAAGTTGTTTCCGCTGTAATGACGAAAATATCCAGCAGGACGCGCCGGCGTTGACCCCAGAGGTTTAACAACATAACTTGCTCTGCATACTTTCATTTACATAATATTAATCGTCTTCGACCCTCTCTCACATTGAACAGCACTGCCATTCTCATTAATGCACTGGTTACAACACGTATTGATTACTGCAATGCTCTCCTCTCTGGTTTTTCTTCAAAAATTCTTCATAAACTTCAGCTGGTCCAGAACTCATTTGTAGAACCCCCTCTATTGAACACATTTCACCTGTTCTTCAACATTTGCATTGGCTTCTGGTTAATTACCGAATTGATTTTAAAATCCTGCTTTTTACCAACAAGGCCTTAAATAATCTTACTCCTTCATACCTCTCTGATCTTTTTCAAATCTATACACCTACTTATATCCTCAGTCAGTTCATTGTCAACTCTTCTTGTTATACCACGTATTCGTCTGAACACTATGGGGTCTAGAGCCTTTAGTTATACTGCCTATCACTTGTGCAATTCCATTCCTCTGGATATTCGATATTCATAGTGATAGTCTTCATACTTTTAAATCTCATCTTAAAACTCACCTATTTAAACAGGCCTTTTTATGGCTGTGCATGCATTGAGTACATTCGTTTTATCTTCCAATGTTTTATTGTATATTATAGTTTTGTTTGCTTAATGTTGTTATTGTTGATGCTTTCAGGGATTACTTTTTTGTGTTTTGTTTGTAAGGTGACCTTGAGTGCCATGAAATGCACCTATAAATAAAATGTGTTATTATTATTATTATTATTATTATTATTGTGCATAATATACACAGTGTAGAAAAACTTCACGTAGTGTTGTGTATACTTTCCATATAAAAAGGCAACTCCATGTAGATCTCTTTCCTCCTTAAACCCTGCAGACAAAAAGCAACAAATAGCAAAAAAACATACTTACACAACTGAACCAACTCATATGAACCTCCCATATCCATCATCACCCATAGAGTTCAAGCATGTGCTTATTCATTCACATACACTGGATAAAGATTCATTCTGAATTAGATTAACTACTTTACTGATAAGCTCAAATAGCAGGGAATGACAGTTGGTCAACCAGTACACAACCTCACTGTTTACACTCTAGCAGACAGTCAGAGAGTTTTAGTAACTGGAGTGACGATGAAGATCTAACAGAAATCTAAACCTCTCAACACGTGTACTGCACTGAGACATGTCTATAATTAATATAGGGCAGAGCTCTCTTTGAACACATACAGAGGAGTTTTTTTTGTTTTGTTTGGTTTTTTGAGCAAATGTTAACGGTATGTCCACAAAGTCAGTTGTGTCTCTGCATGCAACATCAGATGCTGTTGTTAATTAAAACAAAATGCATCAACACAGTGGAACATGAGCAATTTGCTCTTGCTACAAAACTACATTTGGATCTGAGATACAATAAGAAATACAAGAATGAGGCAGAGTGAAATGATCTTCATGTGTCTGATATGACTCCAACAGTTCAGCTAAGAAAGTGTTGTGACTTAAGACTTTACTGATTTATAAAAAAAATTCCATCAAAGAGTGGCTTTGGATAAAGGTGTCTTACAAATTACCATATGTAAATGTAAATGCTCTAATCACAATTTTTTGTATTTGTCACTGTGTTTACACTCTTTGTAAGTTTTACTGCAGTTCCTTATATTCCCCGGGACTAGTACTTTTTGTCACTTTCACACCAAAGGAACTATAGTTCTTCTGAACCTTTTTAGAGGGATTTTTGCACCTAATTTGGAGTAGGTACATTGGGGAAACATAGGGACTTTGGCAGACTGTGGGAGGTGCTACAGCCTGTGATTGGTCAAAAACCTATGACACTCAAACACTGAGAGAGGAATCGACAGCTGCCATTTGTAAACAAATAGCTGCTAGCCTGCTACTCAGAGGATTGCACTAATTTTACAATTTCCTTAACGGAAATAAAATAGAACCAACAAAGTATACAAAGAGGATCACCCATTTCATATATGTGTGTGTGTGTGTGTGTGTGTGTGTGTGTGTGTGTGTGTGTGTGTGTGTGTGTGTGTGTGTGTGTGTGTGTGTAAAACTTCATTGAGAGATACGCTTTGAATTTTCATCATACCTGTACTGTTTGTAAAATCAAGACATATTTTTTTTTTGTCAGTAAGTGAGTCATGTTGTCTGCTGAGTTCAGCGTATGCTGCGTGGTAGTCTGACAGCTCATCTTATCTCTCACTCTGGCTGCAGCAGCACAGAGCACTGCACACACAGCTCTAGTGCCCAGTTTAAACTGTAACCTGAAAACACCGAAAACTGTAAAAATGCTGCCTTCGGGGGCTATATAAGGAGGTAGGATGAAATAAGGTGCTTTTTTAACTGATTAGAGACCAGTTTCCTTAAGAGTTCCATTCATCCAAAAACACTGTCATTTATACCAATTAGGCAGCTACATTTGCTTTTGGATGTAGCCAAAGCGTGTGTAAATCAGCCCTAACAAATGTCTAGGTGTGTGATCCTGGCGTCCTCTGTCTGTGCTGTTGATTTCTGTGTTGTTGATTTTGTTTTTGTTGTTGCTACTGAATTGCATGTTCCAACCACATTGAAAGAAAAATGGTCAATGTTGGATGGCATCACTATGGTGGTAAATATGTGAATGTGAATGCAACAGGGAAAAGTCTCCTTGGGTGTTCTGTTACTCATGAGAATTCTCATCTACAAAGTTGCTAGAGGAAAAGTACCAGGTGTTAGGAATTCCTTGTCTTGTTTCACTGTTGCCCTCTGTCTGCCATTTTTGTCACCTTGCATTCCATAGTTTTCAATTTTGTCCCTTGTTTAGCTCCACTGTCTCACTTGTCATTGTTTAGATCTACACTTCCCAGAATCCACCTGCCATCATCACTGCCATTTTGTTCATTGTTTTCACCTGTGTCTCATTCTGTCATCACTCACTGTGTATTTAAGCCCTGCTTTTTGTTCACTCCTTGTCGTTCGTTGAATGTTGTTGTTAGCCTGGTATGTGTTCCCTGCCCGTGTTTTCTAGTTTTATGTTTATTTCCCATTGAGGGTTTTCCTTTGTGTTTTTTCTTGCTTGTTTACTTAATAAAGTTGAACTGCGATTGGATCCGCATCTCCTCGTCTGCTTCGCTGCCTCCATTCGTAACACCAGGACTTTAAGTGGGAAAGGGCCTGTCAAGTACTAAATTAAGAACCAGCATTACGGAAATTATTTGAGCTCACACTGTGCACACACTGATCCTCACAGTGTGTGTTTGGTCATATTAGACAGAAAGGGAGGGAACTATACCAAGACTCTGTACTTGAAATACTTTGCAACAAATGGAATGAAAGTGGTAGAGAAAAACAGCCGATAAGAGTAGAGCTGTAGAGAGAGGGATCAGGCATTATTTTGGATTATTCCTAAAGACTTCTAGATTACAAAAGGCTAGCAAACAGCCCTGTCTAGCCCCTCCTCCAACTAACACACTCTCACAAACTCACAAACACACGCTTCTGCACTTTGACTGCACTAAAAGCATAGATTATCTTGGTGACATTTGTGTGGCGTTTCCTTAAATACACCACAAATCCAGCTTAGCACACTGAAAATTATCAGACATACACTCAGCCTCCAACTCTTCTGCATCCTCTTGAGAGAGAGAGAGAGACAAAGAGAGAGAGAGAGAGCAGCAGACAAATTGCCAGATGTCTTCAGAGTTCTATATAGCCCTGAGTGATGGTAGCCTCAGTGACACACAGTGGCGATGTATTATTAGTTGTCTACCACATAATATATTATAGGCATACGCTGTCTTATTCTTGTGAAACTGTGTTCTTAATGGTATGAATCGCACTGAAGGCCTAGACTTAAAATGCATGGGCCGTGGATGGTGACACATGTGCTCGATTGTACAGTGCAGATCTTCACACTTCAATATAGGTGTATTACACCACTGCCACGTAACTTTATAGCTCCATTATAAGCACAGTTCTCTCTCTGTTTCCCCCTCTTCTCTCCCACTTTTCACCACCACTATTTATATCTTCAATATACAATATGAATCTAAGTATACAGAAAGGAAAAACACTACACTTGCCCCCTAGACCCAAGGATGTGGCCCACAGTGTGTGAAAGAACCTAGAAGCAGTGGATCCTGGGAATCAGAGAGTGATTGCAGTGGATAGAAAAAAGTGAACAGATAAATAAATATAAAAATACTAAAGAAAAACAAGCAGAAGCTCCTCCAATGCAGCAGACACTGCAAAAAGGTTTGTTTTGCTTCATGGCTCTGTATTTTACTTTCTCACTAACTCAAAGACACTCTATCCTTTGGGGCAAAGTGGAGAGAGATTGTAGGCTGGCCTTGCTACCTGTGTGTACCCCTGCAGTCAGCCCATATCACTGCCTTGAAGATATACGGCTCATGGCATCAGAAACAGAAGCTCCTAATTCTCCCATTAGTCTCAATAAGGAACTCGCTGTTAGCATAAAGGGGTTATGCTGACATTATTGGCCACCGTGATGGTGGGAATCTAATGAGGCAACTGGGGTTTCAGGTGTGAGGATGGTAGATCAGGACCAAGCCTTTGTCCATGACCACCGGCCTATGAGATGGACAACCAATTACCTGGGTTCTGGTGAGACATTGTATTACTTTACTAGTACGAAAAGTGCAGAACAGGCAGAATCGTGCAGGTAGAATTACTCTGGACCCCACACACACTGCCCACTTCCTATTCGAACTGTTGCCCTCTGGCCAGCGCTACAAAGCACTGAGCACCAGGACATACAGGCACAAGAACAGTTTTTACCCTCAGGCCATTTTCGCATGAACATTTAAACTGCCTTCAGGACTCCACCGTAGTGCAAAATTCAGTGAGAAAAAAAATCACTGAGTTGCTTACAAGAATTGGGGACATCGAAAAACACATCTATTATCTGGTGTCAGCGTAGAGAGAATTAGCTGCTAATCCGCTAGCGACCAAGAAAGACTTTGTTTGGGGAAAAACTGGAGGATTTGGCAAATCATATTCGATGAAACAATGTCCAAATTGTTGTAATTCCTGAGAATGAGGAAGGCCGAGATATGGTAAAATTCCTAGACGAGCTCCTCCTGAGTCTGCTCGACATAACAGGCCATAAGCTGGAAATCATGCGAGCTCACAGGGTCCCAGTTTGGAGATCCGCTGAGGGAGACAGGTCAAATTCCTGAGATCATCCGATAAAGATGTCGTGTTAGGAGTAAAGGAAAGCTTCCTTGGAAGGACCACAGCATTTTCTTGTTCCCAGAATTTTCAAATTCAACAAGAGTGAAAAGTGATTGATTCAAGGAATGCAAGAATCATCAACGGAAGGTCACTTTTGCTCTGATGTTTCCGGCCAAACTGAGAATAGATACTAAGGATGGCTGTAGAGAATTTACATGCCCACAGCAACCATTGTCCTTCATTAAGACATTGGAGTGAGTACACCATTTGGTGATTTTCATGTTGCTGCCTAGTGGATCTGACTCACTGAACATACACTCTACTGCCCGAGGAAGCTAGGTGCCTTCTTTGTTTCTTTTTGCTCTGGTTCCACCTAGTAGCTGGCATTTGTTTTGTCTAATATAATTTCTTCGGGACAGCTTGTGGATGAATCTTGTTTTTGGTGCTTATGACTCCTGTGGCCTGGAGTTTGTTTTGTGGAATTTGTCTTACAGGACATTGGAGTGATTGGGTCTTTTGTTGCACTCATGTATCGGCTGAATGGTCCGGCTTACTGAACATTTGTTTGACTGCCCGAAGAACTGAAAGTCTTTTTTTTTTTTGCTGGTTCCACTAAAGGCTGGAGCTTGTTCTGTGAGGAACACACCTTTGGGACAGTTATGTGAATGAATCTACAGGTTTTTTTGTGCTTATTCTACTTATCGGCTGGAATTTGTTTTATAGAATTTTTTTTGCTGTGTAATTCTGTCTCACAAAATTTGTATAGAAGCATCAGACTTGAGCAATCCAATGGCAAAGTTGTTGCGGGGACTCTCGTAAGCATACATGGACTTTTTGAGTTTAGAGGGATGGACTCCGGTTGGCACTGTCATGTGCAGGGTTAATGCGCACATTTTTCTTTTTCTGTTTGTTTGGTTCAGGGAGAAGGTTGGGGTTTGATTTTTACACTAATGTTGGAATTTGGTCTTTATAATATTGTTTTTGACAAACAATATATTTATTCTAATATGTCAAATGTTAATATGAGTGGATTATCTCTCTCCACGAGGAATGTGAATGGGCTGGGTCACCCCATAAAAAGAAGGAAGGTTATTTATTTTCTTAACTGTAAGAAATATGATATAGTGTTTCTTCAAGAAATGCATCTTTTCCCGTAGGAAGCTGAAAAATTTGGGAAGATATGGGGTGGGAATGTTTTCTTTAGTGCTGGCTTGAGTAATACAGCATACAGACAACAGAGGGTCTTTTTCTCCCATTACCTCAGTGAAATCTGCTGGTGGGGAAATATTTACCTTGGACATTGATATGAATAATGCTTTTAAAGAATTGTATCTTGAACTTTATAGTTCCACGTCTTCGTCTACTAATGAAGATATTAGGAAATTTGTGGAACCATTAGACCTCCATGATGACTGAGCAAAAAAATTCTCTTGATTCTGAGATAATCCCGGAGGAGCTTGACGAGGTAATTAAAGCCTTACCTCTAAGTTCCCTTACCTCCCGGCAAGGCTCCGAGGCCAGATGGCTTTGCCGCTGAATTTTTTAGATTTTATGCTACAGAATTAGCTCCACTTTTGTGAGGAGATTATATGGAATCATTAAAGAATGGAAAGCTTCCACCAACCATGACACAAGCCCAGATCATTCTTAAAAAGCGAGTGTTAGCGTTACCATCCAATTTCCCTGATCCAGTTAGATGTAAAAATATTGTCAAGAATTCTGGCTGACCGATTAAGTAAAGTTATGACACCTCTTATACATATAGATCAGGTGGGGTTTACTCAGGGCCACAGCTCTTCTGACAACATTAGGCATTTCATCAATATCATGTGATCAGTGGCAAATGATCAGACTCTGGTTGCTGCCATCCCACTTGATGCCGAAAAGGCATTTGATATGGTAGAATGGTTAGATTATCTTTTTAAGATTTTGGAAATTTACGAGTTGGAAAAACTTTTTATTTGATGTATTAAGTTACTTTATAGACACCCAGTAGCGGAGGTACAAACAAATGTATTAATTTCAGATGATTTTACTCTGGATGGGGCACACAGCAGGGGTGCCCTCTTTCCACCTTATTGTTCTGTCTGTACCTGGAACCATGAGAAGCTGCGATAAGAATGGTGGACAATTTTCCAGGGGTGGTGGCAGGAGGTATGGCACATAAGCTTTTGCTTTACACAGATTATATTTTATTATTTGTCTCCGACTTTACTAAATCTATGCCTTGCTCCACAGAATTGTTAATTCCTTTTCTAAATTCTCTGGATACAAAGTCAATTTGTGTAAATCCGAAGCTTTGGCTCTGACAGCATACTGCCCAGTAACGGCTTTCCAGCCGGGTGCCTTCCAGTGGCCCAAACAGTGCATTTAGTATTTGGACATTTTATTACCAGCAAATTTTAGTTAGAGATTTAGTTAGAGTTAATTTTGACCCCTTAATTAAAAGTTTTTTGAGCGATGTGGACAGGTGGGCTTCATTACATTTGTCTATGATTTGGAAGGTTAATGTTATTAAAATGAATTTTATTCCAAATTTTAACTACCTGCTACAGTCTATCCCTGTAGATATCCCCCTCTCTTATTTCAAGCAATTTGACATCACAGCGAAGTCCTTCCTTTGGAATGGTAAGCATCCCAGATTACATTTCAGTAAATTACATAGGCCAATTGACAAAGATGGGCTAGGCCTACCTAAGATTTTTTTTATTATTATGCGTTCGGAATCTATTTTACATAGATTCTATTGAACACCCTCTAGACTGTATAGGCTTGGTCTTAAAAGACACACCCACTTGCTGACAATGCAAGATGATGGAGACACAACCCATGTTTTTTAGGGGTGTGTTAAGATCCAATAATTTTGGTTGAAGTTTCAGTGTGTCATATGTGATGTTTTTGGCACTCAAATTTTATTTTGCCAGAGACTCTGTATTCTGAGCGATGGGGCGTTCATAGATTTGGGGGACAAACACATGCAAAATTTGGACCTGTATTGGACCAGTATTATGATTGGCAGGCTGATTATTTTAAGGGGATGGAAGTCAGATGGGAAAAAAAACTGTGTTTGTGTGTGTGTGAGTGTGTATGTGTGTGTATGTGTGTGTGAGACAAGCGCTAATGTAAACAGACTCGGCTGTGTGCATGGACAATTGTGCTCGATCAGCATCTGTGAGTATATACATTTTTATATAACCGTTATTATGATGCTTTTGTGATAGTTTGGTCTCTTTCAGAAAACAAAAGTATCGTATGCCTGAAAAGACTGTTTAAGCAGCCTTGCATGTGATGATGCGTTTAGATGTGATGGGTGTGCATATACTAGCTGTGAACTATTATCGTGGTACTTTGGTGACAATTTGGCTGTTTGTTACATAAAATAAACATATTATGTGCTCGAAAAGACTCTTTGATTAGCTGTTTGTTTGACAAATGACAACCCCTACTAATGTAAACAAATAGCAGCATGCATCAGAGGAAGATCATATTTGATGTATTGACTGTCCATATAAGAGCTGTTTATCGTGTTTGGTGATGAGTTGGATGTATTCATATATTTGTGTGTGTATATATATATATATATATATATATATATATATATATATATATATATATATATATATATATACATATTATGTGGTTTAAAAGACTGTATGAGTAACTGTTTGAGGGAATATAATTTGCAGATGCTTGACCAGTATAGCCTGTGTCAGCACGAAAGACGAATTTAATTTGGCAGCTTGTTACTGAACTGGCTTTTGCAGAAACACATATGTGTGACGTTACTCTGCAGGGCCCATTATTCAATGTCAAATATGTGTGATGGTACATATGGAAGGGTAAAAGACACCTAATATAAAGAGGGTCCAATCGGTTACTCATTCCATAAACTTATGCAATACAAATTACAGATGTATGTCTATAACATTACTCTTCCCTTGTCTCGTTCCAAACTCCAATGTTTTATTATTCTGTGGCACACAAAGGGTATTTTCATATTAAATAATGGTTAAATTTATGATTTGGGTGAGGGTTTAGTTAAAATCATAATAACATCATTCATTGTCAGGTTTATTTTTCTTTTGGGAGTAAAATTTTTATGTTTTTGTATGAGCCGACTCTTACCATTTCGCCATCTCGTACTATTACTATGACTTGTCATGAGACTGAATCTGAAATGTTTAGAAGGGTTTCGCCATAATATTGTCTATTTACTGCTATTGTAGTCACAATTATGTTGTTACATGTCCTGGAGTTGCAAAACAACAGCATGGTCTTGCTAATCTAAATGTTATTTTTAAGTCCATCAAAGGGAATTTAAATTCCACTTATAATAATAGTGGCATCTTCAAATAGTTGTGCCAAGTTCATCATTTAAAAGATTTATTTTCCTGCATTGCTCTAGTGCTCAGGTGGCTGAGGGGCACCTGGGGAAATTCGGCTCGATCACTTGCACCTGCAAAGTTGGATGAAAGCACAAAGATTACTGCGCTCCAGGGGATGCTGGCCATGTGTGCTGCTCTCCACACTTTCCATATCCATATAACATATTTAATAAAGGGATGCGGGAAAGAGAATGAGAAATAGAGAGATGCACAAGCCCTAAGGGAAAGCAAATGATGGTGATACAGGCCTGGATTAAGATTCAGTGTAAAATGAAACTAGACAAACAAATGAGTGGAAACAATGAGAAAACCCAAAAGAATTATCATGCAATCTAGCGCAGTAGTACGGCTGTGAAGAAGTCCTGGACTCGGCACCATAAAACATCATTTTCATTAAGAACAGTGGGAATACAAATGAACTCTAGCATGCCGCCACTGTACCTCATGTTCTCTGCTGTAATCTGAGTGTAAGCGCTAAATTGCATTGGTTCTCTCATCAAGCATGTAATTGTGTTTCTTGACATGCCAATGAAAGCACTGCAATGGGGCCCATCCTCTAGGACAGTGTTATGTTTTATTCATTTCTCATTTCGAGTCTCTCTCTCTCAGTCTTATTCTCTCATTCTCTTTCTTTCTCTCTCTCTCTCTCTCTCTCTCTCTCTCTCATTCAATTTCTCCTAGCTCCTTCTCGATCAACCTTGTACAATTTTTTATGGTAATTTTAAACTTAACTATCCATTGTGTAAACGCAAATGTGTAATTGATAAATACAGTATGAGATCATAATTAGAAATCTCCTAAAATAGTTTAACACGCTTTCATCAAGTTCATAGAAATGTAATATTTGTGTCCATGTCAGTTTCATAAATTTAAAAAAAAAGATTTATAACATGTTCAATATTTTTTATTTTATTTAATGACTTTATAAAAATTTATATAATTACTTGTATCTTGAACACAAATAAGTGCACAACTCAGTCATTAATAAAACAAAAAACACTACAAATATCATGACATTTTGAGTCACAAATATCAAGAAGGAATATACAATTAACAAACCTTAATTTTTAAGGGTTACTCCATTTCACCTTATCAAAATGTGCCTTTTCTTAAAAATTGAGACATTTTTCCTCTTCTTTATTCATTTATTAAATTTCACATTATCTAAAGAGGTTCTTCTTTATTTACATTTTTTTGGTCACATGACAACAGAATGGCTTCCTGCTTGTGTGTTTTACCACCTGAAACCAGATTCACACTAGGGATGCAATTAAACTGTGCAATTAATTTGACAAAAGATAACGCAATTAATTGCAATGCCCCCGGACCATAATAAGGAAGATTCCTAAGGAATGCAAGTTTGTAGAACCACCTGTTTACTCCAGAGGGCAGTAAGTGAAATTTCAACTGTATGAACAACGCGCAGTTTATACAGTGAAGAAAACACATCAGTAGGCAGAACAACACAAACATGCGTTACGTTCTTGCGTTCAAAACACTTAGAGCTCAAATGCGAACTAAGGGATCTCAAGATGTGTTTAAAGATTGAGTATTAAACTATATTTAACTTGACACAGTGACCTAAACATTTTATGTTTATGATGAAAGCACCCGAGACACTACACAAGCATGTCTGACAATAGATGGTGCAAAATTTGGAAATTACCCATAAATATTTAATCACAAATAAAATCAAAGAAATTTCCTTCAAACTTATTTATAAGTACTACCTCACAAATTATTTTCTTGTAGAGAGATTTAATTGTGATGTCGATATATTCTGTACATTTTGTTGTCTGCAGGAGGAAACATTTTTTCATTTATTTTGGAGTTTTCCCTACTCGACTTGTTTTTGGTCTGATTTCTGCAAGATTGTTAGAGATCATATCATTCCTAGCTTTCAACTTTGTTTTGAAGACATATGTCATTTTTAGCTATGACATATGTCTTCATAAGGATTATTATTTGATTATTTTTCTGCTTTTGTAGGCAAAGTAGTTTTGTAAGCGTTAATAAAAACAAATAAAAAAAATGTCTTGTGAAATGGATTGCTGTGAACTGTGTGCCAATAATTGGATTATGATCAGTAATATGGTTGTAAACAATACATCGTATTCTAAAGCCGCTTTTTGTATGGCCTTATCAATGATTAACTCTTCTGCCACAAGAATGTAATGCAATTTAATTATCTGAATACTTTTTATTATATATATATATATATATATATATATATATATATATATATTTTTTTTTTTTAATATTTAAATATAACTATGTATAATTATATATTGATATAAATATGTATAATCATTATATACTGAATTATTGTTATATGAGGGGCTTTCTCAGCATATATTTGCAATTAATTAATCGGGACACTATGTAATTAATTCGATTAAAAAATTTTATCGATTGACAGCCCTAGTTTTGATATGTCGCAAACCAGAAAAATTATGAACCATATCGTGGTATAACTCGGGTGCACTCCACTTTCATTGAATAAAGTCTTAATATACTTTCTGTTCTAAACAGTCATAAATAAAGTAAAAATAATTATTAATTTTAATGTCACACATCATGGATGCTCTAAAGAAACCGAGAGATTCTCGTTGATCTTCGCTGAACTGGAACACTTTGACCTGCTATTGAACACTTAAAGTGACAGTAACCTTTTTAGTATTTCTTCTACAAATGAATGTAAACTCTATGTTTTTACTTGTAAATTGTACACATTATTTCAAACAGTTATAATGTGATTGTAATAATGATGACAAACACATTTTTAAAACATAAAATATTCACTTTCACATACTTTTTTCAGGACAGATTATGTTCAATTCTATTCATTCTTCTGCTCCAGATCAGCATGAATGTACCACACTAATTTTAAAACTTATTTGTTTGGGATCTTTTCTTATAGAGAAAGGTATATGACCAACTCTTATTATTTAAACTTTTAGCATTTATATTATGTATTAAATAACTTTATTTTGCTGAGAAATTATGTTGTGTATTTTGCTAAAAAAAATAAAATAATTCTGTAATATTTTATAATTTAAGTGTTATTATATCAAATTGAAATGAGAAAGAATCATTAACCTAATATCGTATATCGAATTGAATCATTAGATAACCATATCGTCCCATCTCTAATTCACACATACTACATGAGAGGCACATGAGTGAGGCGCGAGCAGCGCATTTTTGTTTCAGCGCTCATATTTACAGATTACAGCTTTCACAGTGTGAGCTTGAGCCTCGAGGTCTCGCATCCCAGAAGCATCGCAGAATCACCAGTGAGCTTATAGTTTCGCCGTTGAGCATATTTTTGCAGAGCGGGTCTTGCTGAACTCAGCGGTTATGGGTGTAGTAAAAATCTAAAATAATAAGGAGATTATAGAAAATACGAAAGAGCACACCTCAGTCTGGGTGGCAGAGGACAGATCCCAGTTGCCTCTGCGTCTGAGACTGTCTACTTGCACATCTTATCACGTGGCTTGCTGGGTGTGCCACCGCAGGGGCACAGCACGTATGGAGGCTTCACGCCACCCACCGCGGCAACCATGCCCAACTCACCATGTGCCCCACCGAGAGCAAACCGCCTTTTAATGATCACGATGAGTTTACCCTGTGTGACTATACCCTCCCTTGCAACCAGGCCAATTGGACTGCTTAGGAGACCCAGCTGTAGTCACTCAGCACGGCCTGTTGAAACCATTTAGTTTAAAATCTATTCTAAATAAAAATAATTGAAAAAAAATTTTTCCACTCTATTCAGTGGGTCAGAAGTTTACATACACTAAGTTAACTGTGCCTTTAAGCAGCTTGGAAAATTCCACAAATTTATGTCAAGCTTTTAGGCAATTAGCTTCCGAGAGGCTAATTGGAGTCAATTGGAGATGTACCTGTAGATGTATTTTAAGGCCTATATCTTCAAACTCAGTGCCTCTTTGCTTGACAAAATTGGAAAATCTAAATAAATCATCCAAACAAATTGTGGACCTCCACAAGTCTGGTTCATCCTTGGGACCAATAAGCAAACACCAGTTCATCTGTTCAAACAAAAGTACGCAAGTATAAACACCATGGGACCACGCAGCCATCAAACCACTCAGGAAGGAGACACATTCTGTCTCCTAGAGATGAACGCACTTTGGTGCAAAATGTGAAAATCAATCCCAGAACAACAGCAAAGGACCTAATGACTGAAAGACTATATTTATTAGTCTAGGAAAAATGTCTCAATCTTTAAGAAAAGCACATTTTGATAAGGTGAAATGGAGTAACCCTTAAAAATTAAGATTTGTTAATTGTATATCTCTTCTTGATATTTGTGACTCAAAATGTCATGATATTTGGAGTGTTTTTTTTTTTTTATTATTAATGATTGAGTTGTGCACTTATTTGTGTTCAAGATACAAGTAATTATATACAGAACCGTGAAGAATGGGGGTGGCAGCATCATGTTGTGGTGGTGCTTTGCTGCAGGAGGGACTGGTACACTTCACAAAATAGATGGAATCATGAGGAAGTACAATTATGTGGATCTACTGAAGCAACATCTCAAGACATCAGCCAGAGAATTAAACATAGGTCACAAATGGGTCTTCCAAATAGACATTAACCCCAAGCATGCCTCCAAAGTTGTGGCGAAATGGCTTAAGGACAACAAAGTCGAGGTATTGGAGTGGCCATCACAAAGCCCTGACCTCATTCCGATATGAAATTTGTGGGCAGAACTGAAAAAAGTGTGTGAAAGCAAGGAGGCCTATGAACCTGACACAGTTACACCAGTTCTGTCTGGAGGAATGGCCCAAAATTCCAGCAACTTATTGTGAGAAGCTTGTGAAAGGCTACCCAAAATATTTGACACAAGTTAAACAATTTAAAGGCAATGCTAACAAATACTAACAAATATATATATATATAAATAAATGACTTTGAACTCAGAAATTGAAAACATGCTTATCATAGAAGAGGTGTATTCAAGTAAATGTTTTGGGTGAATTTGAATTTGTAATTGTTTTTTTTTAAAGTTTGAACATAATAGATCCCAAAAAAATTAAGTTTGTTGCATCAATGACCACAATACAAGCTGAATGTGTTCTCTTAAACCATATGAGTGTGTGTTCGTTTGATTAAATCTGCTTGCTATCTTGGCGTGAAAGTTTCTGGAAGACACTGAACTCATTCCATGTGTGTAATTGTATGTAATGGGCCAATCACTGGGCTTTTCTTCACTCAAGCTCTAGGTCGGTAGCAAGTGGCCAGCTACCTGTCTTCACCAGAGCGTGACTGCTCTCTTTAGCTCTCTTGTACTTGAGTGATGCTCACACTTTCACACATTTCACACATCAATGGACTTAATCTGAACGAGACACTGTGGCTATTATTGGCAGTCACGGAGCCTTGAGGATGAGTTGTTTCCTGTATCCTTGATACTGTTGATTAGGTGTATAAAAATATATTTATGCATATTAGCATATACGTAACTTGCAATTTTTGGGTTACACATGTGTCTTTATGAGAGTGGGTGTAATCAATACCTGAAAAGTTTTTCCTCCTCACCGTCTCTTCCTCTCTCTCTCTCTCTCCCTCTCACTCTCTCTCTCTCGCACACACACACACACACACACACACACACACACCTTTCGAATAAAGCCCTACAGAACTAAGCAAACATTTGCTAATAAATTAAACAGTCATCCATATCAAATACACATCGCACCTGTGTGTCCAACTCGCTTTCACGGTTTGTCTTCTCCACACTCACATCTGCAAACGCATGACCATATGCTCAGAGGCAAGCGCATGCAAAAAACGTAATCCTTATTGGATCTCCACATCAAATATGGTGAGAAGCACCCAAATGAAAAACAAATTGCACACACAAACACATCCAACTGTAAACTCAAATCCATTCATACATCACTACTCTAAAAATACACATACACGTTAAAGCTGAAGTATGTAATTCTGAATATGTCCCCATCTTTTGTTAATCGAACAAACAGATAGTCCCGCCCCTAACTCACGCAATTGGTTGAGTCAATTGTCATATACGCCTTATCCAGAAAATGTGTGAACACGACCCTCTTGAAAATACAGGTAAATTTTATCTGGCAATTTTCCTTAATGTTACCTACAATATACCTATAAATTTCCTTATTGATAATATGTGTGAACAGCACATTTGGAACCTTTACCAGTAAAGGAAACCCACGATCCTATAATTTACCTGGTTGCATATGTGAACGGGGCTATTGTTATTGTGTCTGTATGGACGTATTGTTCAAAACAGAGTAATTTTTATAGCGGCAATGAGATATGATGTTTTACGTTTTTTGATAAAATGAACCTATGAATGGCTTACTTATAGTTGTCTCTGCATATTAGGTGTCACATATTCCCTGTTGTCTTTTGTATTTGTGTTTTTATGTTGAAGTTCTTGTTTAGTTCCTGTTTCCTGTTAGGTTTTTGTAGTTCCTCATAGTTTCATTTTATGATTGGTTTTCCCCTGATTATTTCTCATTCCCTGATTATTTCCCCAGGTGTTCCTCGTTCCCTTGTTTGTTCCCTTGTATATTTAAGCCCTTGTTTCCCCTATATAATTTGTTAGTTCTTGCATGTTTTTTTTTATGCTCTGTGCCAGGTTCCCTGTGTTTTTCTTTATTCTGAGTTTTCGTGTTTATTTTAATAAAGCTGCAATTAGATCCTCATTATTTTCATGCCTCGTCACTGTGACCACGAGGGGAGAAGGGGCTTCTAACCTGTCAGGGCCGCTGCTAGGGGCGGAGGAGACCCCTTCTGTTCCCCAAGAATGCGGCCGGGCATTCTGTCCACCAGGGGCTGGAGGAATGCCTCCGATCCACCCGGAGAGGCACGGCTGTCGTCCGTTTGAGGTTGGAGGAGTGGCCGAGGAACAAGCTATGGCGTATCAGAGAACTGGCGAGTAAGTTTTTTTTGTTTTTTTTATTCATCTCTCTCTCCTCTCTCTCTCTCACTGCCGCTCCGCGTTGGCCTTTTCCCTCTCGTTTAAATTTTACAGTGTTTTTTGGGGGTACTACACTGTTACAGGAAGTAACCCCCCCATTTTTATTATTTCTGTTTCCCTCCCCTTGTCCCCTCCCTCATCCAGGTGGACGGGGATGACCTGCCGGCAGATGGGGCTTTGGGCACACCCTCCCCCAGGGAAGGGAAAGTGGCTCCCCTGCCTGAGAGAACGAGGGAGGAATGTGGCAGGGCGTAGGAAGGAGGGCGGGGCCGGGTCGTGATTCTACACACCTGGTCCCTTATCAGGCTAATCAAGCCTCCGAGAGGGATAAAGGCCGACTGCGGAGGATTGTGCAGGAGAGAGAGATCATTTAATGACATCTCCGTCATATGTGTGTGTTTTTCTTTTGTTTAAGTTAACCATTAAAATATTATTTATGTCATCAAGCCGGTTCTCGCTTCCTTTCATTGAACGTTACACACTCCCTCTCAAGTTCATGTTTTTGTCTGGTCCCTATGGCTGTAACAACTACTTGCGGTAGAGGTTATGGTTATGATCACAACTCAAACCTCATAATGTATTTCATATGCAATTCCTGTTGAAAAACAATATTAAATAAAACTCACTGCTGTTAAATCTCACTTAAAGGTGCCACTGGTGTGGCAGCAAACAAAATTGACAAAAATAATTTTCAAACTACAACAGTACCCTAGAATCACACTTGTATAGAGTGCAACAGTTTGGTTCTAGAAGTCAAAAAAAAAAAAAAAAATGGGAAAAACGATTATTAATGATAACTTTTAAAGACAGACCTAAAGTGAGCACTGAGGTTGATAATTGATGGTATGTGCTTCTGTTTAACCGGTTGATTCACACCCCTTTTTGAGCACAAACCATGTAAATGACATACCTGAACTTAAATGGTTGTATTTACTGGAACCTTTGGAGAATTAATATATGTATGTAAATATATTTTTTAAAGTTGGAGAAGCTGAAGTTTATAGCAATTGAAAAATGTGCTGAATATGTATTTATAATCTAAAAAAAAAATTATAAATGTACCAAGACAACCTAGAAATACAATGTTCTCATATTCACAAGTCTAAAGAAGTTATATTTCAAATTTGAAGATGGTCTAACACAATGAGGTTCCAGCAAGCTTTTCTCTGAGTAAAATCACTGCCAGTGTACAGAGTAAAATTAAGGCTCCGCCTTTCAAGATAAAACAAAATTTGACTACACTGCTCAGCTATTATGAATAAAACTATGCCACATTATTAAAAAAGATAATATACAGTTTTACAACATGAATGCTGCTCAGATTGCATAGTTTGTTGAAAAACGATGACGAAGGGTAATTCTTTCAGGCGAGATCTCATGTAAACAATGGAGAATATATCAATATTTCTCAGATTTATCACTTTTATGGACAAAAAGTGCTATTGGATGTTTTTCAATGAACGCTTGACATGGACAATTGACCCAAGTGTGGTGAACTGGATTCATCTGGTGATCGCGTTTTCATCAAGGTATGAAGTCCCATTTTGATATTACGTTTTCATTTGTACTCCTGGCACAAATAACTAAATTGCTGTTTCTGGAGCATTGCTATCGTGAAACAGGGATAGGATATCAATGTTGAACCCATAGACCCTTGAAAAGATGTATAATTTGTTAACATTAATTACATTTATAGACTGTAAATTTATATTAAATGTAAGCAGATTGACGTCACCACTGCATGCGGGGGAATTGTGTATCAACAGGTTAATCCAACAGTCCATGCTATTTTATCTCCTGGGATTTTCACGCACAACAGTCCCTAGAGTTTACACAGAATGGTGCCAAAAACTAAAAACATCCAGTAAGCTGCAGTTCTGTGGACGGAAACACCTCGTTGATGAGACAAGTCAATGGAGAATGACCAGACTGGTTCGACCTGACAGAAAAGCTCCAGTAACTCAGATAACCACTCTATACAATTGTAGTGAGCAGAATAGAATCTCAGAATGCACAATACATCGAACATTGAAGCAGATGGGCTACAACAGTAGAAGACCACATTGGGCACTTCATTAGGACTATTGCGTTACAGTGAGTGTATATATACTGAATACAGATTACAATTCCACTAGGTGCCGCTAGTGACATGCACAACAAAACTCTTCTAATATGATAAAAAAGGTCACAAATAAAACAACACAAGTTGTTAGTTTGTGTGAACACTCTCTGGATTGGCTGGGTTTCGTGGGGTACATTAAGAAGTATGAGTCAGTACTTAAGTTAGATACTGGGGGGAGGGGGGGTGCAATCACACACTCAGTCAAATCATCCACACTTGGACATCCATGGCCCCCCGGCCCAGCCCACCTACACCTTTGGCTGCTATACACCCTGACTGGGATCGATTTGAGTCTCTTCCACACTGCTCCTACTTGTAATAGGAAAGAACACAGAGAGAAGGAGACTAAATCAATGCAAGACATCAGCGATAGACATCTCAATCTTATGCATTTGTCTGTTTTGTGTGTGTGAATGTGCCGGAAGATCTCAGGTTCTTGGTGTGATTCATTCTGTGCTGTGTGACCTTACCATTTGGAAGCAGAAAATCTACTCCACATGCAATCCACCAATATAAAAGCACCTCAGATGGTAGATTTCAATAACATTTTAACAAAACCCTGCATTGGATGTGCTTTTTCCTTTTAGAATTTTATGAGGACTGTGTGATATAGTGGCTAAAACTCATTAAATGTAATCTGAAGGTTGCTGGTTCGAGCCCCATATGTAGCAAGCCATGATCTATCACCATTACACCATTTGAGCAAGACAATTAACCTCAGGTTTCTCCAGGGAATGATCCCTGTAATAAGTGTACAGGGATGTACAGTCTCTTTGAATTAACAAGTGTCTGCTTACTGTAATTAATCTACATTAACCATCCAGGCTATTAGATTTAATAGGTGACCTATTATTATTTTCTACTATTTGTATCACTGCACAGCACCCATAGCCATTATTTCTGTTGTATAGCAGAATTATGTTTATTGTCAGAGACTATAGTATATTCTATTTTTGTGCATTCTGCCAGGAATATTTGCACAATACAGCACGGGTCTCTTGCGCCTTTTTGCTTAAGTATAAATTACAAGTTTTGGGTGTCCCAGGCCACATATTAATACATTTTATTTGTAAAATAATCTGCCTCAATATGAACTTCACACGAAAATTCCCGTGCATGTTCTGCCCCAGCACTCACAAACACAAGCCTAAGTCTGTCCATTACAAGAGAGGACCTTGTGACAAAAAAAAGAGAAAAACTGTGCACATCTGCTATTTAAACAAATCTTTGTCCTTTTTTGTAATATAATAGTTTACATTCAGTACATACAGAACTGAGCAATTGTGTTGATACTGCCAACATACTGTTATTCTACACTTAATTTAGGGTTTCTCCAAAATCCCTAAACCAAGAACACAATTATCAATTGTTAATCCTCCTAGAGCTTTCAAACTATAGCCACCAAACTCTGCACAGATGTTCAAACTGTTCTGACCAGGGGATCAGGTATCAGCTGATTTGCAGGTTCCTCTTAGCACATGCCGATAGATGCTAAAACGTTTTTTTCAAGGACATTCAAATTGCAAATTATTTTATTACATAATATTACATATTTTTCCAATGACGGATGTTTTTGAAGGGCTCATAAAAGGATGAAACAGTTTTTTAGTTTTCCCTATTAAATTTTGAATGTATTATTCCCCATTAAAAAGTGACCGATCATGTCATCACAGAACTAAGTGCACATTAGCAAAGATATCAGCCTACACATCGCGCACTTCGGAGAACACTGTGCTTGCGGAGCAGATGGTATTTAAATAATTTTATTAAGGTATTTTAGAACTCCTTAGTTCAGGCTTATGCCAGGTTCAAGTGATTTTGCCATCTGAGACAAATTTCATGGATGTAAAAGGTTTCCCATTATGGGGCAAATTCGTCATTTTTGTTGGCCGATTATTTGCCTTCGGGATGAATCTTAGCCATTGACAGAGTTCTGGCAGTGTCAGAAAATTTGCATCACAGTTGTGCAGTGTGAATGATCCTAAGACGGCCACGTGATCAATGCTGTCAATTGGCACGATTTGGAAAAATGTCTTGGCTTCAATGTTTATCGTACAGTCAGACAAAATTACGCACAGTGTGCCATGGCTTTTATCCAAGATATCACTAGGATTATAGCATGCAGTCTAAAAAGCAGCAATTGTAAAGGACTGCAAATCTATTTATCCATCCATCCATCCGACAAGGCTGTCAAGCCAACATTAAAATTTGTCATAACAAACTTTAGCTATATAGTTCTAACTTGGTACTTAATTTTTATCCTCAGATAGCTTCTGATGTGACCCCAGTACACGCAGTCCCTTGTAAAATGCTTAATAAGATGTCTACCAAGAAAAAATATAGGATAAAAATGCTACAGCATTGCCAAACCATTCATTTGAAGTCTCTATTTTGTCTTACTATGGGTTTAATCAGTCACATAACTCCTCTCGTTGTCACAGGTGTTGCGTCTGTATCAAGTAACCAGACCCAGTAAGCCCGACAGACTGAAAATGGACTCCATCACTGATCCCTGACAGACAATGGCAGCTCACGGTGTACCCCACTCAAACAACATTTTACAGTAACCATGCCCTGGGGCTAGAAGTGCACTGAGCAGATAGAGGAGGAAACAGTGTGTGTGTGTGTGTGTGTGTGTGTGTGTGTGTGTGTGTGTGTGTATGTGATGGGATGTCTGCAGAGGCAGTGGTAAATGTGATTTCAGCCCACACCCAGCCAACCAGAGCTGTTGCCTTATACTGAGTGTAATTTAATAAGGCAAAACCAATAAAAAAGGAAAAAGAGAGAGCAAGTGAGAGACAGAGTAGGAAAAATGGAGAGAATGAGAGTCAGTTGAAAGAGAAAGACAGAGAGAGAGATTACAGGGCTTGAATCGCAAAACTATCATGTTTTTTATTATCAAACAACTGATCTACTACCTGATCTTACACCTTCTCTGGTGTTACACTGCAGATCGGCAATTTGAAATCTTTCACCTGTTCAGTTTCAAGGGTTTCAAAGTCTTTCACCTGCTCTGTTGAAAAATGAGAGGACAATATTCCCTGTGACTCACACAGTTAGCTGATTCCTTCGAAACCCAATTACCAGGGCCTCAGCTGCCCAGTGTCCCTTGATAAGCATCAGACCTCCATCTTACACTTCCACTCTAACACACCCCTGTGCTTCCCTCTTGTGTCAGTGCCAAACTTTCACCTCGCTTGTGTGGTTCTCTCACTTCCTCACACTGTGTGTCTGCTTTGTCTTGTGTTACTCACTGTTTGCAAAAATTAGCATGTATAAAATTATATAAAAAAATAAATCATTGTGCTCCATTAAAAGAGTAGGTTTTTGTGAAAAAACTAAAACAAAAATCACCTTTCATCATTTACTCAACCATTGACTTATTTTGTGGAATACAAAACGAGATGTGAAAAAGAATGATATCTTTACCCTCCAGCTATAGAATAGTCCAAGAACACTACTATACAAGATGGATGCTCATCACCCTGTGCACATTAAAAGACTCACTGTTTCCTGTTCTCTGATGGGTTGTTGATGTCACGGTATGCACTTTACAGGGCTAATCACACACTAGGTGAGTAAATTAAAAGATCATTCACTACCCTGACTGTAGTTACAACCCTGAAGTTGCATTCCCACTGCACTGATTTAAACAAAATAGGCACTTTGCAGGCTAGCTTGCACTTTGATGTTTCTGCATCCTACTGACTTCCCTATGCTCAAACTCTTTTCTCTTGAAATTTCATTGGCAGTTGCTCATCGCTGTCTTGCTCCTTGCCTCTACTTTCCAGTCAATTAAAGGCAAAATCCCATAAAAATATCAATTTTACCCTGGAAAAATGTATTGTTTATCAAAGGAACAAAACCAATTAGAAGAAATCCACTTAGGTCTATCTTTCTGTAAAAGGGTGATTCATCAATAGACGCATTTCCACTATTGGCCAAATGAAAGTGTGCTAGTGGGTGCCAGGGGCATTTGCGTTCCCACTGTCACTTCCGGGGCTTCATCATGCCTCATCTGGGTTTTCGCAGGGCCAATGGCCTTTGGCTCACCAATTAACCTTGGGCCAAACAAGGATATTCTAGATAACTAGAAAAGGTGATAACTCAGGTTGAGCTTCCATCTTGCTTGTGAAATGGCCATGGTTTGTGATGTTGGCAGCGCAGCTGCATATTAAGGGCTTGTTTTTGGGCAACGCTGCAGAGTTATTGGTCAGATGATGGGAATGCAGATTAATTTTGGTCTTGCGGCTCGAGGTCTGAAAAAAAGGAAAAGGAAAGACAGCAAAGACAAGGAAAGCAAAGGGCCCTGATGTAGTTTCACCCACTTGTATAAAATCCTGTGCTAATCAGCTGGCCCCATCTTCACATTGATCTTTAATAGATCACTGGAGCAGTATGAAGTTTCATGCTGCTTCAAACGCCCATCATCATTCCTGTCCCAAAGAAACCCAAAATCACAAGACTTAATGAATACAGACCCATTGCTATGATGTCTGTGGTCATGAAATCATTTGAGAGATTGGTGTTGGCCCACCTGAAGGACATCACTGGACCCTTTCTAGATCCACTTCAATTTGCTTATCAAGCAAACAAATCTGTGAATGATGCAGTCAACATGGGATTGCATCATATCCTGCAACATGTATTGATCAATAACCTGCAGGTAGTTCTTGCTTCCAATGGAACTACAGGCAATTACGATAATTATGTCTAGCTTCCAAAAAGTATTTTCTCACTACCACATTGGAACAGCCAGAATGCTGTTATGTACATTTCCCAAAGGCCTGTCCTCTTCAAAATGTAAATTCCTTATTTAAAATAAATGATTTAATAGACCGGGTCTCGAAAGGCTTTACATTTTTTTAATTTATCTATAACCTGCAGGTAGTTCTTGCCTCCAATGGAACTACAGGCAATTCCAAGAATTAAGTCTAGCTTCCAAAAATAATTTTCAGACCAGGGACATACGCAAGGATCCTTTTTGTGGACTTCAGTTAAGTTTTCAACACTATCATCCCAGCTATTCTCCAGACTAAATTACACCAACTCTCTGTTACCATGTCTATCTGTCAGTGGATCACAGCTTTCTGACGGACAGGCAGCAGCTAGTGAGATTGGGGAAATTCATTTCCAGCACATGTACAATCAGCATTGGTGCCCCCAGGTACTCTTCTCAATCAGCATTGGTGCCCCCAGGTACTCTTCTCCCTGTATATCAATGACTGCACCGCCAAGGACCCCTCTGTCAATCTCCTGAAGTTTGCAGATGACACTACTGTCATCGGCCTCTTCCACGATGACAATAAGTCTGTATACAGAAGGGAGGTTGAACAGCTGGCTTACTGGTGCAGTCAAAACAACAAGGAGCTGAACACGCTCAAAACAGTGGAGATGAATGTGGACTTTAGGAGGAACACCCCAACACTGACCCCCCTCACCATTCTAAAAAGGACATTGCAGCAGTGTAGTCATTAAGATTCCTGGACACTACCATCTCACAGGACCTGAAGTGGGAAATCCACATTGTCTCCATTGTGTAAAAGGCCCAACAGAGGTTGTACTTTCTTCTCCAGCTGAGGAAGTTCAACCTGCCACAGGTACTGCTAATACAGTTCTACTCAGCAGTCATTGAGTCAGTCCTCAGCACTTCAATAACTGTGTGGTTTGGTGCAGCTATGAAATCAGACTATTGAGAGGATTATTGGTTGCCCCCTGCCCTCCCTTTAAGAATTCACTATGTTTAGAAAGAGAGCTTATACCTAAAATCAAAACTAAATTCACTGCATTTTTAATATCTAGTGTGATTTTACTGCCTTAAACCCAACATTTATCACATGACAAAAAAATATTTAAGATTGAGATTGGTTCGCTCTTCCAGCAGGGCATAGTGCATTAAAATCCCTTCATTGTGTATGCATGGAATGTTATTGCTCATCTACTCTTTGGCTACTGATCGTGCCAGCCAGGATGCCCATCCAATTATTCCTGCTGGCCAGTAAAGAAGCGTATGGTGGCCCTGTGGCCCCTCCTCCTTTAGCCAGAGCACTCTGCACTGTAATGGCCATTAATAATGCATCCTTTTTGTCTGATTACTGTGTGCATATCATCTCTCTCTCTCTCTCTCTCTCTCTCTCTCTCTTGCTCACTCTCTCTCACTCTCTAGTTTCCCTGGGTCCATTCTCCCAATATATATCTCTGTTGTTTGTCTATTTTTCATATGAATAATCGTGTGCTTATAGGTTGCTGTTTATGATTTGTATTTGAATGATTTAGCCTATATTTAATTTATTTATGGTATGCAGTAAAGATTTTTCTATTAATAAACTGAATATAAAAAATAGTAGTGTCCATGCACATATGACAGATAATATTTGTGACACTTGCTGGAAAGAAATAACAATAGACTTGCTTCTCATAATGTTACTGTGTTTTCTGTCTCCACAGACACACACTAACACCTCTTTATATTGTACCTCAGAACATCTGTGACCTCTCAAAAAGAATGTTGCCATGGGCCAACAGGGTATTCATCATTAAATACTAGATTAGCCTTTACAGCCTCACCCTGTGAAATAAACACTTACACAGACACGCATCACACAGCAGGGACCTGGTAATGTGCACCAAACCCCTGTGAACTTGTGCGTGAGGCATCAGAAATGAGTTTGGACTTGGAAAAGAGAGCATAACATGGAGAAGGGAGAAGAAAGTAATGGCATACAATAAAACAGCATTTTTTTTCTGTCACACACACACACCTTAGATTGCTAGGCACTTTAAATGTTGCATTAATCCAGGATAATCAGGATAGCAGGCAGGACTCTTCCCAGGGTTGGCAGCCACTGAAGCAAGGCTCCCTCTGCTTCACCCCTTTAGCTTTGCTCATCCAAGCACCAGCCTGCTGTTAAGCTGTCATCCACCGATCGAAGAACCCTAAGACGCATGCTGATCTACCTTAACATTTGGCAGCACATTGAACTAGCTGGCACACACAAGTACCTGAGGTTCCCTGGCTGAATGAATCTGATGAATAGTTTCATTAAAGGTGAAGAGCAGCTCCCTAATCGAGACTTCAACAGCCGCCATTAATGAAATTCTTCATTAAAGCTAACCAAGGGCCAGTCAAGGTCCACTGCACTCTCTTAAGTATGGCATGGCTGTGTTTTTGAGAGAGTGTGTAACTGAAGGTGCATTAAGGTATAAAACATTGCAGAGAGATATATGTTGTGTATATACAAACAAAAACTGAATAATATAAAATGCAGCACATTCATCTGAAATCAGAGCAAAAGCAGAATAGCAGGCTCTTGTATATACCATTTATAGAGCCTCCATAAGAAGATAAAAACCAAGAGAGTGACAGAGGAGACGACAAGGCCCCTTGAAGAGGCCAACATAAAAGTGGTAGCTATATACCTGCATTTATCTCTCTGAGCACCATTAATCTCTGCAGAGTTAATTTCTCTAACAAGATCAATGTAAAGATAGACAGTTAAATGCAAACAGAAAACATACACACGTGTCCCCAGACACAAAGCTCTGGTTCTGACCCCATCATTCAAGACACATCTGAGAGCCTAGTGAGAATCAAAGCAAATTGCTGTCGTGTTTGGGTTGAGTTAAAAAAAGAAGAAGAAAAAAAACAGCTGCCCTGTACCGCTGAGATCATTTTCAGTCCCCTAACATCCATGGCACTTATCGAGAGCATATCTCTAAAATTCTGACAAACCCCCCCAGTGGGATAACTCTTCCTTCCTTCATTCATTTGCAGCGGATACAAACCCAATCGTTTCTCCAGTTTCTTGGGAACTATGAATAAATTATTGCAGCAAAACAGCTATTATTACCCAGTTTCATTTCGACTGGGATTAAGCAAACTACACAATTTCCAATGTCATGAATTTCTGATAGAGATGGTAACACCTGTGTCCCAGCCTTGAAAGTGAAAGATGCTCGTCTGATGTTTTAGCTCCATTTTTCTTCAGAGATCCTTTTTAAACCCCACAATCCTTTTCAGACAATAATATGCTTAAGCAACTCATTCATTTTCAATCCAATTTGGTGACTCTTCAGGATAAAAGGCACGGATACATGTTTAAGAATATTGCAATTGGCCATGCGTTTGAGGTATTAAGAAAGAGTACAGCAGGATATGTATCATACACTCCCAATTATAAGATATAACACTTCCCAGTGTAAGCGGCCTCTTAGTATCACACCCTCAGTAACCGTTAGTAAAAACAAATTATTAGCAGAGTTCTAAACAATGCTCCATTTAAAAGAAAAATGGCACGTATTAAATTCACACAATAAACCTTTAAACTCTCAGAGACACTCATGCAGATACTGAATGTAAACAGGGTCAGAGAAAAGAGATCCTACTATTTTTGGATTTCAGGCTATTGAGGCCGTCAATTAATATTTGGTGAAAAAACAATGTAAGTATAATAAACGTTCAGTAAAATATTTATTTTAATATTAACGTTAAGAGTCAATTGACGCCATGAGAGGAGTGGACAAGTAAACAACGAGCTCTGCACACTATACTAATTTAACCGGTGAGATTTTACACATCCTGATACATATTGGTTTTTTTTTAAGTCAACATGGAAAATCAGTCAAAATCCTTGGACTCTGGAGATAATAGAAGACACTTACATTCTCAAGCTGCAACCTCTGACAGGCCTGCATACCAGAGACTTGGTTTGGACGGTGCAGCGTGAGAAATCCAGTACCAACTGTCCAACATGTCTGTGATGCTGACGAAAGTTGTTGCCGCTGTAATACATTGATCGATTACACGGATGACGTAATGAGTTGGTTACAAGATTGTCGGACTTCGAGAAACAGATTATCTGGAGTCATCGAAAAGGGAATCATCTTCTAATCCGCTAGTGACCAATATAGATTTGGACCTCATTTTTGAAAAATTTGAGGATTTGAAGAACCGCAGTAGGCAAAATAAAGACCAAATTGTTGGAATTCCTGAACATGAGGAAGGCAGAGATATGGCAGTGAAATTCCTAGACAAGCTCTTCCCGAGTCTACTTGACATAACAGGCCATAAACTGGAAATCGAGCGAGCTCACAGAGTTCCGGCTCGGAAATTGGCTGAGGGAGACAGGCCCCGATCAATTCTGGAAAAATTTCCGATAAAGATCTTGTGTTACGTGAGGCGAGAAGCAAAGGAAAGTTTTCATGGAAGAATCACAACATTTTCTTGTTCCCAGACTTTGTGAATTTGACAAGAGAGAAACATGATTGATTCAAGGAATGCAAGAATCTCTTACATCAACGGAAGATTGCATTTGCACTGATGTACCTGGCCAAATTGAGAATAGATACTAAGGATGGCTGCAAAGTATTTACATGCCCGCAGCAAGTACTGTCTTTCATAAAAACATTGGAGTGAGTAAGCCTTTTGATGATTTTAATGTTGCTGTCTAGAGGATTTGACTCATTAAAAACACACTCGATTGTCCGAGGAAGCTGAGTGCCTTTTTCATTTCTTTTTGTGCTGGTTCCGCTCAGCTGCTGGAGTTTGTTTGTGTTATATCATTCGGGACAGCTTGTGGATGATCTGCTAATTTTAGGTGTTTATGGCTCCTGTTGGCTGGAGTTGGTTTTGTTAAATATTCCTTGCAGGGCATTGGAGTGAGTTTTACTGCACGAAAACTGAATGGCCCTTTGTTTTTTGTGATGGTACAGCTAGAGGCTTGGGCTTGTTTTGTGGAGGAACAAACCTTCGAGACAGTTAAGTGGAGTAATCTACATGTTTTTTTGTGTGTGTGTGTTTTTTCCACTTATGAGCTGGAGTTTGTTTTATAGACAATTTTTGACTATGTAATTCTGTCTCACAATTTGTACAGAAGCACCAGACTTGAGCAATCTGACGGCAAAGTTGTCGTGGGGATCTTGTCTGCCTACATGGAGTTTTTGAGTTTCGAGTGATAGATGCTGGTTTACACTATCGTGCGTGGGGTTAATGTGCACATATTTCTTTTTTTTATGTTTGTTTGGTTCAGAGTTTGATTGTTGCACCAATGTGGAATGTGGTATTTATAATACAAATTTTAACACACAATCTATTGTTTCTCATATGTCAAAATGTCAGATGTTAATATGAGTGGATTGTTCTTTGGTATTTCTTTTCTTAAACATATATGATATAGTGTTTCTTCAAGAAACGCATCTTTCCCAGCAGGAAGCTGTAAAATCTGGGAAGATATGGGGTGGACATGTTTTTTTAGAGCTGGAGCGGGTTCGTTACATGCTGCAAACAGTCTTTGTAGCCTGCTTAGGCTGGTTAGCATTGCTTATTCTAATTCTCATACGTTCATTGTTTTATCCTTTGTCATTTTACCACGTTTCAGGTTTTTCTACTTTTCTACTGTATCATCTGCCTGTATTTTACCTGTTGCTGCTGGCGCCTAGCTCAAGTCTATGTTTTTAGCCTGGTAGTTTTTTTTTAGCATCGCTTGTATATCTGTTTTCAGCCTTTATTCCTTAACATCTGCTATTTTTCAGCGTTAATCAGGTTTTCCCACGCATTATGCATATTCCACCTGCATCCACTTTCTATATTTATTGCAATTAAACCGTGCATTTTTCAGCGTGCACCCATTTTTCTCCTCTGTGTTACACAGATTATTTAATCGATCTCAAAGTACCGCTTATCAAGAACAACCAACAACAGCAAACAATAGCGTGAGGGGTTTACATCAATCTCAAACCCTCACCGCTCAGGAACAACAACAAACAATTTGCAGGTAGATACTGTTTCGGATGCAGGTAGAACAGCGAGCAACACACACACTTTGGTTCTGGCTGTAGAGCCCCCGCAGCAGGGTGTTTGGGTGAAGTCTCAGTGGGAAACTCGCTCAGCAAAGAGACACTCTCCCATTCCTGATAGGGTTTTCAATCGATTCTCCCCACTCAGTGATGCACCCACTGAGAATCATGTTGAAAGGGCCCTTGTTATTGGTGATTCTATTGTAAGGATGTAGAAATAGAGATTCCAGCCACTATTGTTAATTGCATTTCAGGTACCAGAGCCTCTTACGATGTCCGGCTTCGCCAGTCAGAAATCACTAAAAAAAAATTTAAAGAGGTGTGTGAATATGCAAAAACAATGTTTTTAGTAGATTAGTGTCACTGAATGGCTGGATGTCTGGGTGGTGTCTTGAGAATAGAATAGGATTTTTAGACAATTGGAAGAGTTTTTGGGGTAGACCTGACCTGCTAAAGAGAGATGGACTACATCCATCTAGGGAAGGTGCAGCTCTCCTCTCTAGTAATTTGGCTCATATTCTTATTAATGATAGTATTTGACTAACTGGGGCCCAGGTCAGGAAGCAGACTAACTGGTTAATCTGAACATCTGCTAGCTGCCTTGAGATGTCACACAGGTCACATAAACTACAACACATAGAGACCTAGATATCACCTAGATATCTCAAAGAGACTGTGTGTGTTCCCTGAACTACCAACAACAAAACCCTCACCAAATAATTTAGAACAAATCTGATTAAGGTCAAACTTAAACAAAACAAACAAATTAAAGTCAAACATCATATAAAAATAGGGCTACTAAACATTAGTTCCCCATCTGTCACTCACTTCGACGTTGTGTCGAAGAAGCGACACTAGGGGTCGAGGATAAATAAGTCGAGTTCATTCAGAAATTTTCTTCGGAGCCGATGGTGTGCAGTCAGCTGCGTGTTACACACCCGTTCCTGTTCATCTGACGCTTGCCTGCTGTTGGATCTACGGCGCACTTCAGTGGCTTTCTCCTTCTCTGCACGGCAGTGCAGGTTGCCCCTGGGCGCTTCAACAGTGCAAAAATTAAAGAGTTTATTTAAAAGAGTGATTTTCTCTGAAAGAGTATTTTCCTCTAAAAAGAGCAAATACACAGCTGGCGTTGAACGTCCTTTTCAGGACACATCTTTATAAAGATGCCGTTCCGCCCCTGTGTAGTTCCCGGATGCGTTAGAGTGCTCTCCACTTCAGATGACCACAGGCATTGTCTCATGCATCTGGGTTGCGATCACACCGAGGCAGCATTTGTGGATGGTTCATGTTCTCACTGCGAGAACATGACCATGGCAACGTTGCGGTCGCGGCTCGCTTTCAATAGAAAGCATGCCACTCCAGCCGTCCCCCCTTCGCATGATCCTTCTTCCCACGGGATTGAGGACGATACGGCTGGCGATGGAGGCAATCTGGGGATGGCAGCGGGTGCAGCTCCGCCGGGTAGGCCTTCGCGGACCACCCCACGGCACGCTCGTTGACTCCCGTCCATGCTCGAGGTAACAGCGGCTCGCCTTACAGCCAGCCTGCCTATCCTCTAGAGCTCGAGGTGGATGAGCTCGTTGCTGCATCGGAGCGCGCAGCGTCTAACGCTGATGACTCCCCTGGGCTGCCGCATTCGGGCCAGCCTGCCCAGGCTGAGGCTGACACGCAGATGTATGATATGCTTGTCCAAGCCGCTGCCAGCGTGGGGCTGGACTGGAACCCTCCGTCCTCCCCACAGCCATCGCTGGAAGGATAGTGTCTGTAGCAACAGCACTAAAAGCTGCCAGGTCAGCATATTTTAGTAAACTCGTAGAAAATAACCACAACAATCCTAGGTGTTTATTCAGAACTGTGTCTAAATTGGTTAGGTATAAAGCCTCAGCAGAACCATATATCACGTCGCAGAATGACTTCATGAATTTCTTTACAGATAAAATTGAAATAATCAGAAATAAAATTCAAATTATGCAATCATCTGACATAGCACCTCAGAAAACAGTGTCTAATAATTTTCCTCACATGCAACTTCAATCCTTCATTGTCATAGGTCATGAAGAGCTAACAAATCTTATTGAAACATCAAAAGCCATAACATGTTTGTTAGATCCAATACCAACTAAGCTTAGCATGGTTTAGGTCCTATTTAGCAGACCGTTACCACTTTGACTATGTAAATGAGGAATGTCAAACCAAACAAACATAAAGTATGGAGTGCCACAGCAATACATTTTAGGGCCTCTGCTTTTTTCCTTGTATATGCTTCCCCTGGGAGATATTATCAGGAATCGTGGAATAAGCTTCCAATGTTATTCCGATGATACCTTTTATATTTCTTCAAAACCCGAAGTGATTTAACAATTCTCCAAATTAGCAGAGTGTATATATGAAATAAAAGATTGGATGGTCAAAAATCCCTTCTACTCAGTAGTAAAATAGAGGTACTAATTTTTGGACAAAAAACTCCTAAAAATAAGCCGCTAAAATATAATTTGACTCTCGATAGATGTACTATTACATCATCTTCAACAACGAAGAGCTTCTATGTTATATTTGATACCAATCTGTCCTTTGAAAATCAAATTACAAATGTTTGTAGAACAGCATTCTTCCACCTAAGAAATATTGGATCCAGCTCCATTCCTGCATCGTATTGGACTCTACTGCTACATGTCACTGTGTGATGAAGACTAAATGCAGCCAGTGCCAGCCAAACATCACTTCAGTCTATTATGATGGACTTCAGAGGATAAACTGATCCCGATTCCAACCATAAGACATGGGCTAATTCATATGCCATTGTCTGAACCTTGGACTTAGGATGGACCACACCGAACCTCACCAAAATTACTGGCCAGGTTGAACTGCGATGCACCTCACTGATCTTTTCCTGGATCACCTCTGTCTATTGAAGGACTCCACTCTTGAAATGGAATGCATAGACTATCAATTGCCAACAAAAGCCTTCATCAGCCAATTAACAAGGACAATTGCATCTATCTGAACTTCTGCAGTTAATACAGGATGGACTTCAAAGACATTGGTGACTAACCTTACAGTTCATACAAAATCTATGTTTAAACACTGTCCCTTAACACTTACTTAGTTTAATAATTTTAAATTAAATAATTAATGACTTGCAATATACATAAGTAATATTGGCATTACATTCATGATGTTAGCCAGAGGGGAACAGGCCTCCACAGTGAGTCTGGTTTCTCCCAAGGTTATTTTTCTCCATTAATAAACATCTTATGAAGTTTTGTGTTCCATGCCACAGTCAAATTCAGCTTGCTCACTAGGGTTATAAATACAATTATTATTGAATTACTTATTTTTAAACACAATTCACAATCGTGTTTTATCTAATTACACAATGATGACTCATCGACATTATATACATTACAGCTTTATCTTTTCTGTTAATGCCTGATCTTCTGTAAAGCTGCTTTGAAACGATGTGTGTTGTGAAAGGCGCTATACAAATAAAATTGACTTGACTTGACATTGATAAGTAAACATCTACAATTAAAATGTCTCATTTTTAAATTTTAAATGAGACAAAATATTAAAGATAAATTAGGAAGAGTCATTATTGTTTTAGCAGAAATTCAGGGGCAATTGTTTATTTTGGCTAATATTTACGCACCTAACACTGATGATCAGGGCTTTTTTATAGATCTTGAAGCACCCCTATGTCCCTCAGTTCATCTGTTATATTGCTCAATTGGAAACATCTTGGTCTCAGATCACACCCTGGTTTAGTGGTGCTGCCACATACAGAGAAAAATAAATCATATAATTGTTGCTTTAATGTATCCCTTTTGCAAAATCCTGATTTTCAACAAATGTTAAATGCTGAAATCAACGTTTATATGGAGACAACTGGTCCTCAGTATCATCTGCCAGCATGGCTTGGGAGGCACTTAAGGCGGTTCTTAGGGGTTGGGTCATACAGTATGCCACATTCATCAAAAAATGCAAAGCACAAGAACTCGTGGAGCTGGAAGGGAATTTTAAAAGTGCAGAGGCAGATCTGAAGCGCTGAAAATTCTCTGATGACCTCAGAGTATTTACCCTGTTGAAATACAGGTATAATACTATTTTGTCGCAGAAGGTGGAGTTTTGGCTATTCAGGGCAAGACAGTCACACTTTGAGTCGGGGGACATAGCAGGGAAGCTTTTGGCAAGATATATAAAGCAGAGAGAATCTTTTTCTACCATTTCCTCATTGAAATCTGCTGGTGGTGAAATATTTACCTCATATATTTACATTTACATTTATGCATTTGGCAGACGCTTTTATCCAAAGCGACTTACAGTGCTCTTATTACAGGGACAATCCCCCCAGAGCAACCTGGAGTTAAGTGCCTTGCTCAAGGGCCCAACAGTGGCATCTTGGTGGTGCTGGGGCTTGAACCCCCGACCTTCTGATCAGTAACCCTGAGCCTCAACCACTGAGTTTAGGGAGTTAAATATGAATATTTAACTCCCTAAACTGATGACTGAACAAAATAAATCTATTTATTCTGAGATAACCTTAGAGGAATTTGGCAAGGTAAATAAGGCCTTGCCTATTGGCAAGGCTCCAGGGCCGGACGGCTTTGCTGCTGAATTTTTTCGATCTTATGCTACAGAACTAGCTCCACTTTTATTAGAACTTTATACTGAATCATTAAAGAATGGAAAGCTTCCACCCACCATGTCACAAGCCCGAATCAGTCTGATTCTTAAAAAGGCCAAATATCCAAGAGAGTGTAAGAGTTACTGTCCATTTTCCCTGATCCAGCTAGATGTAAAAATACTGTCAAAATGTATGACTTCTCTTATACATATAAAGAAGCATCCTCTCAATTTCAGCTGCTTTTGTTTTCAGCAAACTTAACATTTGTAAGTATTTGTATGAACATAATAAGATTCAACAGCTAAGACATAAACTAAACAAGTTTCACAGACATGTGACTAACAGAAATGTAATAATGTAACAGTCAGTATCTGGTGTCTTACTAGCTGCATTAAGTACTGAGTGAATCTTCTCTTCCTGCAACTGGACTGCACCAGATTTGCCAGTTCTTGCTGTGAGATGTTACCCCACTCTTCCACTAAGACGCTTGCAAGTTCCTGGACATTTCACATTTCTGGGGGGAATGGCCCTAGCCCTCACCCTCTGATCCAACAGGTCCCAGATGTGCTTAATGGGAATGAGACCCGGGCTCTTCGCTGGCCATGGCAGAACACTGACGTTCCTGTTTTGCAGGAAATCATACACAGAACAAGCAGTATGGCTGGTGGCATTGTCATGATGGAGGGTCATGTCAGGATGAGCCTGCAGGAAGAGTACCACATGAGGGTGGAGGATGTCTTGCCTTTAAAGCACAGTGTTGAGATTGCCTCAATGACAAAAACCTCAGTCCGATGATACTGTAACACATCGCTCCAGACTATGATGGACACTCCACCTCCAAATCGATCCCGCTCCAGAGTGGAGGCCTCGGTGTAATGCTCATTCCTTCGACAATAAAGGTGAGTCTGACCATCACCCCTTGTGAGACAAAACTGTAACTCTGCAGTGAAGATCATTTTTGCCAGTCCTGACTGGTCCAGCAAATGTGGGTTTGTGCCCATAGGCGACGTTGTTGCCGGTGATGTTTGGTAAGCACCTGTCTTACAACAAGCCATCAGTCCAGCCTCTCTCAGCCTATTGCGGACAGTCTGTGCACTGAAGGAGGGATTGTGCATTCCTGGTGCAACTCGGGCAGCTGTTATTGCCACCTTGTACCTGTCCCGCAGGTGTGATATTCGGATGTACCCATCCTGTGCAGGTGTTCTTCCACGTGGTTTGCCACTACGAGGACGATAAGCTGTCCTTCCTGTCTCCCTGTAGCGCTGTCTTAGGCATCTCACAGTATGAACATTGCAAATTATTGCCCTGGCCACATCTGCAGTCCTCATGCCACCATGTAGCATGCCTAAGTCATTTTCATGCAGATGAGCTGGGACCCTGGCATCTTTCATTTGGTGTTTTTCAGAGTCAGTAGAAAGGTCTCTTTAGTGTCCTAAGTTTTAATAACTGACCTTAATTGCCTACCATCTGTAAGCTGTTAGAATCTTAACGACCATTCCAAAGGTGCATGTTAATTAATTGTTTATGGTTCAATAAACAAACATGGAAAACATGTTTCAACCCTTTACAATTAAGATCTGTAAATTTATTTGGATTTTACAAAATTATAGGACTCAAGTCGCTGCCATCTTGCTTGGCGCCAGAAAGGCATTTGATATGGTAGAATGGGATTATCTTTTTAAGTTTTTGGAAATATACGGTTTCAGGAATACTTCTATTGGATGGATTAAGTTACTTTATAGACACCCAGTAGCGGCAGTACAAACAAATGAATGCCCTCCTTCCCCATTATTGTTCTGTCTTGCCCTGGAAACATTAGCAGCCATGATAAGAAACAATTTTCCAGGGGTGATGGAGGGAGGTATGGCGCATAAGCTTCTGCTTTATGCAGATGAGATTTATTGATTTGTTTCCGACCCTACTAGATCTATGCCTTGCCTCCATATAATTATTAGTTATTAGTCAATTGGTCTAAATCAGAAGCTTTGGCTCTGACAGCATACTGCCCAGAAATGGCTTTCCAGCCAGGAGCCTTCCAGTGGCCCAAACAGGGAATTCAGTTTTTGGGCATTTTATTTCCATTTAGTAAGAGTTAATTTTGACCTCTAAATAAAACTTTTTTCTAATGATGTGAGCAGGTGGGCTTCATTAAATTTATCTATGATTGGGAAGGTTAATGTTAAAATAAATTGTATTCCAAAATTCGACTACCTACTACAGTCTCTTCCCATTGAAGTTTTCGTCTTTTATTTTAAACAATTTGATAGTATAGCTAAATCCTTTATCTGGAATGGTTAATGTCATCGGATGCATTTTACCAAGTTACACAGGCCAATTGACAAAGGTGGGTTAGGTCTCCCAAAGATTATGTTTAACTACTAAGCATTTGGTCTCAGACATTTGGTGCATTTGTCGCTTCCACCTGAGAGAGCTCATCCCTGGCTCTTTATTGAACAGGATGTTCTTGCCCCTATCTTGCCATCGCAAAGTCATTCTACCAAGCTACCCAGTGAAGTAAAGACACATCCCGTTATTTCGCACATGCATTTAGTGTGGAAAAAAGTTTCTTGTGTGTTCACTTCGGACATTCATCTGAATGTTGACACAAGTATTTGGTTATACCTGAAATTGTGCATTAACAAGTCCCCTTTCTGCTGGACAGAATGGATTGGGAAGGGTGTTACTATGCTGGGTGACCTGTATGAAAATGGAGCATTGAGATCCTTTGAAAATATTATACAGCAGTTTGGTATTCCCAGATCTCAATTCTTCAGGCACTTACAGCTGCACCATCTACTCTGTACCACATTTGGGTGTAGTACCCAGCACCCTAAAGTGGCAGGAACTCTTGAGATGGTGCTTGCTGATTTTAAAAAAGGTCATGAAGCTTCAGTGTACTATTTCTGGCTAATAATATTTTGATAAAAGTTGATTGTGTGTTTTCATGTGTTGTTTGTGTAAATTAGAATTTTGGAATCAATAAAAATTGTTAATGACAAAATTAATATTTATATGTTAAAAACCAGTATGTCTGGTTACAATCATATGTAGTGTTATAGGGTTCCACCAGGCTTGTTGGATTCTAGTTAAAATGCACGACTTCCCAGCATACTCATACAAGGAACAGAAATCAGTTATTTTTCAGCAGTTGAGGCTCTGGGTTACTGAATAGAAGGTCGGGGGTTCAAGCCCCAGCACCGCCAAGATGCCACGGCTGGGCCCTTGAGCAAGGCCCATGACCCTATCTGCTCCAGGGGCGCCGTATCATAGCTGAACCTGCATTCTGAACCCAGCTTAGCTGGGAAATGTGAAAACAAATACATTTCACTGTATATATGCAAAAATGTATGTATAATGTTTGACCAAAAGAAAAAAAATAAAAAAAAATAAATGAATGTTGCCTTTGAGAGTTACCCTGTAAATGTACCCTGAAAATAAACCTCATTCAGCCGAATTACTGACAAGTGTCATTCCCCATTAGACATTTTGCATCAATTCAAGCAGGGCCAGTCCTGCCCAAATTGATGCCCTGCCATGTACAAGGAAGAAATCATGTCCACATGTGATTTGGAGGTTGCATTTATGCTTTAAAATTACATTTGAACTTCACTCATGTTTAGGTTTAGGGTTGGTGTTTGGTTGTAGAGTTAATACAAATATAATAATAGTAATAATTCCTTACATTTATATATCGCTTCTAGGCACTCAAAGCGATTTTCATGGTAGCAGGGAAATCTGCTCAACCATCACCAGTGTGTAGCATCAAACTGGATGATGTGGCGGCAGCCATAGTGTGCCAGAATGCTGACTACAAACCAGCTATTGGTGGAGAGGAGTTGCAGTGATGTAGCCAATTCATTTACATAGGGGATTATTAAGTAGTCATGGTGGATAAAGGCCAATGGGCAAATTTGGCCTGGACACGTCAGGTTACACCCCTTCTCTTTTTGAGAAATGCCATGGGATTTTTTATTACCACATAGAGGCAGAAGCAGTGAATATAATCATGAATTAGAATCAGTCTGGAATTCCTTGGTCCAATAGATTCACCAGAAAGGCCATGCCACCAGGTTAGCTTTGCTGGTGAACAGCATGGCTATGCTGGTCCACCAGAAAGACCAGCACCAAACTAGCACTAACTATCATAAACCTGCTTGGACCAGCATGTAAATTAATACTGCTCTATGCTGGTCTGTTAAGCAAGGATGACACTTAAGGAACCTGTACACATTTCTCCTCAGATTGTGGTACTAAGCAGGTAGGAACTTAGGTGGACATGTTTTCAAAGACGTGAAAGCACATGGATGATGAATTGGTGATTTGAACACCACATGAGGTGCCAATTGTTTCGTCATCTCATGGTATGTTACATCAAGAATAAGTGTCACACAGATAAAATCTTGAAGACAGAAGGGATCACTGAGGAATCATGGAAAAGCACAATGCCGATTAAAATTTTTGCAGACAAAAGGTCCAGTATGTGGGGTCACACGAGCAAGAAATACTGTTTGATGGGGCTATTTAAACATTGCTTTTACCCGCCACTGATCACTCCTCCCGCTGAGCTGTTAGAAGGGGACAAGAGTAGGTTAGTGGAGTGGATCCTGCAGTGGAGTCTTTCTATGGAGAGGTCTCTGGTGGTGCAACCCACAGCTTGTCATTTTTTACACCACCTGACACACACATCCAGCCAAGATGCTAATTAGAAGCAGCGGCTAATAAGCTTCAAGGGGGAAACACAAAGGCTACACACATTTTAATCACCAAACATTCTCCTGATGTAGAGAGTGGAATTAATTGAGGAGAAGAGTGGAGAGAGTGATTCGGCAAAAGGTACCAGGAGACACAAAGATCCACAGAGGAGATAATGTACCTACATTCAGACACAGACATACTCACTCATTTGTACATCTCATTTGAGAGCCAGGATGCTCACACACTTAGAGTATCACTTGATAAGATTATGTAGATTCAGAGATACAGCCATTCACACGCCTACATTCATATACCAGACTACTTTTATTTTTAGTGATTTGCATTCTTAGTGCAAATCACTAAAAATAAAAGTAGTACCTCCTTGACAAGGAGGAGAATTTATAGTTAAAAAGTTTCCCACAGTTTTTCACTAAATGAGCTCAAGGGAGAATGTGATTCAGTAATTTTCTTATACACGTTTATATTTATATTTTATATATACATTTACATTTATGCATTTGGCGGATGCTTTTATCCAAAGCAAATTACAGGGCCCTTATTACAGGGACAATCCCTCTGGAGCAACCTGGAGTTAAGTGCCTTGCTCAAGGACACAAATGTGGTGGCTGATGGTGGTCGAACCAGCGACCTTCTGATTAACAGTTATGTGCTTTAGCCCACTAGGCCACCACCACTTTTGATATATAAAATTATACATAGTAGCTTTACCCTAAAACATTGTTTTGTGAATGAGCAAGGTGGGCAAAAAATATATATATTTTGGAATCCAGTTGAATATTGGATAGTACTAAACTATTATTGTGGGACCCAGTCAAGTTTATTAATTTAATACTTATTTCATTCACCTTCCTCTGGAGCTTTTATTTTGACACTGAAAGTGCAGTGTGTTTGACAGTTTACATAGTTCCGCATCTGGTGAAATGCTGTCATCTCCTGCTTTTCTGTTATACTGTGCCACGTTTTTGGATTTGTATAATAACTTGTATGCTTGAATCTACAGCATTTGCCTTTCACAAAGCAAATACAGAACAATGCGCCACCCGTTTATTCTGAAGTGCAGCCTTTTTGCAGTTTATTAATCACATAAGACCATATCGCCATTGTGATATCATACTTTGATTAATGGAGCCATGTTTGCCATGAAGGATCATGAGATTAGTCTTCTGATGATCTTTATGAAACTTAATGGCCAAATAAAAAGCACATAAAACAAGTGATAATGCTGATATTGCTTAATTTTATATTGTCAGCAAAATCATTGCGATTATGTTGTATATTTGATGCATCACCCAGCCCTACATATATACGAACACTCTATTTATTATGTACACACATACTCCCGCACAGAGCTATCAGACTGTCCAGTGCAAAAAATATTGGTGTCATGAACAAAGAGACAATTTAACAAAAACAACAGCCTAAAATTCTGACACGCTCATCAAACATATTTTAATTGCATCCAATTTCTGGTTCCCGCCATGATAGTCAGAGAACAGCTAATTATTCTACATATCCTAATGTTGTGCTGGAACAGCGTTTGACTGGTGGATGTTCTATGGTGATCGGCCCTCCAGTGTTAGGGTTTAAAGCAATCAATGAGGCTTCCTACACAAGTTTGATTTTGCAAATTGTTACATTACATAATGTGACCGACCACAAAGTATTTATTTTTTGTCTGGATAAGTTTGGTGCTGGTTCTTTTATTATTTAAGATCCATGACACCTGCACAAGTTCATCAGTGACACCATTTGTCAACACAAATATCTTAACCTCCAGCCAGTAGAATAGCTCACAATTATGCTCCCATTAGTGACAGCTGTGGCAGAATGACCCACCCCTCCCTCTTGTCATTGCCGCTTCTGAAGGGCATCCTTCAACCAGGGAGTGGGCAGGAAAGAGGAGGGGCAAATTTAATAAGTCTTGTTTGGGCAGCGGATGATGTGGTGCACCTGAGGTGAATAAAATCTCATCACTACTACCATTAAAAAGTAGTGTTCCTCTCCTTGGGAGCCAGCTTCAATCTACTGGCGCCTCATGTATAAATGTTGCGTATGCACAAAAATGTTGCATACGCCCACCTCTCATACCCACGATGGGATTTATAAAAAGTAAAATTGACATGAAAATGTGTGCACCCCACACAAAATCTACCCCTAGTGACGTCTCTGTCAAAAGAGTGCAACTTATAACGAGTTTACGTCCATCTACAGATGAATTTTATACATCTAATGAAGCTTAATTATTACTTGCCAATTGTGTGCACTTAGTTGTTACACACACACACACACACACACACACACACACACACACACACACACACACACACACACACACATTGCATAATACTTGAGTAGAGTCCCCTGTTCATTGTGTAAAGCACTTTGAGTGTAGTTTCAGAAAAAAGTGCTATATAAATGTAACACATTCATACATATGTCCGCAAAATCAATGTGTAAGCAATTAAATTTGTTAATATAAATTAATTAGGATGAATGCAGCTCTGAATGACAATGCCAGCATTAGCTCTTCTAGAAGACTAAGTGCAATGACTGATCAGGAGGGTGCATGTGTTTTGTAACAATGCTGTTTTTTGGTCCATGATGATGACCGGCTTACAAGCATAGTTATAGGTTTACACTTAAAACACACAAAAAAAAATCAAATTTTGTGAGAAGACACATAAAATAAAAAAAGATATATTCTATATATAATAAGATATATTCTCTGTTAAAAGGTTTTAATATACAATTAGGTTTCTCAGGTAAATTGATCTTGTGTAAAGGGTGTTTAAATATTTTTATACTGAAACAAGATACAAATTTAGAAATGATTTTTAGCAGCAGTTTCTAGAGCATTCACATGCATTATGTAGGATTAAGTCTGTATCATCTTTTGTTCCCTTTTTCAAAAAGCTACACTTCTGATGCTGCACTGAAAAGCGCTTTGGGAACAGCTTTAGGTGTGACCAGCTGTGAATATGTGTGCACCACGTCAATGAACATTCACCAGAATTTTGTCTTCAGATCACTCTGTGTGTGTGTGCTTCACGAGCCTGTCAGAACTTTCTTTCCTCTGTTAGGAGTTAGGTTTCTGCGCACTGCCTAACAAATTCTCTCTTTCTCTTTTCTTTTAAAAATAAAAGAAGAAAAAGAATGATTGATAAACAAAGCAAGCGGTGTGTGTTCCCATGTTTACGCTCTATGGCTGAAACAGACACACACCAGTTTTTATTTTGTGTGTTTGGGGGAAGAGCATGCTGCTCTTAAATTGGGGTGGGGCAGGTGCGAGCATTGCGATCTGTTTACAGTCAAAATGCTTCGCACTCGTCTCGCTTACTTCCAAGAGCCAGCGCCCACTCTGTCACCACGGGGCTCTCGCATATATCTGGCTGAGGAGCGAGAGACGGGTCCGTCCCTATCGCTCGCTCTCTCTCCAGATCCAGCTGATCCTTCTCGTGAGCCTGAAGCGCATTTCTTTATTTCACGCGCTTTATTTCAAGCGCGCCTCTTTATTTCACGCACTGAACTTCTGTACATTCCACGCAAAATAATAAAGCGGCTGAGAAATTACTCGTGGTGGTTACTCAGGCTGTGGCCAGACTACAGCTAGACTGGCCATGCGAACAACAGACCCCCCCCCAAAGGCTCCAAACTATTAGACAGATTTCTGTCTGGTGGCAAAAAAATAAATAAAATAAAAGAGGAAGGGAATGCTATATTAGTCCCTTCCTTTCTTTGATGACCTCCATGACGAGCATTCTCGTTCATGGAGGAATCTTTTTACTTCCTGTATTTTCGTGCACTTGATGTCGACATATTTGACTATTGTAGGTGCTGAGACACGGAGCTATTCATTGATGTCTCCGGTAAAAGTTTTCCTTCATGATGCCCCGGTTTCGCCTTCCGGCCTATTCGGGGACACTATGAATACAGTTATCTCCAGGTTCCAGGAGTCGAAAAGCCACAAGGAAGCATTTGGGAAGTTTTTTCCCCGACCTGGTTAGGAGGCTCAGAAACAAAGCGTGGCGAGTCGTGCTCCCAATCGTAAAGACTGGGGACAGGCTCGTCGCCCTCAAAAGCCCCCAAAGCAAGACCTCAGGGAAGTAATTTCTAAGAGGAAGAAATCCTGATGGTCTTGCACCCAGCATTATGGGGGTTGCGGGACGGGCCGCGTGTATCATCCACTTCGCCGGAACCCCTATGAAACCTCTCCATTCCCGCCACCTCTGGTGTTTCGGGAGTTAGAGGCTTCCAATGAAAATTTGGGTGTTCCGCTGTTTCCTGCCCAAGTCCAGGATGCGGAACACCCGACATCCCCTCAACAGGAAGTGTCAAAATTAATACCATCTCAGAGAACCTGGCAGTGTGGAAACTTCTGCCAGATATTTTAATGTGAGTCCTAAGAACAGTAGAAAAGTGTGTAGAGTATGAACGGAAAATCATGAACTCATTAATTCTGAATGCAATGCACACATTTTTACTAAGGGTCCTAGAAACCCACACTCTGATCCTCCCCATCTAAATCACCGGGTAGCGCCAGCGAGTCTGGGAGTTAGAATGCTTTCTTGACGTTTTTACAACCCAAAGAGCCTCTCCAGAGACACTCGTGATATCGCCACCTACACACTGAAAATCTATACACACACACGTTCCTACCATTTAAAACCCAGAAATGGCTTATTTTTAAGGGAATATGTTTTATTCCTGTATGCTTGGGTATTTCTGCTGTTATATCAAACCAGTTAAGATTGTTTAGTTGTGTAGTTAAACTCTGAGGGCTTATATAAAGAGTCTAAGAGTATATATTCACTTTTAAGTGTACCAAATACAAGTTTCTTGGTATCAAATTAAACCTTTCGACTCGCCCTTGCTGAATATATATATATATATATATATATATATATATATATATATATATATATATATATATATATATGGTTACATTAAAATGTATTCTGCTATGTTTTACCATCTTTTGAGTGATTCAAACCACATCCGGACCCTGTTGTAAATTAGGCAAATGGCGAGCCTTGACAAGACAAAGGGAACCATCTCGCGCCAAAACTGAGGAGCCTCATTGGGTCATTCCTCCCAAAGGAGGCGTGACCTCCCTACCTTAAAAGTCAGGATCTGGTGTGGAATCGCTCTCTTCTTCTCTTGTTCTCTTGTCCTCTTTCTCTTGTCTTTTGTCCTTACATCTCTCTCTTACTTTCTCTTCTGAACCTCTTCAAGTTTTCTTCAACTTCTCTTCAAACTCTCGTCAGACATGTCTTTTGTTTTATTTGGCGTTTATCTCAGTCTTTTTCTTGTCTTCGGACAAAGCTCAACACTCTACGTTTTTGGAGCAGTCCGATAGCCTCCGGGTGAAATGCCTCTCTCTCAGTTTCAACCATTACTCCTAAGATGCTTTGAACTTCCCGCGAGTGATCCACGCTCGAGAAGCACCAAGAGAAATCCTCCATCTCACGGACGCAACGAGGACATTCACGCACACACGCAGTCTTGTTCAGCGACACAAAGGTCCATTTTGCAAGTATTATTCCATCTAAATTCAAATGCGTTAGAGTGTTTAATTCCCTTGCTGGCTCTTAAGGTTTAACTGTTGTAACAAGTTTGCTATCCCTGTGATCTCTTTATTTTCCTTCCTGTTTTACTTTGTTTGTTCTATGTTAAATGTTTGTTGTTAAATGTGTTCTACGTTTGTTAAGTTTGTGATATATCCTAGTTCCTTGTACTAAACCCAATTATACGCTTGATTTTCTGTGTTTGTTGGTCATAAAGCAAAGCCTCTTTAATGTGCGATCTAAAGCTACGAGCTGATATTATCAAAGTAAGTTAACGTGCTTTGATTAAGTAAGCTTATACTAACAATAAACCTTCTGGAGAATTGATCAAGAGTATCGAGCAAAGTGGTTTGCTGGACGAACTGGTTGGTTGCGTTACGGGTTAATTCCATTAAGGTGTTCTGAAAATTAATACAGCCTGTCTGCATATGATGTATATTCCTAATTAATTATAATTCGTTGTGTTTAATTATCTATATATATCTGAAGCAGACTTTTGGGCTATATAACCCCTGTTTTGGGGCAATTTAGAATGTATTGTTATCTAGTTCAAACCGTATGATTATTCATTGATTACAATCATTAATATTAATTGTACATTCCCCAAACCTGATCCAAGAAACCCTACAAGGGCAACAGAATTCAATTCGCTCGCCACAGTCCGTGTTTCAACGGTGTGGTCCCCACTACCGTAAACCGGAGCAGGCATGTCTACTGTGGAAAGAACTGCAAAATCTCTCGGTCTAAGGGGCCATAGAACATATTCCCCTTCTAGAGAAAGAGTCAGGTTATTACAGCAAATAATACCTGGTTCCCAAAAAGTGTGGGGGTTGCGTCCGACCTTAGATCTTCATGGCTTAAACTGCTCAGTTTGGGTGTTCAATCCAAGATGCTAACTATCAAGACGTTCGTGTCACAAGCCCAACATCACGTTTGGCTGGCCACGATCGATATAATGGATACATATCTTCATATAGAAATTCTTCCACAGCTCAAGAAGTTCCTGAGGTTCGCTTTCGGGGGCGAAGCGGCCTAGCCCTATTAACCCGCACATTCATAAAATGTATGGATGCAGCACTGGCTCCTTTGTGACTCCGGGGCATCCGCATTCTGACTTACATAGACGACTGGCTGATACTAGCACAGTCACAAGAACTTGCTTTACAGCACAGGGATATCGTCTTAGCTCATCTGGTTTCTCTGGGGTTGAGGCTCAACGCAAAGAAAAGCATCCTCTCTCCCACTCAGAAAACGACCTACCTGGGGATCATATAGAATTCGATCACAATGCGGGCACAATTGTCTCCCGCTTTAATCGAGTTCATTCAGAACACCCTGAGCAAAGTCAGGCTAGGCCAAGGTTGCACTGTTCATCAGTATCAACGACTATTAGGTCTCATGGCATCTGCGTCCTCGGTGATCCCTTTGGACCTTTTGCACGTGAGACCATTTCAGTTGTGGCTCAAAGCCAGGGGATTCCATCCAAGGGCCAATCCCCTAGGCTGATAAGGGTTACGCGCCATATGCTACGTACCCTTTCTATGTGGTTCAGACCCCGGTTCCTCACTTTGGATCCCACTCTGGGTGCGTCTTGTCGTCGCAGTTTTCTAACGACAGATGGCTCCCTGGCGGGCTGGGTAGTGCTCTTAAGTGGTCGTCCAGCTCAAGGAGAATGGGAGGGTCGTCATCTCGATTGTCACATTAACTGTCTTGAATTGATGGCTGTATTTCTGGCCCTGAAAAACTTCCTCCAGAGGCTGCCTTGTCTTGGTGCAGGTGGACAATACAGCTGTAGTCTCTTACATAAACCATAAAGGAGGCCCACGTTCACGTCAGCTGAATTTTCTGACACGTCATGTTCTCCATTGGGCCCAGGGTAAGCTCATGTCACTCAGAGCGGTTTATAACCCTGCATGCCTGAATGTGGGAGCAGATTTACTGTCCAGAAAGAGGATAGTGACAGGGGAGTGGAACAAATCTGGGTGAAATTTTACAGGGCAGAAGTGGACCTCTTCACCTCTTAACAGACAGCGCAATGTCCCCCCTACTTCTCTCTAAGTCACCCAGCCCGAGCTGTGGAACCTTCATGTTTGAATAGTCCTTGAGGGTCTGGTTGAGACCCCCTTTGAACCTCTAGAGTCAGCATCTGGCAGACTTCTGACTCTTAAGATGGCTTCTTATGGCGATTACCTCTCTAAAGAGAATTGGAGACCTACAGGCTCTGTCTGTTTTGCCAGCCTGTTTAGAGTTTGCCCCAGGAATGACTAAAGCAATTTTGCACCCTTATCCTGACTACCTGCTTGAGGTGCCTTTCTCGACCTTAAACCGAAGCCTTCTGCTCCCCGCTGTTTACAACACCGGAGCAGGAAAGACTTCACAGACTTTGTCCAGTCTGTGCCCTTCAGACTTATGTCCACCGCACTTACACAGTGGTTTAAGTCAGGGCAACCCTGACTTGCCATGGGGCCGCAACAGGGGGGCGGCCGCCACCAAGCAGACTACATTGCATTGGGTGAGGGACGCTATTGCCCTGGTCTACGAGGCACGCGGTTAAGCTTCGCCAGTAGGTATCAGAGGGCTCGCCTCCTCTAAAGCATTGGCTATAGGTCTCCCTCTGCAGCATGTTTGTGATGTGGCAGGTTGGTCCTCTCCACACACATTCATCAGTTTTATGATTTGGATGTTCCTGCCACTCCGGGCTCATGTCTGAGACCTCTCACGCTCTTGTGAGCACAATACACAACCGTAGGGTGTCCGGACTGCCACAGTGCTGCGGCATGGGTAGTCTCGTTCCCAAAGCGCTTTCCAGCACAGCATCAGAAGTGTAGCTTTTTGAAAAGGGAACATCTCGGGATACTAAAGTGTACCCCTTTTTCCCTGAAAAAAGCAGAATGAGATGCTGCGCTTCATTGCCGCACTGGGAATTCCCAGCACTGCTCTTCAGACAAAATACCTGACGACTCACCTGTGACGCATCTATTTATAGCCCTGCCACAGGTGCATCCAATGATTACACCGGCAGAGGCTATAAATTCCGGTCAATGTTCATTAACGTGTTGCATACATATTCACAGCTGGTCACACCTAGAGCTGTTCCCAAAGCACCAAAATCAGCGCAGCATCTCGTTCCACTTTTTTCAGGGAACAAGGGTTACACTTAAGTAACCTGAGACATTTTCCTAGTCTGGTTTGCAATATGCATATGGCATTAATACGTATTTGAGGTAATGCATAGTTAAAACAGGTGTCATATGCTCGATTTTTTTTTATTTCAGGTAGGAGATAAATTAGGTGCATCTGCATACAATCTTCCACAAACTGGAATTTATCAATTTAAATTTGCACAGATTATAGTGTGGGTATGGTTTAACAATTTTGAAAATTTTGTGCATAAGAACTTTTCCTGATTTAGGCATACGCCACATAATAGTGTAAAACCTACACAAGTCTTTGTACATGAGCAAATTAGATGTGACGCCAGGGTTGTTTGTGAAAGCCGCCACCCCTCGCGCCATGGAAACAGGAGGGGAGCGTGTGCGGCTGCAAGACCCCACCAATTATAACAGGACCTTACCCAATCTACACTGTCCATCCTGTAAATATCTCCAGCGTACCAAAGGGACACCATATTCCCCCTTTGTTTGGACACTTACTGTATCCCCATGTACACTTCAATTCCCACTTTTGAATATTTCATGTTTATTATTATTTTAAAAGAACCATGGCCTGAAGCCACACCCACTGTGTCTGTCTCTCGCTCACACAGCTTACACCTACTGACTCTATTTATTGCCTTCTAAGGGAAGGATTATGCATTTGTATGTGTGTCCACACAAACACTCGAGCACAGAACTCAGTTCTTAGACAAAAACACACTTATTGAAAATAACTAGAAAGAAAAAGTCTGTTTTTACACCACCCACTGGTATTAAGTGCTAATCATGCTTCAGGCGGGATGAGGTAGATAACATGTGCTTGCATCAAAACAACTTATTACATAAAATTAGTAGGTGTGATGCTTCATGCAAGGGGTGGGAAAATGTGTTGCAAAGCCAAGTTATTCAACACAGATGAGACCCAACGAGGTTAATGACCAGATTGTGAAAACAAATTTGTGCTTTGGCAGTAGGCTTTTTGAGCAGCTGTTCCGATAGATGATTGTTGAGTGAAATTGCTGTTGTCCGCCTCCACAATGTCAAGCTAAACAACTTGCTTCACAGCGCGAGACATTATGCAAACTCTTTTACTTAGGAGAATAAAGAGAGAGTTTGCATTCTAAACAATATCTGCTATCTTAATACTGAAGAAGTCCTTGAAGAAGTTAATATCAATTTGTATCCAACTATATCCAATATCCAACTATCCCTTGGCTAAAGCTAAATTATGATAGGAGTTTTTTGCATTCTAAAATTAATTCACTAGAATTCATATCTCAAAATGTATAAAGCTCTTGAGTGTATAAGTGTGTGTGTGTGTGCTCGGAAGAGGGCAACAAAAACTGGTAACTGTAAATTATGCTATCAAAATTTGAAATGATTGGCTATTGATTCACAAGGGTGACGGCAACAAGGCAGTGGAGGCACAGCACAGAAGAAAGAAAAGAGATAAGAGTGAAATGAAAAAGGGATGAGGAAAGATGAACAGATTGTAGATAATGAATGAGAAAATGAGAGCAAAAAGCCAAAACGATGCAGCTGATGAAAAAGTTGATGAGAAGAACAGCATATTTATTTGATGATAACAAGAACATTGTTCAAAGAGCAAATTGGATTAGAGAGTTCAGAGTTGAGGGGAGCTGAGTAGAAAAGGAAGTGGTGAAAAGATAGAGAAAAGCTGGAATAAACAACATAAGAACAGAGATGGTTGTGCTCAAAAGAACGAAATCTCACTGACTCGTGTTGATAATCTAAAAGGACAAAGAAAAGAATTATTAACTCGATACTTCAAACACCTCTGACAGAGATTATTCTTACAGAGCAGAATACATTTCCTTAAAAATTATAATGAACCTTAACAAAGAGAATGCATGTGAACGAATCTCGTCAGTCATTTATGTATTAATTAGGACTGGTATGATGAATTAAAGAATTAGCAGATGTAAGATTTCAAATATTTGAAACTAGAGATGGTAAAGAAATTCTGACATGCTTCGTAAAGAGATATGCTAATTCTTGTTAGGAGACCAGAGGGAATGGGCTTAAAGGAAAGGGATTAGGAACCGCATGCCTCTGAACAGCACACTTGGGAAAGATAGGAAGTCTGACTCACCATGCTTCAAACTCAGGCAAGATTGCTAAAAGATTGGAAAAACATATTTGGCAAAGCATTATTCACATTACTAGAGAAAACAAACCAAACAAAGAAAAAAAATAAACATAAAAGGTTCTTCAGAATCAAACAGGGCAAAGTGCAAGCAAATTTTAAGAATTAAACAAACCAGAGTCTTCATTTATAAACATCTTGCATTCTCCCATAAGTTAACCTTTGCTATGTTTTGAAGCCATCAAAATATCTATCACAGCTCCTTAATTCTACTCTCTGTTTGGTTCATTTATAAATCACATTGTGAACATCCAAGGCAGACACTGTGTTGTGCAAGCAGGGTTTGTGCTGTTTGTGCTACACACTTTCTGAAATATGAACTACACAGCAAAACTGGTAACACAGCGTGGCCATAATTCAATGATTTTATCAGAAAAATATTTCAGACATATGTGTTTATTTGACACTACATTTTCTAATGGACAATGACTTTCTCAACAACTTTACGTTTGGTGAGATGAAAGTGTTTTAATATGTATATAACACTTATGAAATATGAGGCTCATTATAAATATTTCGAATAGCTAAATGTAAATGAGTGTCTGTTGTAAATGCATAAAAGCCTGCAGGTAACAGTTTATACACATTCGGATTATTGTAAAGCTATCTTTTTGTATTTTTTGTTTTCTAATTTGTTTGAGAATATAGTTTTCCACATAAATCTCCACTGTAACACAGACACATACATAAACACTCTAGTGGTCTTTCATAAATCCACTCAAACAGATATAAGAGGTGCACTTCTAAAAGATAATCTGCCTATTCTAAGATTTTTTTTCTTCACAACACTTCATCAATCTATACATAAAGCTGCACACAATAAAGAGTCACTGACTTACACAATTGAAACTTTTCACGATATAGGTGTACGCCACATTATAGTGTAAAACCTACACAAGTCTTTGTACATGAGGCCCCTGGTGTGCACACACTGGTGTGCTAGCAGGTCCAGGAATGCAGCTGGACCCTTGAGCAAATTAGATGTGACGCCAGGGATTGGAGCATGCATCGCAGCCGACGGTCCAGGATGCCAGGCTGCCATTCCCCTCACATGCTGTGGCCCCAGGGAAGCTGAGCCATTTCAGAAAGCCACCTCCACTCATGCCCTGGACACAGGAGGGGAGCGTGTGTGGCCGCCGGACCCCGCCCTTTATACCTGGACTATACTCTGTCTTCACTGTCCATCCTGCAAATAGCCCCAGCGCACCGCGAGGACACCAGATTTCCCCGTTGTATGGACACTTACTGTATCCCTATTGACACTTCAATTCCCACTATTGAATATTTAATGTTTATTTCAAATAAACCATGGCCTGAAGCCACACCAACTGTGTATGTCTCTTGCTCTCTTGTCTCTTTAAGGGATGGATTATGCATTTGTATGTGTGTAAACACAAACACTCGAGCACAGAACCCAGTTCTTAGACAAAAACACACTTATTGAAAATAACCAAAAAGAAAAAATATATTTTTACACCAGCCTCTGGTATTAAGTGCTATGCATACTTTAGGTGGGATAAGGTAAATAACATGTGCTTGCATCATAACAACTTATTATATAAAATTAGTAGGTGCGATGCTTCATGTAAGGGGTGGAAAAATGTGTTGAAAAGCCAAGTTATTCAACACAGATGAGACCCAACGAGGTTAATGACCAGATTGTGAAAACAAATTTGTGCTTTGGCAGTAGGATTTTTGAGCAGCTGTTCCGATAGATGATTGTTGAGTGAAATTGCTGTTGTCCGCCTCCACAATGTCAAGCTAAACAACTTGTTTCACAGCGCGAGATGCTCCATAAACTTTTACTTAGGAGAATAAAGAGAGAGTTTGCATTCTAAACAATACCTGCTATCTTAATATTGAAGACGTTTTTGAAGAAGTTAATATCCACTTCTATCCAACTATATCCAATATCCAACTATCCCTTGGCTAAAGCAAAATTATGACAGGATATCAAATTAATTCACTAGAATTCATGTCTCAAATGCGGAAGGCTCTTGAGTGTATAAGTGTGTGTGTACTCGGATGAGGACAACAAACACTGGTTAAATGGTTACCAAAATGTGAAATGATTGGCTATTGATTCACAAGGGTGACGGCAACAGGGCAGTAGAGGCACAGCACAGAAGAAAGAAAAGAGATCAGAGTGTAATGAAAAAGTGATGAGGAAAGATGCACAGATTGTAGATGATGAATGAGAAAATTATAGCAAAGAAGCATAACGATGCAACTAACAAAAAAGCATGAAGTTGATGGGAAGAACAGCATATTTATTTGATGATAACAAGAACATTGTTCAAAGAGCTAATTAGATAAGAGAGTTCGGAGTTGAGGGGAGCTGAGCAGAAAAGGAAGTGGTGAAAAGAAGAGAGAAAAGCTGGAAAAAACAACATAAGAACAGAGATAGTTGAGCACAAAAGAACCGAATCTCTCTGACTCATGTTGATAATCAAAAAGGACAAAGACAAGAATTATTAACTCAATACATCAAACACCTCGTTCTTACAGAGCGGAATACGTTTTCCTATAAATTCTAATGAAACTTAACAAAGAGAATGCATGTGAACGAATCTCGTCAGTCATTTATGTATTAATTAGGACTGGTATGATGAATTAATAAATAAGCAGATGTGAGGAGATTTCACATATTCAAAACTAAGAGATGATAGAGCACAATGTGGCCCATTATTAACATTAAGAATAGCATAATGAAAATTATTGTCTGTAGTAAATGCATAAAAGCCTACAGGTAACAGTTTATACACATTCTGATTATTGTAAAGCTATCTTTTTTTTCATTCACTTGAGAATTAGTTTTCCATATAAATCTCCAATCTAACACAGATACATACATACATTTTGGGTGGTCTTTCATAAATCCACTCAAACAGACATAAGAGGTGCACTTCTAAAAGTGAATCTGTATATTCTAAGAATTATCTATAAACAACACTTCACTATCTATACATAAAGCTGCACAAAATAAAGCCTCGCTGTCTTACATAATTAAAGCATTTCAAATGATTGGCACTAAATGACTACAAACGTGACATTTAGCCTATGCAAAACGCCAGATGAGTTGAGCAAGGCCCCAGGACTAAATCATCATGAAAACTTGAGTATGACTAATTACTCTCTGAAGGATGCCACTGTTTCGGAAAGGCAGGACTTTCAGCTCATTTCACTTTTATCCAGGATATTCTTTCCCTGCAATTGCATCATAGCATTATGTTTTGTTATTTTGAGAGCTGAAGGAGTTCTTGGTGATTTTGTTTGGATGAGCGTCATGCTGATTACTGCTCACTAAATTATTTGGTATTTAGTGGCACTACATTTTGCGAGAGAACTGCAAAGAAGAAACAGTCCATGCAGACACACGAACAAACAATTGAGCATGGCACAGTAAAGAAAACAAAATAGAAAGAAATGTACGATTAAAATAAACAACAGGGTGATTCTGACTAGGACTGGGTGATAAAAAAAATCTTGATATTTATCGGGGGAAAAAGATCAGGATCTAGATCAGGAGTGCTTATTACGTCGATCGTCGAGCGGCTGATATACATCTAAAGGCCTTTACGATTATGTGAAACAAATCGCACACAAAAGGCTCTTTCACATTAAAACTGAGGCGAATAATTTCCATTAGCACATTCAGGCCTTTACATTTCTGCTGTGCAAAGGCAAAAGCCCGTAACTTCGTTTTTGGTAGAAAATTAGTTAGTGATAATTTTGAGACATTCAAGACCTCCTTTATCATGTGGATAATATCATTTCGTAGTTTATTTTCAAGAAAATAAAGGGTTGTCTTAACTGTAACTTCCAAAAGCCTAGGAGAAACCAAGGCAGAACTCCGTAACTCTAATTACTGCTCTTTGAATTGTTTTGGAATGCAAATGAAGTTACTGTGCCGGCATGGAGTTACGATACTCTGCCTTTGTTTTTACATTAAAGTATGCCACGTTTAAATTACGGTGTAGCCTGTGCAGTGTCATACTATTAACAGTATGTATAATGATATGTATAATGATACAGTATGTGTATATATATATATATATATATATATATATATATATATATATATATATATACATATTCTAAAATGCAATTTATTCCTCTTGAGAAAGCCACCTCCACTCATGCCCTGGACACAGGAGGGGAGCGTGTGTGGCCGCCGGACCCCGCTCTTTATACCTGGACTATACTCTGTCTTCACTGTCCATCCTGCAAATAGCCCCAGCGCACCGCAAGGACACCAGATTCCCCCTTTGTATGGACACTTACTGTCAAGCAAAGCTTCAGCATCATTCAGAAATAATTTTAATATGCTGATTTGCTGCTCAAGAAACATTTATTATTTTTATTAATGTTGAAATCAGTTATGTACGATTTTTTTCAGGATTCTTTGATGAATAAAAGTTCAAAATAACAGCATTTATCTGAAATAGTAAGCTTTTGTAACATTATACACTACCATTCAAAAGATTGGGTAATATTTTTTTGGTATTTGTTTTTTCTTACTTTTATTCAGCAAGGTTACATTATATTGATCAATAGTGACAGTAAAGACATTTATAATGTTACAAAAGCTTTCTATTTTAATTCAAAATATGGGGATATTGATTGTGATCCAGCACCCAAATAAAAAACATGGACAATTCTTGATAGTTGTCTGGATATTTGTTTCCCGGAGTTTGGTTCCGATGAGCTGTTCTGCAGCACACCTGACACCACCCTTGTTGCTCTTATGGAGTTTCCCCTCACTCCAGCCACAGGACTAATGCCAGCACCAGAGACTGCCCAAATCTATCTCCTTTTATGCCCCCAAACACAAGGGATTTCTGGTGTTCACTGCCTGTTAGCAATGATGTGGAGGATGACCATGAAACAACAAGAAATGAACAGGAATTCCAAGTACACTTACTTGTACATGATTTATTATCTCTTATTCCAATCCCATGCATTTTAAATTTGTACATTATTTTTCTTTATCTTTGCATTCCATTATTAATTATATTATTATGTTTACGATTAGAAATATGCTTATCTTGTATTTTATATCCCTTGGGCCCACCACCCATTGGAGAAACTGCAGGAGTCGGGTGCGCTGCCATATGGGCGGCAGTGAAGGCCGTGGACCTCGACGGACCAGACCCGGGCAGCAAAGGCTTGCTCTGGGGACGTGGAATGTCACCTCACTGGGGGGGAAGGAGCCGGAACTAGTGAGGGAGGTGGAGCGTTACCAGTTGGATCTGGTGTAGCTTACATCGACGCACAGTTTTGGCTCTGGATACGTACTCTTGGATAGGGGATGGACTCTGTTCTTCTCTGGAGTTTCCCAGTGTGTGAGGCGACGGGCGGGTGTGGGGATACTTACGAGTCCCCGGCTGAGCGCCACTACGTTGGAGTTTACCCCGGTGGATGAGAGGGTCGCCTCCCTACGCCTACGGGTTGTGGGGGGGAAAACTCTGACTGTTGTCTGTGCATATGCAACGAACAGCAGTTCAGAGTATTCGGCCTTCTTGGAGACCCTGAATGGAGTCCTGAATAGGGCCCCAGTAGGGGACTCCATAGTGATGCTGGGTGACTTCAACGCACACGTGGGAAATGACAGGGACACCTGGAAAGGCGTGATTGGGAGGAACGGCCTCCCTGATCTGAACTCAAGTGGATGTTTGTTATTAGACTTCTGTGCTAGTCATGGATTATCTATAACAAACACCATAAGGATGCTCATAAGTGTACATGGTACCAGAGCACCCTAGGCCGAAGGTCAATGATCGATTTTGTAATCGTGTCGTCGGATCTGAGGCCATATGTTTTGGACACTCGGGTGAAGAGATGGGCAGAGCTGTCAACCGATCGCCATCTGGTGGTGAGTTGGGTCAGGGGGTGCGGAAAGACTCTGGACAGACCTGGGAAGCCCAAGCGAGTAGTGCGGGTAAACTGGGAACGTTTGGAGGAGGTCCCTGTCCGCGAGATCTTCAACTCACACCTCTGGCGGAGCTTTTCAGGCATCCCTGCGGAGGTTGGGGACATTGAACTGGAGTGGGCAATGTTCAAAGCTTCCATTGCCAAATTCGCGGTGGAGAGCTGCGGCCTCAAGGTTTTAGGTGCCGCAAGGGGTGGTAACCCTCGAACACCGTGGTGGACACTGGTGGTCAGGGAAGCCGTCCGACTGAAGAAAGGGGCCTTCTGGGATTTGTTGTCCCGGAGGTCTCCGGAGGCAGTTGCAAGGTACCGACAGGCCCGAAGGGCTGCGGCCTCGGCCGTGAGGGAGGCAAAGCAGTGGGTGTGGGAAAAGTTCGGAGAAGCCATGGAGAAGGACTTTTGGTCTGCACCAAAGTGCTTCTGGAAAACCGTCCGCCACCTTAGGAGGGGGAAATGGGGAATCGTCCAATCTGTATACAGCAAAGATGGGACGCTGTTGACCTCAACCGAGGAGGTTATTGGGCGGTGGAAGGAACACTTTGAAGAACTCCTAAATCCCAACACGCCCTCTATGGTAGAGGCAGAGCCGGAGGCTGATGGGGGATCAGATTCTATTTCCCTGGGGGAGGTCACTGAGGTAGTCAAACAACTCCGCAGTGGCAAAGCCCCGGGGATTGATGAGATCCGACCAGAAATGCTGAAAGCTTTGGATGTGGTGGGGGTGTCATGGATGACACGCCTCTTCAACATTGCATGGAAATCTGGGACAGTGCCTAAGGAGTGGCAGAACGGGGTGGTGGTTCCCCTCTTCAAAAAGGGGGACCAGAGAGTGCGTGCCAACTACAGGGGTATCACACTTCTCAGCCTCCCTGTTAAAGTTTACTCCAAGGTGCTGGAGAGGAGGGTTCGGCCGATTGTCGAACCTCGGATTGAAGAGGAACAATGCGGTTTTCGTCCTGGCCGTGGAACGACGGACCAGATCTTTACTCTCGCAAGGATCCTGGACGGGGCCTGGGAGTATGCCCATCCGGTCTACATGTGTTTTGTGGATCTGGAGAAGGCCTATGACCGAGTCCACCGGGAGAGACTGTGGGAGGTGCTGCGGGAGTACGGGGTGGGGGGGTCCCTTCTTAGGGCAATCCAATCCCTGTACGTCCAAAGCGAGAGCTGTATCCGGGTCCTCGGCACGAAGTCGAGTTCATTCCGTGTGGGGGTTGGTCTCCGCCAAGGCTGCGCTTTGTCACCAATCCTGTTTGTGATATTCATGGACAGGATATCGAGGCGAAGTCGTGGTGGGGAAGGTGTGCGGTTCGGTGGGCTGGGGATCTCATCGCTGCTTTTTGCAGATGATGTTGTCTTCATGTCATCATCGGTCCGTGACCTTCAGCTCTCACTGGATCGCTTGGCAGTCGAGTGTGAAGCAGCTGGGATGAGGATTAGCACCTCTAAATCTGAGGCCATGGTTCTCAGCAGGAAACCGATGGAGTGCGTACTCCAGGTAGGGAATGAGGTTTTGCCCCAAGTGAAGGAGTTCAAGTACCTCGGGGTCTTGTTCACGAGTGAGGGGACAATGGAGCGGGAGGTTGGCCAGAGAATCAGGGCAGCGGGGGCGGTATTGCACTCGCTCTATCGCACCGTTGTCACGAAAAGAGAGCTGAGCCGAAAGGCAAAGCTCTCGATCTACCGGTCAATTTTTGTTCCTACCCTCACCTATGGTCATGAAGGTTGGGTCATGACCGAAAGAACTAGGTCGCGAGTACAAGCGGCCGAAATGGGCTTCCTCAGAAGGGTGGCGGGCTTCTCCCTTAGAGATAGGGTGAGGAGCTCAGTCATCCGTGAGGAGCTCGGAATAGAGCCACTCCTTTGCGTTGAAAGGAGTCAGTTGAGGTGGTTTGGGCATCTGGTAAGGATGCCCCCTGGCTGCCTCCCTAGGGAGGTGTTTCAGGCATGTCCAGTTGGGAGGAGGCCTCGGGGAAGACCCAGGACTAGGTGGAGAGATTACATCTCCACACTGGCCTGGGAACGCCTCGGGGTCCCCCAGTCAGAGCTGGTTAATGTGGCTCGGGATGGGAAGTTTGGGGCCCCCTGCTGGAGCAGCTGCCCCCGCGATCCGACTTCGGATAAGCGGTTGAAGATGGATGGATGGATGGATGTATTTATTCTTATAATTCAGTGTCACCTATCTGCAGTCAACCTGTTAGTTTTGCTCCACACCAATTGAAGATATTCTTTACCGCTTTGGAGGTTTGTGTCACGTCTAATGTATTAAAAATTCGATCAAAATACAACCAAAGAACAGGTTAGCAATAAGTACATGGCTATACGTAATTGTAAATCATCCAAATTAAATGCAATGATCACTAGATTTTATACAGGTGTTATTATAATGATTTTGTAAATGGTGATCAGCAACCAAATATTGATAATGTAGAAGTTACTGCCTTTTGCCTTGGCGTGACTTCTCACTTTTTGCAGACAATTCAACGGCAGAGTGGAATAACTTAGGGGCCAAATGTCAATTTGAGCTCAATATTTTTTTATATAGATAAATGTCATTACTAAAACATCTAATTGCAAGATTTCCAGTGTCCTACCTATAATATATTTGTCTGGACAACTAAAAAAATTAATTTTCTCAGTTCCACACTGTATCGAGTTAAGGTCATTTGCCTTTGTAGGGCAGAATCGACCAGCAATTTTACCTCAGGATGGTAGGTGTCACAAAGCACCTTTCAGCTGGTCTGCCCTTCACCCATCATGGATGAGACAATTTTAATAGTAAACAGTGTTTACAATAGTAAACAATCACAAAGGCAGTGATGTAGCAATATTATTTGCATGTTAAGAGGACCCATATTAGAAAATAAATGCTTCAGTTTTTAAGGCATTTGATGCATATGAAATAAACAACCTTACTGCTGGTTCAGGATTTCTTCCTTGAATTATTTCAGTATTTAATGTTATGTAAAGCACAGCTTTCTGTGCTTTAGGGCCACTAGTTGTGCTAGTTTTGTTGACTGCAGTCGATCCTGACACATTGACACTGACACTGATTTGCATGCGATGAAATCGGACGAATACATACTAATGAAATTGGACAAATCATACGAAATAGCCAACTCATAAAATCGGGTAGGACATTTTGGTGTAAAGACTATGCATGTATTGTGCATTGTAGTTATCATGATATTCTCATTACCACAAAATAAAAAAAGCATTTATTTTTTAAATGGTAAAGTATTTATACATCAAAGTAGTACTCCCTTGATACTGGCTTTCATTTTCACTCATTTGAATAAAATGTAATAAATTGCACAACAGAATTTTTTTTATTGTGATACATTACCAGAAATTACTGTTATTGTCGGTAATGGTACAGTAATCATCATTAAAAACAATGGGAAGAGTAAAAGTAAAACTTCCACACATGTTATAGTAATAAGATGATAATAAGATTTGGGTGCTTAAGTATCCTGAAAGTAATGTTACATTGCAAAATAAATAAATAAGGGTCTTAAATGTAGGCTTCAGTTTTTATACAAAATATTAATTATGCATTTGGAGTTAAATATAACCATGGATGGATGGATGGATTGATGACAGATTTCATACAACTTATAAACTATGCCCAAAGTAGTAATATCAACAGATCACTTGTACAGCCATGAGCTCCAAAAGACAGATGATTTAAGTTTGATTTATCTGTTCCAAACACACAACCTATAGAATATCTAAAACCATAAATGTCTTATGATCTACCCTCAAGTACTGCAGAAACCCCACTCAAAGCAGAGAGACTAGTGGTTCCATACCACAACAGCACTAAGGTCAAATCGCCTGAAGGGCCACTCAACATCTATACGCCAACATAAGTAGCTTACGTCACAAAGAGTTCATGGGACAGGAGGATCTTCTCAGTGGATCACGCTGAAGTGAAGGAAATGAAGTGCAGAAAACCTAAACACAGCATCATGCTCGTAAAAAAACAGCTCCATATCACCTCAATGAGGAATATTAGGGCAGTCGGTGAGTGGGATATGCGAGAGTCTGCTGATTGATACCTGGAGCAAGGACTGATTGAAATGAGACACAGTGTTTGCCACAGCGCACAGCTAAACCCTGCTGTGTCAATCTAATTCTCACCACACCTGTGCCTCATTCAAACACTTTAATGTTAGTTAACAATCTAAAATTCCAAACTTTTTGGAACACACATCACAAAAACTTGCCCTTTTATTTTTCAACCCCCCTCTTGACTTGCCAACAACATGAAGAGTGTATTACTAAACAATACATGAATTCAAGCCAACTGAATTTGTTGAGAGTGAGAGGAAGATCTGAAAAGAGAATTGGCAATGTATTTTGACTGCATCAGAATCAGCAGAGCACAATGAGAAGTGGGAGGAGAGAATAGAAATCATCTAGGACGTGGTGAGGTTACACCCAATAACCTGTGTAATTTCCAATTGGCATTCTATCAGCATTGCTGTCTTTTAGTAGCATCGCCCAAGCTCTGAGATGAATTGAGGTGATATATATTGGCATCCTCAAAAAAATGTTTTTGAAAAGAAGGGTTTAGATTTCTTGAGGGGATGTGTTTATGCGGTTATTAAACACAAGAGGTTTAAAGAGAGCGGAATAATGTAGGCATCAGACTGCGAAAGTATGGTATGAGAGGGCTGCTAAAAATTATATGTGCAGGGATAGAGAGGCGAAAAAAGACACAAGACAGATTTCAAGTGAATATGTGGAAAAAAAACATGTGGTGTATGATAGAAATATCAACAAAGACTCTCCACACAAAACAAAACAAATCATAAAATAAAAGATGGCTATATGGAAGTCCTGTATAGGGAACAAATCACCCAAAATTGAAAATTCTTTCATCATTTGCTCACCCTCATGTTATTCCAAACCTGTATGACTTTCATTCCTCTGTGAACCACAAAAGGAGATGTTAGGCAGTATGTTAGTCTCAGTCAGCATTCACTTTCATTGCATCTTTTTTTCTTCCATAAATTCGAAGTGAATGGTGATCCCAACATTGGGATCCTTTTGTCTCTGCGGAATAACATAAGAGAGAGTAAATACATTTTAAAGTAAATATAATTTTTGGGTGATCTATTCCATTAATGCAGTGAAGAGACTGAATTCAAACTCTGAATTAGGCTCTCTGTGTCATGGTCTTGTCACTCTGTCAGTTTGGGTTTTTGTCTGACAGGACTGTGGCATCATTGTCCCATGTCTGTCTTGTGTTTCGTTGTCTGTCATTGTGTGAGCGCATGTTTTCATTTGTATTACCTGCCGTGCGTCTGTCTTGTTTCATGTCGTGAGTGTGGTGTCGGGATCCTGACTTCCTGTCTTTTTAATTTTCAGCCTGTGTCAGGATGTGGACACTCATGCTCCATGTCTATCTGTTATTCACGTGGGTGCATAGTGCTTGTGTCATCTTGGTTATGATTGGTTTGTCTGTCTCTCATGAACACGGGTGCACCTCGCGTTGTTTGCCGTTGCTACGCATTCTCTTGTCTTGTTTGTCTGTTGGCATGGGCGTATATTAACTTATTGTCTTGGCAATTTTCCCTCATGCCATTTGGGTGTTTTGTTGTCTTATGAGAGCAAGTGGCTTTGTTTTGTTTCTGTATCGCTGCGTGTCACTCTGTCTTACGTCATACACCGCCTCCTTTTTGCACATTATTAGTTTATTAGTCACACCTGCCCTGTCTTGTTAACCTGTTGGTTTCTCTCCTGACTTTAGTCTCCTTATGTTTGCTGTCCAGTAACAGTTTGTCTTGTTTCCAGTCACTTGCTTGTTCTCCCATGTTGGTCCTGTTTCATCCCTGTTCCCATAGCCCGGTCGGGTTGGTCATGTGCCCTGTTTCAAGTTCTTCTCCAGCCTGGATAATATTATTCCATACTAAAGACGTTTCTCTTTGTTTATCCCCTTTGAGGGAGTTTTATGTTGGTTTTTATCAATAAATCCCCTTTTTAACTCTGCTTTTGGGTCCTGCCTCTGCATTCCATGACACTATGATCCCTTGTCCACACTAATACGTTTTTGTTTGAAAACACATATTTTTCTCTCCAATTTGGCCTTCTGTCCACATAGAGATGCCGTTTTTATCCAAAAAAACTGAGCTTTTTGAAAACGCACTCCAAAGGCCTTGTCCACACTAATATGTTTTCCTTTGAAAATATATCTTTTTCTCTCCGTTTTGTCCTTCCGTCCACATTGAGATGTTTTTTTGAAAACGCTCTCCAAAGTGGATGAATTTGAAAACGCGTTTTCACATTGTATTATGGACTGTGAAAACGTATATATCTGAAAAAGATGATGTATTTGTTGTCATGTGAAGCAGTCATGTGATATATCCAACCAAAATAATCAAGTTGGCGGCCCGTGTTATAGCGGTGCTGTTGTACTTGATACTCTGAAAAGCGTTGTTAAAAAATAAATGTTACTTTGTACAACCTTCACATTGCGTTCCTTCAAAGGCGAAGGGAAGTTTACTCGGAATTGGTGTCCGGTGACGGAACACGAGGACAAATGCGTTTCAGACTGTACATGCAACGGGGATTTTCTGCATGCTCAATAACATGATTTAAGCATAAAATGCTAGTGTGGACTGATTAAGTGTAAAATGCTAGTGTGGACCGAGAGCATTTTGAAATGAAAATGACATCAAATGTATCCAGATTAATGCCTGAGGTCCTTGAGTTGATAATAATCTGTCATACTGCATATGCAAAATCTTGAAGTCTCATTAGCCAGAAGCCTCCTTGGGACAGCTTATTTTCCCCCGGACAATTGATGCAAAAATTTCCATGCCGACCACTTCAAGAACTCCGAAACGGAACAGAACCACTGCAGCTCTCAGAGGGCAATCATTTTAAAGGTGATAAATTCACCTATAAAATGTTGTGTCTGCTTTGTGTTTGTGATTGATGATTAATTTACAAGTACAAGGACAGTGTGTCATGGCGGCCTGACACACAAAGCAATTATGGGCTGCATTAATGAACATCTGATATGACTGAAATGACCTTTTTCCTCATGGCTGGTTTCCTGGTTTGTTTTTTATGCTGGCTTTTTCTTTTCTGTTGTGTACTTATCATATGCTCATCATATGCAATTGGTCTGTAAAGTCCACCTTCTCCTTTGTGTATTTGACTATATCAAAGAGCTGCACTAATGAAACAGATATGAAAATGTGGCTTTTGGCTTCTTTAATATTTTACACAGTCCTCAGTGAGGATATTGCCATTTATTTTGCTGCATATCAGATTTTTGCAACAATAAACAACAGTGTGCTAGAGTGTTTTTTTGTTAGTAGTTTTTAAGTAGTTTTAGCAGTGTAATGAAAATTGCTGCTTATATTATCTACTGTATTATTGGTGACTCTAGCTAAGACAAACATCACTACTAATATTGTTCTTCTTTGCCTCCGTTTACACCTGGTATTAAGATGTGTCTCGGATGATCCAATCACAACTGCTAATCGTCGTTTACACCTGATAGCTCAAATGGTTCCCCTGTAACCACTTGTGTTCGATTTTGAGGGGAGGGTATTTTATTTCATGACTGCATACATCACTCACTACGTCAGTGTATTTTTGCAAGATGATAAGTGAAAAAATATGATTTCTTTTTTTTTATTTCAAGCAATTTCTGAGTTAATTTAGTGGAGTAACTGTATTAAAGTGGTCAAAACATACTCTTTTTTTTAAATAATTTATTATCTTCCCTGAGGTCCACTGATAATGGAAAGAAGGTCCTTCCTCAGGGGAATTCGCCAGGGAGGGGCTGTCACGAGGAGCACGAGATCCGAGATCTGAATTAAGCTAGGCACATAGTAACTCTCGAGAGTGGGCCAGGATGAGCCAGTCATCGAGGTAGTTTAATATGCGGATGCCCACTTCCCTTAGCGGGACAAGGGCTGCCTCTGCAACCTTCGTGAAGACACGAGGGGACAGGGACCTGCTGAAGGGGAGGACCTTGTACTGATACGCCTGGCTATCAAACGTGAACCGTAGGAAGGGCCGGTGTTGAGGTAAGATAGAGACGTGGAAGTACATGTCCTTTAGGTCTACTGCTGCGAACCAATCTTGATGCCGGACGCAAGTTAGCATGTGTCTTTGTGTTTTGAACGGGAGTTTGTGCAGGGCCCGGTTGAATCTCGCAAGTCCAAGATCGATCGTAAGCCACCGACTTTCTTGGGTACGATGAAGTAAGGGCTGTAGAAACTCTTCTTTATCTTGGTCGGAGGAACAGGCTCTATCGCGTCTTTGAGCAGAAGGGTCGTGATCTCTTCATGCAGGATTTTGGCATCTTCGCCATGCACCAAGGTAAAGCAGACACCACCGAATGGGGGCGGGGGCCTAGCGAACTGAATCGCGTAGCCGAGTCGGATAGTCCTGGCCAACCAGCGCAACAGGTTGGGAAGTAAAAGCCACGTGTTCAAGCTCTGTGCAAGTCCTGAGGCAGAGCTGCATATTTTCTGGAAGACGCAGGAGGACGCCATTGGTGAGCAGATGGAGCATGGCCTGCGCTAGTGGTGCGGCTGGGCATGATGTCAGAGATGGCCTCCGTCTTGTTTCTTCACCACTGAGAACTGTTGGGTGTCCTCGATGGTGACACTGAAGAGACTGAACTGGGAGACAGGGGCGTTAAGGAAGCGTGCCTTGTCCACGTCCCACATCTCATCCAGGTTCAGTCAGAGGTGACGTTCCTGAACCACGAGGGTGGCAATCCTCTGCCCGAGTGTCCACGCTGTGATCTCCGTGGCCCTGAGGCTGGTTGCTGAGTGCAGTTCCTACAACACATTGGGATCAGGACTACCCAAGTGCAGATCTTTGAGTGTCTTGGACTGGTGAACTTGCAGGAGAGCCATGGCATGCAGGGCAGAGGCGGCCTCTCCAGCAGCACTGTAGGCTTTGGAGGTCAGTGAGAACGTCATCCTACAGGCCTTGGAGGGGAGCACCGGGTGATCGTACTCGGGACACAGGTGGATCGCAACCACTCTGTCCACCTGGGGGACCAGCGAGTATCCATGGACCACTCCGTTGTTGAGGGTAGTGAGAGCAGATGAGCGAGGAGGTCAGTTGTGGGCAGTAAAAATTGCCCTCCATGACCTCGTCAGCTCATCATGCATGCGTGTCGGGGGGCAGGTGGTTCATGGGGATCTACCTGGCAAAACTGAGCCCGCTGCCATCCCCAATCCCGTGGGAAGAAGGAACAACTCGGGGGGTGGCTGGAGTGGCATTCCTTTTTAGGAAGGAAAGACGCAACCACAACGGTGCCATGGTAAGTTTCTCGCAGTGAGAACACGAACCATCCACAAATGCTGCCTCAGTGTGATCGCTGCCCAGACACGCGAGGCATCGTCTGTGACCGTCAGAAGCAGAGAGAACTCGACCACATCCAGGAACTACACAGGGGCGGAAGGGCATCTTTATTAAGACGTGTCCTGAAAAGAACTTTCAACACCGCTGTGTATTGCTCTTTTAGAGAAAATAAACTCTTTTAGGGAAATAAATCTCTTTTAACAGCGCTGTTGAAGCGCCCAGGGGAAAAGCTGCACTGTTGTGCAGAGAAGGAGAAAGCCACTGATATGCACCGTAGATCCAACAGTATATGCTCTTGTAGAGATGAGTGAACAGTCAGTGAATATAGCTTGCTGATCACACAACCACTCGGCTCTGAAGGAAAAATCTGAATGGACAGATGCATTTCCCTCCTTTATACCCGTCTGACATGCAAATTCTGTCTGCTAATATCTCATTGGCTTTTCTCAATTCAGAGATGCACGAAACTCTCAAGAGAGACCCCTAGTGTTGCTTCTTCGACACAATGTTGAAGTGAGTGACAGACGGGGAACAAGACATACACACATATAGTATCATCCTTCACTAAGGCGCACATCGCCAGAAACACATCAACGTGGTCAAAGACGTCTCTCTAGTATATGTTTGCATACACCAACACAGAACGTGTTTGTGCTCAAACAACAAAATGCAAGGCAGCTGAATGAAACACAATTGTGTCCTTTAATTTCACACCACATCTTTTAAAAGCAGAGCCAGATACATGACAGCAGTCAAAGATATCTGTCTAGTGCATGTTTGTATACAAAAATAATTCAAAATAGTCCCGATGGGTTCACTTTGTTGTTCAGAAATAATTAGTAGTCCACACTAGTCCGTCCTGCTCTCTCTCTATTTACAAACTGAGTGCCAGTGGGCGGGGCCAAGGGTGTGATGATTTAAAGTAGCCATTGATGTTGTTGCTGTAGAGGCGTTCAAAAATTAATGAGCTCCCTAGTGATGAAGGGAAGATGCAAAAGTGGAGAAAGTGGCATTTTTGCAGCTTGGTTTCAATAAATGATTTTATTGCACTGGGAATTAAGTTTTGTGTTATGAAATTTACAGTGTTTTTATAGTAGAATGACCTCTTATATGTAAAAATATCAAGGAAAATTTTATTCCTCGTGACATGACCCCTTTAACTGAGTTTCTGGTGTGCCTGTTTTTCATCTGTGTCACTGAATGTTGATATTGGACTCTCTGAAAAAGTTCAGTGAAGTCTTGTATATGTATGCGCTTTTAAAATTTTCTGATCGGACATTTATTTCCTTTAAAGCCGCAAATAACTGCTCAAATTTAAAAATCTTGTTTTAGTCAAGGTCGGATTTACCACCGGGCCGATTGGGCCAGTGCCCGGGGGCCTCCGACCTCTAGGGGGCCTCCAAGACCCCACTAACTGTGTGGCCTCATCCTTTTTTGTAATTTTTTTATTAGTATTAAATTAAATTAAAATTCATGAATGCATGTGTAATTGTGCGTATGTGTGTTAACAATAATTTATTTACATGCAAAAAAGTATCATGATCAGTTTTTCGGCTGTGTCGGATGATGACGAGTCAGGTTACTGCGGAAACTGTTGATAGCGGCAAAACAGGCGGTAGAAGATAGTGTGAAAAACAGAGAGTTGAGGACATCGAAAAAAACAAACAAAATGGATAAAAAACGGTGGAGCAGCGGAGCCACAAAACGTAAAGCTAAAAAGGAGAAGGATAGCAGAGAGGTTTTAATTAGGAGTAATATTCCAGCCATCTCTACTTTTTTCAAAAGTCGGCTCGACGAAAATAAAGAGCCTGGTGGCGCCGGCGCCTGCGGTGATGCTGAGTTTAGCACAATATCCAGCTTTGCTATTTTAGATGAACCTGAGCATCAGCACCAGCACCAGCACCAGCACCGACAAGACAAGACAGAGAACCCCAGCCCGCCTGGAGTGACAGACACCTATTCAAATGCCTCCCCACCACCACAGTCTCCGACTCCGCTTGAGACCAAAACCGAAGCAGGTGCTGAAGGCGGCAGAGACCCGGCGGTGACGTGCATTACCAGTTTGACCGCCTCAAAATGTAGGCATATCTATTAACTTTTCCCCTTATTAAAAACCCTGATTATTAGATGCCCGGATCTAGGGAATTGGTTGATGAAACATTGATTAAATTTAAGATTTAAATGAATACAAAACGAAATTCACTTCAAAGAAAGCCTTTGTGCTTTCTGTTTGAGGTCTCTGTGAAAACGTTTTAAAGCATTCTTTTACTTTTAGTGGCGCTTTCAGAGCGGTCACGTCCGTAATGGAGAACTGTCACGTCCGTAACATTTTTTTTCCTCATAAATGCGAACACGAAAAATAAAATAAAATGAATATTTTATTCTGTGGAGACTGTCAATCCTTCTTCATCCGGTGCCGGTGGGTACTATTACTTTTGATTTGCGCAGTGTAATTCACTGAATTGATTGCTCTGCTACCAGCCTCTGTCACGTAGCCTACTGTGTGGAGCTTGTGACTATTGCAAGCGCGCAGCTGAGAAGTCCTGTGAATCCTGATTATATATATTTACTTCTTATTTATTCAATCCAGGCAATTGGTTGATGAAACATTGATTAAAATTAAGATACAAATAATAAAAAAACTAAATTCACTTTAAAGAAAGGCTGTGTGTTTTCTTTTGTTATTGGGTTTTTGTTCAAAGGACTTATAAGTTTCATATCTTAAGTTTGTATTTTTAAACATTGTATTTATCAGAACTTTAATATATTTTGTTGTTCCTCTGTTCTGTTGTGGCAATAAAACAAACACGTTTATTTTTAAACTGCATTATATTATTTTTGTGAGGCTGAGGACTCATGAATAACTACAAATCTGTTTGTTTTGTTACAAGTTTCTGGATTTCAAAAAAATAGCATATATATATATATATATATATATATATATATATATATATATATATCAGATTTTGTATCACAGATTTTGATACATTCAGTGATGTATCACACATATAAATCACCAAATATGTGTATCGGTATCTGCCTTTTTTATCTTCATACACATCGACATGGTGAAAAGGGCATCATTTGAGCCGTTATCGTGTTTTCCTGAAAACTACAGACCTTTTAGAACAAGTCCAAATGCACTCGATTTCAAAGCCGTATAAATGTCACAGCGCAAAATGGTGCACTAAAGAAAAATAGTTTTAGCAGCAGATATGGCCTGTTGAAGCTTCTGTGTCTTTGTTCATATGGACATCTGGGGTTTGTGTTTTTAGCAATAGTGAGCACCCTTTCTTCACAGAGAAAAGAAGGACAGGGGAAATGGAAAATCTCCATAAGTGACTTTTGTGCATTTGCAAGTGTGTTTTTAGGGCCCGAGCACCGATGGTGTGAGGACCCTATTAGAATTACAATGTTTCTACTTGTTACTTTGCACTTTTTTTTTAATAAAATGTTTATTTACTACTTATTCTAGTTAAAATTTATTTTTGTCACTTCATTTGCCTGATCTAAGGAATTAAAAGGCTGTTGTCATTTGAAAGTGTGTAGGTTATACTGATAAAAAAGTAGTTATCGTGACAGGCCTACTTATTACTTTTATTTAAGTAATTTTTCAGATAGGTAATTTCACTTGTAGTTGAGTATAATATTTCATCAAAGTATTAGTACTTTTTTTCTTGAGTACAATAGTTTAGTACTTTTTCCACCTCTGCAACTCATTTTAATTATGCACCACTCTGCCCCCTTTTCTCACTGTCCTTGCCTTCTCCTAGTACCTAGCTGCTCTGATGAACCTCAGTGCCATCCTCCACCTGAATGGGAGACTTCTCAAAGCGGCTGCTTGAACCTCAAACCTAATCCAGCACCCAAGCATGGATCATCAATGCAGGACGACTGGTCCAACAATGTTAAAGATCCAGCTTTATGGGGAGACACAAGTAGCAATATTGTTACATCTATTTTAATCGAAAGGGGTGCAGCGGCTTTTCATAACCGACGGTCCAACTATCCAGCTTCTGCCAGGAATAGGACCATTGGTGGTAAAAGGCGTTGCTTCAACAATGAACTACTTAATTCTCATCTACCAAATGGACAGATAGTATCTCGAGAATGGGTCATGTTCTCTCCATCAAATGGAAATATTTATTGTTTTGCATGTAAGCTTTTCTCAAAAAAGCATAATCAGTTTGTGGAAGGATTTAGTGACTGGAAACACTCAGAACGCATTGGGGATCATGAGAAGAGTGATGCGCACAGGAGCTGCATGCTATCTTTACATAAGAGATCTAAGGGCACTGCAACCATTGACTCATCTTTACTAAAACAAATGGAAGGAGCAAGACAATACTGGAGAGAGGTCCTCAAAAGAGTTGTGGCGGTGATCAAGTTTCTCGGGGAGAGATGACTTGCCTTTAGAGGTGATAATGAATTGCTGGGGTCACCTCTAAATGGAAATTACCTTGGGATTCTAGAACTGATAGCTCAGTTTGACCCATTCTTAGCTAGACATATAGACAAGTTTGGTAAGAAAGGCAGCGAGAATGTTTCTTATTTGTCATCCACAATTTGTGAGGAATTTATTGATGTGATGGGAGAAAAAATCTAGGCAGACTGTTGCGGACGAAATTAGGGAAGCCAAATACTTTTCTGTAGTTGTCGACTCAACCCCAGACCTGTCCCACGTTGATCAACTTACTTTTATTTTCAGATTTGTTGACAAGAAAGGGAAAGTTGTTGAGCGTTTTCTCGCTTTTGAGCCAATTGAAAGCCACACAGGTGAAAGTTTGGCAGAATGTGTTGTTGCCATGGTTGAGAGCTTAGGCTTGGAGCTGTCAAATTGCAGAGGCCAGTCATATGACAACGCCAGTAATATGTCTGGAAAGTATAATGGACTTCAAGCTCATCTAAAGAAGAGAAATCCTTTAATGCATTATGTACCCTGCGCAGCTCACTCCCTGAATTTAGTTGGAGTCAACACCATAGAGGCAAGCAGCCCAGAAGTTGGAAATTACTTTAGCATGTTGCAGTCACTGTATACATTTTGTTCCTCCTCTGCCAACCGATGGGGGGGTTTTCCGCAACACCAACGGGATAAGTTTGACACTGAAATCTCTTTCAGGTACAAGATGGAGCTGTCGAGCAGATGCCACCAAAGCTCTAGCGAAAAACTATGCAAAGATAAAGGAGGCACTTGCAAATATAGCCAGCTCAGATGAGGAAAAAAGAGAAACCAGACATGAAGCAGGGGTGCTGTGCACTAAGTTGAAATATCTAGAAACTGCATTTATGGCCTTTTTCTGGGATACAATCCTTGACAGATTTCAAGCCACAAGCATAATGCTACAAAAAAGTGACATCAACATTTTGACAGCGGTGCATCTACTCGAGTCATTGCGTGCGTTTGTTTCCACACAACGTGATCAGTTTGAGATGTATGAAAAAGCAGCTCTGAATGTAACAGGTGTGCTCCACACCTACAAGTGTGACCTACAACGAAGCAGAAAACGGAAAACCTTTGGAGATGAAGGGAGTGAGCCTAAAGAAGATCCAAGCAACCTACATGATGGGAGGAAGAAATTCCAAATAGACACGTTTTATGTAGTCATAGACAAACTGGTTAGCTGTCTTGATCATCGCCTGTCTGCCTACAAGGAGTTGACGGATATATTTGGAGTTTTGTTCATGCCAGAAACAACGAGCAACAGTGAGGTCACAAAACACGCCAATGCACTACTCTATGCATATCCATCAGACCTAAACAGCAGCTTTGCCAACGAGCTCATACAATTCAGATCATTCATGTGTGAGCAAGACAAGTCGCCATCAAAGATGCTGAACACCGTGTTGGAACTTGGCCTGCAATCCGTCTTCCCTAATGTGTACGTGGCCTTGAGGATGTTTCTCACTTTGCCAGTGACAAACTGTGAAGGGGAGCGCTCATTTTCCCACATGGCGAGAATTAAAAATGAACTGAGAACAAGGATGAGTCAACAACGCTTGAACTCTCTGGCAATTCTGGACTTTACTGAAGTCGTGGAGGAGTTTTCAAGAAGAAAGGCCAGAAAAAAGACTGTTGCATAAGGTCCCAGGCAGTAAAGTGTCCCTTGTGCTGTTAAAATGGAGGATTTCCACTTTAACTGCCAGTAAGGAGGGTGGCCAGGAGGGGAGGTGATGCAGTTGTAACCAACCTAGTATATCGCTGATCATCTGTTTCTCCGTAAAAAAAAACAGACTGTACAGACATGACTATAGTTATTCTTAGTTATGTTATTAGCCTGTATTTTCATAGATTTTAATCTGCTTTTATTCCAATAAATTCTGTTGATTTTGTTCTGTGATAGTTTCCATTTTGTCTTTTGTTTTATAGATATTTATAGATCTCTTTTGCTGTCACAGTTAACATCACAAGAAATGGAGTTGGTGTTTTTGTTTTTAACTAAAGAAAAAGGAGGAAAGGAAAAAGAAAAAGAGGAGAGGAGGAGAAGGAGGAGGGGCCTCCAAGATTTTGTGCCCAGGGGCCTCTGCTTCCTAAATCCGTGCCTGGTTTTAGTGCAATGGTTGATGGACAGGTGAGTGGGTTGTGCTTCACTGCTGTCCGGGATACTTTAGGATTAGCTTAACAACCACCAAGCAATGGGCAAAAAAAACACTCAGAACCCCTTTTTAATTACATAACTCCCTAGCATCATGCGGAAAACTTGCATAGGCAAGAGCCACTCACATTTTCTTTCACCACTCAGTTACTTTCACTAATATTCCTACTTCTCTAAATATTATCACAACTATTAAAAAATGACAAACATAATGTAGATAAAGCAATATCACAAGTTGTTGTATACTGTATATTTTAAAATATATGTACTGCCTGTTCTCCTATGAACTAAGATCTAATGTGTGTGTGTGTGTGTTTGTGTTTGTGTGTGAGCTGATCTATAGAAGCCAGCATCCTGAAATGCTGTTCTGAAAGAGGGAGTGTGAGAGAAAGCCATGCTAATGAACTTCATTCCTATGCCACATGGTCATTAATCTATGATTAAAGCACTCTGTGAGCCTGCTGGTGCAAGACATCCAGCTATAAATATTGGCTGCTTAGCATGTGAGCAGACATATTGTCAGTATCCCGTTATACGGGCGATGATGATTTGAGAAACACACAATATAATTAATATTTCAGACATGCACTAAATAAATGCAAATTTTTTACATGAGAGATGGATAGTGGACACAGCTCTGTTTGTTCACAGGAGTGTGTGGAAAAAGTGAGATCTTTACTGAACCAAAACCTTGTGTAGTGCTCTAATTTTAGACTTTAAGAGCAGTCAACAAGGTACATAAAAGGGAACGTATCTGTGTTGTTTTTTTTTTTTTTTTAAACACATTTTGTGCAGATTGTAAATGGATATTGTCATGCTTTACTCCATCTGCATACCCAGATGCAACAAAACATACACAAAAATCCACAAGCTGGTTGATGAAAAGTATAGAAATGAAATGGACAATGAGAGAGAAAGTGAGAGAACGTAGGCCACACGTGTTCATGGCCTCATTTAAACAGCACAATTGCATAAGGACAGAGTATTATTGCACACAGAGTGCAACAAAAGCAGACACACAATTGCAAAGTAAAAACTACAAAAACACTCAAAGAACTTTGTGTATGCAAATCTACACCACAAAAAGCAGTTTGACTGCTAATTTTGAATCACTTTAGACTAGTGCACTCCAGGGCCAAATCTTAGGATATCCTGTCATCTTGCACAAACAAACACAAATATTACAGATCTTTCTGACTAATTTAATGGGACAAACATTAGTCATTGTGGCCAACAACGAGCCACAGAAGAGTAACCACTCATCAAATGCTCCAGCGATTCAGGGGCACGTGGCCTATTAGCAGACAGGAAATGGTACTGAAGTCACAGACGCAGTTGATTTGTCAGCATTATTAACCAAGGTGCCGGCTGGCAACTATCTTGCTCGAGAACCGAGGCGAGGATGCCATCTTGGAAAGGTCACAGGCTGCCTGCTATCCCTCCCATTTGTCTGTTTGATTAAGCCTGGCAATTAGAAGAATTGGCTGCAACACTCACAGTCTCCTCTATCAGAGAGAGCCAGATTGGATACGAACTAATCACAGAACAGTCCTAAGCAGAACAGATAAAATGGTGGAAAAAGAAAAAAGGAATAGAAAATAAAATAAAGACAAGGCGGGCCAAGATTGGGACAGACTAATGAAATAATGAGTTATGGAATGATACAAGAGAACTGGGGATGCGATTGAGAGAAAGTTGGATGTGAAAGTCTGTGTGCTTATAATCTACCTCGTTACCTTTTTTAGAATTAATCAATCTGGGTATTAGCGTATGTCTTGCCTTGACTGCCTTGCACACTCTTGGTCAGAGGCATTGCTTACACAAGCATGAGAAACATATAAACAGACCCTTACACAACCACACACATGTTCAATCTACTACAGCATCGAAGGGGATAAACGCAGTGACACAGGGCTACTTTAAGAGGAGCTGTAAGATATAGGCTGTGTACAGCATGAACTCCCAATTACCAATACTGAGTGTGTCTCCCTGAGGATTGAGGGATAGAGAGATTGAGTGAGAGGAGATGAGATGACGGGGGCATGGCACTCATACAGTCTGTTATATTTTTCACTCATCAATTGGCATTGTGCTAGGTTGTGGGGTGTTTGCATGAGTACCAATGTGTCTGTTTGTACATGTTTGTCCATAGATTGACATACATTAACTTTTTTTTTATAAACCAGCTTAACAATATAAACAATATTTTAATAATAAACTTAAGCAAAAAAGACAAACACCCACAGGTGTCGTCGGACAGATGCCCGTAACTCTCTCTCTCTGTTGCACTACTGTCTCTGGTGGCATTTATCCCTCTCAGGCTTAATCAGCATAATTAGGGTGATTTACCACCCAACAGAAAATTCTGAAATTTTCAGTTGTATTTCATGTTGGATCAGTGTTAACTGACTGGCAAGTTTTTGGTTTTCAGCGTATTTTTCTTGTGCCTGTGTATGTATGTATGTATTTTTATGTGTTATGTGTGTTATGGACAGGATGTTTTGTAATGTCTCTTCCTCAGGCATACACAATTCCCATCAATGTCAGAAACATTGCTTTTTGCCATGGCAACTTAGCCCTGTCAGTGGTTTAGTTGTTAGTGAAATCAGACAATTGATGCAAATGGGAAGTCAAACTGAGATTGACTTGAGATTTGTATGTATGTTTGTGTTTGTGTCTATGTAGTTGAACCAAATTGTTAGATTTTTCATTGTTAAGTCAAGTCAAATGTGCTGATTACCTCTGTCTAAATGTAAGCCTAAAATATCCACTGATGTTTGATATATATCATGAACTACAACATGTTTGAAGACACACTCCTACAAGAGGTCATTTAACACATTTCTAGAATCACCAGAGAAACACAGAACTAATTATGGATCAGAGAAAGATTATGAAAAAAAAACACTTTCTGCTTTAATGATCACATAAATAATAGTGTACATGGTAGGGATATGCCCGAAGCTGAATACCTTATTCAGAAAGGCACAGATAATGACTTCAAAATAAATAATGGATTCATCCAAATAATATTAAAAAAATATATTAGTTTGACTGATTAAGGATAAAGTGACATTTTAAATAACCATATCCAATATTACAACAAATTTATGATTCTGTGCAGCCAGTATTTCAAAACCTTATGAATGAAAATGCGCATGTTGTGATTACAGATCGGATGGCCGTGGTCTCGACACCGTATGTGGCTACCATTAATTATGCAAGTCTTGATCTTGTCAGGTGTAACATTAATTAAAATACGACATCATATACATGTTAAACTTCTTGAAATGTCTATGTTAATGTATCACATGATTCTCACGTGATTCTCATGTATTTATTTATAGCCTAAACCTGAGCGCGATGTTAAATTCCTGACCTGAAGTGATTTCATGTCGTAGCTCGTCTATTCATCTTTTAAAGTTGACCACATTTATATTCATATCAGCGATTAAGGTAATTATCTGGTTAAGATTTTGTTCTGAAAAAAGTAAAAATGCTCCATAGAGGTTTCATCTATTAGGAATATTCCTGCTTCTGTAAAACAAAGAAACTGAAACTTGCTGTTTTTTTCTTCTTCCTTTTTTTTAAACTGTGCTAAATTTTTAAATGTTAAGTGTTCTTGAATTCTGTTGATTTCATTATTATTATTATTATTATTATTATTATTATTATATACCTAAATAATGGTGTCCTATCATAAACAATTCTGATAATTCGGACTTTGTTGGCTATATTGATGTTTGAATTTGTGTTTATTATTCACTGCAATTTGTGTGCTTGACATTTCACATTTTGCTTGACAGCTCATGCTTTCAGAATAATTTTGTTGTACATGCACAGACAAACGAACATTTTGTTTCAAGCAGACAGTAATATCAGAAATACCAGGAAAAACCACAAGATATTCCACAGTTAATATAGCCTAAAATTCAGCTTCATCTGGTAAGAAAACAAACGTTTTTTAAAAGAAAATGTAAATAATAATTGTATATTATTATTAGGCTACTATTATGAAAAGGCATATAAAAGGCATATTTTACTAATAGATACTATAAACATAAGAGTACTATTTAAATGTTGGTGTTTCAGTTAGTTTTGATGCACTTCCGATTTAAGTCTCACCCACACTCTGTTCTATCCGAATACAGATCATTTTGTCATATGAAAAGATACAGATACAAATACAGATAATGGCTCCACTGCACACCCCTAGTACATGGGGTTAATAAAAGTGCTTTTTTAATAAAAGTATGTTTTCTATCATTTCATTATTTCCTGCATGTCAGTGACCACACAGCCAACAGCAGCCCCAGAACAAATGTTTGACTTGATAACCAAGTACAAGTTCTATATACTGTGTTCTCTTCTGTCCAGTCCAGAAGATGCTAAATGTTAACAAAAATCTGCATACACCACAGGGGAAGCATCCCATATGGCCTCTCTTCCAACTAGACCATTCAACACTGAAGAAAACTGTTTAGATCACTTTCATTAACAACTGTTTCATAGATGTGATTAACTGAACCAATCACTGTTCAGTTGTTCTGACACCAACTGTCTGTTAACACTCCATAGTTGTACTTTTTTCTACATCTGATTTTGTTCCATTTTACTCAGCATGTCTGGAGACAAGTATAGTGTAATAGTACATTGTGTGAGGGCCCTTGAGTGACTATCAAATGTCACATAGCTCATTCTGTGTTAAAGTGCTAAAGGGCTAATTCCTGCTTCAATTAGGTAAGCAATATCAGATGAGCCAGAGTGCTCTTGTACTGAATATTTGCATGGCTGTGCTTTGTCTGTATGAACAGGGCCACTGGGTTCTACCTATATATTTATTTCCAACAATAAAAGTCAAAGCATCAAGCTTTTTGCATGTCAAGCAATGCACACACTGACAGACTGTTCAGTTTCCACTGTTCAGTTTCCCCTTTGCTGAACCCAGTGTTTCCCCTCGCAAGAGCTTTCTCTGCCTCGGCCACTGTGGCTGTGCCACCCTCTCTGTGTATAGGGTTCTCCAGTGGTATTTTCCATATGTGAACTTCCCCGTTGGCAAGTCCTTGTGAAGTACATGATTAAATAAGGTCTGTAAAAGCCCTTGTGCAGCTCGGTAACGGGACGGGCTCTATTGCTCCCTTCGCCAGAACCTGGGTGGGCGTCTGGCAAACTGAATCTTGTAGCCAAGGTGAATCGTCCTGATGAGACACTGCAGAGGGGCTGGAGAGCGCTAACCAGGCCTCTGCAACAGCGGTACCAAGGGGACGACTGGACTTACCGTGCCCAGGCCGGGTGATTTGCGGCAGGGCAGAGCAAGTGACCCACCTGTAAGACAGTCTAGGGTGGACGTGTTACTCTGCAAGTCCAAAACCGATGACCGGTGACTGGGGTGGGTGAGCGACCCCAGAGGCCAGCATACTTACCTGTTCGCCGGCTGTCTCTCAACGGAGAATGAGGGAACGGGAGGTACTCGCATTCACCTGATTGACTGGAAAGACTTCCAGCGCCTTTCCATCAGGAGTGCGCTGGCCCAGGGAATGAGGAAACTGCTCTTTTATTGACCATGTGGTTGCCGAGGCCCCGGGGACTCTTGCCGACCCAGCCTGCTGAGCGTCAGCTCAGGACAGACTAGGTTGTGGAGCAGCCACGGTGGCTCCTTGCTTTAAGAAGAAGGAAGTGAGCCACAACCACAACATTCTCATTGGCATGTTCTCACAATGAGAACTCCAACCTTTCTACGAAAGCCAACTCGGCATGCTGGCACCCCAAGCACTCGAGACAGATTTCATAAGTTTCCAGAGGGGAGAGATAAAGGCCACATCCAGTAGCGCAAACGCGGAAGGACATCTTTAATAAGACGGAAAGTGTTTGCTCAGCTCTATTAGAAGGAAATATACTCTTTTGAATATACTCTTTTAGCACTCGCAGGCTCAGCTGCCAAAGTGCCCAGGGGAAGCACAACAATCGACCGTGCGAGGGTGACCGCTGATATGCACCGTAAGAATCCAGCAGTGTAGCGAAAGGTGAGAGGACGAACACAACATGCATTGACTCTGGAAAAAAAATCTGAATGAGTGATGCACGCCATCTCCTTTTATTCCCGTATGTCCAGGATGGAGAGTGGCATGAAAATTCCACTCGCAAATTCTAATTGGCCTTTTCTATTTTAAGCAAAGGTGATTGGGGCTCTCAAGATCGAACCCCTAGTTTCATACATTATAATGAATTCATCTTTAATTGACCAAATAGTTGTAATCCTTTCATTCACCCAAAAGTTCCACACAACCTGTAAAATAACTTGTCTCTGCGTGAGGTTTCCCTATGTATGTTACATTGTTTCATTAATTAATATTTTACTCTAGAGTTCATTAAATAATTTACATAATATATTCTTTCCACATCTGTGAATCTTTCCCCAAATTTCAGCTCCATCATTTGGATCATGGAAATCAAAACACAAAGCTGTTTCTACAAAAACTAGCAGAAATTTTTTCAATGTTTGTGCTTGTGTGATAGACCTTTAGCGAGAAGACACCTGGGGCATCTTCCATATGTAAGGGTAATAGAGATGCCTCAAAAACATGCCTGTGACCTTAATGAAACAGACAGACGAAATAAATAAAAGCAGAGTTTACTACACACACAAACTCTCGACCAGCATCCTCTGTGCAGGAGTTAATTGATCCCACAGCACTGACACCACAAAGACTGGCAGCATAAGACGTACTTTGACAAGAAAGCAGAAGGGGTGTTTGTGTGTGTGTGTGTGTGTGTGTGTGTGTGTGTGTGTGTGTGTGTGTGTGTGTGTGTGTGTGTGTGTGTGTGTGCGTGCGTGCGTGCGTGTGTGTGTATGTGTGTGAGAGAGAGAGAGAAAGCGGGAAAGAGAGAGAGTGTGTATTTATCACTTTGTGGGGACCAAATGTCCCCACATAAGGATAGTAAAACACGTAATTTTGAAAAAGAAAATTGCTTCAACTCAGAATGGTCTGAACGTCCAAATGAACCAGATGCAATCAGTGATTCTATGGACAGCTACCACAGAAAAACTCAACATCCAGGCAACAGAGATGGATGGGGTGATTTGGAGGATGGAAGGTGATGTTCGCATTTATCAAGATTTACACAATGTGTAATCAGACATAGTCACCCAGATCTAACTCAGCATACTGAATGTGTAACTAAAAGGAGCAATATGTAAAAATGTTCATGAAATATTAGTCTTTTTTTGCCAATGTGTGAATGGCTTGTAACAAAAATAAAAAAATTAGCCCTTCCCGGAATTCTTATGTTGTCCTATTAAGCCTGTAGACTGATTTTCATGCGAAGGGAGCAGGTCACTTTTGCAGGGAAAATCCAAAGGATGTGATATTTATGCGTGCTCCAGAGAGCCTTGCCTCAGTTCTTCTCTTCCACTATTCAACAGCGACAACAAACTGCAACAATAGGTAACGTTATCTTAGAGATGGAATCCAGCAAAGGTCCGGCTCCCAGCACAACACTGACTCCTACACAAATTCTGAGTAAGCCAAAAAAAACAAACAAAAAAACATTTATCTACTTAATCCAGTCTGGATAAGTGGGAACGTGATTGTGATCGAGTGAAAACTAGAGTGAACACTGGCAGGGCATGTGATTCCTGGATTGACCTTCGTTCGGTTTTGGGGATCAAAATCGACCCTGAATTGCCATTCTTCTTATTGGACAGGTAAGCTTACATCAGTGTTTCCCAAATTTTTTCTACCACGGCACACTTTTTACGACTAAAACATTCTACGGCACACAATCCCAGTTTTACGGACAGGGTTGTAAAAACTCTATCATAATCTATTATTTCCCATCATTTAAACGTTCATATTTTAATGATAATAAGACATTTAATAGCTTTTATTTTCATTCACATTTGTATTATTAATCATGAATTTACAGGATGAGCATATAGCAGATTATGCATGTATTTATGTGACAGGGTGGGGGGCGGGTCCAGGTCGTGATTATACACACCCGGTCCCTTATCAGGCTAATTAAGCCTTCGAGAGGGATAAAGGCCTATTGCAAACTGTGGAGCGATGAGAGAGAGATCGTTTACGGACATGTCCGTCATGTGTGTGTGTTTGTCTTTTGTTTAAGTTACTCATTAAAATATTATTTACATTGCTTAGCCGGTTCTCGCCTCCTCCTTTCCATTGAATTGCTTTACAATTTATTTATGAAGAGAACAGATGAACAACAGAGACACCACACAAAGCAGATTAATGTTTTTTCCTCCACAGTGACAGCGGAGGCCACAAAAACACAACATATGAACAATGCAATATTAAAAAAACATATATGATTCAAATATGAACAAAACACATAAAAAATGAACTGAACAGAACTCAATTGACACCTCAAACCTTCCGCCTGGTCCGCATCGACTTAAACTCGCCTGTGCGTAAACGCATCAAGGGAGACTGATGCTGAGGCAACTGTCATTAGATTTGACCTCTTTGCCTCGGACAGACGAATTCTCGTGACTGTTTTAATTTGGTTTTTGAGGCTGAACCCATCGTCAAGCGCCACATTGCCCTCCACATCACAAGAGTTGCAGAAAGCGTCACAGAGGGTCGATTTTACAAGTGTGCATTGTCAAAACTTCTCCAGGGCCCAAAACACCCTCAGAACCCAGAGGGTTAAGCATTTTATTGGTGAATTTAAATTAGTTCAATAACTGGGGTCTCTGATATTCATAATGATAAGGTAATATTTAATTAAAAGAAATTATCACAAATTTGAAGTTTTTAAATATTTTTTTAGTACTCTCAAAGACATTATTGGTGAAGCAAAAACATATGTGTGAAAAACACTTTGGTGTAAAGTCACTTCATAGACTTCAATGTATTCTGCAGCACTGACGTGAGTCATGTGTAAGACCCTTAACACGTATAAATATCACTCACTTCTGCTAATTAATCATTGCTCTTCATAATCACAAAAGTGACTGATCATTTTTTCAAAACGCAGAATTTCTCCGAAAGGTGAGGAGTTTGGATCCCTAATTTTTTATTTTATTTTCATGCATTTATTTATTTTGCGGAATTTTATAATTTTAAACGGTACACATGACAGTCTTTCATGGCACAGTGGTTGGGAAACACTGGCTTACATAACAGCAAAAAATTTGAAATATAGTGCCATAAGGATTGATCTGTGTAATTTTAGCTAACTTGTTCTTGCCTGCACAGTAACTGTCATAATCAATGTTAATCTTTCATTATTCAACAAGGTAAACTACAATAACACATGAAATGAATGCTAGAATGTTCAAGATAATACTTAACGCTCCATTCATTAGTTTAACGTAACTTGGTTATACAGAAAATATATACATTCTATTATTATAAAACAATAGCGCATCGATATACCAAAATGACATCACATCAATACTGAATTGTGTCAACTTATTTATAATGTACAGTCTATTTTATAAACAGCTACTGTCATCATCCACTAAATAAAGCTGCTATCTAGCTAACACCGACATAGGCTATCGTATAAATGCAGTCAATGTATCATGCAAAGAAAAGTGATTACTTCAACTACAGTCTCGCAAAGTCAGATCTATATCCACACTTTGTTTTAGCCCTGTTTCTGCCCTGGGAAGTCAAATATAATATGCAGTTTCAAAGTTTGTAGTAAAACAATCTGTGTAATTTGAATTATGCTACCTCATCTGTCAGCATGATGTTGGTGAATCATGTTCAGTCTCTTTGAACGTTACATCATTGTTTTGGTCGATGCTCGCATCCCTATGGAGTGTGTGCATGAGCCTCAATTTGTTCCTAACATGTATGACTTTCTTTCCTCTGATAACAAAAAAGGAAATGTTAGGCACAATGTTAGCCTCAGGCCACATCAAGTTTGAAAACGTCTTCAGTTTCCTAATGTCATAGTATGCGGGTTATGGAGAGTGTTTAAAAGTCTCCATTTTCAGTGGAGTAAAATGCCATTCTTGTGTGGATGTAATGTGTAAACAAAATAAAATATACTTTTTTTAAAAACAAAACAAAATGCATTAATTTTGATGTGGCCACATTCTGTCTTTGAGTGTTTGGAACAACATAAGGGGGATAAATAATAACAATATAACAATATAATTATTATAAATTTTTTTAACTATCCCTTAAGTGTTGAAAGAGTAATTTGTGCCTACAATCAAATAAATATTTTGAAAGATTTGCACATATACATAACAAATCCATATAATTGAATGGAGTAATCTTAAATAAAAAAATAAATAAAAAAGTAAATAATTTTTTTACTTTTATTCATTTAATTTTGTCAAAGACATTTAATTTTTTCACAATGTTATCAAACAGACAGGCTGGTTTGAGATTTTCTGTAACTGCTGATCTCAGTGGATTTTCACACACAGCAGTCTCTAGAATTTACTCAGAATGCCAAAAACATCCAGTGAGCGGCAGTTCTGAGAATGAAAATGCCTTGTCGATGAGAAAGGTCAACAGAGAATGGCCAGACTGGTTCAAACTGACAAAGTCTACTGTAACTCAGATAACCACTCTGTACAATTGTGGTGAGAAGAATATCATCTCAGAATGCTAATCTGAATGATTTGGTGGCACGAGGGGGACCTACATAATGTAAAGCAGGTAGTTTTAATGTTGTGACTGATCGGTGTATAAATGTACTGTATGCCTGTTCATTTTTGTGTCTAACAATTTTTTGATTTTAATTGTAATTTTAACATTTAATATAACACAATTATTATATGACAACAGATTGATGACTCAAGCTTGCTAGATATTTTTATACAGCTGTTCCACATTGTATAAAACAAAGTACTTACAAAGAAGTACTGTTAGGTCAAGTATAACAAAAAGTAGCATATTACATTGCAATGCCACACTCTGCATATTCAACCCATCACAAGAGCATGACAAAAGAGAAAAGTACACAAAAGAAGAGTTAGGTTAACAAGTTAAGTTATTAACATTCTTGATAGCAGTGCTATAATGAAGGCACAGTCACCTCCAGATATTGTCACTTCCTTGATTGCTCTGAAAGAGAATGTTGTACTTGAGTGAATTTGTGGCATTTAGACTTTGTTTTGGCCTTCTCTACACATGAATCATTAAATACCTAAAAAAGATCAAATATACATTTGAAGTTGTGAAAAAATATACATGTCATCAATTGCTTAACAATGCTGGGGTCTTTCAAGAACAAGTTTTTGCATTATGAACGCTCAAGTGTTTTGTTCAAATGAGACATTCTCACTTTGTGACTTTACTTTTTACTTTTTTTTATTGTATGTACAATTAACTCAAAAGTGATATACTGTATAGGATTTAGACTTCATTTTCTTAGGAATGATATTTGGGGTAATGTTATGTTCTATATTGCAACTGCATGACTTAAGACACACATGTACTTTAATCAGGGATTAAAAATGACATTTTTTAATTTCGGTTCGTACTGAGTATTTTCTAGTTTGTTTCCAATTTGTCACTGGTTAGAATGATATAAAAAACAGTTAATACGATTCTTAATTTTAATCATAGTTCTCAATACTAAGGGTGGGTATTATACCAGTTGCAGTGTTGCCCGATCTCACAAGCTCAATATAATGTTTTAATTATTTAATAATTGTTTAATTAGTTTACTTTATTTTATTTATTTTTTTAATTACTGATCTGATTCTCAGTCAAAACCCGGCAGCATCTGTATTCCTGCATCATATCTAACAATAATTGAGTGAAGACCTGGAAACAACTGAAAAATGTACATACCTCAATGTTTTTCCTTGCATCTGGATTAATCATGCATGTTTATGTAGTAAATATATACATAACTGCCAAAAATGTCTTCAGCGTGTCATGGAAGGCTGCATCCTATATGTGCAATTAGATAAAGAAATGTGTCATTCAGTGGTTTCCTTCAGGATCAAAGCACATGCTTCTCATGTTCTACTAAAAAGAGTGACACCCCATTTTTTGGGCAACAGAAAGTGATGGAATTCCAAACAATTGCTGGTATAAACTCTTTGGTCTTTGGTTTCATACAAAAATGACCTGAACTAATTTAACTGGCTATTAAACAGTTACCAGCCTTTAAAAATAACGTTTTCACTCTGGATCAATGGAAGTGACTTTCAAGGGACTGTTTCCGTTTTCGGTTACGTTATTATATTTTATACATTTTTGTTTTTTGTTTTCATTCTTTGAACCATGTTTAGTCCCTGACTGTAATATCCAAAGCTTAAGAGATGTAAATATACTTTGTAATTTTTTTTATAAATATGTGTGCTGGAAGGTTTCCAGAAAGCTCATTACATCCACAGGACCATGGGCACATGTCAGGTCAGCAGACGTTTTTTCTCATTCTTGATTAAAGCCAGCTGTTTTGCCTCATTATTGTTTGTACTAAGCTTCACAGAAAGTCGCACACTGCACAACATTCACAGACCTGCAAACATGTCCATACTCAGGAACAAGCGCCCTTGAACATATGCTAGGAACATGGTTGCAAGAAAAAAGCAGTAACTGCACAGCAGCAGGTCCAGCAAGCACAAAGCCCCTGATTAACAAATCTACACTAATTAAATCACAGGATGCTAAATCATGCCTGGTCAACTGCTCAAATATGAGCACATTCCACTAAACACCTCATTTTCCCCGCAGTATCTTCTAATCGTGCTAGCAGGATTACATGGCTAATGCGAGCAGATGAAGAAAAGTAGAGCACCAACTCCGACTCAAAAAGGATTAAATCACCAAGGATGCGTGCCTAAATTCGGCTTCAAGCACTAAGTTCACCTTGTACCGGAGAGGAGGAATTTATGGGTGTGATATGACTCTGTAATAAGCATCCATGGCAAATCACCATGCCAAATGCTGTCCTCATCTCCCGGTCTCTCTCTGGCACACACAAACACCTGAAAAAATTTGCTGATTGAATAACCTGTAAAAGTGGAGAGGGATGGTTTAAAGCCATAGGTACTTTCATTAGTACAGCAGTGCACCTGTGGTTTCATCTGCGCCTCGACTCGTGACAATCACACGTCAGACTTTACCCAGAGTGATAATGAGGGGACCTCAAAACTAAAGGGAGTCTTAAGGATTTGGTACATGGAGGAGACCAGCATGCAATCTGATGTGCAGAGCGCTCATTTTTTGCGTTAATACGAGAACTGCCAGCACAAGTTGGAGACTCTGTCACAGACAGTGTAGTTTGGGAAGGGGAATGGGGACATGGAACCATCCAAAGATGCATTTGGATTAGTCTCGACGCACTCACCTCGCTTATCTTGTACTTTTACGGTTATCTCCACTAGCGGCTGTGTCTCTCGGTCGAGTTGCCTCGATATAATCAAATCTCCGCTGTCCCGACTCACGGTGACTGGAGAATCATCCGCGTCCGGATGTAACAGCTCAAAGCTGGCGGACTGAAACCTCGCCGGGTGCAGGTTCATTATGACTGAGCCAATACTCGCGTCTTCAGACACGGTGATAACTATGGGCTTGTCCGGTTCCATCACGGAACGGGACGTTCTTGAGAGTCCGTCATCTGAGCGGGCTGGCCACTGGCGTGGACTGATTTCTATCTCCATTTTGCGACTAATTCGAGCGGGCCAGCCGTGGTCTCGCGCAAACACGCTGAACTTTATTGGCCGCGCGAGACCGAGTATCGAGTCCACGAGGAGAATGTCGCCGGTTTTGGGAACTACGTAGAAACTGCAGTTTTTCGGCAACGCGTAGTAAATAAGCTCAGCGTTTTTGCCGCTGTCGGTGTCCTCCGCTTTAACCGTGTACACCACCGACCTTAGGGCCGTGGCGTCGTCCAAAGTTATTTTCACATCTGAGTGGCGAAAAGTGGGCTCGTGGTCGTTGGTGTCGAGCACGTCCACTTTAATATACGCAACTTCGGCTACGACGCGTTCGGCGGATGCGCAACTCTCACAGCAAAGCGCCAGACTGAGGAAATATTCAGCGCGCTCTTCTCTATCCAGAATGTTAGAGGTCTTCAGTAATATGTGTCCTCGTTTGTGGTGAGCGAAGACGTGAAAATCTTCACTCCTGTCGCCCTGGAGTTTCAGGTGCATCCCGGACTTTAAGCATCTCTGTGGGTCGATGCGCTTCACCGGGATACTCAGCCCGTTCACTTTCATACCAGGTGGGGAGTTTTCAAACACATGTCCGTGAAAGAAAGGTATGCGTTCGTCGGTCCTATTCCCCAGCACAAAAGTCACACAATATGGTAACAAAATAGTCCAGATCATGGTTGCAAGCTTAAAGCACTCTTCCAGATCTCATGCGACAGTGTTCAAACTGCAGAACATCGTGAATGAGTTCACTCTTCATTCGTTGGACAGTGATCATCCGTTGGTTGCTCCGAGCAGCATAACTTTCCCTCGTCCTCTCGCGCCTCGGCAGCGATCTGCTTGTGCGCGCGTTAGAGCTTGCGGAGTTTCAGAGCAGCACCACTGTGATGGACAGCGCCAAGCGCGAAGGGGCGGGGCTTTATGCTTGACAAGGATATTTTTAAGGGAAACCTTTCCCATTGGATTTAGTATTTATTTATTTTCTGGCTGAAGAAATGTAAATGTGTTTTCTCCCCTTTTGATGTGTATTGCAGTAAACGGGATACACTGACAATGTTCTTACAATGTTCTTTACATTTTTAATATGGTTTCATATTAACTATCAAAGTCAAAAGTGTGGACATGTTTGACTGAATTAATTGATATACACTGCCGTTCAATAGTTTGGGGTCACTTGAAAAACCTTTTGATCTGAAGGTGTATGCTTAAATGTTTGAAATGTGTTTGAAATATGTTTTGTAGACAAAAATATAATTGTGCCGACATATTAATTTAAGTACAAAACTAAAATTTTATTTACAAGTTTTTGAAATGGATGACTTGGACCAAATAATAAAGAAAAGCAGCTAATAAGTGACCAGTATTGATGGGAACTCCTTCAATATTTTTTAAAAATAATCCCAGGTGATACCTCAAGAAGCTGGTTGAGAAAATGTCAAGAGTATGTTTCAACAAAGTCTAGGCAAAGGGTGGCTAATTTGAAGATGCTAAAGTATAACATACTTTTGATTCATTTTGGAATGTTTTTAGTCAAAATACAATTCCTATTGTTCCATTTCTGTTTCCATAGTCTTGATGACTTTACTATTATCCTAAACCTTTGACCAGAACGGTAGTGTGTGTATGTTAAAAAAGTTTGATCTAAATGCTATATATATATATATATATATATATATATATATATATATATATATATATATATATATATATATATATAAATATAAATAATTTACCCCATCTCCTCCCTTAAATAACCATATTTGGAGTGTACAACACCTGTTTTTACTATGCTTAACCTTATATGCATGTACATACGCATGTTGCCATCTAGACATGTAATACAGCTGCGTTTAATGGAACGAGAAACTGGGAGAATAGATGACATGAAGATAGACGCTGCTGCTAAAAATAATTTCTTAATCTTTGTCATGTTTTAGAGTAACACAAATATATTTAAACATCCTTTAAATAAGATCAATTTACCAGTGAAAGAATAGTTTATAGGAATATTAAAGAATTAGTACACCCAAAAATGAAAATTCCGCCATTGTTTACTCACCCCTGTGTTGCTACAACCCTATAAGACTTTTTTTATTTTTCTTAATACAAAAGGAGAAATTGTGAAGAAAAAAACATTTGTTCTCAGTGATGTCATACAATGACAGTTTATGGTGACCACCACTTAAAGCATCAAAAGGACACAAAAATATAATTCAGAAGTCTTTTAAATTATTCCATGAGACTCACGATTGTTATTAAAGCATATGATAAGGTTTGGTGAGAAACAAACCAAAATCGAATGTATTATTTAGTGAAACTCTTTTGATCTCGCATTCATTTATGGGGTCATTACAACAGGGGTGAGTAATCAATGACAGAATTTTCATTTTTATGTGAACTAATCCTTTAAGACATGTTTTCAAAACATCTTGAAAAGGCTGTATGCAAAGTGTATTGTTCTCACCCCACTGCCAAATTATTTTGGATTTTTGTAAGCATATATAACCTTTAAAGAGTTAAATCTAACCTTAAGCAGTTTTAATTCTCAGGTCATTTTTACACCTTGTCAAAGATCCTTAAAAACAAAGACACGTTTTACTAAACACACACACACACACACACACACACACACACACACACACACACACACACACACACACACACACACACACACACAGTTGTGTTTCCATGTTTTATGGGGACTTTCCATAGACATAATGGTTTTTATACTGTACAAACTTTATATTCTATCCCCTAAACCTAACCCTACCCCTAAACCTAACCCTCACAGAAAACTTTCTGCATTTTTACATTTTCAAAAAACATAATTTAGTATGATTTATAAGCTGTTTTCCTCATGGGGACCGACAAAATGTCCCCACAAGGTCAAAAATTTCGGGTTTTACTATCCTTATGGGGACACGCTACACACACACACACACACACACACACACACATTAGTGCAGCTATCATTATTAGGACTCTCTATAGACATAATTATTTTTATACTGTATGAACTATTCTATCCCCTAACCCTACCCCTAAACCTAACCCTCACAGAAAACTTCCTGCATTTTTACATTTAAAAAAAAACCATTATTTAGTATGTATTTTTAATCGATTTGAATTATGAGGACACTACAAATGTCCACATAAACCAGATTTATATCATAATACCATTGTAATTACCCTAAAACAATGTCCTTGTAAACTACCTAAACATGCGCACACCCACAATATGAAACTTGCAAGCCTACTTAATTTTTTTATACATTGCTGCATTGCAATAGTATTTTTAAACTGTTTTTCAAGCGATTCAGGTCAGGATGAAGTGTTACAGGCAACACATTCCATGATCAGATTGTACAGCTGTGAGTGGCCATACAGTACCGTGATTCTGACACATCCAAACACCTGACTGCACTCTCTCCAATGGTCTGTTCGACATCTGAATTTGTCCGACAGTGTCTGTCATTGTATCATCTGTTTTACCAGGCCATTCCATGTCGGTCAGAGTCAAGTGCGCATCACAGTTTCATCTTTATTCGAATGCTTTCCTCAGAATGGTATTTCTGAATTGTACAACACTATTTTAAGTGCACAGCCTTTGGGAACCGAAAATATAATGAGCTAAGAAATCCTCGCTGTCATTAAAAGTAGGTCCCCTCCTTATTTTTTTAAGTGCTTACTCCAAACTGTTTTATTCTAAATGTTTGTATTAAATGAAAAGCAGAATTTAGAATCAGTTTGTTTAGTTTATTACTAGTCAAGTTGGAGTCGCGCAAACCAGTAAGAGTGCGAAGGAGTTAAGAAGGTGTGGACGGTGTGTATTTATGGCAAGTTTATTTTTTATAAATCACCATGTAGGAAATTGTGTATGTACATTTCAATGCCCATGTTATGCATATGCAATGTTTATACATCAGGCCCTCAATATTTAAGTCCTTTTTACTATAAATTATCCTCCCTGCCCAGTAGTTAAAATGTGAATCAATCTGAAATGGCAAAAAACAAAGAAGAATGTGAAAGTGAAAGTTGAGATTTATAGGGGTAAATAGGTGTTAAATATTGACCTGTTTTTCTTTAACAAATGTAGTCTTTTATTCTGTTACTTTTATTCTGCCTTTATGTGGTTTTTGGACCTTCAAAGTTCTGGCCACCATTCATTTGCACTGTATGGACCTACAGAGCTGATATACTTTTCTAAAAATGTTTGTTTGTGCTTTGCAGAAGACAGTCATACACATCTAGGATGGCATTAGATACTTCCAATAAGATAACTTTTTTGATCACTAAATACTGTAACTGTGTTATTTAATAAATTGTGGAAAATTGTAACAATCAACCATGATGTTGTGTGCCAAACATTTGACTAGTAATGTAAATTGATTGAAAAAGTACATTTCTAAAAGTTAACTGAAGAAGCATCACTGTTAAATTTTAAGTACATTTACTTAAAAAGCTGAGTTTGTAAGACTGAATAAAGGCTGAATTACACTACACAACTTTTCAGTCAGGTTGAGTCAGTGCAAGTAGGCTCCAGTCTGCAGACTTTGGCCAATTTAATTCATGCATACAGTGGCCAGGAACCTCAAAAATACAGATGACAAACAAGCACACAAGTGGAGTTCACTCGACTTTTAATGCCACTCACCTCCAGCTCACGCTGCAGTCTACCGAGGGTGTACTGCTGTTTCTTTTGCTACTCAGAAAACAGATTAACAGCAATAATAAAAGCAACGCTCCCATACTTGTTTGTTTACATATGTCATATAGCTCCTAGAACAAGGGTCGGGTAGTGTATGATCCTCAGTCATTTGGTGTGTGATGCCCAGTTTTTGTGTGAATTTAAAAGTCGTGTAGTGTTATCCAGTCTTAAAGGTCAGTTGACAATTTATTTTGTTTTATTTGTTAATTTTTTTGTTAAAAGTGATTCATTCTAAAAAAAAATTAAAAAAAATACAGGTATTTAATCAGACAAACACAGCCCTATGGGAAGTAGTGACACCATAGAATGATGTTGGTATTAAATAACATGCTTGTCCAGCCCTCCAGAAACTACAACAGTGGGTTGAGGATGAGCCGCTAATTGCCTTGTGCAACATCCTTTTTAATACACATCGATTTTTTTTGTCTCTCTCCCTGCCGCATTAGGCTAGAGGCGATCTGTCTGCGGAAGGCCTGAATTCAAATTTCAATTAGAGATTTATTGATTAAATTGCTTTGTAATAATATTAACCTGGTCTGACACTTAAGAAGGTTGCTGTTATAAGTGATACAAGGCCATAAAATGCATCTCATCAACAACAGACTTGTGCGTTCCGGCAGCCCAAGATAGGGAAAGAAAAACGGCTTGTGGGATCAATACAAAAATTTATGATTTAAAGTTGGAAACATGCCTGTGGTGTCGGGGGTGTGGTCGAGAGTTATTGTAGGAACGGAGAACGAGATCGGGAGATGAGAACAGTAAGGATTGTCACCTGTTTATGATGAGTCTAACACCTGTTTCTTGTTCTAGTGAGGGTGCGGGAGAGTAAAAGGAAGCTAGACACCTGAGAAAAGAAAGAGAGACTGACACGCCTATCCTATGTGTGTGTGCATCTGAGAGTGTTAAGCTGAAAAGCAGAGTTAGTGTGTGGGTGGCTGAAAAGTCAAATTTAAGTTGCCGCTGGAAAGCTGTTTTTGTTTTGCATTAAGACTAAATTAGATACGTGGACTGTTCAGCTGTCTCCTGCTTTCTCCTTTTATGAACTGTGTTACACTGGTGGCGAAACCTGGGAATCAGAGAAAGAAGTGGTGCTATGGAAACCTAATTTCTGGGCGAAGTCATCTGTGTCCTCACCGGCATTCATGACCAACATCATCAGGCTCTCCTCACCCAGAAGCAGTGTTTTCAAGAGCTCCAACAGGCCCAAGCTGAGGACAGACAGGCATTTCAGAGCCTGATAGCCCAGAGCGCGTCCTCAGCTACATCCCTGAGGGCAGCAGCCATACCCCCTCTCATTTTGACCAAGATGGGGCACCAGGATGAGCCAGAGGCCTTCATTGACCTCTTCGAGCAGGCTTCTACCACCTCTGGCTGGCCAGAAGCCCAGTGGGCGCTACATCTGCTACTGCTGCTCATCAGGGAATCCTAGCTCACGGCTCATCAACTGCCGGCCGGACACCTCCTGATCTACGGGGACCTGAAGAAGGCTATCCTCCAATGGGATAGCCACAAACCTGAACCTGGGCATTTCCAGGACCAGTGCCTGGTGATGAAGGTGGGGGCATTGGTCCAGGTCCCTGACATGCCACAGTCCTCCACCGATCGAGCTGGGATGTACCGCATACCTGTGAATATTGAGGGGGTACATACCAGGCCTTGGTGGATTCAGGTTGTAGCCAAACAACTATCCATCAAGGCCTGGTTCAAGACAAGGCTTTGGGTACAAAACACAGGGTGAAGGTGAGTTGTGTGGATGGGGATATTCACAAATATACTTTAGTGAATGTCTTTATTCATCACCACGGTCAAAAGCATGTTGAGGCTGCGGTTAGTTCCCAGCTGGCCCATCCACTTATTTTGGGGACTGACTGGTTGGCATTTACAACATTGTTGAGGGAAGTGTGTGTGGTTGGGTCCTCCAACAAAGTGTCACAGTGTGTCATTTGCAATACACTGGCAGGTGAGTTGGTGCCAGGGACATCTACGTCAGTCTGCGTCGGAGTAACACAAGGCAGAGGGAAGTCCAGACTTCCCCCGAACTCAGAGGATTCCCTGTGGAGTATTTCCCTCTGGAACAGACACTAGATGAGACCCTTAAGCACCCTTTTGACCAAGTGAAGGTAATTGATGGTCAACAACTCCATCCGGACATCGCACTCACATATCCATACTTTTCAGTGATAAATAATCGGTTGTATCGAGTGACGCAGGACACTCAAACAAAGGAAAATACATCCCAGTTATTAGTACTGAAGAACCACTGGAAAATGCTAAGCCAGATGTCTAATCATAATCCAATGGCAGAACACTTGGGGCAAGGAAAAACACTAAGTTGTCTAATGGCGCACTTCTATTGACCGGACATTTACGGGGATGTTCACAGGTGGTGTGCGACATGCCTCGAATGTCAGCTGGTGAATCCACTGGCCACTAAAAAAACTTCGGACAAGCTTTACCACCCACAAATGGATGGCTTGTCGATGGTTTAATCAGACCCTGAGAAATATGATTCGTAAGTTTGTGCACGAAGATGCTCGGAATTGGGAAATGGAGAAATTGAGACAAGCCTCCACAGAGTTTTCCCTATTTTAATTGTTTTATGGGCGTAAGCCCTGTGGCGTGTTAGACGTCATGAAGGAAAATTGGGAGGAGGGACCTTCACATAACAAAAATAAAATTCAATAAGTTCTTGACCAGAGAGCAAAACTCTACTCATTGGGCCGACTGTCACAGGAGAATTTGCTATAGGCGAAAAAACGTCAGTCCCGGCTGTATAACAGGGGATCTCAGCTCCAGGAATTTGCATTGGTAGATAAAGTCTTTGTATTGCTACCCACATCAAGTTACTTGCTAAATGGCCTTTTGAGGTCACACGGCGAGTTGGGGAAGTCGACTTTGAGGTGGTGCGTACAGATTTACCACCTCAACCTCCTTAAAACATGGAGAGGCGGTCCCCTTGTAACTTGTGGCGACCTTCTCTCACAGTCCCATTCTGGATCTGGCGGCAGTCCTGAGATCGCTGCGATTGGCGGGACTCACATCAAACCCTAATGAGTGTGCAATTGGACGGGTGGATGTACGGTATCTGGGGTTACACTTAGATCATGGGTAGGTGCAGTTACAAATTGATAAGACAGCAGCGATTGCAGCCTGTCGAGACCCAAGACCAAAAAGGAGATGAGACAGTTCCTGGGGCTGGCTGGCTATTATCGAAGGTTTGTGTCTAATTATTCAGACGTCACCAGCCCGCTGAGTTATTTCACTAGAAAGGGAACCCCAGACCCAGTCCAGTGGGTGGAGCGGTGCCAACAGGCTTTTACGCAGGTTAAAGCCGCACTTTGTGTTTTTACACTACATTGATAAATCACACTCTGACACAAAATGAAAAGTTGCATGTTAGGAAAGTGATATGGTCTGCAATGCTGTGATGTGACCAATGAGAATAGAGAGAGAGAGAGAGAGAGAGAGAGATGGACATGCAGAAAGAGATATTGAGAAGAGTGCTGGAATTCCCTTCACAAGTCTCACACACAAACATACACTCATACACACACAAACAAATAAACAGACAGCAAAACATTACTTTCATTGCAAACTATTTTACTTCCAAAAATAGTTAAGCATATTTGTTTTGTAGGTTTTTTTATCTAGTCATAATCTGCACTGACATTTTTGTCAAAGTCAGTCTGGTGAATAGGGGCAGTTGGAGGTAAGCACTTATTTTGCAGTATACAGATATGAAAAACGTATATTTTATTGGATATGATCAAGTCTGGTCTACACACTCTGGAGTCTAGAGCTTTCTTGATGTGGTTCACTGGTGCACTGCAAGGGCTAATGCAAGTAAACACAACTGCTTATTTTGCTTTGTGTGAGTGTATGTGTTCTTATTCTCTCTCATATTTGAACTCGAAAAAAATTATTGTCCTCTGGAAGACTCAAACTTATTTAAAATCGTCTCCAGAACATGTTTGAAATTGTGTTTAATATTCAAGAGAGTAAGTGGAGCACATAACCCATGAGCATATGGGACACATAATTTGTGGCCGTCATTATGAAATTTCAATATGGCACGCTAACCAAAATATTGGAAAACATGGAGTGGAGAATAAGCCAAATGATACTTTCTTGGCTCAGAAAATCCGCAAAACGTATCACTTTTTCAACCTAGCATAAAATGATTGTTCTGATTAAAAATAATACTTTCATGACACATTACCCTTGACTAGCCATGACATTCAATAACATTTGTTCTGTTATTGACTGAAGCTCGTAAAAATGTGTCAAAATGTGTGATAGAGTTTTACGTCTTTGCCCTTGGCTTCGATGGTTTTACAATAACAATTTTGCTTTGAGGCATAAAACCTAATGATCAGGTCTGTCATATTTGCATATGCAGAGAGGTGGGGGTTATTGCATTCTGTGGGACAGCAGTAACAGCGCATAATTATAGAGTCTAGCAGTGAGGTTCCTTGACAACAGCAGGGCCTCAGCAGCAGAGCAGAGTATTTTCCGTTAATGAGGCTTGTCACCGCTCGCTTTTACCCTCATCTCCTCTTCACAGCTCACCCAAAACACTCCAGTACGTTGGTTGGGTGTAATCAGCACACAATCATGCTCATTACATCCCTTACCAAAATAAACCTCCTCTAAATGTCCTCATCACTATCATTGCTCTCAGGTGTGGGAGAGGAACAGTAGAAACACCAATAAATAATTCTGTAATATATGTAAGGTCAAGCTAAGAAAGTGAACCAGAATTAGATTTGCTTTTCTCTGTTTATTTTCCGATCTTAAATCCCAACACGCTCCGGGGTGGAAATGGTGATGAGATTTTTCACCGGATTCTCTGGCTGGTGAGGTATGTACCCATCCAGGCCATCATTCGCTTGCAGAATCATCTGGTCTCTTACACATTTTTTTATTTATTTATTTGTTTTATTATAAAGAGAGTTATCATTGAAGAAGAAATACATTACCATTTTCTCAGTATCTTTGGTCTTCATTCAGCTAATACAGCCATACAATAGGCGGCTGAACTGTCTTGGTGGTGGAGACTGAACCTGCACCAAAAACAAAACAAAATAAGAGAGTCATGATTAAAAAGGAGCAGGCAGAGAGAGTGACCAAGGAGGATCAGAGCTTTGAGGGTTAGGGACATCCTATTTCCCTGTGTTGTTGTGAGTGAACAGTTCCCTTGATTTGGTTGTTTCATTTCTTGTCCAATAAGCAAAGTTTATGAATCCCACTCAAATAAATATATCTGATTCTAAAGTGGAAAGCGAGAGAGAAGGTTAAGGGTTAGCCTACTTATAGATTGCAGTGTTGGCTGGACATAAAACAGTAAGGCTTAAGTCTGCTTAGAGTTCAAATTCAATAACAGATGTACGGCTCAGTTGTTAGGATATTTGGTTGGAGGTTGTGGCAGGGCGGAGGGCGGGGCCGGGTCGTGATCCTACACACCCTCCGTGAGGGTTAAAGGACGACTGCAGGATCGTGCGGGAGAGAGAGATCATTAACGGACATGTCCGTCATGTGTGTGTTTATGTTGTCTTTTAAGTTTATCATTATCCTTTCCATTGATTACCTTTACACATGACGGACATTTCCATTAACGATCTCTCTCGTTAACAACCTTTAACCCTCATGGAGGCTTAATTAGCCTAATACGGGACCGGGTGTGTAGGATCACGACCCGGCCCCGCCCTCCGCCCTGCCACAGAGGTGTTTCCAGCTTTTGAAGGATTTATAAATTGTCATAAGGGGTTATGCTAATCTGATTGGTTCCTCCCCTAAACTCAACAGGGTGGTTTAGACACATTCTTACTTTTGATAACACAAACACCACAAATAGTTCATGTATGTAATGAACAACCTGCAAAGGACCGGGATTCGAGTCTTGAAGAGAAAATGTCAAAGCTGAAAATGTCAAAGAAGCACCACATAATGAAGTGGTTGCTTTAGCAATTTTTTCATCTTATATTTATTTTTATGACACTCTTAGTTAGGTCTAGGTTTAGGATAGGGATATAGGTTGTGTTCTTTTAAAACTTGATAGAGCATTAACCTTAAAAACCTTGTCTGTTTGAGATAAAATGTACCTCGCCTTTAGCAAAACACTGTGGACACTCCACCTCGAAACTGCTACGATGTGTCAGGAATCATGTAAAAAAAATGTGACATTTCCAAAAATGTTGCCATGGTCATGTAATTTAAATGATATCAGGCTGGTAATGGGGTATCTTGCCATGGTAAGTCTACTACTTTTGTTTATACTTAAACTAACTTGGGGATGGGCATGTGCTATAGATGTAAATGGCATCTTCAAATCATGTGGCTTGTTGAGGAGAGGTGTGCTATTACTTTTCTAAGCGAACAGACTTGTGATTTTTGCCTGACAGATGATAAAGCAATGTTGGAAAATGACTTTGAAGGAGTGACCCCAGTAATATCGATGGATGAGATCATACCATAGGAACCACAGAGCAATGCTCCAAAACCACACAGAGCACCTTAGCAACTGCATAGCAGCGTCCTGGCAAACACCAAGAACACACTAGCACCATAGCCATTTAACACATGCAAACGCCACTCACATTCTCTTCATAGAATGTTCTGTGCAGAGTTGTGGTATGCAACCTTTATCAACTGAATAGAGCCTGGGTAGCTCAGCGAGAAATGACGCTGACTACCATGTGGTAAGTTGTGCATGGAGATTGCGGAAAATGGTGTCATTGCCTCCACATGTGCTAAGTCTCCTCGTTTACGTGCCCTGCAAGCCACGTGATTAGTAGAGATTTGTTCTCCATCACACGGATTGAGGTGAGCAACTGAGCCACAATGACCTAGTGAACATTAGGAATTGGGCATGCCTAACTGGGAAGAAAAGGAAGACAAAATAAAATAAAAATAAATAAATAAATAAGCATGGTCAAACCTCCTACAGACAGAAACGTCTTCCAGCAGTGTTCCGCCAAAATAAAGGCTTAAAGGATTAGTTCACCCAAAAAACAAAATTCTCTCATGATTTGCTCATCTTTTAGCCATCCTAGATGTGCATGCCTTTCCTTTTTCAACACAACCGAAATGAAGATTTGTGTAAGCACATTTCAGCTCTGTATGTGCATATACCGCAAGTGAATGTGTGCCATTGGGCTGCTGGCTGTTTGATGGTCCAAAAGGCATATTTAGGCAACATAAAAGTAATCCACACAACTCCAGTCAATCAATTAATGTCTTCTGAAGCAAATCGATAGGTTTGTGTAAGAAACAAATCGATAATTAAAAATGACAGTGCTGGGATGCTGTTTGAAATGACCTAACTCTTGTGTGACATTTCCTTTCTTGTAATCAAAGCATGCTCTTCACACTTCTCGTGTGAGCGTGCCATTACGCTTGTGTCACGCGACAGCCGTGTAATGCTTCGACTGCTAGTAGGAAGTGTTTTTTAAAAATGTAATAAAGTTTGAATTATCAATTTATATTTTACATTGATCGAATGGAGTTGTGTGGATTACTTTTGCGCTGTCTTTTGGACCGTCAAACAGTCAGCAGCATGATGGAACCCATTCACTTGCATTGTATAGACAAAAAGATCTGAAATGAGCTTATAAAAATTTCTGTTATGCTGAAGAAGGAAAGACATACACATCTCATATGTCTAAAGGTGAGTCAATCATGAGAGAATTTCCACCTTTTTTTATTAACACAAAAACTTTTGTTTAGTTTTACACATCTATTTTTATTATTTTTTATTTTAAGAAGAAAATCTTTGTTTAGGTTTAAGAGATGCATTAAAACTAGTTGTACTGATTTTTTCATGGATTTTTCCTCAATCAACACTACAAAACTAATAATATTAACTTTTATTAAGTTGGATGTGCAAAGGCATAATTGTGAAAGACACACAAAGAAAGTGTGGTCTGTGTTCCTCCACATCCAGCAACTAACACAAACATACACTTTTATATTCACATAACTCTTCATACTTTTGCTTAAACAGGCAACCTCTGTGTAAGTCATTAGAGATCCCTTGTATTGAGATATACACTTTAAAATATCAGCACTCCTTTTAACCAAGTATTTTAACACTGTTGCCCACATTCCCCACTCTACCAAGACCAATTTATTGATGTGTATACATTCTTAGAAAGGCCAAGGACAAACAAAAAACAAGCAGCTATTTTACAGAATATCAAACGAGTTACTTCACTGATCATCCATAATTTAAAAGAAAAACAGAAAGGCTGACTTCCACAGCACTAGTCATGTCTAAAGACAGCAGGCAGATATGGGTCATGCCAACACATTCTGCCTGATTTAATTCCTTAACAGGCAGGTATTGCATTTGCAGTGTTACTTTGAATTATTGTTAGGCTAAACTGGTGTCTAATTAGTACAGTGAGTGTGTAGTGTCAATTCATGGCATTCTGGGTGCACATGGCTGTTGGCGGGTAGTCCAGGTGGCTGCATTGCATAATGCAGTGAAAAGAAATGTTTTTTCCCCTGATTGTCTTCAATTGAATATTTCTCTCATTGATGGGTTTCATATCAAATATAATTTCATAATAGACAGTAGATCAGGGAAACCAAAGAAAACATCTCGGGTTACGTAGTGTAACCCTTGTTCCCTGAAAAAAGCAGAACGAGATGCTGCGATGAGAAAAGTGCTTTGGGAACAATCCTACATTGTGACCAGCTATGAATATGTGTGTAACAGGTCAATGAACATTGACCTTAATTTATAGCCTCGGCTGGGGAGATCATTGGATGCACCTGTGGCCAGGCTATAAAGAGACGTGTCACCAGCGTGTCATCAGATATATTTTATTATTTCTGAAGAGCAGTCCTGAGACATCCCAGTGCGGCAAAGAAGCGCAGCATCTCGTTCTGCTTTTTTCAGGGAACAAGGGTTACACTACGTAACCCGAGACGTTCCCTTTACAAAAAGCTTCACTAGGATGCTGCGCTGAGAAATGTGCTTTGGGAACGAGAATACCCACGCCACCGCACTGTGGCTGTCCGGACCCCTACGGTTGTGAAGTGTGCTCACAAGAACGTGAGAGGTCTCAGACATGATCTTGAGATGTCGACTCAAGGACATAAGAGCACGGAGTAGCATGAACATCCAAACTATAAAATTTCCTGAATGTGTGCCGAGAGGACCAGCCTGCCGCATCACAAACTTGCTGCAGAGGGATCCCTCTAGCCAAGGCTTTAGAGGAGGTGACCCCTCTGGTAGAGTGAACCCTGATACCTACTGGCAAAGCTTGACCGCGCACCTCGAAGGCCAGGCCAATAACATCCCTCACCCAATGCGACATAGTCTGCTTGGAGGTGGCCTTCCCCTGTATTGCGGCTCCCATGGCAAACAAATAGTTGCCCTGACTTATGCCACTGGCTAGTGCATTGGACATAATTCTAAAGGGCACATACTGGACACAGTCTGTGAAGACCTTGCTGCTCCGGCGTTGCAAACGGCGGGGAGCAGAAGGCTTAGAGAGTGACCTGATGTAGGGTTGCAAAAGGCACCTTAGGCAGGTAGTCAGGATGAGGGCACAAAATTGCTTTGGTCATTCCTGGGGCAAACTCTAAACAGGCTGGCAAAACAGACAGAGCTTGTATGTCCCAAATTCTCTTTAGAGAGGTAATCACCATAAGAAAAAACATCTTGAGAGTCAGAAGTCTGTCAGACGCTGACTCTAGAGGTTCAAAGGGGGTCTCAACCAGACCCTCAAGGACTATTGCTAAGTCCTATGAAAATGTCATGGTCCTAGCAGAGGATTCCTCTCATAGGGCACCCCATCAATCAAAGCGTGGCAAGCTGAAATGGTGGCCACATAGACCCTGAGAGTGGCGGGGCATGAACCTGCTGACAGTTATTCCTGCAGAAAGTCCAGAACTGAAGCAATCCGGCAGTTAACTGGATCTGCATATGAACTTTTAGTAGAGGGAAACGCACATTCTGGGCCATGTATGCGCCACCGCGTCCAGCCCCAGGGGGGTCTCATGTGCAGAAGGCCCTAAGATCTAAGGTCGGACGCAACCCCCACCCTTTTTGAGAACCAGGAAGTATTCGCTGTAATAACCTGACTCTTACTCTGGAAGGGGAGCATGTTCTATTGCCCCTTAGACGGAGAGATTTTGCAGTTCTTTTCACAGTAGAAATGCCTGCTCCGGTTTACGGTAGTGGAGACCACGCCATTGAAACACGAAGGGAGACGAGCGAATTGAATTCTGTGGCCCTTCTCTACTGTTCTTAGGACCCACATAAAAATATCTGGCAGAAGTTCCACGCTGCCAGGTACTCTGAGATGGGTATTAATTTAAGACTTCCCATTGAGGGGGTGTTGATTGTTCCGCATCCTGGATTAAGGCAGGAAGCAACGGTACACCCAACTCTTTGTTGGAAGCCTCTATCACCCGAAGCACCAAAGGCGGGTGAAGAGGTTTCGTGAGGATATCGGGAGGGCCGAAATGGATGGTACATGCGCCCCATCCCAAGGGGAACTACCCCCACAAGGCTGGGTACAAGACTGTCAGGGCTTCTTACTTTTAGAAATCACGACCCTGAGGTCCTGCTTGGGCCGCTGTTGAGGGCGACGAGACTGTCCCCAGTCACCGTGAGGGGGAGCACGACTCGCCAAGCTTTGCTCTTGAGCCTCCCTTCTAACAGGACCGAGGCGTGTCTGGGTGGCCGACGGACCCGCCACCTGAGTGCGGTGAGGGAGGAACTGCCCGAAGACCTCCTCGTGGCTTTTCACCTCTTGGAACCTGGAGATAACTGTGCTCATGGCGTCTCCGAATAGGCCAGTAGGCGAAACCGGGGCATCAAGGAGGAAAACTTTATCCTTGTCCCTGATACCCGAGGCTGAGCCAAAGGTGCCTCTCCGCACTGACCTAGGCAGACATAGACCGGCAAATAGCACGGGCTGTTTGCTTGGTCTCGCGGAGAGAACAAAGCTCAGAAATAACTTGCTTGTTGAGTGCAGCACCCACACTCAGGTCGTCCAACAGGTCAGCCTGGTAAGCCTGTAATACAGTCATTGTGTGCAGAGCAGCACCAACCTGACCTGCACTAAAGTGGAGGTCATCCAGCAAGGCTTTGTGGGGAGAGAGGGATTTTTAAATAACGATGCCGAGCCCGGCGAGAGATAGCCCGCAAGCGTCTCTTCGACCGGCGGCATCATTGAAGGTCATCAAAAAAGGAAGGGACTAATATAGCGTTCCCTTCCCTTCCCTTCCCTTCCTTTTTTTTTTTTTTTGCCACTGTCTTATAGTTTGGAGCATTTGGGGGGTGTCTCTTGTTCACGTGGCCAGTCTAGCTGTAGTCTGTCCACAGCCTGAGTAACCACCTCGAGTAATTTCTCAGCCGCTTTATTATTATGCGTGGAATGTACAGAGGTTCAGCGCCCCCCTCTTGAAACGAAGAGGCGCCGAGGCGCGCTTCAGGCATACGAGAAGGATCAGCTGGATCTGGGGAGAGAGCGAGCGATAGGGATGGACTTGTTTCTCGCTCCTCAGCCAGATATATGCAAGAGCCCCACGATGAAAGAGTGGGCGCTGACTCCCGGAAGTAAGCGCGGCGAGCGCGAAGAATTTCGCCCGAAAGCAGATCGCAATGCTCGCACCCGCCTCGCTCCAACGCGAGTGCAGCATGCTCTTCCCCCAAACAAACAAAGCAAAACTGAACATTGTTTGCTCTGATTCTCAGTCATTCTCTCTCTAATTATATATATATATATATATATATATATATATATATATTTATAGAAAGCAGAGAAATGAGAAAAGGTTCACTGCGCAAAATTCTAACTCCTAGCAGAGGAAAGAAAGTTTGTGACAGGCTTGTGAGACACACACACACACAGAATGGGCTCTGAAAAAAAATGGATCTGACGACACGCTGGTGACGCGTCTATTTATAGCCTGGCCACAGGTGCAACCAATGATCTCACCAGCCGAGGCTATAAATACCGGTCAATGTTCATTGATGTGTTACACACATATTCACAGCTGGTCACAATGTAGGATTGTTCCCAATAATAATAATAATTATTAAATAATAATAATTGCACAATGACGTGTATTTTGATTCGATAAGCGTCAGCTCCGGCTCTGCGTATTCCATAATGAGAGCGCTTCTGTATATACTTATTTGGTATTTTTGTATTATTTTTTATTATTATCACTTGAAGCTGTTTGGAAAGTTTAGAGTGTATCTGGACTGTGATCTGTGTAATTCTTCCTGTCAGGCGCGAACTGCAGTGCTGCTCTCGTGCGTCATCATTAGAGAGGTCATATGATCTCATGTTACGGTAAATGAGATCAAACAACTATTTAACAATGAAAACTTTGTCGAGGATTTTTAATAAGGGCCAAAGGGGGCAATTTGGCCAGGACACCGGGGTATACCCCTACTGTTTACGAGAAGTGCCCAGGGATTTTTTATGACCACAGAGAGTCAGGAACTCAGTTTAACGTCTCACCCTAAGGAGAATGCCTTTTAACAGAATAGTGTCCCTGTCACTGTACTGGGGCATTAGGGCCCAAACAGACCACAATTTGAACATCCCTGCTGGCCTCCCTAATACCTCGCGCACACACACACACACACACACACACACACACACACACACACACACACACACACACACACACACACACACACTTCAAGTCAGTGGTGTATTAGACTGCATTGTGTCTTCCCTTCCTCTTTCCAGTTTTCTTTAAACGATGTGGAGCGATAGTCTTCAAGCTAATCCTCATCTCTTAATTATTCCACCCCTTGGGGATAACTGGAAAAGGCCCTGCACCACACCCCCAATCTCCAGCTACAGGATTTTGAATTCTTGCCGTTCAACACTCTTCTCATCCCTCTCTCCCTCCCTCGGTCCAGACGAGCTGGCGTTATAATCAGGATAATCTTCTTATCTTTTTTTTGTTGAAGCAAACAGGGCAGAGAGAAAAAAAACATGTCAGTTCATTTTTGTTGTTCATGCATTTTTTTTTTTCTTATTTGCCAGAGAAGGGGCACAAACAGCAGCTGCTGAAAGGAGAATGTTTATTAGATGAGCAACCAGAAGGAAAAAGACTGCAGAGCAAGTGTAGTCCTGGTATATGTGGTACTGCATGATCCTGCAGGCTTGTTTTAGTCACAGTGAGATGTCAGTCATCTACATAGTCAGAGCTCCAACACAAGCATGGTAGATAATGTTCAGTAGTTAGTATAGATAGATGTATTTTAAGGGGGTTGCAGAAGACTGGCCCATTCAATAAAAAAAACACAACAAACACAAGAACACAAGAAACAATGTGTGCAAATTCTTTTCCACTGGCGTTTCTCCTTCCATGTTTAAACTTTTACCTGGCACCACAGCGCATCCTGTGTGCGCAGCTCTCGACAGCCCAAAGCATTCATGGTGTCAGGTGCGCTCACTATGCTTATGTAAACAAGCCGTTCTGCTATGCGCGCCGGTTTCAAATAGGTGAAGAGCAGGGGCAGAACGCAATTATTCTTGCTTCAAAGGGGGCCATGAACCAAAGAAATTGAGAACCACTTAATTTGAGGTACTATGTACCTGCATCAACACTGATAATGGTATGTAGACATGATGAGTCTATATAGTTTATATTTATGTCCTAACCTTTATCTTTTAAAGGAATAGTTCACGCAAACATGATAATTCTTTCATAATATACTCACCCTTAAACCGATCAAATCGCTTCAGAAGACATGGATTAAACCACTCGACTTGTATTGATTACCTTTATCCTGCCTTTATGTCCTTGGAGCTTGAAAGTGTTGGACCCCATTGACTTGCTTTGTATAGACAAAATCACATCAGGCTCTATTTTTATGAGAGCCCTTATTCTTAGCACAATTTTCATGCCAGCACTAAGCACAAGTGGGCATGGGTGGGAGTGTTTGTGCTATATGTGGGTGCATGCGCCAAATTGGGGGGTATTGTACTAAATGAAAAGTGGCGAAAAGTGTAATTTGCTATTTTCCTGAGAAATAGGTCCTTGCGCTAAGATGTTTCAAAAGCAGGTCTTACCCCAGCGCAAAGTCTAATCTCAGTTCCTTCATTTGCAGTTTGGAGATTCCACCAGTGGGTGGTTATAAAGTTCATGTCTTATGAAAATTGCTGTTGCTATGTTGGCAGTGAGAGACAGGGGAAATAAAAAAGGGGGCCAGAGTGAGAGAGAGTACCCAGCTGGCAAGTCATGTGTGTTGGCCACTGCCATTCCCAGAGCATTTGAGTGTTTCTATGTGGAGCTTTACCATTATGCTGTTAATCGAATGTGTTTTGTGCTATTTACCTTTGAGTTGGATTCACCATCTCCTGCTTCCTCATTCCTCGGACCTGCTACACCATGATTTGTGTTTAAGTTGATACAACTGATTAATAATACTTTCTTTCAATAATACTATATTCTCTATAATTAATGGAGCGTAATCCAAATCCCAACGAGAACCACATTTTCCATGCGTATTAAAAAGAGCATGTCACTGTCATAGAAATATGCCTGACATTCAACAGGGATGCAGTTAATTCACAAAAGACAAAATAATGTTAGTCAATTCTTCCAATCTTTAATTCATTGGATGCAGTCCATTTATACAACTTCTTATGAATGTGCTGTCTTTGTTTATATCACTGGTGGTTGAAAGTGAATGAAATTTATAACAGGATGCAGATGAAGAACCTCAGAATTAAATTGCACTTCACCCAGCCCATTAGTGCATTGTGTGCAACTTTTCCAAACCCACTAGTGCCTAGACTAGTGCTTGAACAAAACTTGACTTTGCATGTAAAACTAAACGAAAGTGCTGTTAAAATAGGGCCCCTCATATCTCCATCAATATACCTCCATTTGTGTTCTGCAGAAGAAAGAAATGAATGTGTTTGAAAAGGCATAAAGGCATGTAACTGACTAGAGAATTATAATTTGGTGAACTATTCCTTTAATGTGTTAGAAGAAATCAGTTAAGGTGACATGCATGATTTTTTGCACATGCCAAATTGTGGATTTTATTTGATTATAATTTGATTACATTTGTGTCTGATTTGGATGAACTGCAAGCACAATGGTTGAGATCAGCCAACAAGAAAACTCAGCCAACAGGAATCAGCTGAATTTGATCAAATTAAATTGTGTTGTTGTCATGATAGAGCACATATTTCGTAATTTAGTTTCAAATTTAAAAGTATAACTTCATATTTTCATTAATTTTATATTTAAAACATTCATTTCATAACATTATACTATATATGCAGTTGAAATTACTGTGTAAATGCATTTATGCCTGCTCTGAGCAACATTAAATAGTCTGTGTATGTACACCTAAATGCCACTTCAAATGCAGCTTCTGTGCCACCTTTGCGGTGTAAAGATGGCTTTTGTATGGCAACAAAGTCTACCTTGTGCTGTTTATCATTCATGTCCAGTGTGGCAAAGGAAGTGCCCCGATTTCATACATAATGGATATAAAATACTGCCTGTCCAATTATGCATTTCTCCAACATGACTGCTTTATGCAAATTCTATTCAGACATTTCCTTTGCTTAAAGTCCACTGTTGTTTCTTGGCAATCATAGACAAAATCAGTCATGTGACCACACATTTTTGAAGAGTCATCAATTTTACTCACCACTCAACCTTACAGGCCCATGGAATTAGTGATAAGCAAATTTAAGTAAAAAAATAAATAAAAATGTTTTGCTGTTCAAAGTGTTTTTTTTTTTTACGTTCAATGAGTCATGATTCTTGTGTCTGAACAATTACATACAAGTTTGAAAAAAATCTCACACGTGCTATTGCTTTGAGAAGTTATAATATGAGACTATACTTTTAGCATGACGTTAGCTCTAAACTGCTGGATGATACAAGTTTGTTAAAATAGCGGGTGTTGGGTAATTTGAGCCAAAAGGCCTGGGTTAAAATGAGCCAGTGGCTCAACTCGCCCCTTCTTATGATTATTTTTAAAATATTATTTTACTGTAATTCTACATTGCATTCTTACATTTTATCACTGAACTTACTGTATGTGACATTTAGAATTTTTGACCAAAAACCATCATGTCACGCATCTATAAACGTAAGACAGAGAGGGCTTCATTTCCTCTTGTGTATTTGGACAGAGCATTGGGAGAAGTACAGAATGGGAGGTCCATACATCATGTGACAAGGGACATGAAGATTGACAGGATGACTTTAAAGCGATGGACTTTAAACAACTAGGAGAAGTAAAAAGGACAGTGTATAAGAGAACAGGACATGTCAATCAAGTCTTTGATTAAGAAATTGAAACAGAGCTTGCAGACCATCTGCTCGTGACTTCATCATTGTGAACTATGCGGGAAAAGAAAAATCCTATAATTACATTGGATTGATGGAGAAGGTTAAGGGTGCTGACATCAGTGCAAAGTTTCTGAGGTGAAGTTGTGTCAGTTCTGTGGATGGAAAGCCCACAATCACATTCAAAGAGAATGATGAAGGACACATCCCTAGAGGTGATGTGCTCAAGAAACTACCCAAACTGCAAAAACTAGGTGGAACAGCCAGAGGGAGCAGAAGTTCATATTCCCCTGCACAGAGGTGGGTAGAGTAGCCAAAAACTGTACTCAAGTAAAAGTAAAATTACTTCAAAAACATAATTACTCAAGTAGAAGTAAAAGTACTAACATAACTAAATACTCAAGTATTTTAAATTCTTAAAATACTTGAGTAAGAGTAAGAAAGTAGCCAATTAAAAGAGTACTCAAGTAGTGAGTAAGTCGTTACTTAAATTTTGCTTTTTGGAGCAAAATTTTGATGCTCCAAAAAGCATATAAAGGCAGTATAAAAGCGACCCATAAGACTCCAGTGGTTTAATCCATGTCTTCAGAAGTGATATGATAGATGTGGGTGAGAAACAGATCAATATTTAAGTCCTTTTATGCTAGACAGCAGGGGGAGATATGCAGAGAATAATGTGAATCAACAAAAACACAAGAAGAAAGTTGAAGTGATCTGTTTCTCATCCATACCTATCACATCGCTTCTGAAGCTACTGATTTAACCACTAGAGTTTTATGGATTATTTTTATGCTGATTTATGTTTGTTTGTTTAGCTTTAAACTGTTGCCACCCATTCACTTGCATTGTATGGACCTACAGAGCTGAGAAATTCTTCAAAAATTCTTAATTTGAGTTTAGCAGATGAAAGGAATTCATACACATCTGGGGTTTCATGAGGGTGAGTAAATAATGAGAATTGTAATTTTTGGGTGAACTATCCCCCAAAGATTTAGAAGGGCTCTTCTCAGATCTGGATGAATTTGTCAATAAGAAGAGAGGTTTGGAAATATTTCTAGTAATTATTACAGTGAAAACATGAAATGTCCACAAAGACATTATATATAATGCTGAAATATAAACCAAAGCAAGATCATGATTTATGAATGCCTTCTTTTGCTATATCATAGCTTTTAAAGTCCTGTGTGGATTTTTATTTCAGTGTAGTTACAGTTTTCGGTGTTGTAAGTATTTAGATAATTAGTTCTGTAAAGCAGTACTGCCGCTCTCTAAATGCAGAGTTTACAACCTACGTAGAGCACCAACCCTGATCGTGGAACACTCACGGTGTCTGAAACTGCCCCCTATCCACTATATAGTGCACTATTACGAGTTTGTGCTATTTTGTAGGAGTGTCTGAATTCTGAGTGAGCAACTCGTTCCCTCCGTTTGTTCACTCATTCTTACCCACAATGCACTCTAATTTCAAGTGTCTATTTCAAGTACACTCAATGAGACGTACAAGCTAGGAGTTAACTGCTTCCTTCACTCCTGCAATGTTTTATTTTATTCTGAATGTGGATCATTACTGGATTAAAATAACATAATAACATATAGAGAGACAAAACATACAGATTTAAAAATGTACTCTTTATTTGATCAAATGTGTTTACTCTTTATATTAACACACAGTATATATTAAAAATGACAAACAGAATGAATATTTATTGTATTAATATATTATTTAATACGAATAACTAATAAGGCCCAAGTATTTTTAAATTTCATATGTGACACCTCGCTGTGCACGCACAGAAATGCTGTCTGTTCGCACTCAAATTCATGCAAATGGCAGTGATTAACTTGGATGTTTATATTAGTTTATACAGTTAGTCTACCTGATATAGCTGTGATATTTTCCAGTAACCCCGTGAGGTCGTGGAGAAAATGCATAAACACTGCTTATGACATGCAGGACAAAGCACACTGATATATTTCTGCACTGATTTAAAAATGTACACTTAAAAACTGATGTCATAAGAGCCCAGTTACAGAATCACCCTGAAAATGACCATCACATTACACAGAAAAGCCAGAGTTAGAATTAGACCTACCTCAACATGCTGTCTGAAGTTATTATTTCCTTTATTTTAACCAGGAGAATCACATTGAGATATTACTATCTCTTCTTCCAGAGAGACCTGGTCAAGACGGCTGTGTTGACAAGTTGGAGCTGTGACTTTAATCTTGAAATATCAGTTTGTCTTGGTGTTAAATGAAGGCATTGCATGAACAAACTATTCTTTTTTTCACTGTGTGGAGCAAAGAAAGTGTTTCACTTTGAAGAGTTTGATGCTGCTCCACTGATGACTTGAGTGACAGTCTCATCACTCAAGTGGGAGCGTCTCATCGCACGCAGCTGTGAACTTCCGCTCTCGTAAAAGTCCCATTCAATTATCTCTCAATAAATATAGCATATGATATAGCATATGAGGTGAAAATGGTTTTATTTCAACATAATGGCACAATTTATACCCATGT